>NC_090447.1:996850697-997475697 GCF_031143425.1 Pleurodeles waltl | reverse complement strand
CCGTAAATCGTAAGAGGTAAGGTACTCCAGCTCTTCATTAGTTTAGTGACATCTGCCATAACTCTTGAGAAATTAACCTCTGCTAACTTATCTATATCCTGTGTAATCACAACTCCCAAATATTTAATTTTTCTTTTAATTAGCACACTCTCTTCTCGCAAATTCCAAATCATAATTTCAGTCTTTTCTTTATTAACCGAATATCCAGCTACTTCCCCAAATTCCCTTGTCAAATCTTCTAAAGCCAGTAGGGTTTGCTGCAAATCCGCTGTATAAACCAACAAATCATCCGCATACAAGGCAATTTTTTTGCTCCAACTCCCACCCCGAAACGGAATTATCCTCTGTTCATTGCTAATTTTGCAAGCTAAGGGTTCAATATATATATTAAATAACAATGGAGATAATGGGCAACCCTGTCTCGTCCCTCTCCCAATTTTAAAGGGACGTGTTAGAACCCCGTTGACCAGGATTTTTGCCTCCGCGTTTTAATATATTGTCCGCAATGCCCTAGTAAATTTCTCTCCCAAATTAAAATATTTGCAGAGGACCTCCATGTAGACCCAATTCACTCTATCAAACGCTTTTGTAGCGTCAATCATAACTAAGGCCAAAGGCTCCTTATATACTTGAGCCAGATCTATGGAGCCTATCAAGGACTGGGTCAGCTCTTGCATATATCTCCCCTTAATAAAGCCTTTCTGATCTTCATTTATCAATTTACCTAAGACTCCCCCCAATCTCCTTGCCAGGACTTTTGTAAATATTTTATAATCGCAATTTAATAGGGAGATCGGCCTATACGAGTCACCGATTTTTGGGTCCTTCCCAGGTTTTAAAATCAGAGTGATAGTGGCCTCCTTCCAGGTAGCGGGACATGCACCCCCCTCCATCAAGATGTTATCACACAACTCGGTTAGAAATTTTGCTATGCTGCTTCCTAAAATTTTATAAACCTCAAAAGGCAACCCATCTGGGCCGGGTGCTTTCGCCGACTTCCCTACCTGTATACAATGCTCAACTTCTGCTTGCCCAATAGAATCATTCAAGACCTTATTATCCTGCTCCTCCAGAGCCACTAAATCCAGGTCCCTCAACCATTCCTTAACTTTCTCTATAGGCCCTTCTAGATCTTCTGTATACAGCTCCTTAAAGTGGTTTCAGAAAATCTCACGAATCTCGTTGTCGCTATTAGAGACCAACCCTGACTCCTTATCCAAGATCCCAACCACCTTGTTCTTACCTAAATTTGTCCTTATTTTCCAGGCCAACAATTTCCCACAATTCTCTCCATACTCATAATGGGCAAATCTATTTGCCTCAACCCTCACCTTAATCCTTCTGTCCAGCACTGCTAGTATTTCATACCTTAACTTTTGATGTAATTCCGCAAGTTTCCTCACACAGGACACAGGACGGGAGAACATGGCGGCCAGCTAGAGTGCGGGCCGCGGGGAGGCTCAGACCCGATCTGAATTGTTTTTTTTTTTAAAAGGAAGAAACAACGTCTATGAGAACGCGCTAGTCGCAGGGAACCCCCGCAGAACCCTTTTGCTTACCGGACGGCGGCCGAGGTGGAGGAAGCAAGCCTGGTAGGGCGGCGCCGGCTCTGTGGTCCCGGGCTGCCTGGGAGCACCAGCGAGGAAGGGAGGCAGTAATTAGAATTCACCTCCGGGGGAAAAGCGGCAGGGGCAGCACAATACGCGGTGCTTCCCTAGACAAGGGCGACTTGCTAAAGGATTCATCTCCCTGCCAGGAGAAGGACTTGGCCAGGAAAGGTAATGTGCCTCTCTTGAATCATATGATTGCCCCTCTAGGGGGTATGCAAGAAGGAATAGAGGGTTTAAAGTCTGACTACACCGGCATGCTTGGCCCTAGGGGGGGGAACAAAAAAGTAGGAAATATAGCAGGAGGGGAGACAGGAGTGACGGGAGCAAGTAAACCGAGCACAGTTTATTCTCTTAGGAGCGGTAAGAAGGTTTTTGTCTCTAAGGGGGAAGAGCTGAATATTGGGGGAGCCTTTCCAGAACAAAGAACTCATAGCAGACAAAACGACAGAAGGGGTGGAAAGGTCGTCCCGAATTTAAAAGGAGGGACTTTATTTAATAAAGAGCGTAGAATTACCCCCTCTTTAAAAACTTACTTCAGAGTCCTTCCTAGCACCCTAAGGATGGAGGGGAGTGAACCTGGACAGGGGGAAGTTTCGGGAGAGGCAGTGGCCCAAATTGGACGGATTCAGTGTGACCCGAAAAGGTTTCAGGTCTTGGGGGACCCGCATACGAATGAGTTGGATGCCCTGGGCTCCCTAGGAAGAAAGGGTGCGGCAGTTCAATGCACTAAGGGCATGCACAAAGACGGAGTACAGGCAGCTGATTTAAATGACGAACAAGGAACTAGAGCGGTCAACCAACAGCCTTGTACGTCCCTGGGAGATCGCCTGAGTTTTTCTCCCCGGGGTATAGAAGGGCACCAGTTGGGGTCGGCAGAGGAACCCTTGGAACAATCTATTACAGGAATGCTAACAGCACTCTCTTTGGAGCTTAGGGCTGGTTTCGAGACTTCAAATGCCAATCAGAAGGAGATAAGAGGTCTGTGTGAGACTCTTGGCGGAAAAATAGACGAACTGGCAGGTAGGACAGCTGCCCTGGAAGAAGAAGTTTGAGATTTAAGGTCGGCATTGGAAAAAAACAAGGAGGATTTGCAGAGTTTAAGAGCAGGAGAAGAAAATGTCCTATTGAAATTGGAGTCTTTAGAAAACAACCAGAGAAGGAACAATTTGAGAGTCCTAAAAGTACCAGAAGGTATGGAGGGGGGGGACCTGAAAGAGTTCATAGTCCGTTTGATTAAACAAGGAGTACAGGTCGAAGACACTGAAGATGTTATCGCGAAAGATATTCAAAGGGTGCACAGGGACCCCCTCGGAGATGGCCCAATAAGGACAAGCCCAGGAGAATCCTGGTTTCCTTTCAGACGTATGCAATTAAGGAGCGCATTTTGTCTGCCGCATTAAGAAAGGGAATGCTGACTGTGGAAGGTACGAAGTTCGAAATTAGGTCAGACCTTTCAAGTATGACCTTAAATAAGCAGTGGGAACTGGGGAGAAGAATTGAGGTCTTAAAGGGGCTTGGTGCTACCGCCCAATTAAAATTCCCAGCCACTTTGAAGGTAATGGCGAACAACAAAATGTATAACTTTAGAGACATCATTACACATGGAGAGAGGAGGAGGGAGAAGGAGGGACAAATGTGGAGGAACACACCGTACTTAGCTCCCTATAACTCAAAATACACAAGAAAGTACGGGGTTCTCTTAACGAGGGCGTCGCGGATATCAGCGTAGCCCTGGGTTGTATGTGTTCCTATTTGGAAGGGTAATGTCAGTGAAATGTCAGTAGGTAACTGCAGAGTGCATGCGTGGGGAGGAACAGCGGGGGGAGAAAATTCCTTTTACGGACTAGGTGGTCTCACACACTATATAGTGTCATGCTTCATCATTTGACCACCTAGACCCACCCAGGTAGGACAGTGCCACCTGGGCGGACTCAACCTCACTGTTAAAGGAACAGGAGGGAGTGCGTAAATAAACTTGTTTCTGGAAAGATCGGGAACCAGCTAATCTACTGAAAAAATTAAAAACACCTAAGCAGACACCTGTGAGGAGTAACAAATTTAATAGTGGTGTCTGACTGGTGTAGTTAAAACGGGGGTTGGGACACCTCTGTGAGGACAAGGACTCACAGGGTCACCTAACTAATAGCCAACATGTTTCTGCCCTCAGAAGTGAGCCAATGAAGGTCTCGGGGCATTCGTCAGGGCCTAGGATCCCTACGTCTCACGTTGGAGGAAATTACTCTATGTGAAAGTCAAAGAGTGTGAAATAAAAGGTCTACCTTACCCAAGGAAATACCTTGAGGCGGCCTATGGGGGATAAACAAACAATTAGAACACTAGTGGCACACGGCACTGCAAAACCAACCAACTGCACACGTGTCAAAGGGATGCATTCATGCACGTAACACATATGTTCATAATAGGCAAAATACATGTGTGGAGTGACCAAGTGGGTATATCTATCTATACAAGTGGACAGTCCTACCACAGCAGGGAATTACAATTCTTACCCTTTTATAGAGGCTGCTAGCCTCTGGTATCCAGGAGGGGGAGTGTCCCCTTATAGTCAAACACTAAGGGGAGACATAGAAAGTGACGGACACAAAGACAAAGTGAGGAAGGGGAGGGAACAGGAGTAACCAGGATAGATACAGGGGAGCACTAGGGGGGTGGTTCCCACTAGGAACCCACTATCATTGCTAAAATAAAGAGATACTGCTTAATAGAAAAGGTAGTAACACGGAGTGGCTATAGATAATAGTCATAAAAACAGGTAGAAAGTGAAATTAAAATTAATGGAGGGAAGGCTTATCTGTGCTGCCTGTGAGCCGTGCAGCCACTCACTACATCAAAGGGGGCGCTCGCCGTGCGCCTATATCGTCCTCTCCTTGGACCGTTTGCGACAAGTGGCTGAGGGAGAACGGTCTATTTATGCTGTAAGATGTTCCAGGTGCGCCCTATAAGCGCGGTAATTAGAGTTCAATTCAAGTAAATCACCGCCGCGGGCCTTTTTATTGCGTTTCTGGCCTCGATATGGACGCCGTTATGGCGGGCGCCCCAGCTGAGCCGGGGCGCCAGCATGAATGCGAGTGAGTGCTCGGGTGGGGCCCAGGCCGGAAGGTTCTGGCCCGAGCGCCACACCCGGAAGCCTCGCGCTCCCGGTGGCCGCTGGGAAACGTAGTTCCCAGCGGTCCCGTAGCCCAGTGGAAAGTAAAAAAAGAATCGAAAGAAGAAAGAAGAAGGAGCCAGGAACGGAAGGGAGGGGAAAAGGAGGGGGGGGTTTGGGGTGGGGAAAAGGGAGGGCGGGGGGGTTTTAGAGATACAAAGAGGGGGAGAAGAGGGAAAGGAGAAGGAAAGGGGGAGGGAGGGGGTGACAACCGAGAGGGGGGGGGGAGAGGGGGAGAAGAAAAGGGGATACAAGGAGAGGGAGAAGAAGGAAAGGGGAAGGGAGGGGGTGACAACCAAGAGGGAAACAGGGGGGCAAGGGGGAGGGCAAGAGAGAGTGATGGGGAGGGGAAAAGGGAGCAGAGAGAAAGGAAAGGAGGTGAAAATAATGAAGAGAGAGCGAGAAGAAAAGATCAGGAAAGTAGAGTAAGGGTAGGGTGGAGATATTAGGGGACGAGGAAGAAGATAATGATGCAGAGGACAAAAGAAAAGAGAAAAAGGGCAAGATCAAGGGAGTGTGGGGAAAAGAGGCGGAAGGATTGGAGGACTCATAGATTAGTAGAAGAACTCATTTATTGAGTGTGAACCAGGGGATCTCGTCATTAAGACCATCGGTGTCCGTGTGTAATCTCCAGACCCAACGTTGTTCGGTCTGGAGCAGTCTCTGCGTCATATTAGAGGTCGATGGAGGTAATTGCTCTATGACCGTCCAGTTAATGTCATCTGCAGAATGTTTTTCAAAAGGAAGTAGTTAGTCAATTTAGTAGCCTCTCGTTTAGAACGGATCGTACTCCTATGTTCACAGATTCTTGTGGCGACCTTTCTTGAGGTCATTCCCACGTATTTGAGATTACAGGGGCATCTGATCAAATAGATCACGTTTTTGCTGTTACAGTTGGTTAGGGATTTTTGTGCCCATGGGGTCTTAAGGTCTAGGTCTATTGTTGTTGATTTTTGAGTAAAACAACAGACACTACAGTTGCCACATGGGTAGTGTCCTCTTGGTGGTGGAAGACCCCATAGTGTGGTTTGTGTAGTGAGGGAATTGATTTTTTCTTTGGGTCTTGTGTGGACAACCATGTCCCGTATGTTTGCGGCTCTCTTAAAAGCATGTAGTGGCTGCTGAAAAGGTAAACCCCCAGATGTAAGGATTTTCCACTCCTCTTTAATGATTTTCTGAATCTTATTGGAGAGTGGGTTGAAAGTAGTTACACACACTATTTGTTCAGTGTCCGATGTCCTAGTGCGTGGTTGCAATAGTTGGTCCCTGTTATTATTGCACGCTCTTTTGTATGCTCTCTTCACCAAATGTGTAGGATAGTCCTTGGTTTGTAGCTTAATAGCCAATTTATCAGCGTGTTTACGGTAGTCTGTGAGGGTGGAGCAATTCCGTCGCAGACGTAAAAATTGACCTACAGGGAGATTCTCCCTCAGGGACCTTGGGTGGAAGCTCTGAAATTGGAGCAGGTTGTTCCGGTCTGTGGGTTTATAATAAACCTCTGTGGTCAGTGCCCCATTGTTTTCATAGATTAATAAATCAAGAAATGCTAGTTGGTTGTCACCTATGGTCATGGTGAAGTTCAGGAAAGGGTTCGCTGCATTCAACCAATTTGCAAAAATCATAGCCTCTTCTCTAGTTCCTGTCCAGACCAGTAGAATATCATCTATATATCGTTTCCAGAGTTTAATCTGCTGGAGGAACGGGTTGTCATCATGATTGACCACCTGTCTCTCAAAGTGATCAACATAAAGGCATGCCAGGCTAGGTGCGAAAGTGCTGCCCATAGATGTTCCTTGTATTTGCAAGAAAAAGTTATCCTCGAACTTGAAATAGTTCCTTGTGAGAGCCAAATGTGCCAGGTCCAGTATGAAGTCAGGGGGCGTACGTGACTCTCCTCTATTGGCTTCCAAGAGGTCGCTGATAACCTGCAGAGTGGCCTCCTGGGGAATGTTGGTGTATAGGGATTCCACATCCAGGGTGATCAACAATTCTCTAGTTGTGTCAAAGGACACAGAGTCTAATAAAACTAACACATCCGTAGTATCTTTTAGGTAAGTTGGAATTCTTTTGACCAGTGGCTGAAGGAAGAAATCCACGAATTGAGAGAGGGGTTCTAAAACCGATCCGATACCGGATACTATAGGTCTATCTGGAGGGGGGATTTTCCCTTTATGCACTTTAGGAAGAACATAAAAATAGGGAATCCTAGGGTTAGCCTGTACCAGGAAGTCTGCCTCATGTTGAGTAATCCAGTCATTCTCCATGCCTTTCATCACAAGAAAAGAAATCTCGTCTTGAGTATCAGGTGTGGGGTCTCGAGATAAGCGTTTGTAATGATGGGTATTACCCAGTAGACGTTCGCACTCATCTCTATACATTTTTAGTGGAGAAATTACCGTTGCTCCCCCTTTGTCTGCTGGTTTAATGATTATCGTAGGGTCAGATGTCAGACCTTTCAGAGCTGAGAGCTCAGCCATACTCATGTTATGGTATGTTTTGTTGGTGGTCCCGGTAGTGCGTTGACCTTTAAGGATACTGATTTCTCAAAAGCCAGGACCTCGGGGGGCATCTGTCCAGTGGTTGGGCAGAAAGTGGACTTGGGGCGTAGACCAGTGTTTTGTTCAGGAGCCTCGAAATGTTTATCCAAAAAGAAAGTTTTCAAGCGAATTTTACGGAACAAACCCGCTAGTTCTGTTCGGGTTTTAAATAAGTCAATTTTGGGCGTGGGCACAAAATTTAAGCCCTTGTTCAGTGCCTTAGTTTCAAGTTCACTAAGAACACGGTTGCTCAGATTGATAATGTTATCTGTTTGATTATCCATCAGGCTAGTTATAGTGTTTTGCTTGTCCCTGGGAGGGGTTCCCTTTGTGCAGTATTCTCTGGGGCATCCTCTCTTGGCCTCCAGTGTACCTCTTTCCTTTTTCCCTTTCCCCTCCTGTTGCCTCTGTCTAAAAAAGGCTGCGGTGGCTCAGGAAATGACCATTGTGCAGGGTGCTGGAAAAAGGGCGCCTGGTATTGAGGTGGGAGTCCATATTGGGAAGGCCAACCCCATTGTTGGTTATGGTATGGGGGTAGCATTGGGGGATGATTCCACCTTCCCCGGCGTTGCCCACATCGTCCACGGTGTTGCCGCGTATTATCTGATGATGTACTGTCATTATCTGAGCTGGTATTCCCGCCAGATGAAGTGTCGGATATGTTGTTGGTTTTTGCTACATAATCGGATTTGGTGTAAGGGTATATTTTCTCGTGGGAGAAACGATCGAGATCTTTTTGGAATTTAGAGATCTTTCGCTGAGTGAGATATTCTTTATGCTCGTTCATATTTTTGTTTACCTCCTCTAGTTTCTTTTTGAAGGAGAGAATGCTCAACCATGATTTTAGGTTATTCTCACTCGTTTTGATCTGAATTAGAAGTGCCTCGGATAACCTTGTCGCTGTTTTTATGATAAGGATGAGCCAATCTCTGGTACACTTCCATGCTATCAAAGACCAATCCTTTCTAAATTCTAGATCTTCAAGGAATATGCGTGGGGCATTGGTGACCAACAGCCCATTGGGTGCTGTATTTCTTCGGAGGTATTCAGTTAGAACGGCTCCGTGGAGAATAGTTTTGACATGAGATCGTTTTAGTTCTACTAGTGTGTCCCAGTCGCCCAACTGGTACAAACTCTTGGAGAGGGTTGTATCACCAAGAAGTGAGGGGGCCGATAAAATGGCTGTCAGATCCTCATCACTGAAGGAGAGTCCTTCCGCCATATTGGGGAAGGAAGAACACTGGTGTGAAGAAGTAGAGGGGGGGAAAAAAAGGAGACAAAAAACCTTAGTGTTGACGTGTGGGCCTGGAGAAAGGAGCCAAAAATTGCTCACTAGAACGGACTCTCGCAGCTAACAGCTGCTCAACTATCATTACACATGGAGAGAGGAGGAGGGAGAAGGAGGGACAAATGTGGAGGAACACACCGTACTTAGCTCCCTATAACTCAAAATACACAAGAAAGTACGGGGTTCTCTTAACGAGGGCGTCGCGGATATCAGCGTAGCCCTGGGTTGTATGTGTTCCTATGTGGAAGGGTAATGTCAGTGAAATGTCAGTAGGTAACTGCAGAGTGCATGCGTGGGGAGGAACAGCGGGGGGAGAAAATTCCTTTTACGGACTAGGTGGTCTCACACACTATATAGTGTCATGCTTCATCATTTGACCACCTAGACCCACCCAGGTAGGACAGTGCCACCTGGGCGGACTCAACCTCACTGTTAAAGGAACAGGAGGGAGTGCGTAAATAAACTTGTTTCTGGAAAGATTGGGATCCAGCTAATCTACTGAAAAAATTAAAAACACCTAAGCAGACACCTGTGAGGAGTAACAAATTTAATAGTGGTGTCTGACTGGTGTAGTTAAAACGGGGGTTGGGACACCTCTGTGAGGACAAGGACTCACAGGGTCACCTAACTAATAGCCAACTTGTTTCTGCCCTCAGAAGTGAGCCAATGAAGGTCTCGGGGCATTCGTCAGGGCCTAGGATCCCTACGTCTCAGGTTGGAAGAAATTACTCTATGTGAAAGTCAAAGAGTGTGAAATGAAAGGTCTACCTTACCCAAGGAAATACCTTGAGGCGGCCTATGGGGGATAAACAAACAATTAGAACACTAGTGGCACACGGCACTGCAAAACCAACCAACTGCACACGTGTCAAAGGGATGCATTCATGCACGTAACACATATGTTCATAATAGGCAAAATACATGTGTGGAGTGACCAAGTGGGTATATCTATCTATACAAGTGGACAGTCCTACCACAGCAGGGAATTACAATTCTTACCCTTTTATAGAGACTGCTAGCCTCTGGTATCCAGGAGGGGGAGTGTCCCCTTATAGTCAAACACTAAGGGGAGACATAGAAAGAGACGGACACAAAGACAAAGTGAGGAAGGGGAGGGAACAGGAGTAACCAGGATAGATTCAGGGGAGCACTAGGGGGGTGGTTCCCACTAGGAACCCACTATCATTGCTAAAATAAAGAGATACTGCTTAATAGAAAAGGTAGTAACACGGAGTGGCTATAGATAATAGTCATAAAAACAGGTAGAAAGTGAAATTAAAATTAATGGAGGGAAGGCTTATCTGTGCTGCCTGTGACCCGTGCAGCCACTCACTACATCAAAGGGGGCGCTCGCCGTGCGCCTATATCGTCCTCTCCTTGGACCGCTTGCGACAAGTGGCTGAGGGAGAACGGTCTATTTATGGCTGTAAGATGTTCCAGGTGCGCCCTATAAGCGCGGTAATTAGAGTTCAAATCAAGTAAATCACTGCCTCAGGCCTTTTTATTGCGTTTCTGGCCTCGATATGGACGCCGTTATGGCGGGCACCCCAGCTGAGCCGGGGCGCCGGCATGAATGCGAGTGAGTGCTCGGGTGGGGCCCAGGCCGGAAGGTTCCGGCCCGAGCGCCACACCCGGAAGCCTCGCGCTCCCGGTGGCCGCTGGGAAACGTAGTTCCCAGCGGTCCCGTAGCCCAGTGGAAAGTAAAAAAAGAATCGAAAGAAGAAAGAAGAAGGAGCCAGGAACGGAAGGGAGGGGAAAAGGAGGGGGGGGTTTGGGGTGGGGAAAAGGGAGGGCGGGGGTTTTTAGAGATACAAAGAGGGGGAGAAGAGGGAAAGGAGAAGGAAAGGGGGAGGGAGGGGGTGACAACCGAGAGGGAGAGGGAGAAGAAAAGGGGATACAAGGAGAGGGAGAAGAAGGAAAGGGGAAGGGAGGGGGTGACAACCAAGAGGGAAACAGGGGGGCAAGGGGGAGGGCAAGAGAGAGTGATGGGGAGGGGAAAAGAGAGCAGAGAGAAAGGAAAGGAGGTGAAAATAATGAAGAGAGAGCGAGAAGAAAAGATCAGGAAAGTAGAGTAAGGGTAGGGTGGAGATATTAGGGGACGAGGAAGAAGATAATGATGCAGAGGACAAAAAAAAAGAGAAAAAGGGCAAGATCAAGGGAGTGTGGGGAAAAGAGGCGGAAGGATTGGAGGACTCATAGATTAGTAGAAGAACTAATTTATTGAGTGTGAACCAGGGGATCTCGTCATTAAGACCATCGGTGTCCGTGTGTAATCTCCAGACCCAACGTTGTTCAGTCTAAAGCAGTCTCTGTGTCATATTAGAGGTCGATGGAGGTAATTGCTCTATGACCGTCCAGTTAATGTCATCTGCAGAATGTTTTTTCAAAAGGAAGTGGTTAGTCAATTTAGTAGCCTCTCGTTTACAACGGATCGTACTCCTATGTTCACAGATTCTTGTGGCGACCTTTCTTGAGGTCATTCCCACGTATTTGAGGTTACAGGGGCATCTGATCAAATAGATCACGTTTTTGCTGTTACAGTTGGTTAGGGATTTTTGTGCCCATGGGGTCTTAAGGTCTAGGTCTATTGTTGTTGATTTTTGAGTAAAACAACAGACACTACAGTTGCCACATGGGTAGTGTCCTCTTGGTGGTGGAAGACCCCATAGTGTGGTTTGTGTAGTGAGGGAATTGATTTTTTCTTTGGGTCTTGTGTGGACAACCATGTCCCGTATGTTTGCGGCTCTCTTAAAAGCATGTAGTGGCTGCTGAAAAGGTAAACCCCCAGATGTAAGGATTTTCCACTCCTCTTTAATGATTTTCTGAATCTTATTGGAGAGTGGGTTGAAAGTAGTTACACACACTATTTGTTCAGTGTCCGATGTCCTAGTGCGTGGTTGCAATAGTTGGTCCCTGTTATTATTGCACGCTCTTTTGTATGCTCTCTTCACCAAGTTCCTGAACTTCACGATTACCATAGGTGACAACCAACTAGCATTTCTTGATTTATTAATCTATGAAAACAATGGGGCACTGACCACAGAGGTTTATTATAAACCCACAGACCGGAACAACCTGCTCCAATTTCAGAGCTTCCACCCAAGGTCCCTGAGGGAGAATCTCCCTGTAGGTCAATTTTTACGTCTGCGACGGAATTGCTCCACCCTCACAGACTACCGTAAACACGCTGATAAATTGGCTATTAAGCTACAAACCAAGGACTATCCTACACATCTGGTGAAGAGAGCATACAAAAGAGCGTGCAATAATAACAGGGACCAACTATTGCAACCACGCACTAGGACATCGGACACTGAACAAATAGTGTGTGTAACTACTTTCAACCCACTCTCCAATATGATTCAGAAAATCATTAAAGAGGAGTAGAAAATCCTTACATCTGGGGGTTTACCTTTTCAGCAGCCACTACATGCTTTTAAGAGAGCCGCAAACATACGGGACATGGTTGTCCACACAAGACCCAAAGAAAAAATCAATTCCCTCACTACACAAACCACACTATGGGGTCTTCCACCACCAAGAGGACACTACCCATGTGGCAACTGTAGTGTCTGTTGTTTTACTCAAAAATCAACAACAATAGACCTAGACCTTAAGACCCCATGGGCACAAAAATCCCTAACCAACTGTAACAGCAAAAACGTGATCTATTTGATCAGATGCCCCTGTAACCTCAAATACGTGGGAATGACCTAAAGAAAGGTCGCCACAAGAATCTGTGAACATAGGAGTACGATCCGTTGTAAACGAGAGGCTACTAAATTGACTAACCACTTCCTTTTGAAAAAACATTCTGCAGATGACATTAACTGGACGGTCATAGAGCAATTACCTCCATCGACCTCTAATATGACACAGAGACTGCTCCAGACCGAACAACGTTGGGTCTGGAGATTACACACGGACACCGATGGTCTTAATGACGAGATCCCCTGGTTCACACTCAATAAATGAGTTCTTCTACTAATCTATGAGTCCTCCAATCCTTCCGCCTCTTTTCCCCACACTCCCTTGATCTTGCCCTTTTTCTCTTTTCTTTTGTCCTCTGTATCATTATCTTCTTCCTCATCCCCTAATATCTCCACCCTACCCTTACTCTACTTTCCTGATCTTTTCTTCTCGCTCTCTCTTCATTATTTTCACCTCCTTTCCTTTCTCTCTGCTCTCTTTTCCCCTCCCCATCACTCTCTCTTGCCCTCTCCCTTGCCCCCCTGTTTCCCTCTTGGTTGTCACCCCCTCCCTTCCCCTTTCCTTCTTCTCCCTCTCCTTGTATCCCCTTTTCTTCTCCCCCCCTCCCCCCCCCTCTCGGTTGTCACCCCCTCCCTCCCCCTTTCCTTCTCCTTTCCCTCTTCTCCCCCTCTTTGTATCTCTAAAACCCCCCCCGCCCTCCCTTTTCCCCACCCCAAACCCCCCCCTCCTTTTCCCCTCCCTTCCGTTCCTGGCTCCTTCTTCTTTCGATTCTTTTTTTACTTTCCACTGGGCTACGGGACCGCTGGGAACTACGTTTCCCAGCGGCCACCGGGAGCGCGAGGCTTCCAGTTGTGGCGCTCGGGCCGGAACCTTCCGGCCTGGGCCCCACCCGAGCACTCACTCGCATTCATGCCGGCGCCCCGGCTCAGCTGGGGCGCCCGCCATAACGGCGTCCATATCGAGGCCAGAAACGCAATAAAAAGGTCCGCGGCGGTGATTTACTTGAATTGAACTCTAATTACCGCGCTTATAGGGCGCACCTGGAACATCTTACAGCCATAAATAGACCATTCTCCCTCAGCCACTTGTCGCAAGCGGTCCAAGGAGAGGACGATATAGGCGCACGGCGAGCGCCCCCTTTGATGTAGTGAGTGGCTGCACGGGTCACAGGCAGCACAGATAAGCCTTCCCTCCATTAATTTTAATTTCACTATCTACCTGTTTTTATGACTATTATCTATAGCCACTCCGTGTTACTACCTTTTCTATTAAGCAGTATCTCTTTATTTTAGCAATGATAGTGGGTTCCTAGTGGGAACCACCCCCCTAGTGCTCCCCTGTATCTATCCTGGTTACTCCTGTTCCCTCCCCTTCCTCACTTTGTCTTTGTGTCCGTCTCTTTCTATGTCTCCCCTTAGTGTTTGACTATAAGGGGACACTCCCCCTCCTGGATACCAGAGGCTAGCAGCCTCTATAAAAGGGTAAGAATTGTAATTCTTGCTGTGGTAGGACTGTCCACTTGTATAGATAGATATACCCACTTGGTCACTTCACACATGTATTTTGCCTATTATGAACATATGTGTTACGTGCTTGAATGCATCCCTTTGACACGTGTGCAGTTGGTTGGTTTTGCAGTGCTGTGTGCCACTAGTGTTCTAATTGTTTGTTTATCCCCCATAGGCCGCCTCAAGGTATTTCCTTGGGTAAGGTAGACCTTTTATTTCACACTCTTTGACTTTCACATAGAGTAATTTCCTCCAACGTGAGACGTAGGGATCCTAGGCCCTGACGAATGCCCCGAGACCTTCATTGGCTCACTTCTGAGGGCAGAAACATGTTGGCTATTAGTTAGGTGACCCTGTGAGTCCTTGTCCTCACAGAGGTGTCCCAACCCCCTTTTTAACTACACCAGTCAGACACCACTATTAAATTTGTTACTCCTCACAGGTGTCTGCTTAGGTGTTTTTAATTTTTTCAGTAGATTAGCTGGATCCCGATCTTTCCAGAAACAAGTTTATTTACGCACTCCCTCCTGTTCCTTTAACAGTGAGGTTGAGTCCGCCCAGGTGGCACTGTCCTACCTGGGTGGGTCTAGGTGGTCAAATGATGAAGCATGACACTATATAGTGTGTGAGACCACCTAGTCCGTAAAAGGAATTTTCTCCCCCCGCTGTTCCTCCCCACGCATGCACTCTGCAGTTACCTACTGACATTTCATTGACATTACCCTTCCAAATAGGAACACATACAACCCAGGGCTACGCTGATATCCGCGACGCCCTCGTTAAGAGAACCCCGTACTTTCTTGTGTATTTTAACTTTAGAGACAGTAAAGAAGTTGATGAGCTGATAAAGAGCTTGGAAAAATAGACTAAGGCGGGGGTGACAGTTATTCCTTTTCCTTTTTTTTCTTACATTATGTGCACAGGTCTGTGGGCCTTCCCGAGGCATTTTCGCCTTGATTAGGAATCGAGGGGGTTCTCCGAGGGTGTAGGGGGAGGGGGAAATAGGTGGGGGTAGGGGGGGAAGGAGGAGGTAATCACAGGGTGGGGAGCATGGGGGAAAAAAATAAAAAAATATGTCCTCATTCAGTAGTTGTTCTTCTTTGTGGGGTTTAGATGATGGGAGATAATGAGCTGAGACTTTTGTCCTGGAATGTCAATGGCCTCCGGGTGGCAAAGAGGCAAAAATGATTGCTGCAATACTTTAGGGATGTACAAGTTAATGTGTTGGCTTTGCAGGAAACTCACTTGTCTAATGAGGAATGCATTACGTTGTTTAGATCATGTAGCTGGGTCCAGTAGATTTAGAGTACTATTCAGCCCGGTGGAAGCAAAGGGGTGGCTATTGTAATAAAAAAACATCCAAGGATTTCCTTTCAGGGGGGACCAGCTGATAAGGCGGGTAGGTGGGTAATCGGGAAATTAGTAGCGTTTGACTCTACATTCACTTTGGTGGCTTATTATGGGCCTAATAAAGATGACCCTGCACCTCTGGAAGAGCTATTTCGGCAGTTGATCCATTTTCCAGACCCAGTAATATGGATGGGCGACTTTAATGTCGTGATGAATTACCAATTGGATAGATCCTCTGGAAACAGATCGACATTTAACCATAAGATGCGCTCTCGGTTATTAATTATGATGTCGCAATTGGGTCTACATGACGTATGGCGAGAAAAGATGGGGTTAAAACGGGGGTATACATACAATAACAAAAAATATAGGCACCAATCAAGAATTGTTTATGCTTTGGTGGATGGGAGGATAAGAGATTGGGTAAGGGAAATAGCTCACGTTGGTGTCCACCTATCGGATCACTCGGCAGTTAGTTTGAGTATTCGGTTAAAAGGCAGGGTCGCCCAGGACAGGTGGACGTTAGATAGAACTCTGTTACTAGACAAGGACATAGTAGCAGGATTAAGAGCAGATGTGGAGGAGTTTTTTGAGTTTAATGTGGGGTCATCGTCACTTGATATGGTATGGGATGCTTTTAAAGCTTTCCTAAGAGGTAGATTAATAAGGGCGGCCTGGATTAAAAGGAAAGAGTATAAGGAGGAAATCAGTCGGTTGGAAGGGGGTATTCAACAAGTGGAGCAGGAAATGGTAGATTTAACTCCCGGAGAAGAGGGGAAAATGAAAAATAAAGATGTATTGTTCTAACTGAAGGTTGCCTAAATCTTAGTAGTAGCAAAATGTTTTCTCGTGAGGAAATTTGTGTAGAAAACCTGCATGTTCTAACCTGTTACAAATGTTAATTCGAAGCATGAGAAAGCGATGTTCCCAGGAACTAACAATGGATGTAGTGATGGAAGGATATTAAAATTGTTTTTTGATGGGTCGAACGGTGTGCGCAGAAGAAGAGGAGCCAATCATCAACGTGTGAAAGACTATTTAGTTATATCTTAGATTTGAAATACTAATTTTATTGGACTAATAATTTGATGCTTACAAGAGGAAGAAGAGGATACTCACCTCAGCTTTCACTATTGTTGTTCTGTTTGAATTTGGACAGTGAGAAATAATATTGCAGAGTGAAATACTCACGGAGTTGACAAGACTGTACCACAGGAATACTTCCATGTCTTTCATGAAGACAATGCATGAGGTTAATGTTCTGAGTACTGAGAGGATGTTGTTCCAGATTCGTGGCTCACACCAGAGATGGATTAACTGGAAAGTTCAATTGTAGTTTAGGAATTCTAGAGTCAACATCTCTTTGATTCTAGAATTTCTTCCTTTGCCTAAGGCATTGAATGTCTATGCTAGCTATGTCAGAGCGTTATTGCATAGGAATGTGGAGGTGATGCAAATAGCTCTGAGAATGCCTTGTTTTTCTATTAAAGAAAGGTTTAGTGACATCAGAACTGGTGAGATGTGATTGTTCATTTTCATGTTAGCAATTAGCCTTGTTGCTGATTTCAGGACTGCTTTCAGGGGCTAAATTTGGGGAGGCCTGTGAGTAGTACAGTTGTGTGGCTCATTTTAATTAGAGGTAGACACTGGACTAAGTTCAGAAGGCCTTGAATTGAGACACAGTTCTTTAGACTGCAGAGGTGCTTAGATGCCCATAGGTATTCTTGATCACATAGCTTATGTGCCTGTGAAGTGAGAGCTTTCCATCCAGTAACAAAACACATATTTCTCTTGATTTACAATCATGGTTTTGTTACTAAGTGGGTTTAAGTGAGTGAGCAGATTGTTGACAAGGGTGATGCTCTTACTTGATGTGAAGAATAGAAACTTTATCTTGGGTTGGTTTAGTTTTATGAAGTGGCCACAGAGCCTTCCCGAAACATCTTGAATCGTCTCTCAGTACCTCTGTGGTTTACTAAGAGCATGTTTAAGATATAGCTGAACAGTATCAGCGTATTGCAATTGTATTTATTTAGGGCTTACTACTCCTGATGAGGTGTTGAAGCATTTTTTGACAAGTAGCACGCTACTCTGAAACCCAAAAGGATTAGTGGTGATTAGTATAGGGAAATATGAGTATAGTATTTGTATTATTATTGGTAAATATGAGTTAATTGGAGCAATTGATATGTGAGTCAGTTAGTTGGAATGAATAGAATAACAGAGGGATAGAAGAGGGAAGAATCCAGAAAGTGTTAATTTTGAGATCATAGTAGTAAGATGAGGTTTGGGTTGAGTAAAGGAGAGATGGAGGAGGAGAACGGCTGTAGAAAGGGATTAGGAAGATCATAGTAGTAAAATGAGTTTTGGAGTGAGTCAAAGGAGAGATACATGAGGGAGAATTAGTAGGGTTTTTGGCAGATCATAGTAGTAAACTGAGGTTTGGGATCAGACAAGAGGGACAGAGGCAGGAAGAGTCTAGGAAGGTTTATTTGGGAGATCATAGTAGTAGAATGAGGTTTGGGATGAGTAAGAGAGAGGAGATAGAGGATAGATTGATAGAGATATAGAGTGAGACAGAGTAATGCGCAAGATAGACTGAGGGAGGACATGGCGGGCTGCGTCACGGCCGTAGCTCGTTAGACGTGCCTTCTGCCGTTCCGGGGGGGCGTGGCGCTTACACACAGCGATCGGCTGAATGTGTTGGCCGGCCGTGCTAATTTTGGAAACCCAGCCGCTGTGGAAACCAGGTGAGGCACCCGCCGGGAGACTCCGGCACTGGGGACGTGCCGTGCTGGAGCTCCGCCGAGTGCGGAGAGGCTCGGCGAGGATTCCCCTTTGGGGGAATCTGGGCAGCGCCAGCACTAGTAAGGATCCCGGGAAGGTGTCCCGGGAGCCTGGTAGCGCGGTTACGTGCGGTTACGCGCGCTTTTTTGGAAAGCTTCAAGCCGGCTCAAATCCTAATTTTGCAGGAGACTCACTTGGCGGCAGATGAGTGTAAAGAGTTATTTAAGACCCAAAAATGGGTGCAAATGTGTTTTTGCACCACCCATCATTTTCATACAAGGGGAGTAGTTATTTTGGTTAAACAGGGACTCCAAGCTAGGCCAGAAATTCTTGAAATAAGGGCGGATCAAGCCGGTCGTTGGATCATAGCAAGAGTACAGGTTGATGAGACAGTTCTGCTTTTGGTTGGATTCTATGGTCCGAATTGTGATGATACTGAACCTTTCAAGAAGGTATTCTCTCAGTTAATTGAATTTTCAGACTTGGTCATTATGGCGGGAGATTTTAATGTGATGTTGGATAATAGGTTGGACAGGACCGACTCCTGTAGATCTTTAGGTATGCCAAAATCACAACTTTTTTTAAAGAGAATGATGAAAGATCATGGCTTGTGTGATATCTGGAGAAAGAAGGAAGGGGAGGCTAGAGTCTTTTCCTTTTTTAATAAGAAATATAGCCATGCTTCACGCATCGATTATTTTTTAATTGACAACAGGTTGTTAGAAAATGTTGATGGGATCGAATATTTACCTTCACACCTATCAGACCATGCAGCGGTAGTATTGCATTTGACTCTCCCTCAGAGAAGGATGTTTAAGAGATGGACACTGGAGCGTGCATTATTATTAGATGAGGATGTCGTATCGCAATTACGTAGAGAAAGAGAGTCTTTTTTAATATTAATATAGGTTCGGCATCACTATCAGTGGTTTGGGACTCCTTTAAGGCTGTAATACGGGGGGTAATTAAGAGTATCTCATGTTACAAACATAAAGTGTTTAGAGACGAAATAAGAGCTTTAGAACAGGAAATGTTAATAAACACCGAAATGTTGGTTGGTAAAGGAGATGGGATTCAGGAGGAGGAGGTAGGAAGAGCGGAGCTGGCCGAGCTAAGAACACAATTGGTTAATATCCTACAGGCGCGTATTGTTAAAAGATGGGAGCTTAGCAAATTAAAACATTTTGAATATGGTGAAAGTTCGGGGAAATTGTTAGCCTGGAAAGCCAAATCATACCAGGTTAGGAATTATATTAAGGAAATAGTGGTTGAGGACACAGGTGTAAAATTGACACGTAGTGAGGATATTGAACGTGGGTTTCAGGACTTTTATTCATCTCTGTATACGGAACATGTGGAGGGGCGAGAAAAGTTGGTGGAGGGCTGGCTAGCTCAAGATACGTTACCAGAGATTTTGCAACAAACCCAGGAATTTCTGAATGGCCCTATCACGGCTGGGGAAGTGTGGACGGCCTTAGCTGGGGGTAAAGAAGGGAAAGCCCCGGGCCCGATGGTATTCCAGTGGAGGTGTATAAAGTCTTAGGCAACTCAATAATCTCGATTTTGATTGAATTGTTTGGCAAGGTTTTCTCTAACGAGATAGATATGCCTTCCTCGTGGAACGATGCAGTTATTACGTTGTTCTTGAAACCCGGTAAAAACCCGACTAATCGTACATCCTATAGACCTATCTCATTATTGAATAGCGATTATAAGCTGTTTACCAAAATTGTGGCGGATAGATTAAATAGAGTAGCAAATAGTTTAATACACTCGGACCAGAAGGGCTTTTCGAAGGGTAGATACCTCCATGAGCTGACATATGAATTGATTGGGGCTATAGATATGGCAGTATCTTTTGATTCCCCTTTGGGGATTATCACTATTGATGCTGCAAAAGTAAGTTGGGGCTATTTAAAGTTTTTGTTAAAAAGAGCTAAACTGGGAAGCAATTTTTGCGGGGTAGTAAATCAGATTTACAGGGCTCCAACAGCTAGAATACTCGTGAATGGGAATCTTACTGGTCCGATTGTTATTGCTAGGGGCACTAGACAGGGCTGCCCGTTATCTCCAGTATTATTGAACCTATATATGGAGCCTTTTGCGAGGAAGATTCGGCGGAATATGGTGATCTCCCCCTTTTGTTGTCAGGATTGGGAGAGGAAACTCGCTTTGTACGTCGATGATCTCTAGGTTTTTACTGACAACCTATCAACTGCATTTCCTGAGATTCTTAGGCTGGCTGAAGAGTTTGGTAAGGTCTCTGGCTACCAAGTGAATGTGGAAAAAAAAGAGATCATGGCTTGGAACATGGATTATAAATCTGTTTATTGCAAGAAGGAAATTAGATATTTGGGAATTTTGATACCTCAAAACATTAATCAGTTAGCAGAGAGGAACCAGGTAAAATTGTTGCTGGAATGCAAGGGCTTATTACAAGGCTGGACCCATCTCCCTTTATCGATTATTGGCAGGATTAATCTGGTGAAAATGTCTATCCTTCCAAAGTGGAACTTTTTGTTTTCTACTTCTCCACTCCCCATGCAGAAGAAGTATATAGAGAAAATGCAGCGCCTTATAAACGACTTTATTTGGAATTCTAAAGGGGTTAGAATTTCTCAGAAGAATTTGCGTCGGTGTAAGGAAAAGGGTGGTTTGGCATTACCAGAACTGCAATATTATGCTTGGGCTTTTCTTTTGAAAAACTTTAGAGTTTTCCTCCTTGCTTCAGACTCCACGACTACAGGTTTAATGTTTTATATAATGGCTAGCAATATCAAAGGCGCTTCAACTAATTTTATTTTCAAATTTGGGGACCCCAAATTCTTCAAAAAGATTAGGTTGAAAATCATGCGGGGATTGGCAGAATGCTGGTATCAGATTAGGCAATCGGCAAAATTCACCTATTATAACTTTAATGCACCTATCTGGGATTCCCCGGGTACCCCAGAATGCTTTCAAGATATTTTAGCGTTACCAATAAAACAAGCTGATTTAGAGCACTGGGGAGATTTGTTTCCGGAGGGGGTTCTCCTCTCTTGGGAAGAATTGGTGCTGAAAATGGGGGGCACTTTGTCGAGGTGGAAATTTTTGCAAATAAGAGAATGGGCTAAGGGGATTAAGGAAGGGGTTGGTATGTCCAATCCTTTGAATGAGATCATTCCGAGCCCATTAGTAGGTCCCCATAGAGTGTCAGCCTGGTATTGGGGGATTTTAGAAGGGGTAGATGGCGAGTTTAAACTTCCTATAGATTTGTGGGGAGAATTTTTCCCAGAAGAGTCAGTTAAGAGGTGGTGGAAAGAGTCGCTAGTATTGCTTCATGGTATTGTTAAACCTGATGCTCTGAGAAAAAATCACTACTATACGATACATAAAATTTATATCTCTCCTGAGAAGTTATCCAAAATGAAAGGAGGGCAGGAGGTGAAGTGTCCAAAGTGTGGTTTAACCCAAGCAACAGATATTCATATGTTTTGGGAATGTTCTGATGTTCGATATTTTTGGGAAGGAGTATGTGGAACAATCTTGAGCATATTGAATCGGGAAATTGAGCCCTCCTTACAGCTAATAATTTTTGGTCAATCTCAGGATCAGCAGGGGCGGCCTGCTCGGGATACATCTATAGACATGAAGTTTGTATTCTATGCAATATTGCTGGGGAGGCGGGAAATATGTAGAAAATGGATGTCAAAGGCCCTCCAGGCCACGCAGAATGGCTTAGGGATGTGTTTTGTACAGCAGACTTGGATCAAATGACGGGGGGAAGAATAGGAGGCGGGGGAATTTTTGGGTACCATTAATGAACTGGAAATAGGTTATTGATGTATATAATTTTGTTGAATTTAATGCAGGAATCAAAATAGTTCTATGCTATTTGTCCAATGATTACACACCCTGCTCTGAAATCCTTAGGGAATTGGGACAGTCTGAGGATTGTTTGAGAAGAGAGGGTAACCCTTGGCCGAGAAAATTTCTTTTTGTTTTGTTTTGGTGGATAAGCAAAGGAGGTTTCTCAGATAGCCTATGGGAATGAGGACAAAAAAAAAAAAAAAAAAAAAGATAGACTGATTTTTTTACCTTTTCTTCTCTTGTAAAGTAGTGCTAAAGTAATAAATATTGGGATACATGATTACATGGAAAGGGAATATATATGTAAGGAAGATAATATATTGAGATTTAAAGTTGTATCGCATAAACACAGACTTTCAAGTATTGCAGTATTTGAAGTTAATTTATCTGTGTACTGTTTATAACATTATTTTTATCTTTTCCTCAATATTTCAATAGTGAAATGCTTGTAGATAAATAGTTAAAATAGTACTTACCTGTTGGGATAGATAAACAAAACAGAGACTCATAAGCATCTAAACAAACAACCTATATAGAAGCCATGCAATGACCTATGAACATATTAAGCATAGTAATATATATCTATATGTATATATGTATGTGCATATATATATATTTATATATATATATCCCCTTCGCTGCCAGGCCTTTTCCCCTCCTGTGCCGAGCCTTTTTTTTGGCTATTTGGGGCAGTTTGCGCTTAGGCCCTCATAACTTTTTGTTCACATAAGCTACCCACGCCAAATTTGCATCCTTGTTTTTCAACATCGTAGGGATTCTAGAGGTACCCAGACTCTGTGGGTTCCCCTGAAGGAGACCAAGAAATTAGCCAAAATACAGTGAAAATGTTTTTTTTTTCAAAAAAATGGGGAAAAAGTGCTGCAGAAGGCAGCTCGTGGTTTTTTCCCTGAAAATGGCATCAACAATGGGTTTGCGATGGCAAGATCACCATCTTCCCAGCTTTCAGGAACAGGCAGACTTGAATTGGAAAACACATATTTTCAATACAATTTTGACATTTTACTGGGACATACCCCATTTTTACTATTTTTTGTGCTTTCAGCCTCCTTCAGTTAGTGACCAAAATGGGTGAGAAACCAATGCTGGATCCCAGAAAGCTAAACATTTCTGAAAAGTAGACAACATTCTGAATTCAGCAAGGGGTCATTTGTGTACATCCTACAAGTGTTTCCCACAGAAAATAACAGCTGAAATAAAAAAATATTGAAATTGAGGTGAAGAAAACAGCCATTTTTCTCCACGTTTTACTCTGTAACTTTTTCCTGCGATGTCAGATTTTTGAAAGCAATATACTGTTATGTCAGCTGGACTCTTCTGGTTGCAGGGATATATAGGGCTTGTTGGTTCATCAAGAACTCTAGGTACCCAGAGCCAATAAATGAGCTGCACCTTGCAATGGGTTTTTATTCTATACCGGGTATTCAGCAATTCATTTGCTGAAATATAAAAAGTGAAAAATAGGTATCAAGAAAACCTTTGTATTTCCAAAATGGCCACAAGATAAGGTGTTGAGAAGCAGTGGTTATTTGCACATCTCTGAATTCAGGGGTGCCCATACTAGCATGTGAATTACAGGGCATTTCTCAAATAGATGTCTTTTTTACGCACTGCCTTACATTTGGAAGGAAAACATCTAGAGAAAGACAAGGGGCAATAACACTTGTTTTGCTATTCTGTGTTCCCCCAAGTCTCCCGATAAAAATGGTACCTCACTTGTGTGGGTAGGCCTAGCCCCCACGAAAGGAAATGGCTCAAAACACAACGTGGACACATCACATTTTTTCGCAGAAAACAGAGGTGTTTTTTGCAAAGTGCCTACCTGTGGATTTTTGCCTCTAGCTCAGCCGGCACCTGGGGAAACCTAGCAAACCAGCGCATTTTTGAAAACTAGACACCTAGGGGAATCCAAGATGGGGTGACTTGTGGGGCTCTGACCAGGTTCTGTTACCCAGAATCCTTTGCAAACCTCAAAATTTGACCAAAAAACACTTTTTCCTCTCATTTCGGTGACAGAAAGTTTTGGAATCTGAGAGGAGCCACAAATTTCCTTCCACCCAGCGTTCCCCCAAGTCTCCCGATAAAAATGGTACCTCACTGGTGTGGGTAGGCCTAGCGCCCACGTAAGGAAATGGCTCAAAACACAACGTGGACACATCACATTTTTTCACAGAAAAAAGAGGTGTTTTTTACAAAGTGCCTACTGTGGTTTTTGGCCTCTAGCTCAGCCGGCACCTGTGGAAACCTAGCAAACCAGTGCATTTTTTAAAACTAGACACCTAGGGGAATCCAAGATGGGGTGACTTGTGGGGCTCTGACCAGGTTCTGTTACCCAGAATCCTTTGCAAACCTCAAAATTTGACCAAAAAAACACTTTTTCCTCTCATTTCGGTGACAGAAAGTTCTGGAATCTGAGAGGAGCCACAAATTTCCTTCCACCCAGCGTTCCCCCAAGTCTCCCGATAAAAATGGTACCTCACTTGTGTGGGTAGGGCTAGCGCCCATGAAAGGAAATGGCCCAAAACACAACGTGGACACATCACATTTTTTCACAGAAAACAGAGGTGTTGGCCTCTAGCTCAGCAGGCCCGGGGGGGGGGCAGAAATGGCCTAAAATAAATTTGCCCCCCCCAACCCTCCCGGGGTTGGGACCCTTGCCTACGGGGTCGCTCCCCCTGCGTGACATTGGTGCAAAAAAAAAGATCCCTGGTGCCTAGTTATTTCTGCCCCCCTTGGGGACCTAAAATTGGATGATTTGCCCCCAAGGGGGGCAGAAATGGTTTAAATACAATTTGCCCCCCAGGGGAGTGACATTTGCCTAATGGGTCGCTCCCCATTTCTAAAAAACCAACCAAACAAAAAAAAAACACAAAAGAAAATTTGCCCTGGCACCTAGAGGTTTCTGCCCCCCCTGGGGGCAGATCGGCCTAATAACAATAGGCCGATCTGCCCCCAGGGGGGGCAGAAATGGCCTAAAATAAATTTGCCCCCGCCCCCCCATCCCTCCGGGGAGCGACCCTTTCCTATGTGGTCGCTCCCCTTGCGTGACGTTGGTGCAAAAAAAAAGATTGACATAAAATCGGCCGATCTGCCCCCAAAGGGGGCAGAAATGGCCTAAATACAATTTGCCCCTCCAGGGGAGCGACCCTTGCCTAACGGGTCGCTCCCCATCTGTAAAACAACAACAACAAAAAATCCCTGGTGCCTAGTGGTTTCTGCCCCCCTTGGGGGCAGATCGGCCTAATTAAAATAGGCTGATCTGCCCCCCTGGGGGGGCAGAAATGGCCTAAAATAAATTTGCCCTCTGACCCCCACCCCTCTGGGGAGCGACCCTTGCCCTTGCGTGAAATTCTCGAAAAAAAAAACCTCCCTGGTGTCTAGTGGTTTCTGTCCCCCCTGGGAGCAGATCGGCCTAATTATAGGCCAATCTGCCCCCGGGGGGCAGAAAAGGCCTTTAAAAAAATTGCCCCCCCTGGGAGCGACCCTTGCCCAAGCGGTCGCTCCCCTTGCGTGAAATTCGCAAACAAAAAAAAACTCCCTGGTGTCTAGTGGTTTCTGTCCCGCTTGGGGACAGATTGGCCTCATAAAAATAGGCCAATCTGCCCCCCAGGGGGGCAGAAATGGCCTAAATATAATTTGCCCCCTAGGGGAGCGACCCTTGCCTAAGGGGTCGCTCCCCACCTCAAAAAAATAAAAAATAAAAATGATCCCTGGTGCCTAGAGATTTCTGCCCCCTGGGGGCAGAAAAGGCCTTTAAAAAAATGCCCCCCTGGGAGCGACCCTTGCCCAAGGGGTCGCTCCCTCATGCCAATTTCATTAAAAAACTAAAATCCCTGGTGTCTAGTGGGCGTTTTAGCAGCCAGATTGCTTGCAATCCGGCTGCTAAAACGCTGAGAGAGACTTCAAAGGGAAGGAAATTCCTTTCCTTCCCTTTGAAGCCTCTTGGCCTCCTCCACGTGATCGGAAGAGAAATGCTTTTGCATTTCTCTTCCGATCGCGGATGTCAGGAGGCCTTGTGACAATCAGTGCGCGATCGCGCGCTGACTTCACAGGTGGGGTGGGTGGGTCGGGGTGGAAGGGGAAGGGCTTCCCCTTCCATCCCTGCCTTGGGGGATTGGGGGGGGGAACTCACAGAGGGAGCGCTAGAGCTCCCTCTGGGCTCTGTGCCCAGGACGTAATGGTTACGTCCTGGGCACACAAGCACTGTGCCTCAGGACGTAACCATTACGAACTGGGCACAGAAGGGGATATATATGTATATATATATATATATATATATATATATATATATGTATATATATATATATATATATATATGTGTATATATGTATATATATATAGATATGTATATATATATATATATATATATATATATATATATATATATTTAACCTTAAGTAATATATACATTTGTTGAGCAGGCCTAAAGAGGATGTATATATTTTAAGAAAAAACTGTAATTATACATGTTTGTACAAAGAAACAAAGAAATACACATATCTAGACATATACCTATAATCAAATTATAAATGTTCACATACACAGGGTTATGCTGTACATTGCTGTTTGAGTATGATGGTTATGTGGGAAAGAGACAACCCTTGAGTAGTCTTCTGAAGATAAGATAGTTATCCATGGATCTTATATTTGGGGATAATGAATTCCATAGTTTGGCCGCTTGAACAGGGGAAGATGTACCGCCTATTGTCTTTTTCTTGTATGGTGGAGTTTTGAGGTGAGATGCTAAACTTGAGCAGAGGTTCATTTGTTGACTGTATCTGGTGATTTTATTTGTGATGAAAAGTGGTCCTGTTCCACCTATTGTTGTTTGGGTGATACAAAACAGCTTGAAGGTGGATCTTCTGGAAACCGGTAACCAATGTAGGGCCCTCAAGGCAGGGGAGATGTTGGCTTGTGGCTTTACATGTAGGGGTAGCCTGACAGAAGAGTTCTGAATCCATTGTAGTCTTTGCATAGAAGATAGAGATGATCCGTTGTAGGGGCCATTGGCGCAATCCAGTTTAGACAGTATAAGAGAGATAGTAGCCCTGACCTTGTGTGGAAATTCTAGTTGGGGGAAAATGCATCACAGAGTTTTCGTGGTGATGTAGCTTGATCTTGCTAGTTTGTCCACTTGGGCATTCATTGTTAACTTGGAGTACATGGTAATTCCAAGGTTTCTTACTTCTTTAGATATTTTAGATTGTGATACCAGGTCGTCAGGCCAGGCACAGAGTGGGTCATATTTCCAATCGCCACATATGAGTATTTCTATTTTGGAAGCATTGAGTTTAAGTTGGCTCCATGTCATCCACTGATCAATGGCTCTGAGGCAACTGAAGTTTTGTGAGTTTCCAATGTATTTGGGGCTTTCCAGTTTAAGGAGTATGTGTGTGCCATCTGCATAGTTGTAGCATAAGAGCTGAAATTCATTGTTCATTGCTGATAATTACTTCATGTAGATGTTGGAAAGCATGGGTGAGATGATTCAGCATTGAGAGACCCCTACTTTTGTGAAGTAAGGTTTGGATGAGAAAGGGGAAGTATGGATGACATTTGTTCTGTTTTGAATATGTGATGTGAACAAGTCGAGAGCAGTCCCTTCTATGCTGGCTTCGTAAAGTCTTTGGTCATGGTCAGCTTTGTCAAAGGCAGCTGAGAGGTCCAAGAGAAGTAGTGCAGCAACCCCATTCCGGTATACTGTGTTCTTAAGGTCATCCTAGATGGCGATGAGGGCAGATTCTGTGCCTCTTCCTGGGCGGAATTGAGTTTGTAGTATGAAAGTATGGAGATATCTTCAATGAATTGGGACGCTGGGGCAAATGCTGCTCTTTCTATCAGTTTGCCCAGGAAAGATCCATTTGCAATTGGTCTGTAGTTGTTGGGGTCATGCACGTTTCTTTAATAATGGGCGTATGTTTTCCATTTTAGGTCTTCTGGAAAGATTCCACTAGTTAAAGAACTATTGATGATTCTTCTTACTGGTGTTGTGGCAGAGGTAGATAAAATAATGTTCTTGAAAACGTTTGGTGGGTAAGGGTCAGAAGGGCAGTGGGAAGGCCTGTTTACTTTGACCAGATCCATAAATTCACTTTGTGATAATTGTTTGAAGGAATGCAGAGGCTGGGCTGGCTTACTCTTTTGGAAACGGGTTGGTGCTGGTGGTTTCCTTTGTTTTAAATAGGAGTCCAATGTCCCTGATTTGGTTGTGTAATGATTTGGCAGTCTGTCTGTGAATTCTTGTGTGATGGGATAAGTTGTTTTTGTGCATTTAGGTTTATGAAATTCAGTGAGAATTTTATACAATTCTTTCTTTGCAGATTTAGCATTTTGAATCCTGTCTGAATAGTACCTTTTTTTTTAGCTTTTTTGATTGTTGATTTGTATATTCTGTTAAGTTTGCATAGGTGAAGTTTGTCTTGATTGAGCCAGGGTTGTTGCAGTCTTCTGATTTGTTGTTTTATCTTTTTTAAGTTCTGTAGGTGCTTGTTTTCTTTTGCCTTGGGTTCGTTGTTCTGACTGGTATTAGCATATTGAAAGCTTTCTGTGCCACTCATGAAGTTTTTGAACAGAATTTTTGTGTCTAGATCTGTGTTGGCTGTTAGTTGTGTTTCTAAGTATTCAAAATTGCGTTTGTTCCATGGTCGATAGGTGAATGCATGTAAGGTGGTCTTGGGTATGTTGATTTGTGGTGTTTTATGTTAGAAAACTATCAAAAGCTGGTCGGACCGTGTGACTGGTGTGATGCTTTGAAAGTTAACTAGTTCTGGATTTGCAAAAATGACATCCAGGATGTGTTCAGCGATGTGTGTTGGATTGTGTATGACCTTATGTAGGTTCAGTGTGACTAGGCCAGTGATGATAGTTTTTGGATGGGGCATATTGGGTTTGTCAAACCAAATTTTTAGTTCCCCAAAAAATCAAAGGTTGGAGTATAGTGTTATAAGGTTTGAAACTGTGTCCAGAAACATGTCTGGGAAAGTTGCATTGCTAGGTGGTGGCCTGTAAAGGAGGAGTAGTAACAGGAGGAAGTTGATGTTGGGTTGCATCTGGTGATGAGGGCCTTACAACCTTGTATGGAAATGTCATCCGTTTTGCTGAGATTTATTGTTTGCTGAAATATAACAGCTAGTCCACCTCTTCTTTTGCTTTTTTGTGTGATAGTTTGATAGCCTGGAGGAACAGCTTCATACAACACTGGAGCATGTCAGCTCCCAACCATGATTCATTTATGAAGAGCAAGTCAGTTTATGTGTGAGCGAGTAGGTCGTAGATGTGGTGCATGATTTTAGAGAGTGATCGAGCATTTGCTAGTAGGCAGTTTAGGGATTGTTCTTGGTGGTGGTGTGACTTTGTTTTGTAGAAGAGTGATCCGCATATTTTGAACTTGTAGCAGATGTGTCATTAGTGCTGGTATTAACTGTGTGAGGGTCACAATAATGTTGTTTTTCTATATTGTGTTCCTCATTGTTAGAAATGGGGTTTCTAGTTGGCAGAGGGATACACCCTTGTCCAAGTAGGGACCACAATCCTAGTCAGGGTTAGTCACACACAATCCAAATTATCCTGTGCCTGCCGTCTGGTAGCTTGGCACTGAGAAATCAGGCTTAAAAGGCAATGTGTAAAGAATTTGTGCAATAAATAATACAGTAACACAGTGAACACACCACAAAAATAGACCACACAAGATTAGAAGAACATTATATTTATCTGGTTAAAATAAGGTTAAAACGATAAAGATTAAATAAGCACAAGTTGAGATATCACTTTTGCAAGATTAAAAAGAGTCTTAAATCTTAGAAATCAACAGTTGTCTCTTGTTTTCACAAAGAACCTGGTTTGCGTCAAAAATAACACTCAGGGAGACTGCAGAGGAGGAGATGCGTGGAAAAATAGGGAGTGCGTCAGAATTTCCGGTGCGGCATAGATGATGCATTGTTTCTTTCCACACTGCAAGGGGCCTTGGGTCGATTTTTGGCATGCATTCTTGGTTCCTCACTGCAGTGTGGGGATCTTTTTGATGCCAAGGGACAATGTAGGGAAAATCCTGGCCGTGCGGGAAGAAGTCACAGGTGTTGCGTCGATCTGGTAGGCTATGCGTCAAATGTTGTGTTGCACAGCAGGCACTGAGTCGATTGTTCACTTCGGAAAGTTGGGCTGCATCATTCTGGTTCGGCTGTGCGTCAATCTGGTAGGCTGTGCATCAAATTTCCAGCTGCAAGGCTGGCACTGCGTAGAATCTTTACTCTGGAAGTCGGGCTGGTCGTTCCGGTTTGGCTCAGCAGTGATTTTCTTGTCGCAAGGCTGGCTGTGCGTCGTTTCCGGCATGCTGTGTGGTGATTTTTGGCACCCAAGGGGTTTCCTCAAGAGATGAAGTTGTCATGTAGGTTCTCATTATCCTAATGAGACTACTGGATTTGGGTGGCAGAATCACCTTACTGCGGGAGAGTGAGTCTGATCCCGCACCATGTGACACCTGTCGGCCTAATCCAGGTTTGTTCCGGCTAACTAGCAGTGTCTCATCTCCACCCAAAAGCAGGGATGATTGGCGCAACCGGGCGCATGACATACATGACTCCTCCGGGGAATCGCAGTCACTCAGATCTCATCCGTTTCTCTCAGGTACATTAGTCTCACATATGCAAGGACAATCAGAGGCAGAGTAAAGTTCAATAAGGTTTTATAAAGTATGTATTGCAATGACTAGGACGATGAAGCACAATAAGATTAAAATTGTGACAAGGAGAGTAAAACACAAGAATAAAGCTACCATACTGTCACTAAGGTTTGTAGGGATAGTTCCTACCTAAGCTATGTTAGGGCACAGCATGTTCAGCTCTAATTCTGCCTTTTAGGTTCCCCCTGGGAAGACATCATCCCTCATATTTGAGCAAGAGGCCTGTGGTCTACATAAGAAGCTGTAGTGAAGTGATCAGCAATCAGCACTCAGTCATGATCATCTGGCTGGAATTTCTCTCTAACGTACATGGGTCAAAGTAGTGTTTTTATAATAAAACATCTGATGTTTCAAGAAAGGATCCCCACGTAAGAGTATGAATGTTTCTGTGAACATTGAAGACAAAGCGTACCACTTTTGCCGGCAACCTATCTTACTGCAGCCTTGAGAAAAGCACAGAGTAAAAGAAATGTCTTATTTGAGAACGCGGTGCTGACCTAGGCGAAGAACAGCTAGATAGAGAGAATAAAACAAGACCGCAAATGTGGCTAATGTTAAAATAATATAACAAAGCTGAATAAAATATATCTAGGTTAAAGTGCACAACGGCAAGCCTAGTTTGCTAAAATAACGTGTATAAAACTATAGATAAAATGGCTACACAACAAAGTATTTTTTGCCCTGAGACTTCACAAAACAGGATGCAAGCTCAATCCAAGCCCTCGGAGAGCACTTCTGAGCAAAGTCAGAGGGCAGCAAGGCAGCAGGGCGACAGCAGGGCAGCAGTCCTTCTCAGCAAAGCAGTCCAGATGAGTCCTTTGGTTAGCCAGGCTGTTCCTCCGACAGTGTAGGGGAAAACTAGGAGAGAAATTCAAGCTGTCATGGGCAGAAATACAATAGCAGTTTTAAAGTACACAATTCACAGAAACCAAGAGGTTAATTTAAACAGTCACAAGTAGGGAAAAAACACTTTTTAGAAAAACAAGAATGTACAGAAAGTCTGTGTTCTTACCACCTTCTCAGTATCTTACTTACTGGACTGTTTATGGCACAGAAAATCTGTACTCACAAAATGGAGGTGGCTGTCTTGGGGTTCCCTCCACAAACTTAAAGGGCCAGTGCAGGTGTGAGAGGAGGGCTCAGGGTTGCATGGGACAGAGACAGCCAAACAACAAGCACAGGCTGCTGATGCAGGGAGCAGGAAGGTACTGCTCTTTACAGTATTTCCTTTGATACAGATAGGCTCAATCCATACTTTCTAGATTCCTGATTCACCTCTTCATTTAAGGCCCAACTCGGAAACCACCAAAATACTGCTTTTCGCATATTTAAACAAATCACTTTTTCAAACCAAAAACGAGTGCTACATATACTTTCCAAAGACAGTTTAAAGCATAAAGCAGATTAAGCAGCAGTCTCTTCTTCATACTCTGATTGGCAACTGAGGTGTCTTGCCTATTTACCTTGTAAGGGGTGAGGGAGATTCCTAGCACAGTATAAGGGAAAACTAGTAGACAAATTTAGGCAGTCATGGGCAGAAACACAACAGCAGTTTTAAAGTACAAAATTCACAGAAACCAAGAGGTAAATTTAAATAGCCACGGGTAGGGGAAAAAGCACTTTTTAGAAAAACAAGAATGCACATCTTCTTACTTAGATCCCTAAATTCTTCATTGAGTGGCATCATACATAGATGGAGAGGTATTGGGCTAATAATCGAACTTCATGGACTCCCATGAATTCATTCAGGAGAGGAGGATGGTCCCTCATATTATCAAATTTGGACACATCACTCATCAAGATCAAGATCAGTTTAAGACATTGCATTCAATATCCATATGTTTTTGAAGAGTATTGATGAGAATGTTATAGTTCACGGTATGAAATGATACTGTAAAGTTGGAGAGGACCAGAATTCAAGACTCTCCTTTATCAACAATAATGAGGGTATACTCAATCACTGTGAGAGTTACAAGCTTCCCTGGAATTGGATCAGTTTAAGATCAGAAGGCTGTTTTGGTATGATCTTTCAGTTGCATGTTTGGAAGTTCTCTAGTGTTTTACCCAGAAAGGGGACTACAGTTAATAGTCTGGAGAGACTGAGCTGTTTTAAGTTAGCACAGAGTGGCTGTAATCAACCTGTTTTCAGAGAATCTGGGTACCTTCTTGTCTCCAGAGCGCAGTTACTGGGAGAGACCCAGATTTTGCGGTTTAATAGTTTCAGCATTAAAGAGACTCTCATTGTCTTCCACCCTTGAGCATAAATGTCTTTGTATGTTGACAATTTAACAGAAGGTCTCATTTGGAAGACCACCTGCCTTAGCATTAGAGATACTCTAATAAGTTCCGCCCCATACAGATAAGTCTTTCCGTTGTATTCATTTTGGAGAGGATTTGATGATTTAAGTGCCTGTAGGCTGGTAGGACACTTTGATAGTTGTTCCTGATTGTGAACGAAATTATAAGTCCCTTCATTGTATGTGACTTTGTTGAATGGTGATTGTTTATTGCTTAAAGATAATGCTTTTATATTTAGAATGGGAATCGTTTGTTGAATGTTGGATGACCCACTCTAGATTATAGTGCCTTCCATGTTTTGTCATCATTATGGTTTGATTGTAGAACCTGTATTTAAAGTGTTTATCTTATTTTCTAGGCTCTGGGTGTTCACTACATAGGATTTGTTCTAGATCCTCAATAGCTACTATATTGTTATTTATTTTAAATGTGTGATCTTTATCAATTTGGATACATCTACAACTTGGATGCAGCTTTTGGGACAGTATCAAGCAATGGGTGATGTTGGTCAAGTGCACGTGTATTACTCTCTTTGAAGGGTAATAGTGACAAGGACTGAGAAGTGGAGATTGCTTTATCATCCTCTTTTATATCCAATACATTCAGTACATCTTTGGCATTGGGAGTTACAGTTTTAGAGTATTTAAAGGTTTGTGTCTATTGTCTTTCACTTAGTGGTAGATAAATTGTAGTTTGAGTAGTAGGGTGTCCCTTTAGGACTTTTATCAATCTGAATGATGATAGGAAAGAACATATCAAACAAATGCACTTGGAGCTTTATGAGCTGGATTATAAAGGTAATGGATTTGTAGAGAGAAATAGAAAATTTGCAACTGCTCTTGCATTTAGCTATACTGTTCAGTTTTTTAGCCATGTGGGATTTGGAAGTGGTTGTTTGACACCCAAGACATTTTTAGCTCTTTCCAGCAGGATGTGTATTACATTTGTCTATAGGAAGTATTCAGTTTCTTTTTTTTTACATTAGATGTATCATGGAAAACACTTGCTGTTGGGGTTTCGGGGCAATGCCTTAGCCTGGTGTGTTTAAATGTTTCTGACCAGTACTGGTTAGGTTAGATGGCAAGTTGACCATGAAAGAGTGACAGTCTACTTTTGTTAGATTGCTTGCATGAGTGGAGGAGTTAGTTGTGTAAGAAGGTGTCTTGTTATTTGCCAATAATCCTATTCTATGCTGAGATTGTGCTTGTGCTTCCTTTGGGTGTGAGGAAGGGCATGTTGAAACCTTATTGTCACATATAGATCTTGATGCTAGAAAGGATGATTGATACAAACCAACAAGCAAAATGCACAGTTATGGAACAATCTAAGGGCAGAATACGATTAATAATTATAGATTTATGAGCAATATGTGTAGTTGTAATACAGATCTAGACAAAAAATTGAGATGACTAATACAAGTCTGTGAGCAAAATACTGCCTTATTGTGCAGTCTTGATTAACACATCCATGAACATGTGCAGCTATAATACAGACCTTTGTGCAAAATTTTACTACTAATAACAATCTATGAGCAGAATGTGCAGTCATAATACAAAGGTAGGTACCTATTAAGATTAGTAGTCCAAATGACGCAGTCTTATTTAGTGAGGAATTAGGTAAAAAAATCAAGCTATAAAATGATGGAGAGGAAACAAAATGTGAAGAAGTTGCATCTCAGACATTAATAGAGATTATTACAAAGTTATACATGATGAAAGAACATCAAAGTATCAAACATGTACAGCTGTCCATTTTGTATCATTGGGTCCACCAAGTCTTGATTTGTTCCTTGGTCTCCCAGTTCTATCAAGCTATAGCAACTGTGCACAATATAATCCGTGGTGAAAATGTCCACCTGAAGCCCATGTTCACCTTTGCCGAGTTATCTTCCTACTACAGATATTAACATATCAATGCATTGTGTACTCCACCAGCATTCTGGTAAAGGTGCTCAAAGAAAACAGCCTCATTCTATGACAGTCGCAGATACCCTACCTGCTTTATTTAAGAGTTGCGGAGATTGTTTTTTTAGGTTTGTGTCACTTGAGATTTCTCACTCAAGCTGCAATTAGAGTTCTTCTTTGATATTGCCAAATTCCTGTCATAGTTTGACTCTTGATCTAGGCATGACTGCTGGTACAAGGGTGACACTACTTATGTTTGTAGGTGACTATGCCTGTCCTACAACCAGTCGCAACTGTCGTCCCAACCATCCCGGCTCACTAGCAGCACCTCGCCAAAAACCCAAACAGTAAAAGATGATTTGTGGCAGCCTTTACGCTTGGACTCAAGAGTGTGACATCTCAGGAAGTGTCGTGGGTAATGGAGATTACCTGTTTCTCACATTAACAACATGTCTCAATCAAACACAGGCAATGAGGAAGATGCAGTAAGGTTTCAATATGTTTTATTTAACAAAACTGCAGTCTGCGATAAGTTGCATGGGCTGCAATGATTAGGATAATCAATAATGCAAGAAATAGAATGGTAAAGATAAAAAAAAATATTACAAAGATCCCCACCTCTTGCAATGACATGAAAGGACATAAGGTATGAGATATGTCATAATACCCTGATGTGATGTACCTAATCTCTAACCTCAAAGAGAGCTAGGCGTGTTAACCCTAATCTGCCAATGCCATGTCCATGAGAAGAGCCCCTGTATTGCTACATGCACTATTTGCAAGGTAAACAGTGGTGCAGTGTAAGGGCAATTAAATAATGCATAGTAATATACGATGGACAATTGGCCACTGCTTCCATTTTACATTGGCTCACGACTCCATCATGTTGAGTCCGGTACTGTCCATGAAGCACGGTTCTGTGTTTTTCCACAAGCTTCTGCAAGCTACAGGGTGGGGTGTTTTTCTGCTCAACCTCGCTCCATCTGCTTGGTACGGAGGGCGCTATTTACATTCCACGACCTATCAGTTAAGACATGGGGATGCACCTGTACTCAAGGAGGAATGCAAGCTTCAACTTGGAGCCCTCTTCTGGGAACCTGGCCCGTTCCGAGGAGACATCTCGAAGGGTGAACAAGGTACCGCCGATTGCACAATTTGTAAAGGAGGGGGTCTTTTTCTCAAAAAGACTCCTGGGCGTTTGTAAATACTATAAAGGTCAGGAGCCCTTATGAACTATCGCAGGAACTCTTTTCTGGGTTGGACGCAATGCCAGGAGAACTGATTGTCCCGAACGAGACTCCCTGCGCAGGTCGATTTGGGTTCCCCGGCTTGGTGTACAGCAGAGGAATGCAGAATCTCTTTTCGGTGAAGCCTTTCGTTTTATAGTCATTTGAGCATATTGTGTGTGTATGTGTAGTATGCATTTGTTCTTGCAGCTACTTTCAGGTTATTTTTCATGATATTCTTGCAGTTATCCTCATGTTATTTTTCATGATATCACAGAGTGCTTATATTCTTGCAGTTATTCTCATGTTATTTTTCATGACATTTTAGTGTGGTCCGTTTTGCTATATGAGAACTTGTCCCATAAATAAATTTGATTATTCTACTTATTAAGGTGTTTAAGAGTGATTGTTTCACGTTGTGCCTTAAATTGATCTGAAGTGTCAAGCAACACATTTTGGCATAGTCGATTGCAGGATTCGAGGGGGAAAAATCTTTAACAAGTTAAAGGCAAGCTCAAAAGCAAGTTCTCATATATCAAATCCTGACATAGAAATACCGGGGTGGGAAACTGCCCCGTATAAACTTTTAGCTCAGGAATGGTCTTGTTGTGCTGGTTTGTGTGAAAATTGAAGTGCGTGTATGTTGAATGTGTAACCTGAAAATGTTTTAACATGTTTACAAAAAGTGTCGATCGACAAGGGGAAAGAGATTTGTATGTTAGGGAGGCGAGGCTGGATTTTGCTCTCCACGTACAGAAAGTTGCATGAAGAATGTTTACAATTACAGAGAGACCACGGGCAGATGGAAAAAGATTTAGTAGAAGACCGAAATTCCTCTAACATGTTAGCTTGTCAGAATAAATTTGTTAAGTGATAAGCTTGAAATGTACCAGCTAGTTGCAGAGAGGACGACAGTTAGCGTCGCTCAATATAAGCACAAAAGACGAAGAGGGAGAGTTAATAAGAAGAAGGTACATTTGGCTATCTCTCAGGCAGGGTTAGCCTTTGACCCTGAATTTTGTGACGGAAACATCTGGGACACGTCTGACTTTTCAGATGAGTCCGGGGGTGATAATTGTCAAGATGTTAGTCAGGAAAAGACAGAACACAGGAATGTTGTCCGTGCGCAGCCAATATATCAGCGAAAGTTACAGCATAGCCCAGCTAACCCTGGAGGGGTAATGCTGGATGCCATGGAGGATTACACACAGCAAGAACTAAGTGATGTGGTAGACAGATTTCGACAGAGGTCAGGGGAAACCTTGCTTACGTGAATGGTGTGATTGCAAGACATGGGGGGTCAGGGGGTCCATTTAGGTCACGGCGACGCCCCAAGGCTTTGTATCCTAAGTACTGACCCAGTTATCCAAAATGAGTTTAGAATTTATCCAGGGAATAGCCCCATGACCAATCTGTTGGAGCTAGCGGCACGAGGGTGTGGTCTGAAGTATCCGAGAGAGTCAGACTGGCCGCCGAATGATAAACCCTGGTATACTTTAAGAGATGCAGTACAGAGATTGAAAGAGGAAGTAATGAAAACAACTATCTTTCTGGGTAATGCTCATGATTTGATGAATGGAATTTTAAATGTGTCTGTGCGAAACAGGCTGATTAGGTCAGCTCCTCCTGCAGATAAGCATGTCATCATGACACTGTTGATTAATCAGACTGGTAACCCACTGTCTCAGGTGGTAGAAGCTGTGCATGAGTTAAGTGATTTAGGTGAGTGGACTAAGCCGGAGAGAAATTCACGGTCTGAGACTCGCACTGATAACAACAGGGTGTCAAGGCAGGACATGTTTATGGCCTTGCTGAAAGATGGGGGAGTCAGGGGTGACATTGACGGGATAACCACGAAGGACATGTGGGAGATGTACTGCAAATGCGATTTGAATATTAAGGAGGGAAGCAGGAAAGGGAACAATAAAGATAACAAACAGGTGAACCAGAGAAAGGCAGACTCTGAGGAGCACGAGGATAAAGAAAGAAGGGGAGAGAGAGAGCCTCGTAGCAGAGAGAGATCTCTGGATGATGAAGATTGGGAGCAAGAGCACAGAGGCTCAGAGAGAAACCGAAGCAGAGAAAGAGACCGGGAACCCACAGGTCCTGAGAGATCTCGAGACAGAGATTGGGAGCTGGAGCTGGCAAGTTCAGAGAGATTACGAGGCAGAGACAGGGAGGAGGAGTTCCCTGAGAAATACTGTAGACTGTATCCACATCTGACTTGGGCAGACTCCGATGTGCGCAGAGTGAAAATAGATTAGGAAATAACTCTGGTGCAGAGATGGGCTCGCAAAGATAACAGACCACATGTTAAAGTAGAAATGTTTGGGAAACGTGGAAATGTTCAGAGAGTTCGAGCCCTTGTCGACACCGGAGCGGAGGCCTCTTTAATTCATGGAAACCCAAGAAAATTCAAGGGACAGTACTTCACCATCACGGGATTGGGTGGAAAAGAAACCCCAGCAGTGCAGATAGTGGTCCCCATGAAAATAGGGGCACTCCCAAAGAGAGAATACACTGTCTTGATAGTGTCCATTCCAGAGTACATTATTGGGATTGACATTTTGAAATGGATGAACCTACATTTGGAAGATGGATGTTATCAATTTGGTTCCAAGAGATTTGTATCAATAGCCGCAGAGAGGGTGGGGCTGTTGAAGATTCCTCCAGTAACGCTTCCCCAGGCCACTAAGGTGATTCAAATGAAACAGTACAGAATACCGGTAGGGCATGAAGAGATCAGCCAGACTATACACGACTTACTGGAGGCTGGGGTGGTAATTCCCATCCCTACCGTATGGAATAATGCCCTCTGGCCTGTTCGCAAAAGTGGCAACAGTTGGAGGATTTCCATTGATTATTGCAAGTTGAATAAAGATACCCCTCCTCTGACTGCTGCGGTCCCAGATACCATTACTTTGATTAAAAACATTCAGAAACATAGTGGGACCTGCTTTTTTCACGATACCAATAGCCTCTGAGATCCAGCCCCAGTTGGCATTCCACTGGGTGGGGAGCCAGTTTACCTTTTGTAGATTGCCTATGGGGTATTTACATAGCCCCACCATCTGTCACCAGCTGGTGGCAGAACATTTGGATGACGTACCAGTGGTTCCCGGGATGCAAATTTCCCACTACATAGATGACGTAATGATGCAGGGAGAGACACAAGAACAGGTGCAGATTCAGCTGGACAGGGTGGTAGAACATCTGCAGAGTAAAGGGTGGGAGATTAACCCCGAGAAATTGCAGGGACCATCTCAGAGCGTGAAATTTCTGGGCATTCAGTGGAATCAGGGACACAGAGAAGTGTTGCCAAAAGTGAAACAAAAGATTAAGGAATTTGCAGTGCCGCAAAATCGTAAGGAAGCCCAATGTTTTATTGGATTATTCGGGTATTGGCGACAACACATACCCCATTTGTCTTAGATTTTGGCCCCATTTTACAAAGTTATACGAAAGAAGAATGCGTTTGAATGGGGAGAGCAGGAGCAGCACGCGTTTGAAGTAGCGAAAGACGCCATTCATCGTGCTTTGGATTTTTGGCCAATTCGGGAGGGAGACATTGAGTTGAATGTGACAGTCCAGGGGCAGCATGCTAATTGGAGTTTGTGGCAGAAACAGGGAAGAAAGAGGGGGGCCCCTGGGGTTTTGGACAGAGAAGTTGCCAGATGTGGGAGAGCGGTACACTCCCTTTGAGAAGCAGCTGCTAGCTTGCTATTGGGCTCTGGTTGATACTGAGCAAATGACATTGGGACATCATTTCATTTTAAGACCTGAAATCCCCATCATGCAGTGGGTGATGAGTTCTCCTAAGACTCACAGAATTGGGCATGCACAAGAAGCTAGCATTATAAAATGGAATTGGTATGTCCAGGACCAGGCACGAGTGGGTCCAAAAGGAACTGCCGTTTTACACGAACAGGTAGCGCAGGCTCCCCTGGAGGATTCAGAGTTATGGAACAATGTACCTCCGGTGTGTGAATCTCTGGTAGGGTGGGGCCAGCCGTTCGCAGAGTTATCTGCAGATGATAAAAAACATGTGTGGTTTACTGATGGCTCAGTAAAATACATGCAAGTGAAAAGGCACTGGAAAGAAGTGTCTTACAATCCTGTTACGAAGAAGCTTTTAACAACTACAGGACAGGAAAAAAGTAGCCAGTTTGCAGAGCTTTATGCTGTGTATCAAGCTTTGAAACAAGAGCTACCTGGAAAATGTCACATTTACACAGATTCCTGGTCTACGGCCAATGGGTTAGCTACTTGGCTTCCCAAGTGGCATGCACACCAGTACAAAATCCATCACAAAGAGGTATGGGGGAAGTAGTTAAGGCAGGAGATCTGGGAAATGTTACCCCAAAGCACAGTTACTGTATACCATGTGGACGCTCACTGTCCAACGGATTCATTAGACCAATGGTTCAATTGTCTTGCAGACGAGCGAGCCAAGATTCAAGAGGCTGAAGTGGAGGTGCAGAATTCTGATTTTGTGGGAATGGTTAAATGTGCACTTCAGAAATGCGGATATCTTGGAGAAAAAGCTACTCACAGGTGGGCAGAGATTAGAGGGATGAATCTTCCCCTAGATTTGATTAAAACAGCAATCATTGGATGTCCCATTTGTCAGCATACACAGCACAAACCGGTTCCACAGGTGGTGAGAGGCCAGCTAGGCAGAGGTTAATTGCCAGGACAAATATGGCAGATTGATTACATTGGACCAATATCAGTGAGCAGGGGGTGTCAGTACGCCTGCACAGTGGTGGATACTTACTCTGGTTATCTCATAGCCTTTCCCTGCCTTACAGATTAATTCATTTACAGCAAGCAATACCATTGTATATTGGGAAACAGCTCCAGGAGCTTCGACCCCGTATCGGGCTACACCAAAATCTGCAGGGCTTGACCTGCATGCTTTACAAATGCATCGATTGAAGCCTAGAGACATCACTCTGATTGAAACAGGGGTTGGAATTCAGATTCCCCCTGAACATTACGGTCTGATCGCCCCTCGATCTGGGCTGGCCCTGAGAGGCATCCAAATTTTAGGAGGAGTGATAGATGCTGACTACCAGGGCGAGTTGAAAGTCATTCTTTTGAACAGTGGAGACACAGACCTAGTGGTGCAACCCGGTGATCGCGTTGCCCAGATTGTCATTATGCCGGTTTATGGCGGTGTTGTCAAAAAGGGGACTGCCCCTGACCGTCTCACTGTAAGAGGCAAAGGAGGGTTCAGATCCACTGACAAGAACCCAGGCGCCAAAGTGTGGATTGAATCCCCAAAGAACCCTCCTCAACTCGCTGATGTCATTGCCACTGGACCAGACAATGTCCTGGTAGTCAAGACAAATGGGAACATGTTCCCGCTGACAAATGTTATTTGCGAGAATGATAATACGTGTTTTGTCTTCTGTTCTTTTCAGATCATCCTATGGGGAGCCTGTGCGATGTGTGTGGTGTATGGAGCCCTTTTGGGAGGCTCCACCGGGAAGTGGGAGGGGCTCATAGCCCAAAGATTCAATCATCAGCCGCAGATGCCAATGCTACTGCATCAACCGAACAATGTTTGGATTCATCTGGCGCAGAAAGTGCTGAATGTATCTCACTTCTGTATGAGTAACATGCGAAGCGTTCAAGATCTGATTACCACTTGTTTAGTGGGGGTGCCCACTCCTGCTGCGGTATTATTGCACATCTTTAATTGTGCAAACCAGGATGAAATGGTGGATGTGAGTGACGTTCGCTCCCATCGTTCACTCTATGAGTACTGCCGTTATTGCCCTGAGGTGGGCAGGCGATTGTGGAGTAACATAACATCAATATTAACACTCATCCAGCATCCCTTTCTGGCTCCTATTTGCTTCCCTTTTTGATATGGCATGCTATTGAAGACCTACATTTGCTTCCATGGACTTCATGTCCCATAATGCATTGCCTGGTAGTAAGTAAGACCTGGATTCTGCTGTCCATTGTTTCCTATGGGAATAGCCCTGCTGTTCCTTTGTACTGGGTTCTCTCCTACAGGACTTGCAATAGGCATCTGCAATAGACTGGAACTGCACACACCTGTGATCACTCTTCTGCAGCCCAGCCATGTGACTTCGCCCTTGGTTTGCTGCTGCCTGGAACTGCTTATAATTTCCTGGAGCTCCTTGTCATGCATTGTTGTTTCCTTTGTGCACCAGACCTCTTGTTGGATTGTTTTTCAGTCCTGTTCCTGCTTTGCTTCAGCCGGAACCGGCTCCCTGTTTCCCAGCGTTGTTCCTGCTTGCTCCAGCCAGAACATGCTCCCTGTGTTCCAGTCATGTTCCTGCCTTGCTTCAGCCTGAGCCTGTTCCCTGTTCTCCAGGCCTGTTCCTGCTCTGCCTCCTAGTTTGTTCCTTCTGTTTCTGTTTCCTCTTGGGTTATTGTGTCTGGTAAGTGTAATATCAGTCCTCACCTGTGTATACGTGTTTTCCTTTGTACTGGGTACTGGGGTTGGCTCCTGGTTTCCAGGAGGCAATTCCTGTCCCATTCTTTGTCTAGTGTTGTATGTAGTCTTAAAAGCCTAAATGTGACAGTGTGTTATTGCTTTTTTCTAGGAATTGCCACTGTCTGCTCCAACTGGATCCACAGGGGCTTGTCTCATGTATGTAAGTACAATCCTTGTTTGTGCCCTACGGGTCCAGAGACAGAATCACTTCTGCTGCCTCCTTTCTATGGGGCTTGCGGGGTGACTATCTGTAAGAGTAATCTGCATAGAGGCATTGACGTTCCCTGTTGCTGTGGGAATTTCTGATCCTTACCTGTATACAACCTTAGTGGTAACCCCAGTATGGTTGTCCATTACTGATCCGTTCCATGATTGTTCACACTAAGGTTGCTCTGCCTTCACTATCCTGTTACTGTGCCTTACTATAGCTGTTCCTTCCCGGTGTATGCCTTTAGCTGCTCTTCTGCTTCGGTACACTACCTCCATAGGGAGATATTCTGTGACCTCAAAGGGTGCTTTGCCTAGAGTCCTGACAGAACCGCCTGAAATCGTGACAACACCAGTCTCAAGGCTGAAAGGCATAAGCCTAAATGTCTTTTGAATTCCTTAATATATCTGGGTGAGATGCACTAACACTCACCACTCCTCTTTCTCACCACACTCACATTACTATGGTAGAGAAAAACTGTTGTATCCTGGTCATTTGAGGCAAAGTGGAGTGGCTCTTTTTTAGGACATACTGATGAGATGTATGAGAGGTTGTAATAAAACAATAAACAGCTCTGCAGAAGTGGCAATACTGACTAGGGTGATTGCTAGACCTGTCATCCTTGATGTGGTCTACCGCCAAACATTTTACCTTCACTTTTCTGAATTTCATTTTTGCTGGCATTAGGACTCTGTGCACTTAACCACTGCTAACAATGCTAAAGTGTGTATTATCTCTCCCTAAAACATGGTACAATTGACTTACACCTGATTGGCACATTTAATTTATCTATTAGTACTTAGTAGATGGTACTGCACGTACTTAGGACCTGTACATTAAATGCTACTAGGGGGCATACAACACCCATTGTGCCACCCTCTTAAGGGGCACTTCAAAACATGCCTCAGGCCTGACATTGCAACGCGTAGTGCAGTTTAGAACTGCCAATTCGACCTGGCAAAATAAAGCTTTTGCAAGGTCTAAACCTTCCTTCTCAATACACATGTCACCCCTAAAGTAGGCCATATACAGCCCACAGGGCAGGGTACATTGTATTTAAAAAGTAGGACATGTGTGGTTTTACATGTCCTATTAGTGAAAACTCCTTAAGTTTGTTCTTCACTATTTAAGGCCCATCTCTCCCGTTAAATATGTGCTAGGTTTTGATTGGGAACTGGTAGGAATGTCAAGTTTCATCAGTTTTGCTGACGTGAGGATGTGACGTGAAAACACAACATGAGGATGTGAGGACCTCTACCACTGCTGCTGTCACTTTGCAATTTGCTGTTGCTGCCTGCTGTTCACTACCATTGCCACTACTGCTGAAGACATTGAGGTCAGAAGTGGGGGCTGAGCACTGGAGACACTGGAAGAGTGGTGAGTGCGATGGTGGCAGTGGGGAGGCAGAAGGAGAGGTAGCAGAGAGGCTGGGGGAGGGAAGCAGGTAGGCTCAGACCCATGAACTCTGCCAGGAGTAGAGCAGAAGCAGCCAGCCTTTGGCTGGTGCGGCTTGCTCCATCCAGCAGGCCAGCCCATCTCATCTCCCTCCTCTCCAATCTCCCTCACCCCCACAGCTGACTTTTGAGAGGCTACTGCACTGGATTTGTAGCTCATAGGACATTGTACTCCCTCTATTAACTATTAACTATTAACTGAATTAACTATACTGCCTGTTCTGCTGTCCTGCCTATATTGCCTGTCCGATCTTACCTCACTTTATCATGCCTTGCATTTGCCCACAAATGGGAGAGTAACCTTAGTGTACCACCAATGAAACTAGAGTGAGCCAACCTCCTCATTTTTTGTAATACTCAGCATACCAGGCATATTCAGCATATTCAGTAACTAACATCCAATATTCAACATTCCATATATTTCAATCTATCAAATTCCTACTCTTATCTGTCAAAGTTGAAACTGAAACCAGAATCATAGCAAAACAGACAAATAAAGAGATTAAGACAAAGATCAAGATAGAAACAGTAAAGGAAATACATTAAAATGTATGAAACAAGGGGGAAATCAAGGAGGGCCAAGGAAGCTCAAATGTGCTCAAACAACTGCCCAGACACCATGGTGGAACTGGATACACTGGTACACTGCACCAAGGATTGGCATGTATGCTGCAACCTACAGTGACATCTAGCTTGACCTCTTCCTCCCTGCAGGCATCTTAAATCCAGAGTATGATGACAAGCTGGCCCAGTGCGATACAAGTCGTGTAGCAAGGCCCATTACATGGTCGGCAGTAAGCTTGAGGAGCACCGAGGATAGCGATGTACACATTGGGGAGTGCAGGATTGGAGCTACATCCATCAAATGTCTTTGTTAGATTTGGTCCATCCAGCCCACCCCAGGAAAGAAAGGACAAAAAGTCTCCATCGAATACTACCAAAGTCACGATTAAAGGTTCAGTCATCTCCAACCCCCAACAAACCCAGTCCAGTTAATACCATAACGAACTATTTCTACTGCAGTAATACTAACATTGACTTGCTACACACACTAAATACTCCCCCCGCTTCTGATAAACAGCCAGGTGAACAGGCAAACCTAGGCATGAGAGAGCCTATGTAGAGTTCTGTGGTGAACAGCAGCTCATAATCATGATATCTTTACCATCATTAGACCCAAATGATCACATCAAGGAGACCACTAAGAGAACTTGCTCTAATTTTAAATCCGGCTTCCCAGGGCACACTAACAGGAGCATCGTTCCCCTCTAACGATAATTTTAATTACTTCCCGGGTTCAGAAGGGAGCAGACTTGAGTCTCTAAAATCCAACATGGGTTTTATTGCAAAAGCGAGTGATGCAAAAAAGCCCCCTGCAGCTCCAATTCCAGGTCCAGCCAAAATTGATGATGCATTTGCTGTCCCAAACATTACAGTCAATAAACTGGAGCACCGAGCAGTAGCCATTCAGTTGCAGTCACAGTTGTCTCCTATCCTCTCTGTTGGAAAGGATTGTTACATACTGGACACACAGGGCTTGGATCCATTTAATCTAGAGCTCTCTACATTAGATAATCTCGACAGGAACAGAACTGACTCTCAAATGATATAACTTCAGATGATCTAAATTTCCTGGATGACAACCACCAAAATTATGTAAAGGGTGAGCTGGGGAATCAAGACAAGGGCCAACACCTGGATCGTGTCCTAAATTAGAATGATTATTTTCTAGATCATCCGATACTCTTCTTCATGAAAGCTGTGTGCACAACATTGGACTCAATTGCGAATGCGCTCTTGATACAATCCTCAAAACTTGACATCCAATTGGAGCTACCAGGCAATTCACAGCCTCGATACAAAATGGCCCTAGTGGAGGATGCCATAAAAGAAAATCTAAGGCTGCAATCCACTAAAGGGCCCAAAGAAAGCCAAAATTGCCACATAAAATGAGTACCAACGGGATGCAGGCCAATCTCTGCATAAAAGCTCGATATTGCAAATGGGAGAGAGTTGCCAACAACGGAGGCAGGAAAAGAGCTGCCTCATACTGGAGGTGAACCACAATCACAGGCATGCAAATTAATGCAAAGGGCGAGTGGAAACACGTACAACCAGGGAGAAAATACCAACATTGCAGAACACCCTGTCACAGTACATTTCCCATTTGTTGTCGTAGACAGCAAAAGCATTAGGCATTTAGAGTTGCAGACCAGCATTGATTGCCGAGCTTCAGGCATTACCAACCCAGGACCAAGCATTCCAACCAATCACACGTTGGAACCTATAGAACTAAGCATAAGAAAGGCCATCCATGGAAGCTCTATTGAAGGGCCTGCACTTTTTCTACATTGCCATCTGAACAAGTACAGTCAGATGCTGTATGGGCCCGAGAAGACTCAACCTACCGGTTCTATGACAGCGCCCACATATCAATGCCGCCATCCATATTCGATGCAAGGGGCAAGCTCAAAAGGGAACCCATGCAATTCCACAGACTGGTAAATACTCAAAATGAAGGAGCCAAGGACCTCTCAAGCGAAACTAAGGCGCAGGTAGCGACAATTATATTTACTCCAGAGTATATCTTGAGCGGGAGCCAAGATATCCTCAATAGAAGTAACATCCTGCACCTGCCGAGTATGCAGTATGTTAAATCAAACTATCTACTGTTGGTCAGATTTGTGCAATTAAACTGACCAAGTGACAGAGGCCCTCATTCGGACCTTGGCGGGCGGCGGAGGCCGCCCGCCAAAGTCCCGCCGTCAGGTTACCGTTCCGCGGTCGAAAGACCGCGGCGGTAATTCTGACTTTCCCGCTGGCCTGGTGGGCAGCCGCCTTCAGGCCGCCCGCCAGCCCAGCGGGCCTTCAGGCCGCTCGCCAGCCCAGCGGGAAAGAGGCTTCCACGATGAAGCTGGCTCGGAATCGAGCCGGCGGAGTGGAAGCTGTGCGACGGGTGCAGTTGCACCCGTTGCGTATTTCACTGTCTGCACAGCAGACAGTGAAATACATTTAGGGGCCCTCTTACGGGGGCCCCTGCAGTGCCCATGCCAGTGGCATGGGCACTGCAGGGGCCCCCAGGGGCCCCGCGACCCCCCCTACCGCCATCCGGTTCCCGGCAGGAGAACCGCCGGGAACTGGATGGCGGTAGGGGGGGTCGGAATCCCCTCGGCGGCGCAGCTAGCTGCGCCGCCTTGGAGGATTCCAATGGGCGGCGGTACACTGGCGGGAGCCCGCCAGTGTTGCCGGTCCGACCGCGGCTTTACTGCCGCGGTCGGAATGCCCATTGGAGCACCGCCGGCCTGTCGGCGGTGCTCCCGCGGTCCTCCAACCCGGCGGTCATGGACCGCCAGGGTTGGAATGACCACCAGAGAGTCTACAGAAACAGTTTGGTCCACTTCAAGGCTAACAAACAAAGGGCCTGATTAAAAAAGTGGCACTGCACCTAGTGCAGTGCCACTTTTCATGTGCCCCTTAGTGCCCCCCTAACACAACCATGTGTGCGCCGTATCTGAGATACCACACACCATGACAGTAGTTAGGGAACTATCATCAAACATTTTGATGCTAGCTCGGAGCTTTGCATAATTAGCATCAAAAATGTTCACGTTAATCCTGCAAAGCCCATTGAGGCCCCTTATGAATAGTGGTGTTCCTCCTTCTAACACCTGCTCTGAGCAGGCGTTAAATTTGCTGGAAAAAATTATGCAAAGAAATCTCTTAGATTTCTTTGTGCCATTTCTTTCGGCCCCTTTAATAGGGGAACGCACACCTTGCATACATTTTGTCTGGCACAGGCATAATGTGGCACAAAGGGTTACAAAGTGGTGCATTGCATGCATTGCGGCACTTTCTAAATTTGGTGTGGCGGATTTTGGCCTCTTTAGGCCACATTAGCGTAATGTGGGGCAAGGAGGCACTAGGGGCTCTTAAATCTGCCCCAAAATCTTAAACCACACAAAACTTATGAAGACCTGGGGTTTTAGAGACCCAGCAGAAAAGGAATGTTGCCCTCTTATATTCTTAGAGCAAGTGGGCATGAATAGCTCATAAAATAAGCATGAGTGCAATTACAACTCAGGCTCAGCACTACAAGATGCAACACGTTCCCACCAGCAGCTCCCTAAATGGTCCAACTTGGCACATTTGAAGTTTTGCACACACCACAGAATAAACTAATCTCAGTTTCCCAGCCACTATTAAGGCCGTCACTGGTTGGTCATGAAGGAAGATGTCTGTAGGATTAAACGAAAATTTCTCAATTGGAAATAGGACGAAAAACATATCTAAAAATTTTAAACTGGAACATAGCTGGCCTAAAGTCTAAGATAGGGGATAAGGACTGGTGCAACAAGACATCTGCTGCCTTCAGGAAACATGGATCGTTGATACAATTGACCTAGACAGCTACTCCACATTTCATACACCTGCAATTAAACAACAAAAAGATAGACCAGCAGGGGGTCTGACTACCTGGACAAGAATGTTGTTGCTTGAATATACTGAACATTTCCATATCCTATTAAACAAAAACATCCAGATCATCAATTTAAGAAGCAAGGCATGGTCAGTTGAGATTATGAATGTATAATCTACCACCAGGTGGCCGGGCCCAAGTTAAACCAGATATTCTGCTTTTCATAGAATATCTCCTGAGGAAAAGACTAGAAGAACTACCGAAGACATCAACTGAAATCATACTAGGAGGAGCTTTTCAGCATAGAAAGAACTGCATGTTGGCCTCTGGTGATTTTAACACCAAACCGCATCTCCTAATGTGGAATGAATCAATAATAGACAAAGACAGCACTTGGAATATACCATTACCTCCCATTGAGCGCTGCCATTGTACAAAGAAGGGCCAATTGGTCTTTGAAGCCTTAATTGAAGGCATCATATGCACATTAAATGGGTGAACCAAATCAGATAACCCCCCCAAATCCACATTTCGAGTTGACGGTAAGCAAAGTGTTATTGACTACACAGTAATAAACATCGAAGTACGGCATCTTATTATTGATATGAAAGTAACTGATAGGATTGAAAGCAATCATAATCCACTTTCTCTGGTTCTGGTGCACCCAGATTCAAGGCTGGTTTGATGAGGAATGTCTAAAATTGAAAAAACTTTGACATTGACCGTAAAAAATCCATATCTGAGTAGAACTAATGAACAACTATTCCTTGACAGCAAGAAGCAATGCAAAAGACTATTAAAGTATAAGAAGAAGCTCCATCCACACAAGCTCTGGAAAGATCTCCTGGATGCAATATCCTCACGAAATTAAAAAAGAATCTGCAAACTCATTAGAAAGGGCTTGAAGGTTCCCCAAAGAACCTGTAACTGAATATTAGCCCACAACTTTGGATGGACCACTTCTCTACTCTGTATCAGAGAGACAGCGATACTTTGTTGCAAGGATCAAATGACCTATTAGCACAACAGCAGGGAATGCATGGGGGGAATTCCAACTTAAATTAATCATTTCAACCAGAAGAAGATAGTGGGAATATAGACCTAAAGCAAAAAAAGATTTAGTGCAAAGTTGCCAATCAGTCTATCTCAAGCAATGTTTCGACAATGACAGTCTCTACAATTCATGGTAACCTTTGGGTTTCAAAGCAGCTGCAATAATTTAATGAAAATGAAGTTGCCCAAGCAAACCTGGCACAAAAACCTCAGAAAGCAGTAGCTCCGGACAAAATTCCCTCAGATGTCTACCGCATTCACCTAACATTATGGTTACAAATCCTAACTGGCTCCTTCAATAACATCTGGTCCCTAGAAGAAATTCCTTCCTCATGGAGGAAGTCAATAATTGTGCCATTACACAAAAAAGCCTCTAGGGACCTTGTGCCCAATTATTGGCTGATTTAATTGCTTGATGTTTTGGAAAACATTTTTGGCCAACTGTTGATATCCCACATGGAGCAGTAGATAGAAGAAAGAGACATAGGGGGTCATTCTGACCCTGGCGGTCCATGACCGCCATGGCGGAGGGCGCCGGAAGCACCGCCAACAGGCTGGCGGTGCTTCCTGGGCTATACCGCTGCGGTCAGAAAAGGGGAACCGGCGGTTTCCCGCCGGTTTTCCCCTGGCCCAGGGAATCCGCCATGGCGGCGCTGCTTGCAGCACCGCCATGGGGATTCCGACCCCCTTCCCGCCAGCCTGTTTCTGGCGGTGTCCACCGCCAGAACCAGGATGGCGGGAACGGGTGCCGTGGGGCCCCTGGGGGCCCCTGCACTGCCCATGCCACTGGCATGGGCAGTGGCCCCCTAACAGGGCCCCACAAAGATTTTCACTGTCTGCTTTGCAGACAGTGAAAATCGGGACGGGTGCCACTGCACCCGTCGCACCCCTGGAACTCCGCCGGCTCCATTCAGAGCCGGCATCATTGTTGAAGGGGCTTTCCCGCTGGGCCGGCCGGCGGTCTTCTGGCGGTCGCCCGCCGGCCCAGCGGGAAAGCCGGAATGGCCACCGCGGTCTTTCGGTGGGAACCGCTTGGCGGGCGGCGACCGCCGACCGCCGCGGTCAGAATGACCGCCATAATATCATATCAAGCAGGTTCAGGAGCCGTCAGAATACAGTAGGCCAGACCAGGTTTTCAGGTTGAACTTAACCTGCTCAAAATATATCTGCTTAAAAAAGTCACCACTGTACCTGGTATTTGTCAATCATCAAAGCTTTTGATTGCGTTGACTGCCCCATATTGTGGCAAATCTTAAACGAGATGAAAACCCCTGAAAAGATCTTGAAGCTACTAATTGCATTGCACTCTGGCAACACTAACAGGGTTAGATATAGCACTAGAGGTGAATGTACAACCGAGATACCAATCCCCGAGGTGTCAAACAAGGCTGCATCCTAGCACCAACCCTTTTTAATTGTTACATAAATGACGCAGTTAACACCATGAAGGATGTCAACCCAGAGGTGCCTAAAGTAAGCAATTAATGTATACCAATGTTGCTTTGTTGCTGATGATGTGGCGGTACTGGCCAGAACAGAGATATTAATGCATTGTTTGCTGTAAGGGTTCAAGTCTTTTTGTACCACTAGAAGACTGACCATCAACGTTGAGAAAACAAAATACATGATCCTTAATCAAAAGCAGAAGTTGGGAGCCACTTTTAAGGTCTACAACAAATCCTTGGATCAAGTATCTACATATGACTATCTGGGCATTCGTATGAATGGTAAACTCTTGTGGACCACATAGTTATCAAAAAGTAACATCTCCCTGGCCCAGCAAGCTGTAGAGGTGCTAAGATTTTCAAAATCCTGTGGTAATCATTCCATGAGGTCGACAATGCCGCCCTACAAAATGAAAGCAAGGGCAGCAAGTACATATGGTGCTGAGAGCTGGGGACATAGGAAGACTCTGGGCTGCAGAACGCCAATGGGTGCCGCAAGAATAGAACTAGATATCTAGATATAGGAAGAATTGAAGATCATATCGTACTGGCACTAATAAAATATTGGTTCTGCATGTAGTCCAAGACAGAACTCGCCCCATATAGATCAACACTTATAGACATCATGTAGTTATGAGACCATAAGTTGCCATGGTTTATTCATTTGTCAAAGGTACAGGCCTATATTGGTCTAGAAGAATTCTGTCTCCATCCCAAAATCATCACAAAAGCCAGCCTAGTTGTGGCTGTGAAGGTATACTGGGACTACAAACATTTGATGAAGTATAACCAAACAGGCACCCTGCTAAAACCCTATCTGCATTTAATCAAGAGCAGGATTCTGTTGTATTTATTGATGACATTTACCCAATGGAAAAAAGATCTCTGTATCTAAAATTCCATCTGGGAATATTGCCAATCGCTTCAGTAACCAAGAGGTGGTCTTCAAATTCTGCTGAGGGGATATATCATTGTCCTTGTAACTCTGGGTGGGCGAGAAACAGTATCCCACTTCCTTTTGTTGTGTCGTTTTATGCTCCATCTTTGTAAGCAGGATCTATGTCCACTTTTCTTGAAGCTTAACGTCAGAAAGTGCAAGGAGGCCGAGGCTTTGTGCATGCGATCTGATGAAAAAGACATTTTGATGGTTGTTTCATCCTACATTTACGCAGCATGGAAATAAAGAACAGAAGTACATCAAATATTGCATGCAGGCACATAATGCTAACAAAGTTGTGAATGGGAAAACTCCTCTTCTCATGACGCTCGCTAAACCCTTCCAAATTTGGGCTCGCACCCAGTAAAGGCCCATGTGCAATTGCGTCCTTCTTGTGGCTGGAACACTGAACTTTGTTTTATTTCCTTAACAACTGTAGCAGGACTCCAACATTATGCAATAGTATATTTTTTAACATCCTTTAAAAGATCAGAAGAAATAGACCTATGTTGCATATTGCCAAGCAGCACAAGCAGGTCGTGCTGGGATGGGTTTTCATGGCCTCCTAAATGTACCAGCAACACATGCAGGGCGATTTGTTAATCAGATACTGATTGCTGAAAACATTTTGTACTTGCTATATTCCCAACGCCAAGGTGGGGTTACCAAACCTGTTTTTGGAGGCTTCTGTTGGGCCTTAGACTACAGAGCAGGTACATTTCTTTAGAAACTTTATGTCCAGCACATTGCAACAAATGCTGTTGGCCCATTATCGGCTGGGTAAAGGGCACTAGCACTTTAGGTTTGGTGCACCTCAGAAAATCATTTATTTACATTCTCCCCTAGTAGATTTAGCCTTAACATTTTTGTACCTTACTTTTAGTGCACCTTAGAGAGTTTGTTATTTATACTTTCTTTCAGACTTGAGTCTAATGACTTCTTTAATGCTGAGACACAATTTGGGTAAAAGGCCAAAAAGTAGCTGTTGATTGTAACTGATTATTTACCTATTGATTTAATGTTAACTCAAGGTCATTTTACGAAATAATTGTGATTTTTTTCTGATGATGTTTTAAAATTGTAAAATTGTTTGACTAATTAATTGTTATAGCTGGTTTGGCTGGAACAATAAAAACTTGAAACTTGAATGTCAAGTTTGAATTCAAATTAATTGTAATTTAAAATCCTCTTTAATGGTAAAGTCAGGTTTTAAGTCGCCATTTTGAAAATGTCACTTTTAGAAAACAAAAAATGGTATTTTGTTGTCCTAACCACCTGGTGCCTGCTGCCTGTGTCCTGGGTCACTTAAGTTTGAATGAATTAGTAGTTGGCCTTTGTATATTCCTCCCTGACTGTAAGATAAATGAAGACTAGCTGGGGTTGGAGCTTTTCCCTGCCCCAAATAAGTTTCAAAAGGCTGCCTCCAGCACACACACAAAGTAACCTGATACATGTTTATTTTTGTCACTCCAGACTACTTGTAGGGAAGAACTTCCCAGAACCAGGTGTGGCAGTAGCCAGGATATCACCATTTTAAAGGCAGGCACCAGGTGTAAATATTGGACCTCCTGAACCATCTTCAGTACACTCCTGAAGCTGCGGTAGACTTTATGTGGACTGCTGCTTGAGGCCTGCTATTTTCTTCAGAGATCTTCCCTCCTGCTACCAGAGTACTGCCCTGCTGCTTAAGCCCTGCATTATTCTTCAAAGGGCTGCCCTGCTGCTTAGGGCCTGCCTTGCTGCTTGAAGGAGAGAGGACCATCTCCTTGAACCCAGATCTACGAGAGTGACTCCAAGGGCTAGTTGGCTGGCATCCTACATGCGCTACAGGGAGCTAATAAGCTTCAGGGACCTTGAGTCCTGCACCTGGCCTCTACTTGAGAGAGTTCAAACCTAAAAGATGGAACTTTACAACATTTTCCCCACAAAGTGCCACAAGAATCAACAGAAGCTTGGGTACTACCTACCAGCCGATCCACCCAAGATGCACCGCCAGTTGGCCTGACTTTATGGTAGCTCTTACTATGTTTGTCTTCACCGCAGCAATTCCTATTCACCAGGACCTCTGAGCATCAGTTATACAGCCTTTTAGAGTCCTCTTTGGCTATGGCTTGCAGCTTTGTCCTGCTGACTGTTTTTGACTTCCAAAACGTTGTTTAAGTCCGAAGGTAAAAATCTTCACTGGGCTTGACAACAGCAGGTTCTTCATTGATGATAACAACCTCCATTGCCTCAGAAATCCAGCTTCTCTTGCTCAGAGATTTCTCCTGCCATCGTCGACAGCTCCACCAAGACCTTGTCTAGCTCTCCCTGGAGACAACGATTCCTCCTTGGACACAGCCTGCTGCCTTGCCTTGATAAATTCTACCTTTTTCCTGGACTTTTCTTCAGAATATCTTCTATGTCCAATAGTAAGCTGAGACCATGCCCAACCCACCTTGTGTATCTGTGTTTCACTCTTTGACTTTGTCACAGTGACTTGTGACCAGATAACGCAGTTGGCACGTTGATCTTTTAGGTGCTAGATTTCACTAAACCTTTAACAATTCATAACCCTGGTTCTACTGATTATATTTAATTCATTTGTGTGTAATTTTATTTATTCAAATGTTCTATATTTTTCTAAATTGGTGTGTGATTTTGTATTGTGTTGTGTTTTAACTTTATTACTGTTTGTGTGCTGCATAAATAGTTTACACAGTGCCTCTAAGTTAAGCCTGACTGCTTTTGTGCCAAGCTACTATGGGGTTAAATACAGGTTAATTTTGCAAGTTTTGTGATTCACCCTGACAAGGTCTGTGTTGTTGCTTCAGTAGGATTTTCACACTTGCTCAATCTTTAATCCAATTTCTTACAGTGGTGTACTTTGCAAAATAAACCATGAAATAAACCTTGGTGAATAGATCCTTCTTTAGTAGGTGGAGTACTATTCCCGGTAGAAAGGTCACATATATATTCAAGGCAATGACCACGTAAAAATGGAACACACAGAAATTTCTAGGAAACAATGTGCATAGTAGGGGAAATCCAATGGAAGAAGAAGAAATTTGCGTAAGACTGACCCTGGGGTAAGGGGTGTAAATGTTGGTGAGATAGCATCAAAAGTCATCAGTGGAAAAGGAATGTCATTAAGCATCAGTAAATAAGCTTCCATTGAATTACACATTGTTCAAAGAAAACAATGAAGAAAAATAGATGTTTACCTAAAATGTAATTACCTAAAAACCAAAGTCTCGTTTTTGTGAAATGTTGAGCCTTAAAGTTAGGAACAGAAGGTAAGGAACCAAAAGCTTCCACTCATTTCATCCTTTTTGAACCAGCCCTAAATTGTAAACATCTTTACAAGATTCTTGTTTTGGTATTATGTTGCCAGAACCTGTATTTAATTTGACTACTCAGGTAGTATGACAGCCGCAGTAATCTAAAAAAACAGAGACTGGCAAGATATTGCTTTCCATCTGAAACATAAAGAGAAAAAGTCTTATAATTTTGCACAAACAAATCCTGTCCCATTTTATAGGCTGAGTTTTTAGACATAATATTCTCAGACCATCCAACCTTACCAAGCAATAAAACACAAACAAAGTACATAGCTTAGTTTCTGAAGCAAATTAATAATTTAAAATGATCCCCAAAACACTCATCCTCGTCTAAGCCCACTTACTAGATGCTTTCTATTTCAACACAACTTTCATTTGTGAAATCCCAATTCAGACACAACCATTTAACTATGCTGTGCTTAAAACAGCAAATCAGAGAATTGATATGAGAACTGGTAATCAGTCAGAGTCAGAATTACATGTTGTGTCATTGTTGTAATAACATTTTCCAAGATACGCACTATTGAGATCAATCATCAACGTTTTTCAGAGACTCTGAAGAAGCAAATAGATCAGATGAATCAAAAGCACCATGGATTTCAGACACTGGAGATTATCACACCTGGTTTCAGATGCTCAAACCTCAAAATAAGGATCTTAAAAATTGTTTTTATCATTGTAGCTTTTGATTTGAGGGTGTCCCAGAATTAATGGGACAAAATGAGTATGGGGCTGCTATACTGAGTAAGCACTTAGACAGATATAACTGTTTGTCAGGAGAACCAAATGATGTTTGTTGCTCCTAGCCCTGGTGATTGCCCATACAGTAGAATCACATGTTTTACTGATTTGTTGACTTCTTGTCAAGGTGAAAACTGCAAAACAAGAAACAAAGTTTTGGAAAACTGTGAAGAAATAAATAAATCAGCGGGTTCAAATGAGCAACACATTTAGGAACTTAAAGACAAACACACCTCTCAACAGACAGAGCTCATTGTCTTTTCAATACAAATTAAAGCTGTTTAAATTAAAGAGTGAAGATCTTGAAAACTGTTCTTGGTGAAGCAACCCATTCTTGGAGTCTCACACTAAAAAGAACGAAAGTGGGACCTGGCCACAGTGGTGAATATTCGAACCATACACATAGATAGGCCACCTTTTTGGCAGGTTTAACTGTTTGTTGTATCCACCCATTACTTTTCGCTGCTGCATACCCAGGGAACCCATGGAACTATTATGCAGATGTGCTGAATTTTAAATATTTTTATTTAGGTTGATACTATTACACAAGGTCATCAATGTTTTGCAGAGACTGTGACGGCGGAAATAGATAAAATAAGTTAGAAGTTTTGGTCTCATGTTGAGGCAATGGCACAACCAATTTCGACACTGAGTCAAACTATCACACCTGATAATAAACACAGTTATTAATTTATCGAAGGAACTCAAACCTATTCTTTCAAAGAATGTGGATTGTCAGGCTCAATTTTTTTGTTGTACTCGTATGTTGGAGTCTAAAAATTACTGGACTAAAATGAAGAATATTCTGCTGTACTGAACAAGCTGATCAAAACAAACATATTATTCGTCTTTTTGGGACATATAGCTATTTGTTGTGTGAACCAAATACTATTCATTGCTGGATATCCAAGGCTCACCCTCACGCTATAATCACCTGTTTCAGTGAATTTCACCTAGAAGAGCAGGTATTAATTGAAGGACAAGAGGTAAAATCTATCATAGTTAAGAAGGAACATTTTTCCAGTTTAAACAGACATGGGCTATGAGACCTGAAAAGATACAGGGAGATGTGTCAGTTAACTCTTTCATTTGAGATGTACCCTTTATTTATTTTCAGATTTGGGGGTAAATACCTCAGTCATCCAGTGAACTAATTTGAAAATCTGAGGGTTCAACAGTTTCTATGTTTTTAACAAGGTCACAACTTCAGATTCATTGGCAACAGAGGTCAGGGCTGCTCAGGTAAAGATTTAACAATCTAGCTGTGTATGGCATTTCCTTCAGGTTACATATTTGATTTATTGCAAGTACCTTCAACAAAGAGCAGCCAATACTGAGGTGAAATGGAATAACACCCAAACAAAAGAAGGAGGAGCATCTCTGCAACACAATGAGTTGGTTGTTGGTTACAATGGGGAGTTTGGGATGGAGGTTTAATTGAGGACCAAAACCGATCCTAACCATCACAAGTTATTCCTGTGAAGAGGTACATTTTATGCAAGGCAGTAGATCTCATAGGTAAAGCAGCAGTGCCAAGGATTATCACTGTACTTGACACAGTGAAAGCATTTGATCAAGTATAATAATTTAAGGAAATGTTGACTGCCCGACAAGTCATATGCTCATTGATTCTTCTACTGTTATTTGAAGCAACCAATGACTAGTTGATAATTTGAAGGAAACAGTTTTCTCCTTGGTAGCGAACATGTTCTCATTCTATAGATGCTTGTAAACATTGAACAATGTGTTATTATTACTTTATACTCTATTTTCTCTTTTCTCAGTTATTTTCCAGGACCTTTAGGAGACTGTTTGGTCCTCTAAAGAATTTTGTTTGCTCTCTTATTAACCAAGTTATTGAGGACCCACCTAACTTCACATATCTCCTGTAGACTGTAGGCTTCCTGTGAATGAGAATCCAGCTTCCTGTTGATATTTAATTATTATTTATTCGCTAATTCATGTACACTCAATAGTGAGTAGCATAGTATATTTCCAAAATCATCGGTAGCCCCAGGATTCTTCAGCGTGTTCACAGTTGAGCTTTATATGTTACTTTAATGCATTAATTCATTTCAAACAGTAGAGACAGATGTTTCTTAACAGACCACGTCTTGAATTGACATGCTAACAATATAATGTTACATGTGAGGTGGTGTAATATATTTCTTTATCGTATGACCAATGTTCATCTAATTACATTCTGGAATCAACACCTTCCTAAAGAAGCCCCCGGCCGACTTGACAAAACTCGCCAATTACCAACCAATCTTTATCTTTCTCTACTAAGCTAAAGTCTTGGAAAAAGCCATTAACATGCACCTCTTTGACTTCCTCGCCAAACACCAGCTTCTCAATGCTGTACAGTCAGGATTTAAACCCAACCGCAGCACAGCAATCACCCCCACAGAACATATTGATGATCCTAGAAAGGGGGAAAACTACATCCCTCATCCTTCTACACATTAGACACTGTCTCCCATCCGATCCTAAACTGACAACTCCTCGTGGCAGGCTTCCAGGGTCACATCCTTGAATCGATCTGTTCCTTCCTCACCAGAAGGACCCAAACTATCAACATGCCTCCCTACTCCTCTGAAGCATAAGACTAATCTGTGGAGTGCCGCAGGGCTCCTCGCTCAGCCAAACACTCTTCAACATCTACTTGATTCTTGGCCAAAGTCATAAGAGCCCACAACAGAAGCATCCTTACTCTGATGACATGAAACTGATACTGTCCCTCTCGGACAAAACGCACCAATACCAGGAACAAGTTCACCATAAGAATGACCAAAGTGGCCACCTGGATGAAATCCAGTTTCCTCAAACTGAACTCTAACAAGACTGAATTGGTGGGTTTTGTGAAAGACGCCATGCCATAGGATTCCAGCTTGTGGCCCACAGACCTTGAACTCACCCCTATGTTGTACTCACAATCGAAAAACCTCAGAATAGCCATTGATGACCAATTCGACATGATAGCCAAGTCAATGCAGTTGCCTCCTTCTGCTTCAACACCCTAAGCATGCTGAAGAAAATCCTTCAGTGGCTACCAGAGGCCCTGTCACACACCCCTCTTGTGCCCTCTGTACGCTGGGTTTTGTACACAGGGCTCATGTTGCTATTCCCCTCTGGCACCTCACAGCCTCCTGCAAACCATTCGTCCCCTCCCAGGACTCTTCAACCCCATGAACCTCCTGTACCGTTGCTTCTCCTGGTTGCACTCTTGCAAGAGTATCATGTGTTTCCTAGTTTATTAGCTCAATCTGCCATTATGTATTGCATGTAATCATTTAGGCATATTTTTCCAACTGCCTTGGTCATTGGCATGGCCTTTCAACTCTAATGGCTAATGCTCTTTGGTTCCGGCTGTTTTGGTTAATTGATTACAACCGTCATTTGCTCCTCCCATCAGAAAAGGTCACATCCGTTAGGTTAACATGTGTTTTCTCTCAGGTTTCCATTGGAACTTTCCAACCTTCCATGTGAGGCATGTCCTCTTTTGAAACAGTCATCCCATCAGGCATAAATACCCCATCTGAACCTAAGGTGGGGCTTGGCATCATTCCAGTCCTGCATAAGCATCTTCCGTGCACTCACCTTCAGAGTCTCCCGGAACCTCCAGCACTCCAGTCTTCCAAGCCTTCCTGTTAATCCTGTGATCCTGACTCTGTCGATGTCTCCTGTGTGTTCCCGTCCAAAGCTACAATTCCACCTCCAGATAGGCTTCTTGCTCCTCAGACTTCAGCCTTCCTCCAGATTCCAGTTGAAGAATCAAAGACTCGGCTAAGTACTTGATTCTCAGGTTAATGTGCACTATTCCTTAGTTAAGTTTTGAGATTTGTCTAAGACTGAGGGGGTCATTCTGACCCTGGCGGTCGGTGATAAAGCAGCGGCCAACCCGCAAACAGGCCGGCGGTCCAAAAAATGGTATTCTAACCCTGGCGGGAACCGCCAACACAGGCCGCCACATTAACACTCCGACCGCCACGGCGGGACCGACAAACAGCGCGGCGGTCACCGCCAACAGGCAGCCGGCAGACAATGTACCGCCCACCCTATCACAACTCACCAATCCGCCACCTTTTCCGGGGCGGGAGCCCCGCCGATAAAAACACGGCGGAAACAGACAACGAACGGGAAAACGCTCACCTATACACACTCCACGAGGAAGGAGGACAGCATGGAGCCCGAATTACACATCCTACCAGCTCTTGTCTACCTGCTCATCTACCAGGAGTACGAACGCCGGCGCAGACGACAACGGTGAGTACTGCACCTACGACACAGGGGAGGGGGGAGGAGAAAAGATTACGGGGACACACATGCGCCATACACCCACCCCCCCACCACAAATACCTACACCCCATTGCCGAGCAACAAGTCAGAGTGACACCACACAAACCCCCCGGAATAATGCAAAGACACAATTTAAATGTTCGAAAAAATATATGTATAAATAGCTCCATAGAAGGAATGGCAAATATGCCATATAAAAGATTAAAAAATAAGGAATGAAGATAGTCCACAAGATATCCATAGGCAAAAAGTCCTGCACATTCCGTCAAAGTTCCATAGTCCGTGGGCCAATGTGCACAAACACATGGGCAAAGCCCACACAGGAGACCAGATACCATTGGAGAGAACACTGCAGGGGCATCAGATGATAAAAGCACAGGCACCTCAGGCGGAAGGGAAGGGGGGGCACCTCAGCCACATGAGTCCATGACGCCAGATCCACGAGGGGCCTCCATGCCCACTGTCCCATCCTGGGGGGTGCAAAGCCACAGTCCATCAGATGGATTACCGACTCCACTGTGATTGGAGGAGGCATGGTACCCCGAGTGCTCCCTGAAGCCCTGCTCGACACTGAACTGGCACTGTCAATGGGCCAGCGGTGCTTGAGATGAAGGGCCCAGCGGAGCGGTGCTTGAGACGGCGGGGCCCCGCGGAGCGGTGCTTGAGATGAAGGGCCCAGCGGAGCGGTGCTTGAGATGAAGGGCCCAGCGAAGCGGTGCTTGAGACGGCGGGGCCCAGCGGAGCGGTGCTTAAGATGAAGGGCCCAGCGGAGCGGTGCTTGAGATGAAGGGCCCAGCGGAGCGGTGCTTGAGACGGCGGGGCCCAGTGGAGCGGTGCTTGAGATGAAGGGCCCAGCGGAGCGGTGCTTGAGACGGCGGGGCCCAGCGGAGCGGTGCTTGAGATGAAGGGCCCAGCGGAGCGGTGCTTGATACGGCGGGGCCCAGCGGAGCGGTGCTTGAGATGAAGGGCCCAGCGGAGCGGTGCTTGAGACGGCGGGGCCCAGCGGAGCGGTGCTTGAGATGAAGGGCCCAGCGGAGCGGTGCTTGAGATGAAGGGCCCAGCGGAGCGGTGCTTGAGACGGCGGGGCCCAGCGGAGCGGTGCTTCAGATGAAGGGCCCAGCGGAGCGGTGCTTGAGACGGCGGGGCCCAGCGGAGCGGTGCTTCAGATGAAGGGCCCAGCGGAGCGGTGCTTGAGACGGCGGGGCCCAGTGGAGGGGTGCTTGAGATGAAGGGCCCAGCGGAGCGGTGCTTGAGACGGCGGGGCCCAGTGGAGCGGTGCTTGAGATGAAGGGCCCAGCGGAGCGGTGCTTGATACGGCGGGGCCCAGCGGAGCAGTGCTTGAGATGAAGGGCCCAGCGGAGCGGTGCTTGAGACGGCGGGGCCCAGCGGAGCGGTGCTTGAGATGAAGGGCCCAGCGGAGCGGTGCTTGAGATGAAGGGCCCAGTGGAGCGGTGCTTGAGATGAAGGGCCCAGCGGAGCAGTGCTTGAGACGGCGGGGCCCAGCGGAGCGGTGCTTGAGATGAAGGGCCCAGCGGAGCGGTGCTTGAGATGAAGGGCCCAGCGGAGCGGTGCTTGAGATGAAGGGCCCAGCGGAGCGGTGCTTGAGACGGCGGGGCCCAGCGGAGCGGTGCTTGAGATGAAGGGCCCAGCAGAGCGGTGCTTGAGATGAACGGCCCAGCGGAGCGTTGCTTGAGACGTCGGGGCCCAGCGGAGCGGTGCTTGAGATGAAGGGCCCAGCGGAGCGGTGCTTGAGACGGCGGGGCCCAGCAGAGCGGTGCTTGAGATGAAGGGCCCAGCGGAGCAGTGCTTGAGATGAAGGGCCCAGCGGAGCGGTGCTTGAGATGAAGGGCCCAGAGGAGCCGTGCTTGAAACGGCGGGCCCCAGCGGAGCAGTGCTTGAGATGAAGGGCCCAGCGGAGCGGTGCTTGAGACGGCGGGGCCCAGCGGAGCGGTGCTTGAGATGAAGGGCCCAGCGGAGCGGTGCTTGAGATGAAGGGCCCAGCGGAGCGGTGCTTGAAACGGCGGGGCCCAGCGGAGCGGTGCTTGAGATGAAGGGCCCAGCGGAGCGGTGCTTGAGACGGCGGGGCCCAGCGGAGCGGTGCTTGAGATGAAGGGCCCAGCGGAGCGGTGCTTGAGATGAAGGGCCCAGCGGAGCGGTGCTTGAGACGGCGGGGCCCAGCGGAGCGGTGCTTGAGACGGCAGGGCCCAGCGGAGCGGTGCTTGAGACGGCGGGGCCCAGTGGAGCGGTGCTTGAGATGAAGGGCCCAGCGGAGCGGTGCTTGAGACGGCGGAGCCCAGCGGAGCGGTGCTTGAGATGAAGGGCCCAGCGGAGCGGTGCTTGAGACGGCGGGGCCCAGCAGAGCGGTGCTTGAGATGAAGGGCCCAGCGGAGCGGTGCTTGAGATGAAGGGCCCAGCGGAGCGGTGCTTGAGATGAAGGGCCCAGCGGAGCGGTGCTTGAGATGAAGGGCCCAGCGGAGCGGTGCTTGAGACGGCGGGGCCCAGCAGAGCGGTGCTTGAGATGAAGGGCCCAGCGGAGCGGTGCTTGAGATGAAGGGCCCAGCGGAGCGGTGCTTGAGATGGCGGGGCCAAGCGGAGCGGTGCTTGAGATGAAGGGCCCAGCGGAGCGGTGCTTGAGATGAAGGGCCCAGCGGAGCGGTGCTTGAGATGAAGGGCCCAGCGGAGCGGTGCTTGAGATGAAGGACCCAGCAGAGCGGTGCTTGAGACGGCGGGGCCCAGCGGAGCGGTGCTTGAGATGAAGGGCCCAGCGGAGCGGTGCTTGAGATGAAGGGCCCAGCGGAGCGGTGCTTGAGACGGCGGGGCCCAGCGGAGCGGTGCTTGAGATGAAGGGCCCAGCGGAGCGGTGCTTGAGATGAAGGGCCCAGCGGAGCGGTGCTTGAGACGGCGGGGCCCAGCGGAGCGGTGCTTGAGATGAAGGGCCCAGCGGAGTGGTGCTTGAGACGGCGGGGCCGAGCGGAGCGGTGCTTGAGATGAAGGGCCCAGCGGAGCGGTGCTTGAGATGGCGGGGCCCAGCGGAGCGGTGCTTGAGATGAAGGGCCCAGCGGAGCGGTGCTTGAGATGAAGGGCCCAGCGGAGCGATGCTTGAGATGGCAGGGCCCATTCAGCGGTTCTTGGCCCGGCGGGGCCCGTTCAGCGGTTCTTGGCCCGGCGGGGCCCGTTCAGCGGTTCTTGGCCCGGCGGGGCCCGTTCATCGGTGCTCCTCCCGGCGGGGCCCTGTTCAGCGGTTCTTGGCCCGGCGGGGCCCGTTCAGCGGTTCTTGGCCCAGGGGGGCCCGTTCAGCGGTTCTTGTCCCGGCGGGGCCCGTTCAGCGGTTCTTGTCCCGGCGGGGCCCGTTCAGCGGTTCTTGTCCCAGCGGGGCCCTGTTCAGCGGTTCTTGCCCCAGCGGGGCCCGTTCAGCGGTTCTTGGCCCGGCGGGGCCCGTTCAGCGGTTCTTGTCCCGGCGGGGCCCGTTCAGCGGTTCTTGGCCCGGCGGGGCCCGTTCAGCGGTGCTTGCCCCGGCGGGCCCTGTTCAGCGGTTCTTGCCCCAGCAGGGGCCCATTCAGCGGTTCTTGGCCCGGCGGGCCCGTTCAGCGGTTCTTGGCCCGGCGGGGCCCGTTCAGCGGTGCTTGCCCCAGCGGGGCCCGTTCAGCGGTGCTTGCCCCAGCGGGGCCCGTTCAGCGTTTTTTGGCCCGGCGGGGCCCGTTCAGCGGTTCTTGGCCCGGCGGGGCCCGTTCAGCGGTGCTCCTCCCGGCGGGGCCCTGTTCAGCGGTGCTTGTCCTGTGTGTCTAGGGAGCCAGACCTGGGCAAGACTTCCTGCTCATTCCCCATCCGAACTTGCGGTCGCAGCCCCCTCCTGTGATGGAGTCCTGGGCCCGTGGGTGTCGGCCGTCACACCCGGGATGGGGCTGGTGGGGACCTCCTGGGCAGCTCGCCTGCTGCCTGACTTCTCCGCCCTGCTGCCCTTGCCCTCCTTCGCTGGAGCTCTGTGGCCCTTGCCTCCCTTGGATGATGTGGCAGGTGACGGGGCAAGGCTACTGTCCTTGGTGGCAGCCGTCTCAGGCTTGGCGCGCCGGGCCTTTTTCTTCCATGTCCTCTTCCCGGGGGGGGGGGGGGCTGGCTGTCCCCTTGCTGCTGGCCGATGTTCCTGCCCTAGGATCTGGTGGACTCCAATAGCCCTGCACTATGGTCACCGTAGATGCAGGGCTGGTGGTGGCTGAGGTGCTTTTCTTGGTCTTACCAGATGGAGGGGGTGGGTCAGTGATTGGAACGAGTTCAAGGTTGGAAAGGAAAAGGACTTTGGAAGGACAGGGACGGGTAGGTGTAGTGGGTTTGGGAGTGGAGGATGTGGTTGTAGGAGAGTCAAGTGTGCTGTCTTTGGGTGCAGGTCCTTGTGACGGAGGCTGTCGTGAGGTGGATGGGTGTTGGGTGGGTGGCTGCCTGCGTTTGTGTGCTTTGGAAGAGGGGGTGACAGACACACTGGGAGAGGACACAGGGGACGTGTAAATGGCAGTGGGGGTGGTGACTGCACGTGTGCGGACTGTAATGGAGGGTGTGCTGGTGATGGAAGTACTGGCTGATGGTGGTGTGCATGCAGGTGTGAGTGGAGACGTCACAGGGAGGGAGGGGGGAGATGAGGAGGTGGGGGACACAGAGGTGGTAGTGACTGTTGGCATGTCTGCATCTGTATGTTGCTTGGGTGAATGCTTGTGTGATCTGTGGTGCTTATGTCTGGATGAGCTGCCCTTGGGTGTAGAGGTGTGTGCAGGCTGGTCTGATGGTGTGGATGGGATAGGCAGAGGAACAGGAGACTGGGTGGAGGGAGTCAGAAGAGGGAGGCTGGAGACAGGGACAATGGCTGCCGTCAGTGCTGAGGCCAGAGCGTTGAACGATCGCTGATGGGCAGCCTGACCCGAATGAATGCCCTCCAGGTATGCATTGCTCCGATGCACCTCCCTTTCTACACCCTGGATGGCATTCAAGAGGGTAGACTGCCCAACAATGAGTGTCCTGAGGAGGTCAATGACCTCCTCACTGAGGGCAGCAGGGGTAACTGGGGCAGGGCCTGAGGTGCCTGGGGCGAAGGAGATGCCCGCCTTCCTGGGCGAGCGGGCACGGAGCGAAGGCTGAGGGGCTGCTGGGAGGGCGGGGCTGGTGCGCTGGGTGGCAGCTGTACCTGTTGTGGCGGTGGGCACGGATGTTGTTGCCACCGCTAGGGAGCTCCCTTCCGAGGACGTGTCGGTGTCGCTGACGTCTCCACGGGTCCCCGTTGTGGAGCTCCACTCACCCTCCGTCTCACTGGTGTACTCGGAGTCTGTCGTATGGCCCTCCGGGGCCATGTGAGATGCAGCTCCCTCGTGCTCCAATGCCACTTCTCCTCCGCCAGATGATGCTAATGCACACATGAACAGGAAGACAAAGAAAATGGGGGGGGGGGTGGAGAAATGAAGACAGGTTGAGTGCATGTATTGGCAACACCGTTGTCGGAGAGGACAGACACAGAAGCCCCCTGAACTAGGCCGCGCAATGGGGGTACACTACTCAGTTATTGTGACTAGTCCTACGGGTCTATGGACGACAAATGCACACATGGGTGAGGCCGGACCATGGATAGCTGTACTTGGCACCCTACAGAGGTGGGGGGCGGGGGCACAGGGCCGTGTCTAACGGAGGGGCCTAGCCTACAGAATGCGCCCTGGCCTGGAGATAGCCACAGCCCTCCTCCCCCACCCAGACACCTTCCCTGCGCGCAAAGATAGCAGAATGTGCTGATACTCACCCCCTTGTGTCTGCTGTGATGTCCTCACGCGCCCATCCAAATCGGGGTAGGCCACCGCCAGGATCCGGGACATCAGGGGGGTCAATTGGCGGCTGGCACCCCTCCTACGTTGGGAGGCCATCCCCAGCAGAGACTCTGCGGTCTTTCTGGTCCCGCGGCGGATGTCCTCCCACCTCTTTCGGCAGTGGGTGCCCCGTCTGTTGTGGACCCCCAGGTCCCGGACGTCCTTGGCGATGGCACGCCAAATGTCGATCTTCTGATGGGCGCTGACCTATGTGACATGTACAGGGTGGTAAAAGAAATCGCATCAGTTTTCTGCCTGGTCAATGTGAGTGGCCCCCCCCTCCCCAACCTTGCCATGTGGCACATGCTCTCATCTTTCGTGCGTTGCACTCCTCATTCGCTCCCCTCCCCACCATCTTACATACACCCCACTCAACACAGGCATAGCCCATTCAACGTGCACCCTGTGTACTAACCTGTTGGTCTGGAGGACCGTAGAGTAGCGCATACTGGGGGAGGACCCCATCAACAAGTTTCTCCAATTCTTCGGAAGTGAAGGCAGGGGCCCTTTCCCCAGTCGCAGCAGCCATTGTCTCTCCCAGACCGAGGTCACAGCAGCACTTGCAGTATAGGTCCTCTCCTGTGGATGATCAGGTCTCGAGTGATTAATCAGATAGAAAATGGCGGTCACGCCCGCGGCGGTGCGTACCGCGACCGCCGGCGCACATCGTCATTGGCTCCTGAGAGCCATAGGGTTCAATGTTAACCAATGCTGCTTTGCGCCGTGGTCTTCGACCGCCTACCGCCACGGTGTGCCACGCTAGCGCAGTGACCTCACATCCCACTGTCACACTTCACAGGTCAGGCAGCCGCCATTTCAAGGGCCCACATGGCATGATTTCTACTGCGTCACACAGGCCTAGGCCTTGCATTGCCACTCATACAAGCCATTCAATGCATAGCGATTCGTGTACTGTGCAAGCTGTGTGAATGAACCTGTGGGTTGCTTGACTCTGTGCTCCATGTTGTCCTTCCTAGGCACCGTCCGCTGGGACTTGCAAGGAGAAGGATGAATCCTCCCGTGTACCGGCCGCTGGTGGACCTGTCGACAATGGAAGAACGACACATCATACTTACATACCGGCTTGACAGAGCAACCATACATGAACTATGTGCCCAGCTGGAGCCAGACCTGATGTCCCCCATCCGCCAACCCACAGGGATTCCCCCTCTGGTGCAGGTTCTGTCAGTACTCCATTTTTTGGCAAGTGGGTCTTTTCAGACAACAGTGGCCATATCATCTGGGATGTCTCAGCCTATGTTTTCTAAGGTTTTGTCCAGAGTGTTGTCTGCCCTGATGAAATACATGCGGAGCTACATTATTTTCCCTGAGGTGGGTGAATTGGCTACAGTGAAGGGTGATTTCTATGCCCTTGGACATATCCCCAACATCATTGGTGCCACTGATGGGACCCATGTGGCTTTGGTTCCCCCCAGTGGAAGTGAGCAGGTGTACCGAAACAGAAAAAGTTATCATTTGATGAATGTCCAGGTGGTCTGTTTGGCTGACCAGTACATCTCCCATGTAAATGCCAAGTTCCCTGGGTCAGTGCATGACGCGTATGTCATGCGAAATAGCAGCATACCTTATGTGATGGAACAGCTACAGAGACACCGTGTGTTGCTAATAGGTGACTTTGGTTACCCCAACCTGTCGTGGCTACTGACCCCAGTGAGGAATCCCCGGACCAGGGCAGAGGAACGGTACAATGAGGCCCATGGGCGAACTAGGAGGATCATAGAAAGGACCTTCGGGGTCCTGAAGGCCAGGTTTAGGTGCCTGCATATGACAGGGGGATCCCTCATGTACTCACCAAAGAAGGTGTGCCAGATCATCGTAGCCTGCTGTATGCTTCACAATCTTGCATTGCGACGCCAGGTGCCTTTTCTGCAGGAGGATGATCCGGATGGTGGTGTTGTAGCAGCTGTGGAGCCTGTGGAGATCGAAGAGGAGGAAGACGACGGGGACGACACGGACAACAGGGAGACAGTCATACAACAATACTTTCAGTAGCACCCAGGTAAGAATCAGCCACCCCATTTTACATTTACTGAAGGCCTCATGCGTCTCCACTGTCTGTGTTTCCCCCCAGTTCCTGGTAACTGATTTGTGACTTTCCCTTCCCTTTTCAGAGCTGTATGACCCACTGCTTGACATCAGCTTTGTTTGCCCATGGACTAAAGCTTATTGAGATTGGTATGTTGTCATCACAAAGTAACTGGACATTATTGCACCGTTATGTGTAATACATTTGTTGAAAATACAAGCAGACTCCTGTTTTTTTAAGTGGAATAAGTGATTTATTTTAAGTGCTACATATAGGTACATGATTGGGAAACGGTGATGGGTGGGGGTGGAGAAATGTCCATGCAGAGTCCAGTTCTCAGTCGCACAGGGGCATTGTCCATATGCCTGGGGAAGGATGGAGCAGGGGCAGTTCAAAGTTGGACAGGGTGACAATGTGGGACAGTGGGATGACATCAGGGGGTATCTTAGGCTGGCGGGGGTCTTGCAATCCTACTCTGTCTTCTTGTGAGATCTCAGGTTCCGCTTGCGGGGTGGTTCTTCTTCTGCAGGAGGTGGGGTTCTGGTGGCCTGTCGTTGTGTGGGGGCCTCCTGTCCACTTGCGCCGGTGGAGGTGGTAGGCTGTTCCTGGCCTGGGCCAGTGACAGGGGCCCTTTGGGGTGCCACATGGTCCCGCAATGTGGTGACGATCTGGGTAAGGGCCAGGACGATGGTCCCCATTGCGGTACCGATGTTCCTCAGTTCCTCCCTGAACCCCATGTACCATTCCTCCTGCAGTTCCTGGATCTCCTGGAACCGGGCCAGTACCGTCGCCATCGTCTCCTGGGAGCGGTGGTATGCTCCCATGATGGAGGAGAGGGCCTATTGGAGAGTGGGTTCCCCGGGCCTGTCCCCCCCCTGTCGCACAGCAGCCCTCCCAGTTCCCCTGTGTTCCTGGGCCTCTGTCCCCTGGACGGTGTGCCCACTACCACTGCCCCCAGGTCCCTGTTGTTGTTGGGGTGGTGGGTCAACCTGGGTGCCCTGTAGTGGTGGACACACCGCTGATTGACATGTCCTGGAGACAGAGGCATGGGCCCGCTGGGTGGGAGCTGTGCTGGTGTTCCCAGAGGGGGTTGGGTCTGGTGTAGCCTGTGGCTGTCTGTGGGGAACCGACTGTCCAGAGGTCCCCGATGGGCCGGGCTGGTCATCTGGCTCCAGGGAGACAGAGCTGCTGTCATCGCTGGGGGCCTCTTCTGGGGGTGGGATGGACATCTCGGGACCCTCCGTGGCCGGTGTGGTGGTGTTCGGGTCCTGCAGGGGTATAAAGGTATGGTTATTGCTTCTGTGTGTGGCATTTCGTGTGATGGATTGGTGTCCGTGTACCCAAGTGCAGGCATTTCCTTGTGGGGGCTTTTGTGAGGGTGGCTTGTGGGGGTGATGTGTGTGTGCAGTGGGCATGCTTTGGTGATGGGTGTCCATGCTTTGTGGTCGCATGCAGGGCTTGGTGTTGGGATGGGTGGGTTGTGATGGTGAGCCTTTTGCTAGGGGTTGGTGTGATGGGGGAGGGGGTGAGGGTGGGGGTATGATTTGGCATGCAGGTGGGGTGGGGGTGGGAAGCAGTAGTGAAGATTTGCCTTACCAGAGTCCATTCCTCCGCCTACTCCTGCGAGGCCCTCAGGATGCAGGATGTGCAAGACTTCCTCCTCCCACACGGTAAATTCTGGGGGAGTAGGTGGGGGTCCGCCGCCAGTCTTCTGCACCGCAATGTTGTGCCTTGATACCATGGAGCGCACCTTCCCCCGTAGGTCGTTCCATCTCTTCCTGATGTCGTCCCGATTGCGTGGATGCTGTCCCACCGCGTTGACCCTGTCCACTATCCTTTGCCATAGCTCCATCTTCCTGGCAATGGTGGTGTGCTGCACCTGTGCCCCGAAGAGCTGGGGCTCTACACGGACTATTTCCTCCACCATAACCCTGAGTTCTGCGTCACTGAACCTGGGGTGTCTTTGGGGTGCCATGGGGTGGTGTGGTTGAGGTGCGGGGCGGCGTTTGTGGTGATGAGTGTGTTGCGTGTGGTGGTGTGTGGTGTTTGGTGCGTGGATTCTGTGTGGGTGATGGTGTTGTGTGCCTCTGTGTTGTGGGATTGTCTATTCTGTGCTCTCTCTCTAGCCTTCGTCAATGATTCCGGGTCGTAGGGGCATGTGGGGGATGTGGGTGTGTGTTTTATATTGTGTTGGGTGTGTGGGAGTGGTGTTAGTATGTGTATCAGGTGTGTGTATTTCAAACTGACCAATGTGGCAGAGTTTTCTATGTGTGTGTGTATTTTGACCGCAGCGGTGTGTACCGCCAATGGAATACCGCATTTGAAAGACCGCCGCGTGGATTTGTGGGTCGGAATGGTATGGGCGTATTTCTGTTGGCGTGACGGTGGAGGTTTGGTCATCGCCATTTTTTCGCTGACCTTTGGTGTGGCGGACTTTTGTGGATGTCGGGTTTTTGGCGGTTTGCCAGTTGCGGGTCAGAATGACCGTGGCGGTTTACCGCGGCCGCGGCGGTGTTATGGCGGTCTTCTGACCGGCGGGAAGCACCTTTTACCGCCGAGGTCAGAATGACCGCCTGAGTTACTTAAAGGAGAAAAGTCCATTCTTGGAAATCAGACATTATGGGTTTCTATGTTTTGAAAGTCCTAGTGCTCTGGACACTTTACCTCATGGGCATTCCAAACTTTATTTGGCTCTACTGTAGATCTTTGTGTTTGCATTTCTTGACAAGTTTTTTTATTAAGAACACGGAAAGACTTTGATGTTTTGAATTGAACATTGTTGCTTTAGAAATTCTGTGGACTGGCAGAAAACTCTGGTATTCCTTTGCATTGTCTCTGCTCTCAAGCTTTATTTGTGGTGAAGTCTCTAAGTGATATTGCTGTAAATAACTGTTTAAACACCATATGCTGAGAACTGCTAGTAAACAACTCTTCTTGTTGTTTCTAGTGCCCCATACCCGCATCAACACTAAAAGGCCAGGGAGTACGGACCCTCATGTGCAGTATCGCAAGGCAGCAGAGCACACCCAGTGATGCAAGTCTATCTTTTTCTTGTTTTATCCCAAGCCCATTTCCCCTCTGAGGCAGTTAGTGAAATAAGGTTGTGGTTACTTTGATTCTATTCTCTACCTTAGGCGGGATTAGAGGCCCAGCATTATTTCTGCAGTTGGAACAAGGTGAGTGCATGACAAGCCCCTCATCGCCAGCAGACTAGAGTATCGGAGAACACCCTGAACACAGGAAGCTCACAAGAAAGCTGCAGACTGAAGTGGTGAGAGGTGAAAGACCTCTCACCATGGAACTCCAACTGATGGCCCACAGACCTTGGTCTCACTCCATGCTTTGCTTGTATGAAAGAAACCTCAGAGTAATCATGGACAGCAAACTGGACATGACCACCAAAGTCAATGCAGTGGTCACATCCTGCTTCAACACTCTAAGGCTGCTGAAGAAAACCTTCAAGTGCCTAACAGAAAACACCATTAAAATAATCACCCAAGCTCTCATCTCCAGCAGACTAGACTATTGGAAAACACTGTATGTAGGGATAACCAACAAGCTCACAAGAAAACTGCAGACCATCCAAAATGCAGCAGCCATACAAGTCCTCAACTTTCAATGCTGAGCCTCAGGGCCAGCTTTGAGGCTGTGTGACCAGTGCAGCCACATTGGGCTCTGACCTGGAGCAGGGGCACTGACCTCAGGGGGTGGCACTGTGTTTAGCAATAACTTTTGATTTAAAATTTAAATGCAGCTGCTGCAAAGTTCCCTGTGCCTCCAACTTTCAGGCAGCAATTAAAATGTCAATATAACTCTTGTGATTACTGCTCCAGCTAGAGAGAGATATCTTTGTGCAGTGGCAGCTTGACTCCCCATAAAGTAGGAGACAGGGTTAATATGCTTGCAAAGACCAGATATGTACTTTATGTGGACAATTGAATGGATTAGTAAAGCCAGACGTTACTAGCACTTTAAAACAATTGAAATACATGTGAGCGAAGGGCTATGGAGAGATGGGGGCACTTCTGCTGGGTGACAGTGAAAGAATCTGAGGAGAAGGTCATGGGGGAAAGGGGTGCCAAAACAGATTGTCGCACTGGGCACCACCACCGTTAAAGCTGGCTCTGCCGAGCCCACATCACACTACAACTTAGAAAACTTCACTGACTCCCAATATACAAGAAAACACAGTTCAAACATCTCTCCCATACTTACAATGCACTCCATGACACAGGCCGACTGGCCTGAATAGCTGCATTCACTTCCACCAACCAACCAGACACCTCTGCTCTGCCAGTCTCCCAACAACACACACCCCATGCATACAGAAAAGCAGACTAGACGGCGGTGCCTTCCTATACCTGTCTCGTAAAGCCTGGATGACCTCCTGCAACACATCAAAGCCTCTTCCTCTCTTCTTGACTTTCGCAGGAAGCTGATGACCCAGCATTTTAGGTAAGCCTTCAAGGGCTGTCCTCACACACCCGCTACAGAGTGCCTGGATACTTTCACAGGTGATTAGCACACTATAAAAACACAGTTAACACAACACAAACATTGTTGCATGCATAAAAAAAGACTAGAAGTCATCAAACTGGGGAAAATACAAGCATTTATTCAGAATATTCAGAAGTGCAAGTCAAGAGTAGAAAATGGTAACCTAGGTGTGAAGCAAGTAGAGTGAGAGGCATCATTCTAAGGTAAATGCACTGAGCAACAAAGCAACAGCAATTCAAGAACAAAGTCTCACGATAAAGATTAGGTGTTCAAGGTGACAGTCCAGAAATGAGGAATGGCCACTTTTATAGCCCCTCTGCTACTACCAGAAGCAGGATGAGCATGATGAGGCACGTCTAGGGGCAATTATGGGCAGTGCTTAATTTGTAGAAATGTAAGTGCCAGGAATAGAGGTATTTCTCAGGAAGCCACTGTGTTTGGGCCTACTCACTCCCTACCAGTGTTGTATAGCCATTTTAGTAATGTCTCTAGGCATGTTAGTTTAGCAACAAGGCCTGCCGCTTGTGCCCTTTAGCCCTGTTACATTTTATTCTGCTTCATTTTTATTATTTCAGAATGAGCTACATTTGTGATGTTGTTTTATTTTCTTTATTTAGTTGTTCTTTCACCTAGGAAAGCATTGCATTTCTTAGAAAGACATTCTTTTTACTTTGTGCTTTCCTCAAGGCTACAACGAGATAGGGTTGCTGGCAAAGTGGTACCTTGTGTGTCCAACATTCATAGAAACATACACATCCTTACGTGGGGACATTTTCTCAGAACATAAGCTGTTCTATTATTAAAACACTTCTCTGTCCTAGGCATGTTAGAGAGAGATTCCATCCAGATGACCATGACTGCATGCTGATTGACTTGCTACAGCTGTTTGCTGATACTACCGGTTTCCTGGCCTACATAGGGATGGTGTCTCCAAAGACAATAGGCTTTCCTTCTCAGGTATGGGGGATGATGTCTTCCCAGGAGGGTCCTGAAGGTTGGATGAGGGCTTATGCTGTCCTCTAACATAGCTGAGGTAGGAACCACATTTATTACGCATAGTGACAGTATGGTGGGACTTTTCCTTTGTTTAACTTTTCTTGCCATCATATTGCTTCTATTATGTTTCATCATTCTAATTATTGCAATTCATGCCATTCTATCTAAGCTGCAGTTGTTTCAATAAATCTTATTAAGCTATTTTATGCCTCTGTTAGTCTTTGCATGTGTGAGACTATTGTAACTGAGAGAATAGGATGAGATCTGGTTCACCATGATTTCCCTGAGAAGTCATCTTGTCATGCACCTGTTTGCCATAAATCATCCCTGCTCATGGGCAGAGATGAGGCACTGCTAGTTGGCCAGAAATGGATTAGACCAACAGTTGTCAAATGATGTGTGACTGGACTTAGTTTCCCACAATTCAGGTGATGCTGGCACCCAAATCCAGCAGCCTCAATAGGATAATGAGAGCCCATGCGACACTAACACTGCAGTAAGATATTCCATGTCACCTAACGCTATAAATATGGCTTGGAACCATATCTTTTATATATTTTTTAAGGTTATTGAATCCGTTGTTGATAAACTGTGCTCTAAAATATACAGACAGCTGCAACATGTGGTAGACTGTCATAAATAAGAGATGGTGTTTACAAATAGGTGTCTATGCCAAATGTAGGCAAGCATTGGCACAAATGAAGCACTGCTTTATGGGTATATCAAAAGTACAGTGGTCTTCTTAGTTTGCCTGATCCTCTGATCAATGCAAGCCAGATTTCCATTTACGCTTCAACTTCCCTATGCCAAGGCATGACACACAGCCAAAGGCAGAGCCTTCTCCATTCAACGAAGGTTCTCAAGGCATGCTAGCACACATGGTCCAATCAATCAAGGAATTTATATGGTGGTGTGAAAATGTATATGGCAGTGAAAAATCATAAGAGTGAGACAAAGAGCACCCTCAGCCATTTCTTAGCAGCTTTATCACTCTCACCATGTCGCTAGCAATGGCAGTATTTATGCCTATGTTTGACTGTATTGGTACTGAAAATTTACATCTATTGGTTTTGACATTATTTATTTCCTTTGTAGGCAGAGGCAGCCTATCATGTCTACTAAGATGAGAGGGTGGGTGAGACAGTTTCACAAATGTCTGAAGTGCATTCACTTATGCCAAGCCAAGGGAAAATGCACTTATGGCTATGACGAGTCTTATGAGGACTATTAGATGCTCTCCCAGTCCACCCCCATAGAGAGAAAAAAACTCACCACTTAATTAAACCAGGTGCAAGTCTGTATGTACCCTATTGTGTTTGTGTTTAGGTTTGAATGCATGCTGACTATAATGTATTAATCACAATAGGACAGTCAAGATGCAGGGTGTCAGTAGTGTTGCACTTCTCTCCCCTCCTTTAAACTTTAAAAAAACACAGGGATGCTGTGGCTGCTCTGTCAAGCTGAGCCCCTCAGCTGCCCAAGGTCCATCCACCGGGGGCGTTAATGGCTTCCTCCAGCATGCCCCATGTTGAGTCATGTTGATGTTGAAGTGGCCTTAGTTCAATTGGTGAACCCAGCAACTCATTCTTGTGAGCTCCCACTTCTGAATGTGGAACAAAAAGTGTGTGACATAGAAATAAATGTGGAGAAACGAGCATCTATTAGCAAAACAGAGGTGGGGTGGCATGAAGGTTGCCATTTTAGGAGCAGATGCTTTCTACTCCTTGGCAAAGCAATTGTACAACCATAAATAGGAGTTAACTTGCTGCACCAAACACATAGGCCCTCATTACAACATTGGCGGTAAAAGGCGCTTACCGCCGTACAGAAGACCGCCAAAACACTGCAGCGGGCGCGGAATTCCGCCACAGCTATTATGACCCACATCTCGGAATCCGCTGAAATTCAGACACCCACACAAGACTGCTACACCAAAGGTCAGTGATAAACTGGCGAAAACAAAACCTCCACCGTCACGCCAACAGAAACACGCCCATGCTATCACGACCTACGAATCCACGCAGCGGTCTTTCAACCGCGGTATTCCATTGGCGGTACACACCGCCGCGCTCAAAATACACACACATCTCCAAAACACCGCCACATTGGACAATTCCAAATACACACACCTGATATACATACAAACAACACTCCCACACACCCAACACAATATAAAACACACACCCACATCACCCACAAACCCCTACGACCACAATTCACGGACGAAGGCCAGATAGACAGAGAGCGCAGCAACTGAGAACCCCACCCCACAGAGGCACACAACACCATCACCCATACAACATTACACGCACAAAACACCACACACCACTACATATCAACACACACATCAACACTTACACCACCCCACACATCACCCACACCACCCCATGTCACGCAAAAGACACCCCCGGTTTTCCGAGGAGGAGCTCAGGGTCATGGTGGAGGAAATCCTACGGGTAGAGCCACAGCTATTTGGCTCACAGGTGCAGCACACATCCATAACCAGGAAGATGGAGCTATGGCAAAGAATCGTGGACAGGGTCAACGCTGTGGGACAGCATCCAAGAAATCAGGAGGACATCAGGAAGAGGTGGAACGACCTACGGGGGAAGGTGCGTTCAGTGGTCTCCAGGCACAACATCGCGGTACAGCGGACTGGCGGCGGACCCCCACCTCCACCCCCACAACTAACAACATGGGAGGAGCAAGTCTGGACCATCATGCATCCAGAGGGCCTCGGAGGAGTTGGTGGAGGAATGGACACTGGTAAGTTAAATCTCAACTATGATATCCCCCACCCTACCTGCATGCTATCACACACCCCCACCCTCACCCCCTCCCCTATCACTCCAACTCCTCACTAATGTACTCATAACACAAACCACCTATCCCAACACCAACCCTGCATGCAAAAACAAAGCATGGTCACCCCTCACCAAAGCATGCTCACTGCACATACCCATAACAACCCCCTAACCATCATCACACAAACCCACACACAGGAATGCTTGCACTGGGGTACACAAACACCCACCCATTGCACACCATTACACACACACATGCAATAATCATGCTCTTATATCCCTGCAGGACCACTACGGAACGTCACCACACCGGAGGGTCCAGACAACTCCACTCCACCCACAGAAGAGGCCCACAGTGACGACAGCAGCTCTGCCCTACTGGATCCTGATGACCAGCCTGGACCATTGTGGGCCTCGGGACAGTCGGTTCCCCTTGCACAGGCACAGCACAACACTGACCTTCCACCCTCTGGTAACACCAGCACAGCACCCACCCAGCGGGCCCATACCTCCCTACCCAGGACACGTCAATCAGCGGTGTGTCCACCACTACAGGGAACCCAGGATAACCCACCACCCCAACAACAACAGGGACCTGGGGGCAGTGTTTGTCGGCACACGGTCCAGGAGACGGAGGCACAGGAACACAGGGGAACTGGGAGGGCTGCTGTGTGACAGGCGGCGGAAAGGCCAAGGGAACCCACTCTCCACAAGGCCCTCTCCTCCATCATGAGAGCATACCACCACTCCCAGGAGACGATGGCGACGGTCCTGGCCAAGTTTCAGGATACCCAGCGCATGCAGGAGGAACAGTATTTGGGGTTTAGAGAAGAGCTCAGAACCATCAGCTCCGCCCTGGGCACCATCGTAGGACATACAAAAAACCATGAGGGACACTGTGGCACTCCAAGGGGCCCCTGACACTAGCATGGACGATGAACTGCCCACCACCTCCGCCGGCGCTAGTAGACAGGACCCCCCGCCACAGGACCACCACACCAGCACCCCACCCCCTGCAGACGGACAACCACCCCGCAAGCGGTCCCTGAGATCCAGGAACAGGACAGAGCAAGATGGCAAGACCCTCGCCAGGAAATGAGACCACCCTGATTGTCCTCCCACTGTTCCACTTTGTTACCCTGTCCATACTGAAACTGCCCCAGCTCCACTTCCTATGCCCATATGGGCAGTGCACCTGTGTGACTAATGGACTGGACTCTGCCATGGACATTCCTCCACCGTCCCCCATCACCATATTACTACCCCCCTCCATTTTTGACCACTTAAATAAACACCCTTGAACCACAAAACAATCTGGAGTCAGTCTGTGATTTGCTAAATATGTATAATCAATGACAGTGTCAACATGCGTTTCCAATTGTAAAGCCAACATACCTATGTCACACATCACAAGTCCTTGAAGGATGCAAGCAGATGACACACGTTGTTAACCGCACCTGTGAAACCGTAATGGAAAGGTACAACTCAGTGACCAAATACTGCTATGAAATGACAGACAGGATAGAGGTAGAAGTGTGAAAGTGAATGTAATGGTTAAAAGAAAACTGTTCTCACCTGTGTGTCACTGGAAATATTGCTGTATGACTGACTCCCTGTTGTCTATGTCTTCTTCCTCAGCGTCCTCCTCATCACTGTCCACAGGCTCCACAGCTGCCACAACACCGCCATCTGGACCATCCTCCTGCAGAAAAGGCACCTGGCGTCGCAAAGCAAGATTGTGAAGCATACAGCAGGCGATGATGATCTGGCACACCTTCCTTGGTGAGTAGAATAGGGAACCACCTGTCATATGGAGGCACCTGAACCTGGCCTTCAGGAGGCCGAAGGTGCGTTCGATCACCCTCCTAGTCTGCCCATGGGCCTCATTGTAGCGTTCCTCTGCCCTGGTCCTGGGATTCCTCACTGGGGTCAATAGCCAGGACAGGTTGGGGTAACCAGAGTCCCCCAATAGCCACACCCGGTGCCTCTGGAGTTGACCCATCATATAAGGGATGCTGCTATTGCGCAGGATGTAGGCGTCATGCACTGAGCCAGGGAACATACCATTTACCTGCGAGATGTACTGGTCTGCCAAACATACCATCTGTACATTCATCGAATGATAACTCTTCCTGTTCCTGTACACCTGTTCACTCCTGTGGGGGGGGGACCAGAGCTACATGGGTCCCATCAATAGCACCTATGATGTTGGGGATGTGTCCAAGGGCAGAGAAGTCACCTTTCAATGTAGCCAAATCCTCCACTTGAGGGAAAACGATGTAGCTCCTTACGTGTTTCAGCAGGGCAGACAACACTCTGGACAACACGTTGGAAAACATAGGCTGGGACATCCCTGATGCCATGGCCACTGTTGTCTGAAAAGATCCACTTGCAAGGAAATGGAGCACTGATAGCACCTGCACTTCAGGGGGGATTCCTGTGGGATGGCGGATTGCTGACATCAGGTCTGGCTCCAACTGGGTACATTGTTCCTGGATAGTGGCACGGTCAAACCTGTAGGTGAAAAGTAAATGTCGCTCCTCCATTGTCAACAGGTCCACCAGCGGTCGGTACACCGGAGGATTCCGCCATCTTCTCAAATGTCCCAGCTGACGGTGCCTAGGAAGGACAACAGCGACCACAGAGTCAACAAAATCCCAGGTATGTACCCACAGATACACAGAACACGACACCAAAGACAAAAATCTTCCTGTATGTGTGTCGAGTGTAGGCCTAGGTATGTGTGACGCAGTTGTAAATGAAGCCATGTGGGCCCCTGAAATGGCGGCTGCCTGACCTCTAAAGTGGGACAATGGGATGTGAGGTAACTGCGCTGGCGTTGTACACCGTCGCTGTAGGCGGTCGAAGACCGCGGCGCAATGCTGCATTGGTTAACATTGGACCCTATGGGTCCCAGGAGCCAATGATGAAGAGCGCCGGCGGTGATGATACGCACCGCTGAGGACGTCACATCTTCGACAGGAGAGGACCTACACTGCAAGTGCTGCTGTGACCTCGGTCTGGAAGAGACAATGGCTGCCTCGTCTGGGGAAAGGGCCCCTGCCTTCACTGCTCAGGAGTTGGAGAAGCTCGTGGACGGGGTCCTCCCCCAGTACACGCTACTCTACAGTCCTCCAGACCAACAGGTAAGTACACAGGGATCACGTTGTATGGGCTATGCCTGTGTGTGGAGAAGGCTGGTTGTAAGAGGGAAGGGGGCAGAGTGCAGTGAACATGAAGGACTGTGAATGCATGTGCCACATGGCAAGGGCAGGGATGTGGGCCACTCACTTCGACGGTGCTCTTGCTAATGACTTCTCTTCTTCCCCTGTGCATGTCATGTAGGTCAGCGCCCACCAGAAGAAGGACATTTGGCGTGCCATCGCCAAGGACGTCCGGACCCTGGGGGTCCACCAGAGACGGGGCACCCACTGCCAGAAAAGATGGGAGGACATTCGTCGCTGGAGCAAGAAGACGGCGGAGGCTCAGCTGGGGATGGCCTCCCAACGTGGGAGGGGTGCCCGTCACCCCATGACCCCCCTGATGTTCCGGATCCTGGCGGTGGCCTACCCTGAGTTGGATGGGCGCTTGAGGGCATCACAGCAGACACAAGGGGGTGAGTACACCCTCATTCTGGGGACTTTGCGCGCAGTTGAGGGGTCTGGGTGTGGGAGGAGGGCTGTGGGTTTCCCTAGGCCAGGGCGACTTCCATAGGCTAGGCCCCTCGGTAATGCAGGCCATGTGCCACTCCACCCCACCGCAGGAGAGTGCCAAGTACAGGTATACATGCCCCTGTGGCATCCATGTGTGCAGATGTCCACCATAGCGATGTAGGCCATATCCCAGGAATTGCATCTGTAGAGGCCAAGAGCACGGCGTAGTGCAGGGGGCTGCTGTGTCTGTATTGTCCGCCAACGGTAGCGGTAAGCCATGCATTCAACCTGTCTTTCTTCTGTCGTCCCCCCCTTTTTCTGCTCTCTCTGTTCTTTTGTGCATCAGCATCATCAGGCGGAGGTACAGTGGCACCGGAGCACGAGGGAGCTGCATCCCACATGGCCATGGAGGGCCACACCACGGACTCAGAATGCACCAGTGGGACGGAGGGTGAGGGGAGCTACACATCGGTCACCGGATCACCAGCCAGCGACATGGACTCGTCTGCCGATGGGAGCTCCGTTGTGGTGGCGGCACCATCTGTGCCCCACACTTCTACAGGGACAGCCGCCACCTCCCCTACCAGCACCGCCCTCCCAGCAACCCCTCAGCATTCACCCCGTGCCCGCTCACCCAGGAGGGTGGGCATCACCTTCGCCCCAAGAACCTCAGACCCTGCCCCTGTCACTCCTGCTGCCCTCAGTGAGGAGGCCATTGGCCTCCTCAGGTCACTCACTGTTGGGCAGTCTACCATTGTGAATGCCATCCAGGGTGTAGAAAGGGAGTTGCAACACACTAATGCATTCCTGGAGGGCATTCATTCTGGTCAGGCTGCCCATCATCGAACCCTGCAATCTCTGGCCTCAGCACTGAAGGCAGCCATTGTCCCTGTGTCTAGCTTCCCCCCTCCAACTTCCTCCACCCAGACCCAATCCCCTGTACCCCAGCCCATCCCAAGCACACCATCAGACAGGCATGCATACACCTCAACACACAAAAGTAGCTCAGGCAAACATAGGCACAACACATCCCACAGGCACTCACACAAGCATCACCCACATACAGACACACCAACATCCACTGCCTCCACTGTGTCCCCCTCCTCGTCGTCTCCCTCCTCCCTCCCAGTGTCGTCTACACTCTCACCTGCATGCACTATATCTACAGGCACTAGGACTCGCACCAGAACACCCAGCACCACACCCCGCTCACCTGCACTCACCACCCTCACTACCATTTACACGTCCCCTGTGTCCTCTCCCAGTGTGTCTGTGACGCCCCCTCCCAAAGTACACAAACGCGGGAACCTACACACACAACATCCATCCACCTCACGACAGCCTCCAGTACCTGCACCTGCACCCAAAACACCTAAAGTGACACCTCCTACAACCACCTCCTCTTCCTCCACTCCCAGACCCCCTCCAGCTTCCCATCCCAGTGCTCGTCAGAAACTCTCCCTCAGCAACGTTGACCTCTTTGCCCCATCCCCACCCCTCCAATTCATAAGTCCTGTAGTAGCGCCTCAGCCAAAAAGACTCCAGTACCAGTGGTGCATGTTACAGGTGTGTGGAGTGCACCGGCCACCAGGGCAGACAGTGTGACACAGAGCCAAAGCACAGCCAGTCCACCCCCTGTAAAGCATCTCAAGTTGGAAAGTGGCCGACGGGACAGGCTGAAGACTCCTGGCGGCAAAACTGCTCACAAGGGTCCCAGGGGGATTGCAGAGTCAGCTGTGACTCCTCCAAAGGTGGTGAAGTGCCAGAAGAAGTCTGCACAGTCTGGTGAGAGCAGCACGGCGGAGAAGGGCGCCATCCTCCTCGGCGGCCGGGACGCCACCGCCAGCACCGTCGTCACTGGTCAGGAGACCTCCGCCGGAGTCATTGCCCAGGAGGGCAGGAGTATCGTCACTGGTCAGGAGACCACCGCCTGAGTCAGTGCCCAGGAGGGCAGGAGTATCGTCACTGGTCAGGAGACCACCGCCGGAGTCAGTGCCCAGGAGGGCCCCGGCTGCCACAGCCCCGCTGGGCAATGAGGGACCGTCATGCCACACACCAATGCACAGGTCAGAGCCCGCCATGGCAAAGCACCGCTGAACAAGGAAATCACCGCCATGGTGAAGACCGCTGAACAGGGCAAATCACCGCTGAGCAGGGCAGAGAACCGCTGAACAGGTCAGAGCCCGCCATGGCAAAGCACCGCTGAACAAGGAAATCACCGCCATGGTAAAGACCGCTGAACAGGGCAGAGAACCGCTGAACAAGGAAACACCGCCACATCAAGCATTGTTTTCCCATGTACAGCTGGGACTGTGACGGAACAGGAACCGTCACGGGGAGCCTAATGCAGTGTGGGCACCATTCCCCCTCCAGAACCAGAGGAGACTGTTATCCACTTGAGAGACTGTGGCTTTGCACTTCCCAGGATGGAACAGTGGGCAAACCACCCACTGTAGAGACTTGAGAGACTGTGGCTTTGCACTGCCCAGGATGGAACAGTGGGCAACCCACCCACTGTAGAGACTTGAGAGACTGTGGCTTTGCACTCCCCAGGATGGAACAGTGGGCAAACCACCGACTGTAGAGACTTGAGAGACTGTGGCTTTGCACTCCCCAGGATGGAACAGTGGGCAACCCACCCACTGTAGAGACTTGAGAGACTGTGGCTTTGTACTCCCCAGGATGGAACAGTGGGCAAACCACCCACTGTAGAGACTTGAGAGACTGTGGCTTTGCACTCCCCAGGATGTAACAGTGGGCAACCCACCCACTGTATGGACTTGAGAGACTGTGGCTTTGCACTCCCCAGGATGGAACAGTGGGCATGGAGCCCCGTCGTGGATCTGGCGTGGTGCTGTAATCCGGCTGAGGTGCCCCCCCATTCCCTTCCCCCTGAGGTGCCTGTTGTATTTCTATCTGATGCCCCAGCAGTGTTCTCTCCGTTTGTGGACAGGTATCTATTGTGGGCCTCGCCCATGCATTTTTGGACCAGTGGTGCACGGACATTGATATGTGCATACCTGCACTACTTCTCGTAATGTATATACTTTTGAATGTGTATATATATATCTGTATATATTTGGTAACTGTATTTTGATACATTACAATTTTTGAACTGATTTCCTTTTGTCTTTGCATTCTTCCGGGGGGGTTGTGGGTTGTTACTATGATGTTTTGAAATGCATTGGTATGTGTGTTGTAATGTGCGAGGGTGAGGGTGGGGGTGGGGGTGTTGCGTGTGTGTCCCCCTGACTTTTGCCTCCCCCCTCCCCTATGTCGTAGGTGCAGTACTCACCGTTGTCTTCGCCGCCGCCGTTGCTGGTGTTGGTAAATGAGCAGGAAGACAAGGGCAGGTAGGATTTGTAATTCCGGCTCCATGGTGTCCTCCTTCCTCGTGGGATGTGTAGAAGGTGAGCGTTTTCCCATTGCAGAAGCTGTTTCCGCCGTGTTTTTATCCACGGTGAATCCGCCCCGGAAACGGTGGCGGATTGGCGGGTTGTGATACTGTGGGCGGTACATTGTCTTCCGCCTGTCTGTTGGCGGTGACCGCCGCGCTGCTTGTCTGTACCACCGTGGCGGTCGGAGTGTTAAAGTGGCTGTCTATGTTGGCGGTTTCCGCCACGTTCATGATTCCTTTTTTTTGTCCGCCGGCCTGTTTGTGGTATTACCGCACCTTTAACACCGACCGCCAGGGTTGTAATGACCCCCATAGTTCTCTCACACTCCCTCCTGTGGGAACTTTTTCCAGAGGACATGCCTAAGCAGTTTCTGCTGGTGCAAGTCCTTCCCTGCGCAGGTCCACCCTGTGAGGCATGATGCTCACAGGCAATGAAATCAATTACTGGCCTGGTGCATGGGGAGAAAACTCCATTCATTGCAAGGCTATTGATTGTTTGAACTTAATAAACATATTTTCCACTTTGAGAGTTTGTTTTTGAAAAACAAACAGAATGCAGATCGTGCCCAAAACAGTATAGAGACTCATTGGCATTTATCTCAGCCTACATTACAGGCAACACATTGGTATCTTGACTATCGACTTAGCGATCCAACAGGCAAGCAGGGATTTCTAAAGATGTTGGGCAGGCTTTCACCAGGGGAGCATAGGCCTTAGCCTTTAATGCTCTGGTGGACAACCAGCCAAGGGAGGACTGAATGAGGCTTAGGTTCTTAAGAGCTGATGCTTTTTAATCGCAATTTAAAGTAGACATTGCAGTGTAAAAAGTAATTGTACCAAACAGTATCGGGGTATATTAACATGAGGATAAGATGTGGATTCATTAGGCCTGCTTTGTCAGCTTGGTACAGGATTAATGATAGCATCAATGGATACTCACAGAAGGCAGTGGCTCCATTTCCCTAACTGCTCCTCCTACAGCAAAAAGGTCAATCCCTCATTTATAAAAGCTCAGAAGGGAAGGGGAGTGGCTTGATCATCACTGAAAAGGTGGCATGAGAAGAAGCTGACATTTAAACAAATATGCTGCCCATATGGCAATCTCTACTAGAGAGCTCCTTAAAAGCTTTCTGTTCTCAGCTCCATAAATGTGTGTTCAAATCCCACATGTGTGGGTGGCACATTGCAGTCACCTGTCCCAGGGAACAGTTCTTGAGAGGTCCAGTGAGTGGTCTCGTCAAATGTGTGTTTTCTCACATTGTGGTGGCTGCAAACAAACCACTTTGCCTGTCGGTACTCGTTCGTTTCAAATGCAGATACATGTATTATCGGCAAAATTCCATAAATGAAGGCGGCCATCATCCTATTCCCTGAATGTCGGCCCTATCAGCTGAACCAAATGTGAACAAATCAATGCTCGAAGGAGGCTGTCCTACTGCCCCTTTTTATGTATCCAGCACCATAGACCTCCCTAAAGTTCCTTTATAAAAAAAAGCTGCTCCAGGTTATAACACGAATAGATCAATCACAGCCCAGTTATAGTGATGGGCCAGTTCCTCAGAGGAGATATACTCACCAAAAAAACTGAAAAAACGTTCACCCTTTTAAACCATATTGTCGCATTGGGAATATAGTGATGTGCTCGATTCTATGTGATATGTTGTTCTAGTATATATGACAGCTGGTGCCGAAGCTGGTGCGAACGCCTCCCTCCTCTACCAATATTGAAATCTAAACATCTAACTACATAACATATAATTCATCAGTTCTAACATAAGGAATCCAAAATACAAGCGGCTTGCAGTTGTTGCCTGAGAACACCTTATCAGTCACAACTCAATTACGCTGAGCACTGGCTTCCTTAAATAACATCGATAAGAAAACACGTAGTATAACCATCACCCCAAAAACAGACATCCACAAAAAAAACCACAAACGGTTCGTGACAAATTTTAGCTTACATTTATACATTACATAAACATTCACGGTAAACTAGCTAAAGAAATATTGTTGCTAACATCTACCTATTCATCAAAACATGTTTGATGTTCACGCACTTCTATTTGTTTGAAGTTTTTCCTATGCTCAGCAAACAACGGAACGTTGCCTTTTCCAGAAAACAAATACTGCCATCTAAGCTAGACTACTTTAGCGCAAGATCTGAAACTGTTTTTGGTTGGAATTTACTTTAGTTCAGTGTGTTTTGGGTGCTTTTCTGTTTGTGGCAAGATCCTTGGTCATTTGATCCTCAAGTTAGTGACCTACTGCCCTTTTCGAGACAAATTTCCAGTTTGTTCTGCGTAAGCACTTTTCGGGAGTATAAACATACTTGAGACTCCACTCCATATCAGTTTCTTTCCAACAACAGGATAACTATGTCCTAGCATTATTCATGAATCTAACCTTTAGGTTGCACCAAGATGTGTTCAGCGGGAGCTCAATCCATTGATCTTTCATACTGATTATTGTATTACAGAGTCTGGTAATAGCATAGGTGTCCACTTGTTACAAATGTCTTGCATAGTAATGAGTAAAGTGGTGTGATCTGTATACGTAATTTGTTGTGTTTTTGTGTTGGATTGCCATATAAATTCGATAATTATTCTCTGATTTTGCCATGCTCATTCTTGTAGTAACATAATGCCCTGAATAAAAATGTACACTTTCATCTGAAATCTTGTGTTGCTAAACTCTCATGCCACAGTTTAGTTTCTACTTCCTTTGGCTGCTGAAATGCTCATCGTTGTTATTATGCTAATCTTCCTCTCCAGTTTGTTCATTATTCTACTTGGCTGGATGCCAGTTCAAAAGAATATTTTGCTTTAATGTGTTATTATTGTTTCATAGAAATGTATATATACACACACAGTACTGTTGATTAAATTAATTCTTACTTTTTCCTTGTGGATTCTAGATCGTTGTTTTTATTTATGTAGTATGCATTGCACACTTTCACAAGTTATTTTTCCAACGGCATTGGTCATCATGATAACATACTTACATGCCAACAGGTTTGGCACTTAGATAGTGAATGAAATCAAGCACCCAGGTGTCAACGCACAGCTATAGAGCCTGGGTACAGACCAACACACTCATAGACATCAAGTTTTGCAATTTCTATGCTATAGGCACCCAGAATCACAGACTAACAAACAAACATCAATAGACACAGGCGAGAAGCCACACAATTTTGTGCGATGAGAGCTATAGGGGGATGGACAACAAAGCACAGGCTGGTGTGCAGCAGTGGTGTTAATGAGATAGGCATCAGTGCATGCACAGAATGCTGTGCACCATGAAACCACATAATAGTGGACAATAGGACAATTCCAATGATGCACCTTAACCCCTTCGCTTCCAGGCCTTTTACCCCTCAGATGCCAGGCCTTTTCTTGGCTATTTCGGCATTTCGCGCTTAGGCCTCATAACATTTTGTCCACACAAGCTACCCAAGCCGAATTTGCTTCCTTTTTTCCAACATCCTAGGGATTATAGAGGTACCCAGAGTTTGTGGGTTCCCCTGGAGGAGACCAGGAAATTAGCCAAAATACAGAAAAAAAATGTTTTAAAAAAACAAATGGGAAAAGGGGCTGCAGAAGAAAGCTTGTGTTTTTTCCCCTGAAAATGGCATCCACAAAGGGTTTGCGGTGCTAACATGACCATCATCCCAGCGTTCAAGAACAGGCAGACTTGAATAAAAAGAAAAAACATTTTTCAGCACAATTTTGGCATTTTACTGGGACATACCCCATTTATACTATTTTTGTGCTTATAGCCTCCTTCTAGTTAGTGACAGAAGTAGGTGTGAAACCAATGCTGGGTCCTGGACAGCTAAACATTTCTAAAAAGTATATAAACTTCTGATTTCAGCAAGGGGTCATTTGTGTAGATCCTACAAGGGTTTCTCACAGAACAGCTGAAATAAAAAAACATTGAAATTGAGGTGAAAAAAAACAGCCATTTTTCTTCACGTTTTACTCTGTAACTTTTTCCTGCGATGTCAGATTTTCAAAAGCAATATACCCTTACATCTGCTGGAATCTTCTGGTTGCAGGGATATTTAGGGCTTGTAGGTTAATCAAGAACCCTAGGCACCCATAGCCAATAAAAGAGCTGCACATTGCAATGGGTTTTCATTGTATATCGGGTATACAGCAATTCATTTGGTGAAATATAATGAGTGAAAAAACCTTTGTATTTACAAAATGGGCACAAGATAAGATGTTGAGAAGCAGTGGTTATTTGCACATCTTGTAAAAGCAACAGCTGAGCTCGTTGGTCCTGGCCAACATCTACATTAACCTGAGGGACAAAGGAGCAATATTTGACAAACTAATTAAATTGCTCCTGGGGTGGAAGGGTGATCCGCGGATGGCAAACCTGATATTAACTGGCGAACTTAACCTGAAGCTCTTCCAGGACTTGATAGGGGATGAGGAAGAAGTGCTATATGCCCTGCCCACCCCAAGCTATTTCCTGTGTAGAAGACAAGAAAACTCAGGAAACAAACTTGTAACAGCATGTGCCCCTACTGGGATCACAATGTTAAATGGCTGCTTCAGGGGGACACTCCTCCATCTTGGACAAGGTGTTCGGACACAGCCTTGTTCCTTGATTACACCATAGTAGGCGCTAATTTGTTCAACAGGGTAATTGATTTTAAAATCGATCAGAGACTGGAAAGCAACCATCATCCGCAAAGCTTCTGGCTCATTGCCAACACATCGGCATTGGAACATGCCTGACACTACAGGCGAATATTCATCCTGAGAACTTAAAGTGTCTTAAATGGAGCCTGGACGATATTCAAGATTGAGCAAGTGAGGAGGTGGAGATGCTGAAAGCAGCTTCAGCCACTATACAGAAACCAATAAATGCTTGAGAATGCCTTTCTGATTGCTTAGCGGCAAAGTATCTGGGTACCGCCTTGCACAAGGGCTCAGGTATTAGTAAAAAAAATAACATCCTCTGGCTTAAAACAATCTGGCTTATTATTAGATAACGGATTAACAAAATGCTCTGACAGCTGAGGCGTGAACCACAGAATCAATCACTGTTAGAGTGTCTTCGAGACGATCGTAGGGGATTGAAAAGAGAGGTCTGGCAGTACAAGAAGGGGAAACTTGAAGCGTTATGGGAAGAAAAAAAATTATTCCTCAAAACAAAAATGATTAGAGGCAATTCTAAAAGCTAATAAATTAGGTAAATAAGGGCCCCAGGGTGGCTAATAATGCTAGTATATGCAAGAGGGAATGGGTAAGCTTTCTGAGAGAGTGCTATAAAGGAAGCACGGACATTGTTTCATCCGTGGGCTCTTGCCAAGGCCCACCAGTCTCAGTATGTACAGAATATGACAGTAATAGTGTCTCAGAAATCCTTGACTATTCAACTAGTACACTAAGTAAAAATAATTGAGAACTCACATACCAACTGTGTACCCGGCCCCAATGGAATACCGCCAGCTCTCTTTAAAATAAAACATTATGGTCTGGGCAGGTTTTCTGACTGAAATGTTCAATCATATTCTGCAGACACAAAAGATGCCAAAAAGCTGGAGAGTGTCAGTTAAGCACCACATATTCAAAGGCAGGAGTGCAGCACTGCCAATAAATTACTGATTGATATCTCTGGTAGACATGGATCTTAAATACCTCTCAATCCTGCTCCTGCAGGACCTGTTGGAGTGGGCATCTGAGGCTGGGTGGCTGCAGATGAACCAAATGGGGTTCACTAAGATGTAAGGTACTCTTTCAAATCTGATGGTAGTGGGCCTTATTATGAGAAGCGCAAGAGACACCTGTACCCCATTGTTTATGTGTTTCATGGACTTTAAAGAGGTCCTTGATCTGTCCCCTGGGAACAGCTTTGGGAAAAGCTTCACTGCTGAGATATCCCGCAACAGTTACTGAGGGCAATTTTGCTGCTATATTCAAGCACCTGGGTGAAGATCAAGGGGTGGATGATAAGCACTTTTCCAGAGAGGATAACACATCCGTAAGGTGAAAGCAGGGGTGTGTATTAGCCCCATTGCTGTTTAATTTGTTTAGCTTGGACTTATCATCTTCCCTTGATGAGATGGTGTTGTATGCACCGAGTCTTGGAGGACAAGAGCTGTGTACTATTTTATATACTGACGTTCTGCTACTGCTAAGTAACACCTGAGTAGGTTTGCAAAATTTGATAAGCAGGCTAGCAGAGTATTCGGTTAAAAACCAGCTGGAAATCAATCTTCAAAAGACTAAAACTATACCATTCAACTACCGGATTTCCAAAAATAGAAAATGGCATCTTAATGGGTCCAAGATCGATGAAAAAACATCATATATGTATCTAGGGTTTAAACTGAACATGACGGGTCCTTTGCTGCACAAAAAAGCTATAACAGCCAAAGCGGAGGCTCTAAACGTAGCCTTTTCAAGCTCAAGGAAAAACTTGTAGGGGTCACAACCTTAAGGCCTTGATTACGGTGATAAAATCTAAGCTGCCCCCCACTTTAACTTATGGAGGAGAGATAATGCTAGGGGAAGACGCAACCTCTTGGATAAACTCATATTTGAGAACATATAAGTGAGTGTTTCAGCTACCAAAGTCCCTCTCCCCTGCTCAACTAAGGCTTGAGCCAGACAAGGGGCCTTTGTCATATGTTGTCATTGCCTAAGGCGTGCTCCTGATGAGACACTAGCAAATCTCGTTTGGGCCGAAATCACTCTCAATAGAGAGAAAAATCAGTTTGCCGAATATCTACAGAATAGCATAGAGAACCTTGGGCTCTCTGACCTACGGGCATTGAACATATATTATACCAGGCAATGAATAAATGTATGCAGCAATAAAGCCACCTAAAGTACAAAATGTTATGAGCAAGACAAGCCCATGGGTGGCTTGTAGTAAACTCGTATGAAACCCGCAAGGAACAACCCTGCTTTGAGGCGGCACTTACTCTGACCAACAAGAAGGAATTTATGAAAATACGATTTGGTCTCCTTCCCTCCTTAGACTTCATCCCCAAATAGCAGATGAATGGACAATGGGAGAACAGACGGTGCTGCATGTGCCAGCAAACAAACAAGACATTTCTGCATATACTCTGTTTATGTCTGTTAGAAATGGGGTCTTTGATTGGCAGTCAGGTTACCCCCTGTCCAAGCAAGGACTCTCACTCTAGGCAGGGTAAGTTACACACAATCCAAATTATCCTGTGCCCATGCCCTGGTAGCTTGGCACTGAGCAGTCAGGCTTAACTTAGAAGGCAATGTGTAAAGTATTTGTGCAATAAATCATGCAATAACACAATGAAAACACCACACATATTTTTAAAAAATATATAAGATATTTATCTGATTAATTTAATGTAAAAAACAAGCAAGATTGGATAATATCAAATTGAAAATATCACTTTTGATAACAGTGAGAATAGTCTTACGTTCTTAAAAACAACAATTGTCTCTTGCAAGCACAAAGTACCTGGTTTGCATCAAAATTACACTCCCGGAGATCGTAGAGGAGGAGATGCGTGGAAAACGAAGGATGTGCGTCAGATTTCTAGGCGCACGCAGACGATGCGTTGATTCCTTTCCACGCGGCAAGGGCTTTGCGTTGAATCCGGAATGCAGGCTTGAATCCTCTTTGCAATGTGGGGTCTTTTGGTGCCCAAGAATGATGCAGAGAAATTCTGGGTGCGCAGGACGAAGTCAGAGGGGCTGCATCGATCCGGTGGGCGATGTGTCAGAGTTTGTGTTGCACTGCAGGTGCTGCATTGATTCTCCACGCAGGAAGTCGTGCTGCGTCATTCCTGTTTGGTGATTCATCGATCTGGTGGGCTGTGTGTCGAAGTTCCGGTTGCAACGCTGGTGCTACGTCGATCTCCACTCGGGGAGCCGGGTTGCATTGTTCCGGCTCGGCGATGTGGTGATTGTTTCACAGCGAGGCAGGCTGTGCATCGCGTCCGGCAGGTTGTGCGTTGATTTTTGCCGCACAAGGAGTTTCTTTGCAGGGATGAAGTCTTTTTGGCCCTGAGACTTCAGGAACAGGAGGCAACCTCAATCCACGCACTTTGAGAACACTTCTCAGCAGAGCCAGAGGCTAGCAAGGGAGCATGGTAACAGCAAGGCAGCAGTCCTTCTTAGAAAATCAGTCCAGGTGAGTTCTTTGGATAGCCAGGTAGTTCTTTCTTGGCTTGCTGCAGGTTCTGGAGCACAGTGTCTGTCCCAAGGAGTATCTTGAAGTTTCCAGAAGTGTCTAAATTTGTAGGGTCAGAAACCCAGCTTATATACCCAAAAGTGCCTTTGAAGTGGGGAGACTTCACAGAGTGGTTTTGAAGTGCACAAAGTCCCCTTTCAGTACAATCCTGTCTGTCAGGGTCGCAGTAGGGGGTGTGGCAGTCCATTGTGTGAGGGCAGGCCACTGTCCTTTGAGATGTAGGTGTCAGGCCCTCCACCCTTCCAGCCCAGGAAGACCCATTCAGTATGCAGATGTGTGCAGGTGTGACTGAGCATCCTGTGTTTGTGGTTGTCTGGGTGAAATGCACAAGGGAGGTGTCAATCAGCCCAGCCCAGACGTGGATTATAAGGCACAGAAGGATTTAAGTGAAGAGAAATACTCACAAATAGTAATATAAAATCCAACTACACCAGTAAGCAGGATATTGTATTACTATTCTGGCCATACTAAATATGACCCGTCTACCCCTTTCTGATCAGAATCTACCACTCAAACAGTATATGAGGGTAGCCCTAATGTTAGCCTTTGAAAGGAGCAGGCCTCACAGCAGTGGAAAACAAATTTAGGAGCTTTCCACACTGCCAGGACAGATAAGAGACCCAGGAATATGTCCTGCCTTTTGCCTACAGAGCACCCTGCCCTATTGGTTACCTAGGGCTTATCTTAGGGGTGGCTTATATGTAGAAAAGGGTGAGTTTAAGGCTTGGCAAGTACTTTTAAATGCCAAGTCAAAGTGGTAGTGAAACTGCCACACTGACCTTGCAATGGCATGCCCAAGACATGGTTAAGGGGCTACTTGTGTGGGTGGCACAATCAGTGCTGCAGGGCCACTAGTAGCATTTAATGTATAGGCCCTGGGTACATGCAGTGCACTTTACTAGGAACTTACAAGTAAATTAAATATGCCCATTGGGTATGAGCCAATGTTACCATGTTTTAAGGGAGAAAGGATATGCACTTTAGCACTGGTTAGCAGTGCTAAAGTGCGCAGAGTCCTAAAACCAGCAAAAACTGTTAAAACTGGAGGGAGGGAGGCAAAAAGTTGTGGGTGACCACCCTAAGGCTGTCAGGTCTAACATGTGTGCCCCACAGCTGAAAGTGGGAAGAGCTAACCAACCGTTTGGGAGGTTTCATCACTAAGGCAGAAGTATCTGGAGATACCATCAGCATTGGCATGGTCAGCTCCCGGGAGATGTTTCACCATAAAGTCCATCCCCTGTAGGGAAATGGACCACCTCAAGAGTTTAGGATTTTTACCCTTCATCTGCATGAGCCATCTGAGGTGCCTGTGGTCTGTCTGAATGCAGAAGTGATTCCCAAACAGGTATGGTCTCAGCTTCTTCAGTGCCCAGACCACAGCAAATGCTTCTCTTTCAATAGCACTCCATCACAGTTCCCTCGGTAATAGTCTTCTGCTAATAAACACTACGGGTTGGTCTAGGCCCTCCTCATTCAGCTGTGCTAGGACTGCCCCATGCCATGCTCTGAAGCGTCTGTCTGCACGATGAATTCTTTGGAGTAATCAGGTGCCTTGAGCACAGGTGTGGTTCACATGGTTTCCTTAGGGGAGTCAAAGGCTTTCTGACAAGGCTCTGTCCAGTTCACCAACCTAGGTTGCTTTTAGGATGTGAGTTCTGTGAAGGGGGCCAATATGGTGCCACATCCCTTAACAAACCTACGGTAGTATCCGGTGAGACCTAAAAAGCTCTCACTTCTGTCTGGGTTCTAGGTGTTTGCCAGACCTAGATGGTTTCAATCTTGGCCTGGAGTTGTAGCTTAGCAGCGATTAGATTAAGCATTAGCAGAAGACATCTTGTATTTAGTAACTATTGTGAACATTTCGCGGAATCCATTTTGTATTCATGGCAGCCATTTTCTCTGCCACATGCTGCCATGTGCTCACCATGTGCTCTGTCCTACCTTTCTGTTAACTACTCTTGAAAATCTGTCTAGTGACAAGTTATATTTAGCATCTCCTACTTTCGCACATGCTCAGTAAGGTCTGCAGCTGTTAGTCCTTGAAAACTGTTAGCTCCTCCTACCTGTCGACTGTGCATTTTCCACATGACCTTACAGGTTCGAGAAGCACTTCCTGACAGATCTACAGGTGAAGGCCATGAACTCTGTCCTGGTGACCAGGTGATGATTAAGTCTTTTGAAAGATCAAGGAGCTTGGAACCAAGGTGGCGAGGCACAGAACAGGTGCTCCTTGCGACAAGGACAGCAGTTCGAGTGACGAACTGAAAGAATTGGGTCCATAGTACTCACTGCAAGAGAGTGCTACCTACCTTGGTGGAACCTGCTGTGCTGACCGATCATCGAGAGATTTTGACTACGGAGAAAGGTCGTGCTATATCATCTGACGAATCTGCAGAGGTCTTCCCGGACCATACGACTTCTGAGTGTCGCGATATAATTTGAGACTGAGGAAAGAATCTGAACATTTTTCGAAAAAAACTGGTTGAGCTACCACCCTGGGTTAGTGAAACGGAGAGCCAATGTGGCAAGGGGGGGGGGGATCAGCCATGCATTAGAGTAGTGACACCCGTCTTGGCCTGTGGTGAAGAAATCAGCGGCTGCCCAGGGATAAGAGCTCCAATGATTGTTTTTAATCCATTTCTGAAAGGGTCGATTATCACTGTTGCTAAAATGAATAACAAACTGATCATTAGTACTATGGGGTTTGTTGTTGTTTTGGAGGTTACAGCAACAATCACTTGGTTTGTTGAAAAGAAGGCTCCTGCTCGTGAGTTTTTTGTTGCCACTACTCCAGTACCAGAGGATCACTATTACTTTACGCTTCCCTATCAGGAGCAGAAGCACCATCAATCGTACTTCAATAATACTTTCAGCTGAACATAGGCATGTATGGGAAAATAAATCGTTGGGCATTAGGGATTCCCACTCAGCTCTTAAAAACTAGTAAAACAAGACCACATGCGATGGTGGAAGGCACATTGCCAAGATTCTTAGAGGCACTTTGGTATGCTAAGGACAAATGTCCTACAAAAGAAGCACGAAATTCTATTCTTACAATGGTCATTATTTGTGCTTACTTATGGTCCTAGAGACCAAGTGAACTTCCTTGCCAGTACACAGCCATAGCTATTAACAGTCAGATATCAATCCCATTTGCTCTGTGCACACAGATTGTATTTATGACCACTCTATAATATTCTTGATGATTTGTAAAGAGATGTGTACTGCGTATTTTTATAATGTTTTAATCGATCAATTACTTATTCTTGTTCTTTTATCTAACTGTACTGTATGACCCAGGGGGAGTCCTGGATTTTATGTTTTCTTATAATCTTATGATGGGTCTGGTTTTATTGTTTTTACCAAATTGCTTTTGTTTTCTTTTAGAAATGTATGAATTGTGTTGGCATGCTTTTATGGTATTGTTTTACCGAAATAAAGCTGAATTGAATAATACTTTCATTCAGATGTTGCATCATACTCATAATGCTACAAATACTACTAACTGTTGGGTATGTGGAATGATACCTGCGCATCAAAAGAAAGGAGGAACACCTTTCATTCCTCTTCCTTTTTCACACAATGGTTCTTGTCAAGCTTGGTACACGCTTTTGTTTGCATCTGGAAAACGTACAGAGGGCGGACTTCTTTTTTGCCTTAATAAAGTATGCTACCAAGACAAAGATGGGTATCCCCAAGCCAAAGGAACTAAATGGGAATGGGAAGAGTATCAACCGGACAATGTTTCAATACCATATGTCTTCACAAATATAAGAGACTCTGACAAGAAAGAACAATTTGTGATTTCTGTTACAAAAACTAAAGCAGATTTATGTATACGTAGCATTGGGCGAATTCCAGTAGGGATAAGCGATTGTACCTTGATTTTAACTATTGAGGGTGTAAATAATAGTAGTTTTACAGCTTCACATAATACATATTTTGTTTGTGGTAACTATGGATATTACCAACTACCTGTTGGGTGGTCAGGTGTGTGTAATGATTGCAATATTTTTCACATGCTATATCTGTATTCAGTGTGGTCCAATGTTCTGCTCCATGTGTATTACTGCTTGTATGCCTACCAAAAAAAATATTACAGAAATGAAAGCACAACATATGTTAGATAAGGAAATAGCTGAAATGATGAGCATAAATATACAAAATGAATATTCAGATTATCCTAGAAAAATGAATGTCTTCAGCTAATGCTGAAAGGGTCGTCTGTTGTAGTTTAGCAGCGATTAGATTAAGCATTAGCAGAAGACATCTTGTATTTAGTAACTATTGTGAACATTTCGCGGAATCCATTTTGTATTCATGGCAGCCATTTTCTCTGCCACATGCTGCCATGTGCTGACCATGTGCTCTGTCCTACCTTTCTGTTAACTACTCTTGAAAATCTGCCTAGTGACAAGTGACAAGTTATATTTAGCATCTCCCACTTTCGCACATGCTCAGTAAGGTCTGCAGCTGTTAGTCCTTGAAAACTGTTAGCTCCTCCTACCTGTCTACCTGTCGACTGTGCATTTTCCACATGACCTTAAATGTATACAAGTCTTGCTTCTGTAATTGTACCGCCTCCTTTTAGCCCCTGCGTGGGTATAAAAGGACCATGCTCTCTCAGTTCAGTGTGCTACTTCAGACATTACCTAAGGGTGCTGTTTGAACTGTAGTACCACCTCATGAGGTTTAATAAACTTTTGTCTTTTATTTCAGTTTCTGTGCCAACTTCTTCCTACATGGTCTGAGGACTTTGTGCAGAGAAAGGTGAACCCCTTGCACTAGTAGGCCTTGCTGAGGCTTACTTCAACAGAGTGGCTGCACCTTGCCACCACCTACTAGGTGTCCCAAGTTCACCACGGAACCCTGTCCAATCTGGCACTTACTGGCCTTTATGGTCAGACATGTCTGTTGCAGGACCTGAAGCACCTCCTTGAGGTGGAGCAGGTTTCCTCCCAGCTAGAACTATAGACGGCGATGTCATCTAGGTAGGCTGTCCAGAAGGCATCCTTGCCAGCTAGGACCCCGTTAACCAACCGGTGGAAGGTAGCAGGGGCATTTTTCAGTCCAAAAGGCATCACCTGAATTGGTAATGACTCTCAGGAGTAGAAAAAGCTGATCTCTCTTTTGCCCCTTTATTCAAGGAGATCTGCCAGTACCCTGACCTGAAGTCAAAGGTACTAAGGAACTTGGCAGCGTCTAGCCTGTCTACGAGCTCATCCGCTCGGGGATGGGGTGAGCATCTGTCTTTGTGACAGAGTTGATACCATGGTAGTCCATGCAGAACCTAAGCTCTGGCTTGGCACCGGGAGCAGCAGCCTTGGGAACCAACACCACTGAGCCGGACCAGGGACTGCTGGACTTCTCTATCACCCCAAGAGCCAGTGTCTTGGCAACCTCCTCCTTGATGCTGGACCTCACCTTATATGACACTCTGTCAATTTTATTCTTTACAGGGGGACTGTCCCCTGTGTCAATGTCATGGACACAGAAGTGTGTGAGTCCAGGGGTGAGGAAAAACAGGGAAGAGAACTGTTCCAATAATTCGAAGCAATCTCCTCTCTGATCTAGGGTCAGGGAGTCAGGCAGATTAACACCATCCACTGACTCATCACCTTCCTTGGCAGAGAGGAGGTCAGGAGAGGCTCGCTGTCCTCTTCCATGCCTTCATCTGTCACCAGAAGCATGCTGACTACAGACCTCTTAAAGTGAGGCTTCAATGTGTTTTGATGGAGCACCCTCAGGGGGTTTCTAGGGGCCTTGAGGTCCACTAAGTAAGTGGCCTCCCCTAACGCTCCTTGATTTCAAATGGGCCAGTCCAGTGGTCCTGGAGAGCTCTAGGCTCAACTGGCTCCATTACCCAAACTTTGTCTCCAGGTGAGAATTCTACCACAGTGGCCTTCTGGTCATACCATTGCTTTATCACCTCTTGACTGGCCTCAAGGTTGCTCTTGATCTGTTTCCAGAAGCATTGTAACTGACCACATCCTGGGGAGGGTTTCCTGGGAGCTTTCTCCCAACCCTCTTTCAGAATGCTCAGGGGTCCCCTGACAGGGTACCCAGAGAGAAGTTGAAAGGGGCTGAACCCCACCCCTCTCTGGGGCACCTCTCAATAAACAAAGAGAAGGCATAGCAAGAGGACCTCCCACTTACGCCTAATGGCCTCAGGTAGGCCTGTGATCATGCCTTTTAGGTTTTGTTGAACCTTTCCACAAGCCCATTGATTTGAGGATGGTAAGGGGTGGGTGAACCGGTAGGTCAACCCACACGCATCCCACATGGACTTCATGTATGCAGACATGAAGTTTGTGCCTCTGTCGCACACAATCTCTTTTGGGAATCTCACACTGGTAAATATCCCCATAAGAGCTCTGGTTACCACCGGTGCAGTCACTGTCCCTAGAGGGATCGCCTCTGGATAGCGGTTGGCATGGTCCACCAAAACCAGGATAAACATGTTGCCTAGGGCAGTTTTGGGGTCGATGGACCAATGACGTTGATGCCCACCTTTTCAAAGGGGGTGCCAATGATGGGGAGTGGGATCAGGGGGGTCTTGAGCCTTTTCCCTGTCTTTCCACTAGCCTGGCAGGTGGTGAAGGACCTACAGAAATCATCTGATGCTACTTGCATTTTGGGCCAATAAAAGTGGGTGACAAGCCTGGCAAAGGTGTTGTCTTGCCCACACGTGCTGCCCCAGCTTCCGACACCTTAGGCTCACTGTAAAGGAGATCTGGTGATCGCCAGAGACTTCACCTGCTGCCTGTTCTGCGGCCTGTCACCTCAAACCATCAAGGGTAGGGCACTCTTTCTGCGCTTTGCAGAACTCCTCCCTTGTTAGCCCACCCTCAACTTGCCAGCCAGCAAGCTCAGGCAGGTTACCCAGGGCAGCGAAATCCTCCCCAGGTGGCTCAGGGGCCTCCTCCTCTGGGACCCTGTCAACAACCGCAGGAACACCTGGGACCGGTTTCCCACGCCCCTTTTCCTTCCTCTTGGCACCTGTCTGGGCCTTGGTCCAGGCTCCAGACGCCCTTGACTCCCTTTCCGGGCAGCTATGGATCTTGTGGTCATGCAGACCCATTCAGGCAAACCTAACATCTCCAGGTGAGACCTAAGCTCTACCCCTTTCCAGGGAGTATGCTTAAGGTTGTTGCCTGACAGACAATCTACAAGCATGGCAGGACTCACAGCTACTTTTAGAGTACCAGAGACCCCCCCACTCAAAGAGAACGAGAGCTACTGGTAGGTGACACTCACGATTGTCAGCGACTATGACCTGGTGGAATATATTGGGGATGACCCGCTCTGCTGACACCAGCTGACCCCTAACAGTAGTCATGCTGGCTCCTGTGTCACGCAGAGCCTTCACCATTTACCCATTAATGGTGACTCACTGCCTACACTTGGAAGTAATGGCAGGCATGTGTGATTTTGGCACCATTTCCTCATCTCCCAGGGACACTTGGGTTACATCTGTCTGTTCCCCACAACAAGCTGGGACTACCTCCTCCCCGAGCACTACACTAGCCAACCTAAGTGTGTGCCCTCCAGTGGGGGGCTGTGCCTTCATGGGACACTTGGAGTCACCCTTGTAGTGACCAAACTTGGTGCACTCTAAGCGCTTGGGTGCAAACTTCCCTTTCATCTTATCAAAGAACCCTGGCCTCTTCTCAGACTCAGGCTGGGACTGGTTACCACCACCCCCTAGGAATTGTTTTGGGGGGCTTTTGAGAACTCTGTATTCTTACATTTTTCTCCCACCTCTTTCTTCTGGTGGGAACCCTGACCACCTTTGTCGGTGTCACCCCCAGATACCCTTTTGGACACTCTAGTGCTAGCCCAGAGGTCTGCCTCCTCAGCAAGCTTTCTAGGATCAGTCAGCTGACTGTCAACTAGGTGCTGGCGCAACTCTGTAAAGCAAATACTGAGCATATGCTCCCTTAGGATCAGATTATACAACCTTGTGTAATCATTTACTTTGCAATACCGCACCCATCCATTCGGTGCCTTACTGGAAAAATCCAAAAAGTCTAACCAAGTTTGTGTGGAAAGTTTGGTGCTGTCCCGGAACCTCTGATGGTATTTCTGAGGGGTCGGCACCAAACTTGGCAAGAAAAGCGGTTCTCATGGGCATGTATGTGTTTTGATCTCTTGGATCCATTGTAAGCAGTATGTCCCTCCTCAAAGCTGGTACATACCACCACAAGCCTACCCCCCCATTGCTCTTCAGGTACCCCATAAGCCCTTAGTGCAACTTCTTCATAAGCAGCCAACCACTTATCAATGTCAACTCCCACCACATAACTTGGCACCACAGTTTTTGGTATACCAACCTTCTTGACTCCAGCAGGTCCTGTATGTATGCTGCCACCATCACTGCTGGACTCAGACTGTCTAGACTTGAGGTCCAGTTCTCTGAGACTCTGGGGCATATTTATACTCCGTTTGCGCCAAATTTGCGTCGTTTTTTTCGACGCAAATTCGGCGCAAAATTAACGCCATATTTATACTTTGACGTTAGACGCGTCTAGCGCCAAAGTAGGAGTAAAGAGCGTCATTTTTTTGCGTGAACGCCTTCCTTGCGTTAATGAGATGCAAGGTGTGGAATCGCATTTTACAGTTCTTAGGTATGCTATGCCTAGTGGCCCCTGTGATACACAATGACAATCTCTGCACAGGCCTATCATTAAGTAAAGAGGCGTACAAATGTAATTCGCTACTGCTAGGAACGCATTATGTTGCAAGGCTTGCCCTCTGAACAGACATCATGAAAGATCCTCGTCATTATATGCTAGCTGAAGCAATCTCCCTTCTGGAAAGTACCAGTCTGAGTACGTGATGTTCTCAAGTTCTGTCACAAGATGGACCATGTGATATTAGGCACGTAGGCCACCTTGTGTAAAATCCTTTTCTATGCTTTTTGTTACTATATATAGTATGATAGGAAAAACGACCTCAGCCATAATGGAGAAGTAGTCATGCGTCAATCATACGTCAAAGCCAAAGAACCAATAAGACGTTGAATTATGTTTGTGGTTTAATACTATAAAAGATCATGTATTACTTCCTTGTATGAGGCTGCTCGAGTGTACACTAGTACAGAGCATCCTCCATGTACATGTCTTTCTATTCTATCCCTAATAAATTGATATTATGTTTATCTAGAAGAGCTGGCTAACGGTCGTTTGTATCCTGAATGGGTGCTGAATAATTAGGCTTCTACATTTGGTGGAGAATGGAAGAATTGCGGTCTCGTTCAGCGAATAGTTTCCTTCAGCCCGGCTCCTGTTTCGGTTGGGGCGACAGCTGACCCATTGGACAGGGCCCCTCCTGCGACGGAGTTTGGAGCTGTCGTGAGTATCTATTGCTGCTTCGTGGTCCTGCTCTCGCTGTTTGCTCTACTGTTTTTCCGGTGTAAATATTGCGAAACAGGGAGGTAACTGGGGTGTTTCGTTAATATGTTTCCTGCATAGAGTGGTTATGCATTTATGGTTAATATTTCTATTTGCCGTACCCCTTAGCCAGTTTTTTGTAATGACATCTTTTTATTTCTCTGTCTCCGGTGGCATGCCAAGGGCATTTCCTCCTCTGTTGTCCTCTGTTGCGGGCTCCGATAATGCACCTCGTGAAAACATTCAGATAGATAACCGTCCGCAGGCTGCTAGCATTCTGTGTTAATTTGGTTCTTCCATTGTATTACACCATTTCCTTCCTCCCTGCGCTGCAGCTGTATACTTAGAATAGCTTCCTGTATTTCATGTAGCTTGTTACTGTTAATAAAAGATGTCCGAGGAATAGAGGCAACTAGCGGTGTTGCTTCAGAACACAGCGCGAGTCGCTGTTTGCAGTCCCCAGCCGGAGGGGCTGGGGCGGATAACTCTGGCCAGAGAGGGTGTTGTGGGCGCCAAGCCAACCCCTGGTTAACAGGGCGTTGCCCAGATGTGAAATGGAATGGTAGAGGTCCGTTCCAGGTTCTATGTGTACATTTAAGAGGAACTGGCATGTGATGTCAGCATCCTTGTGTTTATAGGAGTGATAGTTGTTCATTCCAGTGGAGCAGGCAGGCTCTGTTTGTCGTGTTAAACAATGGTTATGTTATCTGTTTCCTGTGATATTGCAGCTCTTTGAACAATGATTATGGCATATTGAACTATCGGCTACTCATGTGAAATGGTGTAAACTATAGATGCTCGTTTGATTACGTGTGTGTGTGTGAAAGTCGTTTTTGAGGTATAAATCGGTGGGTGTGTCTGAAAGTGGTTTTTGAGATATAAATAAGTGTGTGTGCGAAAGTGGTTTTGGATTGATGAAGGAAGGGTTGACAACAAGGTGGTGTACTGTAATTTATTTTGACTTCATGCATTTGCGATTTAGGATAAGAATTTTTAGAAAATTTAAGACTAGGTGGGTGGACTCATGGGCGACATAATACAGATTTTTATGACAATTGACTGATTTAATCTGCAAACATCACACAGTACAAACACCCCCCCTGCACTCACTACATATTGATACAAGGGTTGGGAGTAGGATCACCCCACAGGGCTAATTGTACTGTGACCCTTGTCTATGGTTCTGCCGTCACATGTGGTTGCTTGACTTGTTCACCGCTATTGCATTATCTGTGTGTCACTGGCCAAGGATCTGGTCCAGCTTCCAATATCATACAGCCGCACCCTGTCCCTCCTGACTATTCTGTCATCTCTTGATTCACCCCAAAGGACGCCAGTGTGGACGCCGTCACTAGCACCTTGGGTACTGTCTGATTTCAAACTTTTTGTGAGCTAAGGTGGACATGGCTGGCTGAAATTGTGGCATGGATGCAGACCGGCTTGCTTCCTGCTTTTACTAATCAATAATTGCGGCTGGCAAAGAGAGGCTGCGTGTGTGAATATACCCATTGTTACCCCTTCTGTGTCATGGGGTATGAGCGGTGTAATAAGAAAAAAAATACACCGACATCCTACTGTTTTCTGGAACGATTGTAATTGTCTTCGTGTTATGTAACAAAAGGCTAGGGTAAGACAGTCACGAGGAACCCTCTTAGTAAAGGCAAACTAGAGACACATCAACATAGCGCCAAGGACAGTCCAGCGTACCAAATAGAGGCGAAAGAAGGCCTATAGGGACTACTGTACTTAGACTTTGACTTTGCAAGGAAAGTGACAGTAGTGTTTCTGTAGCTTTGCGGACATGTGTGGTGCTTTACAATGCTGCCTACATGCTAGTTGCATGTGGGATGTGCATTGAATGTGGGGCGGTCCTGTAGGTGGAGGATAAATAAAAAAAAAAAGAAGAGAAATAAATAAACTGAACTGAAGAATGGTTTCCTCCACGTGGTGGGGGGGCTGACAAGGGCAGGGAAGATTGGAGGACGAAAAAAAGAAAAAAAAAAGAGAGATAATAGGGGCTTGTCAAGCTCTCTTCCTGTGACAAGTGCACAGTCACAGGAACAAAATATCGATTTTGTTTGAAGACATTTGGGAAATACACTACAGCGTGAGGGCACCACAGCAGGGACCAAACACTCTGAGCTGCCTCTACAACAGCAGGCAGAGACGGAACGTGAAAGCCGCACCCTGGAATGGCGTTTGATGGATGAGGAAGTGAAAAATAAAAGCAAAACGTAAGAGACCTTGTGAAAGAATTAGACAGTTATTCCAGAGCCAGGGTAAAGAGGAAGTGGCTAATGCAATTAGAAAAAATGAACAGAAGTACGAATAGATATCAAATGAAATGGAAAAATGTATTGGCAAGGGGCGAGAGGGATCACACAATTTACTATGGGATATGTCCACGTATGCACATCACACAATCCATAACATCAAGATGTGGAAGGAGGTGCTCAGCAATACAAAAAACACAGCTGGAGATCACAAGACACAGTCTCTCGACGTACATAAAAATGTAGAGAGTTAAACAGAATAATAGCCATGGGAAGGGCTGCTTTGGAAGGATCCGGATACATTGTTTAGCATTATTGTACCATGAGATTTGTGACCACTACTCCAATTACTATACTATGATTTGGGGCAAGACTGAGTATGGGAAAGGTTTGCAAGTAGACAAGGGATGGCTGTAACATGCTTACACACTGTAAAAAATGTAAGTTTAATTGTTAAATTATCACACGTAGTGAGACACAAAATTCAGACTTTATTACTTGTTAATGGCTTTAAAAGCACTGCAAAGAGCATTGTACAGCGAAAATAAAAGCGTCAAGATAACTCCAGTGATTAATGTACCTGCTGGGGAGGAATGAGAGTTTTGAACAGTGGCATTTTTGACTGAAAGATAGTGCAGATGGTTAATATGCAGGATGCATAGGATGTGTATTATGAAAAAAAAAAAAAAAACAGTATTTTATGTGGATGGCACAGTGGGTTACTGCTTTTGTCACAGAGATTCTTTAGTTACTGTACAGTTCATAATAGTAATCTAGCACATTGAGCTATGAACTGCAATTAAGGAGCTGCATGCCAACTGCATAGCACAAATTAGAAAGCTGTTTTTTCCCAGTCTTTCATTTTAAAGTGCTGTAAAGTGCTCCAACACCTACACTGGTATGAGAGATGCTATAATAAAAATTAATTAAATGTGACAAAAAGGATAGGGAGAGAAGAGAGGCACTTATGGTTAAAAATTGAAAAGTTGGTCGCCAAGATGCAGCACCAACATTTCCAATAAAATGTTTAGATTTTTGCATATTTTTTCAATATAAAAAGAATGATTTCATGTTTGAAATTTAAATTGTGCAAATTGCTTGGGGGTACCTGGCTTCCAGTAACGTTTCACTGGTGGTCCCCAGGAGTAAAAAGGTTAGGAACCACAGGTGTACAACAAATTAGAACTTTCTTATGTAGGGATTACATTTAAAAATATTTGACCCATGCAAAGGTTGCCAAAATTCTTACAGTGAACAAATTTAGTCTGGAGGGAACAGAGGATTCATTTGCAGCAGTTAACAATATGTTGTCAGGAGTGTGGAATTTTATAAAATGTCTAAATTGTCCATGGGACAGTTTGTGTCATCAGTCTACTTGTCCTGTAAAAAGACATGCATATTTTCCTCCTGCTAAAATGGTGTTTACAAATATTGTCTAGGAGTTCGATTTCCTGGTCTGCCTCATTAAATGCTAGCTCATGTATAAAAGCTGTAAATTTGCACTAATGCAGGAACAGATACCATGGGTGTACTTTGTGATCTTCTTTGAGAATTCTGCCATAAAATGGTTATCACAGATCTTTTGTTATTTGAATTCTGTCTCTCTGTTTATTGGCTGGCTTCAGTGGTAGTGACACCATTCTGCTCTTCCATACGAAGAATATTGGCACAAAGTAGTTTTGGCACAAAGTAGTTTTGTTCATGCCAGGAACTACTATGGCAATGTGTAACTTTGATGAAAAGGTTACATTGATCTTTCCTGTTATGAATATAAATGTTGGAAATACCACCATGCATCCGCACATTTTACTAAATGATGCTTCAAAGAAATGACACCTAAAATATCATGGTAGTTTAGCAGAATGTTTCTTTCCTAGTTACATTGTTTGTGAAGGTATTTTGAAAGGAAGGAATAACAAAATTTTGCTTTCGAGCTTCTGCAGATATTTGCATCTGATGAGAGAGCATTCTGGAAGAATTGTGCTGGGCATTTGTTTACGGTAGTTCCATACCTGGTTGTGTATTTCTTCATAGCTCTATAGAGTACATACTAATAATTTAGTCATGTTCAATGAAAGAAGAGATATAGAAATTAAAAGAAGTGTTAAATGTGATGAATTGTAAATAATATAAGTAAATAAGAGATATATAAAAATGTGGGTTATTGTTGGGGTGTAGAGTGAGTTAATTATGTGATAACAAACTTCTACTAAGGTGTATTGATATTTAAAATAAACACATTAGTGCAGTAATAATGATTACACATGACGTGTTAGTGACTGATCGATTTCACTTAATGAGAGGCTAAAAGAAAATAACACAAGTGGATGTTTAAACATCTGCAGTACATGTAGTATGTTGAAGTCATGTGAGTGCAACCAGGGTGTCAAAAGGGCAATGAATGGGTAAAAATGTAGCACATTTGTCACAAATGTGTTTTATTTTTATGGTATTTTATTTTGTGCATTTATCTGCCAGGTCCCGTCCCTTTATTAAATTGTAGCAGTTAAGATTACCTTCCCCATTTCTGAAAACCACAGACTCTGGGCATGACTCCAAGGGCAAAGCCACGGATTGTTGCGATATGTTACCATGACATTCCAAGTAGAAATGTAAAATAAATGTACAGCTGAATGGAATAGGATTTTTTTTTTATATACACCCTGGACGCAGGATGTATGTATCTACGTAGGAGTATTTTTCTATCCATGTTTTTCCCTAGGTTTCAGAACATGGACGAGAAGATGTGGTTTCTGTATCCGTCTGTCTATGTTACGTTTTATGTTTTCATAATTAATGGGAGTCTTCCGTGGTACATCTTAAATGAGCGCAGTGAAATGGATTGCCTTCATGTGTTGGTAGATTGCAACTAAATATTCTGCAAACTGGTTTTGGGTATTGAAAATACCTATATTAGGATAGAGTTATTACTACCTTAGGATGTGCTATGTAGTACTGCAATACAGCTATGAGTAATATACCTCTGATGATGAGGGTGCCAAATATAAATAAATAAAATAAATATAATATCTTAAAGGAACATCAGCATTTCAGAACATCACACTTGTACGAGAAAGGGGAAGTGACTTCTGATGGCGGTGATGCCTGCAAAGTCTCAACCCTTCCAGCATTGATGCAGATATTCTGGGTGTTGAAATAGAATAATAGGATACAATGCTATGTTAAAAAATTATACTGGCTGTATACCAGTGTAACATGTGTTTTCGCCTGACCTTTGGATCACCATTTGTTTGGTGAAATAGTTTGTGTGAATATTCCACTGTTACTGAGTGTAATTGTTATTTATTTTTTAGTGTTTATTTGAGTTTAAGAGTGTGCTAGTTACCCCATAAACAAGTCAGATATGTCCCTTTATAAGATTTTGTGCATCTGCTGAGCGGTTCTAGATTGATGCTATACCGCTTGCTTCATTGGTCAAGAAAGGCACCCTTGACAAAGTTGTCAAAGTGAGCACCGACTGAGATACTGTTTGACTGGCCTATGAACATGTCTGGTGCTGAGAAGTTATTATCTGATAGGACATTTTGACAGCAGTTTGCCTTACCTTCAGCATTAGGTGCTGCAGGCCCTTCCTGGCTGGACAGCACTACCTGGACATGATCTCCAACAGGGAGATTGGGCTTGGGTCTCCTGAAAAGTAGGAGGGAATGACCTCCTGGATCCACAGCTATTACACCAAGAAGGTACACCACCGGAACACAACTGCATCCTGTAGACTGGGTGTGGGTAAAGGCCACACCAGACATCACTGCCTTCAACTACGGTGGAGGGGACCATACCAAGTCCTGTTGACAACAGCCACAGCAGCCAAGTGTGAGGGCATCACATCCTGGGTCCATACCTCACACACCAAGAAGGCCGCTGGACCAAAGGACGACCAGCCGCCAACAAAGTTGCCGATGAGAGTAATGCCACCTTCACCACAGCGGTACAACCTTCGTTCGACAAGCGCCACCAGTCAACACTGACGGAACTGCTCGTGCTACACTCCCACAGGAGTCGGAGAGTGTAAGCGGGTTCCCCAGTACACCAGATCATTGTTCTTGGACTGCTCGTGCTGCAACCCCACAGGAGTCGGAGGGTGCAAGCGGGTCCTCAAGACACCAGGATATTCTTTCAGAACTGCTCGTGCTACTCTCCACAGGAGTCGGAGAGTCAAGCAAGGCCACTTAAGTATTAAAGACATCAGGATATAAATGAACAGAATACTAAAAGTCCGCTAGAAAAGTTTGCGCCAAGATGTACAGATCCCAGTCCTACGGAAGCGGCTGGTCACTAGGATCAGTGCGGTTTGTAGCCCCATTGGGAGGTGCCTCTTCCAATTAGGAATATAGCAAAAAATAGGACAAAAGGGCCATCCCTCGGGACTATCGCATTCAACTCCCTTAGAACTGGACACTGGGATTCATCCCTTTATACTCTGCATAACTACAAGTGTCAAATAGCATTCAACGTCGCCCCGAAAATATACAGAAGGAATAGACTACTCGTGTGGCACTCCTACAGGAATAAGGAGGTACCAAAGGTTACATACCAATAGAACTGGTTTCAAGTGCTAGCCACATCTGACCACACCCTATAAGGCGACATGGATTTAAGATTACAACATAAGAAAAAGGAGCAGAAGAAGTGGCCTGTGGTGGTCACAGCATTATTCACCCCAGTAGCAGCTATAGTAATAACAACAATACTGATAGTATATAAAGACGACATACACATTCCATGGCTCGACCAGGAACACTACATCCCCAAAAATGGCCAAGGTGAAAGAACAACAGGTGGTGAGAACAACAATATCTCAAAATAACATGAGAGGGTGGAGGATAAAACAAAATGGGTGAAATATACAAAATGGAAAGAAGATGGAGAAGATTATAAGGACAATACATTTGTGCAAATGGTATCAATGTACAAAGAACTAGCAAATGTGTCTGATTGTTATATATGTACCCACCTACCGACCACTAGCCAGGAGAAAAGAAATTACACTTAAATGCCCCTCACAGAATTCGTGGCACGTAACATATTAGATAATATGTTAGGGGGAAATTTAAAAGGAATGAGTACAGGGAAAAGAAAAAAAAAAAAGGAGAGAATAAGAGAAAATATAAACAAAGGAGAAATGAGGAGAAAAAGGGATGAGTATGGTTTGGAAGATGAACCTTATGTAGGTGATATGCAAGGAAAATTGGTAGAAAGAGTGTCAAATAAATTGAAGGAAGAAGATAGAAGGAGAAGAAAGAAGTGTAGGAGATTAGAATCTAAAAAAAAGAAGAAGAGAATGTATTGAATGCATTTACAACAGAAAGAGGGAAGGGTTTCACTGAAAGGGATCATGGCTCAGAACAACGAATACCATGCCTGGCCATAGATACAGAAATAAAGGCACCATGGTGTTTAAAATGCTCAAGAGGTAACGCAGACACTAGCAAACACAGAATTGATGTGGGACATAGTATTTGCAATACAACATTGAGCCTGGACTACAAAAGAAATGACACAACAGGCTTGTCCATAGGCCTGACACCTCCCAAAGGAATATTTATTATATGTGGGACATCTGCATTTTTTTAAATTGCCAGCAGGTTGGCAAGGTACCTGCTACTTAGCATTTGTGCTACCAAAAATGGCACATAGAACAGAATTACAGAAGGGGGAAAAGAGAACACTTGGCGGGGTGCGCAGGAAGAGGACACCAACGTGGGGAATATAAGAAAGGAAATAGAGGATATAAAAAAGGAAGAAGAAGGAGCTGGGAAAGTGGCAGATGGGACAGACGTCAGAGGAATGCTGGATCGAGTAGCAGCATTGTTCAGGGGTTGGGGTACCTGGTTGGTAGAGGTACTAGCGATAGGGATCGTGGCACTGATAACGATATGTGTGCTCATACCAGTTTGTCCATCCTTCCTGGCCCTACTCTTGAAAAAAAAAAAAAAAAAAAGAGAAACTTTTACTAGAAACACACACATTATCAAAGAAAAAGATATAAGGATGACAACAGGGACAAGCAAGAGGTATAAATGAGAGCAATACACCATGACCCTTAGATTTGTCATTGAGTATCAGAGGGCGGAATGTGGAATCGCATTTTACAGTTCTTAGGTATGCTATGCCTAGTGGCCCCTGTGATACACAATGACAATCTCTGCACAGGCCTATCATTAAGTAAAGAGGCCTACAAATGTAATTCGCTACTGCTAGGAACGCATTATGTTGCAAGGCTTGCCCTCTGAACAGACATCATGAAAGATCCTCGTCATTATATGCTAGCTGAAGCAATCTCCCTTCTGGAAAGTACCAGTCTGAGTACGTGATGTTCTCAAGTTCTGTCACAAGATGGACCATGTGATATTAGGCACGTAGGCCACCTTGTGTAAAATCCTTTTCTATGCTTTTTGTTACTATATATAGTATGATAGGAAAAACGACCTCAGCCATAATGGAGAAGTAGTCATGCGTCAATCATACGTCAAAGCCAAAGAACCAATAAGACGTTGAATTATGTTTGTGGTTTAATACTATAAAAGATCATGTATTACTTCCTTGTATGAGGCTGCTCGAGTGTACACTAGTACAGAGCATCCTCCATGTACATGTCTTTCTATTCTATCCCTAATAAATTGATATTATGTTTATCTAGAAGAGCTGGCTAACGGTCGTTTGTATCCTGAATGGGTGCTGAATAATTAGGCTTCTACAAGGTAGGCGTTCCCGTCCAAAAAAATGACTGCGACGCAAATGCGTCGTATTTATACTCCCGGGCAAAAATCACGCCCGGGAGTGGGCGGGTCAAAAAAACCTGCATTTGCGCCACTTTTTAACGCCTGGGTCAGGGCAGGCGTTAAGGGACCTGTGGGCTCAAAATGAGCCCACAGCTGCCCTCCCATGCCCCCAGGGACCCCCCCTGCCACCCTTGCCCACCCCAGGAGGACACCCAAGGATGGAGGGACCCACCCCAGGGACATTCAGGTAAGTTCAGGTAAGTATAAATATTTTTATTTTTATATTTTTTTTGTGGCATAGGGGGGCCTGATTTGTGCCCCCCTACATGCCACAATGCCCAATGACCATGCCCAGGGGACAGAAGTCCCCTGGGCATGGCCATTGGGCAAGGGGGCATGACTCCTGTCTTTACTAAGACAGGAGTCATGTAAATGGCGTCTGGGCGTCGTTAAAAATGGCGCAAATCGGGTGGAGGCGATTTTTTAGGGCCAACCTGACTTGCACCATTTTTAAGACGCCCTAACGCCATTTTTCCCTACGCCGGCGCTGCCTTGTGTACGTGTTTTTTTTCCACGCACACCAGGCAGCGCTGGTCTGCTTGCGCCGGCTAACGCCATTCAATAAATACGGCGCCCGCATGGCGCTTCAGAATGGCGTTAGCCGGCGCAAAAAATGTTGACGCTAAACTGCGTTAGCGCAGTTTAGCATCAAAAAAGTATAAATACGGGCCTCTGTTCATGAGCCAAAAGAAGTTTCTTTTCAGCCAAGGCTCTCTCCGCTGCAGCCTCAGCTCTCTTCTCCTCTGCCTCTCTCTGAGCTTTCCTTTCTTCTGCCTCCATGTTTAACCTTGCCATTTGTTGTTGAAATTCTCTCTCTTCCCTCCTTTCCTCTGTGGTCAGGCCATGACTAGAGACACTGTTCCCTGGTTTAGCAGGGGGGCACAATTCTAGGGGTAGCATCCCCCACTGCTGGTGGCAAATCCCCTGAGGGGCCACTCTCTGGCTCCTCCACCTCAACATTCTCTTGTGAATATGCTTCTGCCCAGGTCCTCGGCACCTTTTGATGCTCCTCCTTCTTGGAGGCACACCAGGTAGGTACTTCTATCCCCTTGCAGAACCCTTTCAGCTGGTTAACAGTGTATGTCTCCAGCGTGGCTAGCTCAAACTCTCCAGCTCCTGTTTGGGACCCAGCCAGAGACATGTTGTATTGAGGATTGGGTTAAAATGTCCAGCAGAAAAACAAAAGTGCAAAAAAAGAGGAAAAATCAGGTTGACCTTAAACTGTGGGTAGGTAATGTACATGCATCTATTGTATGTCACTGCACAAATACAAGTCCTATCCTCACCGCTGATCACTAATGTTAGAAATGGGGTCTTTAGTTGGCAGTCAGGTTAGCCCCTGTCCAAGCAAGGACCCTCATTCTAGTCAATGTAAGTCACACACAATCCAAATTATCCTGTGCCCACATTCTAGTAGCTTGGCACTGAGTAGTCAGGCTTACCTTAAAAGGCAATGTGTAAAGTATTTGTGCAGTAAATCATGCGATAACACAGTGGAAACACCACAAAAAGACAGCACACAGATTAAAAAAAATATAGGATATTTATCTGATTAATTTAAGGTAAAAAACAAGCAAGATTGGATAATCTCAAGTTGAAAATATCACTTTTGATATCAGTGAGAATAGTCTTAAGTTCTTAAAAGCAACAATTGTCTCTTGCAAGCACAAAGTACCTGGTTTGTGTCAAAATTACACGCCCGGAGACCGCAGAGGAAGAGATTAGTGGAAAACGAAGGGTGTGTGTTGGGTTTGCAGGGGCACGCAGACGATGAGTCGATTCCTTTCCATGCAGCAAGGGCTTTATGTTGAATTCCGGCGCGCAGGCTTGAATCCTCTTTGCGGTGCGGGGTCTTTTGATTCCCAGGGACAATGCAAAGTATTCCTGGGCGTGCACAATGAAGTCACAGGGGCTGCGTCGATCTGGTGGGTGATGCATCAGAGTTTCTGTCGCACGGCAGATGCTGTGTCGATTATCCACGCAGGAAGTCGGGCTGCATTGTTCCGGTTTGGTGATGCCTTGATCTGGTCGGCTGTGCGCCGAAGTTCCGTTCGCAACGCTGGCGCTGGGTGGATCTCCACTCGGGGAGCTGGGCTGTGTCGTTCCAGGTCGGCGATGTGATGATTCTTTCACCGCGAGTCAGGCTGTGCGGCGATTCTGGCAGGGTGTGCATTGATTTTCGCCACACAAGGAGTTTCTTTGCAGAGATTAAGTCTTTTTGGCCCTAAGACTTCAGGAACAGGACGCAAGCTCAATCCATGCCCTTGGAGAGCACTTCTCAGCAGAGCCAGAGGCTAGCAAGGCAGCAGCCCTTCCCAGAAAAGCAGTCCAGGTGAGTCCTTTCGGAAGCCAGGTAGTTCTTTCTTGGCAGGTTGCAGGTTCTGGGGCAGAGTGTCTGTCTCAAGGAGTATCTTGATGTGTTCAGAAGTGTCTAAATTGATGGGTCAGAGACCCAGCTTATATACCCAAAAGTGCTTTTGAAGTGAGGGATACTTCAAAGAGTGGTTTTGAAGTTCTCAAGGACCCCTTTCAAAACAATCCTGTCTGCCAGGGTCCCAGTAGGGGGTGTGGCAGTCCATTGTGTGAGGACAGGCCTCTGTCCTTTGAGATGTAAGTGTCAGGTCCTCCACCCTTCCAGCCCAGGAAGAGCCATTCAATATGCAGATGTGTGCAAGTGTGACTGAGCACCTGAGTTTGTGGTTGTCTGGATGAAATGCACAAGGGAGCTGTCAACCAGTCCAGCACAGACATGGATTGTAAGGCACAGAATGATTTAAGTTCAGAGAAATGCACACTTTCTAAAAGTGGCATTTCTAAAATAGTAATATAAAATCCAACTTCACCAGTATGCAGGATTATGTATTACCATTCTGGCCATACTACATTTGACCTGTCTACCCCTTTCTGATCAGAATCTACCACTCAAATAGTATATGAGAGTTGCCGTAATATTAGCCTATGAATGGAGCAGGCCTCACAGAAGTGGAAAACATATTTAGGAGTTTTCCACTGCCAGGACACATAAAACACCCAGGCATATGTCCTGCCTTTTACCTACACAGCACCCTGCCTTATGGGTTACCTGGGGCCTACCTTAGGGGTGGCTTATATAATAGAAAAATAGGAGTTTAAGGCTTGGCAAGTACTTTTAAATGCCAGTGATACTGCACACACAGGACTTGCAATGGCAAGCCTGAGACATGGTTAAGGGGTTACTTGTGTGGATGGCACAATCAGTGCTGCAGGCCCACTAGTAGCATTTAATTTATAGGTCCTGGGCACAGGCAGTGCACTTTACTAGGGACTTACAAGTAAATTAAATATGCCCATTGGGTATGAGCCAATGTTACCATGTTTTAAGGGAGAGAGCATATGCACTTTAGCACTGGTTAGGAGTGGTAAAGTGTGCAGAGTCCTAAAACCAGCAAAAACAGTGTCAAAAAGTGGAGGGAGGCAGGCAAAAAGTTGTGGGTGACCACCCAAAGGCTGTCAGGTTTAACAATGTCCTAAGTTACCGGCATACCGTAGGGCCCTGTTACTTAAAGTGTTTTTAGCTCTTGGTGTAAGAATGTGCAGGTCAGCAGCCATTGAGGCATCACATCCCAAAAAACCTGTGTTGAACTCTCCATTGGTGAAGTACTTAACAATTTTTAACAACTAGATAAAAACTGAATCTGTGATCTAGGTAGGGTATTGAATATTGGGAAATGAAGGGCCCAACATAGTGGGTAGTGTTGTTTGGGTCACTAATGTCACTATTATTTATTGACCAGGCTGGGCTGCTAGGGACGGATTACGAGGAACTGACCTCTACCCCTCCCATTGGGTAATGCGGACGGCCTGCTAGGAGTAGGCCATGAGGAATATTTACTCTTATTCCAATGATGTAAGCAGATTTTATCATTGAGCATCTGTGTATTTTAGATGGCACCCACCTTAGAGAGGATCCTGGTTTTTAAGTATGTTGCCCCGTCTTTCATGTTTGCACATGCACCCTTTAAATGTTTTTACTGGAATGCATGATGTATAAAGGTTGATTGTGAGGGACATTTATCGTCATCGACAGTTAAGCCCAAGATATCAAAGTATATTATACTGTCCTGGCCTAGGGAAGTGGCTGGACTTTGATTATTGCTGCTTTGTTTGCACAATGTACTGTTTACATGTCTTATTCTGCTTTGGTTGCTCTCGATGTTTGCACTATGCACTTTCGTAGGATCTGCTGCACTTAGATTGGTTATGGAATGCATGATATCCAAGCATGTCATATGGCCCCTAGTCAATGGAAGAGAATGGACTTTGCTTATTGCTACTTGCCTGTATAATGCACTGTTTACACACCTTATCCTGCTTGTTTGCCCTCTATATTTGCACTATGCACTTTTATAGGATTTGCTGTGCTTAGATAGGACCAAGAAGGCATGGTGACCATCCTTATACTGCTAAATTCTTCTTGTACATTTAGTCCTTAAATCCTTAAAATAGAGTACAATGGGGAACATGTATGCCTATTGAATGTGTGATTTTAAAACTGAAGGTATGATCTTGAAATTGTTGATTGTTTCAGTTTATGGTTTTAATTAATGAATAAACTAAAATTACTACTACTATCACTGTGGATAGAATGAGGTACTGGACAAAGGTCTGAAGGGCTAGCTTTGACACTATCTACTTTAGATTTTGTATGTTTTGTGGTTGCTGATTCACATTTTTGATCATGTTTCATGTTTCAGGTTATGTGACAATGTAGTGAAAGTTTACTGTCCAGAATGAAAGTCGTAGCGGTCACTGTGCATACAATCACAGCCTTATTTCCAAAAATGTTTGAGACACTGCTAAGAGGTTGCTGTATTGGTTCGATGACTAGGAACTATGGGCCTGATTCAGAGTTTGGTAGATGGATACTTTGAGGACTAGCATGCAGTCATCTCCTTTGCCCATGATCTTAAAGGCATCATCAATCACTACTACTATAGCTGTTTCTGTGTGGCTGTCCTCCCTGAAGCCAGATAATTTTGAGCACAGGAGGGTGTTTTGGATGATAAGAGTTGTATGTTTATCTTGTTTTTCAATATTGTATCCATAAAGGGGAGTGAAGATCATGGTCAGAAATGATTTACCGGTTCTGTGTCAGCAGAGGATCTACAGAGGGTTTCTTTAACAAAGGCTCAATTGACCTATTTTCTAAAGGTCAGGGAATGTTCATGTCTTCCTTGCAGGGAACCTGCATAGTAGACCGCTGCAATGCAGCTCAGAGGAGCACTGGGTGATATGCCTCATTTGAAACATGGAGCAGTACATGAGGTGAGCACTGGGCATTGTTCATCGAAAGAACACTGGGTGATGTACATTTCAGGGAAACAGGAATTCATGTATTTTAAGGGAACATCTTTCAAACTCCGAATTCAAGGAACTTGGCTGTCTGTCATTCAAAGCATCTTATAAACCATCCCTGTTGCCTCTAAAGCAGGAAACACACTCAACAAATCTCTAGCTTTGGGAAACGTCCCTTCTTTTTCACTACTGCCTTCCTCGGGCTGCTCATTAAAAAGTAAGAACCACGATCTACCAGATCCAGTCAGCTATTGACAAATGTCCAATGGGCCATTTATGGGTTAGCTAATAAAACAGCTGCTAATTGTCTATTCTTAAGATTGCCAATTATAAAACCTGCCTTCACCCAGGTTTTTCTAATATCAACTCTCTTACCAATCAACAGGCTTTCTCTCTAATGGAGGCACAGAGTTCAACTTGACATAACTTGGGCAATCTGAAAATAATGATGGAGAGAAATACAGTTGTGGAGATCCAACTGTTTGACCTACATGCTGCTTTTGATACTGGCCGCCACCATACTCTAATATTTAGGCTAAAGGAGCTCGGCATGCAATAAAGATTCATAAACTGTATTTTCTCCTATCTCCAAGGCAGGCACAGCAACATTTCACTCAGTGAGTATTTCTCTGCACTTAAACTCTTTTGTGCCATACAATCCACGTCTGGGCTGGGCTGGTTGACAACTCCCTTGTGCATTTCACCCAGACAACCACAAACACAGGATGCTCAGTCACACCTGCACACATCCGCATGCTGAATAGGTCTTCCTGGGCTGGAAGGGTGGAGAGCCTGACACTTACATTTGAAAGGGCAGTGGCCTGCCCTCACACAATGGACTGCAAACCCCCTAATGGGACTCTGGCATACAAGATTGTACTGAAAGGGGAACTTGTGCACTTCTAAGCCACTCTTTGAAGTGTCCCCCACTTCAAAGGCACATTTGGGTATATAAACTGGGTCCTGACCCTACCAACTCAGACACTTCTTGAGAAGATACCTCCTGGGGAAGAAACTCTGAACCAGAACTTGCAACCTACCCAGAGAAGCTGCCTGGCTGCCCAAAGGACTCACCTGGACTGCTTTGCTCTAAAGGAATGCTGCTTTGCTGTTGTCCTGCTGCCTTGCTGCCCTCTGGCTCGGCTGAGAAGTGCACTCCAAGGGCTTAGATTGAGCCTGCCTCCTGTTTCCTGAAGTCTCAGGGCCAAAAAGACATAGGCCCTCATTACAACCCTGGCAGTCGGTGATAAAGTGGCAGTAATACCACCAACAGGCTAGTGGTAACTACTGCCAAATTATGACCATGGCGGTGAGAACTCAGATAGACAGCCACTTTACCACACCGACCGTTATGGCAAAAACAACTGCCACCATGGCGGTAGCCGCCCACAGCCAGGCGGAAGCCAATGTTCCGCAAACCGTATTAAGACCCCGGAAACTACCACCTTTTCCGGGGCGGTAACAACAACATCAAAAGCCTGGTGGAAACACTGCACAGAAGGGAAAGGACTCACCTTTGGAGACACAGGGACCAACCACGCCGCCATGGAGCCCGAGCTGCATGCCTTCCCAATGATTTTCTACGTCCTGCACCACCACGAACACCAACAACGGCGAAGACGACGATGGTTAGTACAGCCGCCTAGCACACGGGGGAGGAAAAAGAGAGTGACACACACACGCACAACACACACTCCCAGCACCATACACACAATCAGCTGCAGTAATAAAACATATTTACCCTGTACCCCTGATAAATAATGCAAGGACAACAGGAATGTATGAAAGTGAGTGTAATAAGATAAACACAGTAGAAATAAGAAAATGCAATGTTATATACATATGTACAGTTCAAGGGACACTGCCCTGTCCTCATTGTGCATGGGCCACAGGGCCACAGGGCCACAGGCCAAAAGTCCAATGCCCCACCTGTCACCTGCATCAAAACGGAAAGAACACTGCAGGAAAATAGGTAGGCACCTCAAGGGGAAGGTGAACGGGGGACACCTCAGCTGGCAGATGAAAGAAGACCACTGGTTCTGGAGGGGGCAACATTCCCTATGCTTAGTCCTGGGGCGTGCAAGGCCACAGTCTCTCAAGTGGGTGACTTGCCCACATGCTCTGGAGGGGGTTACATGCCCTGTTCTTGGTCCTGGGGAGTCTGGGGTAGGTGGGCGTCTTATCCACTGGTTCTGGGGGGGAATTGTGCCCTGTGCTCTTGATTCTGGGGAGGCTAGGGTTGGTGGGTGTCTTACCCACTGGTTCTGAAGGGGGCATCGTGACCTGTGCTCTTGATCCTGGGGAGGCTGAGGTTGGTGGGTGTCCTACCCACTGGTTCTGGAGGGGGCATCACATCCTGTGCTCTTGATCCTGGGGAGTGCAAGGTCACAGTCTCTCAGGTGGGTATCATACCCACTGGATTTGCAGGGGGCAGGCCGCACAGCAGCCCATGGATGCAGGACTACATACCGTCCGCCGGCGGTGATGGCTGCCCACTGGTGGTGCTTCTGCTTCTGGTGGGGGGAGGCTCCAGCCCATCCCCTGCAGCCTCGGACGGCTGCACAACCATGGTGGTGGTTGGCTCCTTGCCCTTCCTGGCTGCTGCTGGTGCTGGCTCCTTGCCCTTCCTGGCAGCAGCTGGGGCTGGTTTCTTGTCCTTCCTGGCAGTAGCTGGGGCAGGCTCCTCTGTCTTCCTGGCAGCAGCTGCGGCAGGCTCCTGTTCCTTGAGGCTGTCTGGTGCAGGCTCCTTCACCCTCAGGACATGTGCCCTCGATCCTTTCCCACCACGAGTGGGTGTGGTGACTACTGGGACCGTGGACTCGGTGGCTGAGGGGCTTGGCTGGGTTATTGCCTCCCTGGCCAGACATGCAGGACAGGCGGGGGTAGGAAAGAGGTCAAGTTGGGCAAGGAAAAGCTTTTTAGGGACATTGGGGTGGGAAGAGGGAGAAGGTTTGGGGTGGGAGAAGAGGGAGTGGTTGTTGGAGGTGTCTGCTGATTTTGGGTGCCGGTGCATGGGCTGGATGCTGTTGTGTGGTGGATGGCTGTATGGGTGTCTTAGTGCTTGCGATTGTGTACCATGGGAGGGGGGGACAGACACAGTGGGAGAGGACACAGGGGACGTGTGCATGGCTGTTGTGGCTGTGTCTGCCAGTGAGGTGTGTGTTCTGTTAAGTGTGGCGGTGATGCTGGTAGTGGATGAGGATGTAGTGCATGTAGGTGTGAGTGTAGATGGAACTGGGAGGGGGTGGAGGGGTGGAGGAGGAGGTGAAGACAGTGGAAATTGTGGATGTTGGTATGTCTGCATCTGGATGGTGTTTGTGTGAGTGCCTGTGGGATGATGTGTGGTAATTGTGTTTGCCTGTGACACTCTTGTGTGTTGTCTTGTGTGCATGCTCGTCTGCTTCTGTGCTTAGGATAGAATGGGGTTGAGGGGAATGGGATTGGGAAGAGGAAGTTGAAGGGTGGAGGGTGGACACAGAGACAATGGTTGCCATCAGAGAGGAGGCCAGAGCCTGGATTGATCTCTGTTGGGCCACCAATCCAGTGTGAATGCCCTCCAGGAATGCATTAGTCTGTTGCATCTGGGCTGCCAGCCCCTGGATGGCATTCACAATGGTTGACTGCCTTACAGAGATGGATCTCAGGAGGTCAATAGCCTCCTCACTCAGGGCAGCAGGGCTCACTGGGGCAGGGCCTGAGGTGCCTGGGGCGAAGGAGATGCCCACCCTCCTGGGGCGGTATGTTGGCGGCAGTCAGCATGGCGGTAAGTGTGATTTACCATCAGTGTCATAATGAGGGCCTTAATCTCTGCAAAGAACTCCTTGTGCTGTGAAAATCGACGCACAGCCTGCTGGAATCGATGCACAGCCTGCCCTGCAGTAGAAAAATCACTGCATCGCTGAACTGGAACGACATAGCCCGGCTCCCCGAGTGGAGATCGACGCAGCACTATCGTTGCGACCGGAACATCAACGCACTGCCCACCAGATCGACGCATCACTGAACCAGAACAACGCAGTCTGACTTTCTGCTAGAGGAATCGATGCAGCACCTGCAATGCGACAGAAATTTCCCCGCATCGCCTACCGGATTGACACAGCACCTGTGACTTCATCCTGCACACCCAGGATTTCTCTGTATCATCCCCGGGGCATCCAAATACCCGACAACCCAAAGATGATTCAAGCCTGCGTGCCGGAAATCAGCACAATGCCCTTGCTGCATGGAAAAGCATCGACACATCGTCTGTGTGCGCCCGGAGAAACCGACGCACCCTTCCCCATTTTCCACGCATCTCCTCCTCTGTAGTCTCGTGCAGATAATTTAGACGCAAACTAGGTACTTTGTGCTTGCAAGAGACACTTGTTGCTTTTAAGCACTTAAACCTCATCTTATCATTACAAAAGTGATATTTCAACTTGTACTTATCAAATCTTGAGCGTTTTGACCTTCATCTATTCAGATAAATATTCTATATTTGTCTAAACCTGTGTGGTGTGTTTGTGTGGTGCTTATACTGTGTTCTTGCATGATTTATTGCACAAATACTTTACACATTGCCTTCTAAGTTACTCCTGACTGCTCAGTGCCAAGCTACTAGAGAGTGGACACAGGATAATTGGGATTGTGTGTGACTTACCCTGACTAGAGTGAGGGTTGTTGCTTAGACAGGGGGTAACCTGACTGCCAACCAAATACCCCATTTCTAAAACATCACTTGTATAGATTCGTTTACACGTGGTCTCATTTTCAAGTTTAGTCCCCGGCTGCCATCGACGTCCCCTCAGCAACCCTTAAATCTGACAGCATCTGCGTCCAGACAGCCAAATCATCCTCAAGGCGGTCATCGCGTCTCACATGCTTTATCCTCACCTCCTCTGATACTGCCCTTTCAGACATGTCTTGCAACCACTCAGCGTAACTTGGAGATTGTGATTCCAGCCATCTAAAAGCAATACAGCGTTTTGCCAACAGCAAGTCCACCATAAAAAATCTACAGCTATGTTTCCTAGCAGATGGGGCAGGAAGCAATCCCAGTACTATCTCCCATGGGGCACACAGGACCTCCCAGCCCCTTGCCTCATTTAAGCTAGACACCACCTCCCTCCAATAAGGGGCTAATGAGGGGCAACTCCACACCACATGGGTGAAGTCTGCATTTGAGGTTCCACACCAAGCACATTGTTCAGAGCATATAGGGTAAATAGCCTGCAGGGTCTTGGGTGTTAAATATGCTTGATGTACGCAATTGTGCTGTATACGTTTAAAACGAGCATTAGAGCTCATAGTGCACACCCCGTATGGTTCTTTTTCTATTCTTTTTCCGTGAGTACTTCACCCAGCGTCACCTCACATTTCCCCTTAGCAACTGGTACTTTCTTTGGCAGGTCTCCCAGCAGCGCATGGTATATGTGTGATATTAATCTCCGTCCTCCTGTAAGTGGAAGGAGTACCATCAGTGTCTACAAAGACACAGGTTCCATTGGGAAACAAAGCAAAATCTCCCAGACTTTTGCCGAAATCTTGGCGTACTGCACGTATTTGCCCTCACCCAGTCCAAATGAGGCTGACACATTCTTCTGTGTAATAAACTGTCTACCACGGTTTAAGTTCCCTAGCACTGCGTACCCTCCCTCCTGCCATCTATGGACAGATATCACCTCAGCCATCACTGCAAATGGCTTATGTGCCCAAAGCGGCATATGAGGTGTATAAAGTGCGCTTTACAGGACACTCGCCACCACACGCTACTATACTTGACCCACCTGTGGTATCAGGGACGGCATGTCTGCCGGGATCCAGGCACCACACATAAGAAATGCAGAGAGAATATGCTCACCGTAGGAACCCTTCAGAAGTCTCTTCTCCCAGTTGTCTCCTTCATCCAGCCAATGCACCGCATGTTGGAGAGGGGCCACCAGGTAATCTAATTCAATGTTAGGTAGCTCCAACTCTCCCCTGCCTCCAATAGATAACTTATCCCAGATGCTTGTAACCAATGCATGCAAAAACAATAGATGATGTTGCTTAATTTGCCGTAAGTGGGAATGGTATGCCCAGACGTAGGTCCCATGCTCACTGTGCAAGTGGATTCAAGCTAGTCTGGCTGATGAAGGGTGATACCCTGAAACTGGTCCCAGGATGCTTGTTTGTGGTCCAGGGAAGACCTGGCCAGGCAGCTCAGGCTGGACTGTTCCCATGGGGAACAGAGTTGAGACTGATTTGCACATGGATGAGTCCAAACTGGGGTGGCATGGTGACCAAAAGAACAATGGATTAAACCCAGATCTGTGACTGGGTGTGAGTGTTTTAAAAGTTTCAGCACTCCGTCCATCATCCTTTTCTGTTGCTAAAGTTGCTCTAAGTGAGAAGGGTATGCCCAAACTTGGGTCCCGTGCTCACTGTACCAATGGATTTAAGTTAGCCTGGCACGTGAAGGCTGATACCCTGAAACCTGTCTTAGGATGCTTGTTTTCAGTCCCAGGTAGACTTCGCTTGGAAATTCTGGCTGGACTGTTCCCTTGGGGAACAGGGGCAAAACTGATTTGCATAAATCTGGGTCCAAACTGGGGTGGCATGGTGAGCAAAAGAATGAAGGATGAAACTCATATCTGTGACTGGGGTGAGTGTTAGAAAAGTTTCAGCACTCTGCCTATCATCCTTTTATGTTGTTATAGTTGCCCTTAGTGTTAAGAGTATGCTCCGATGTGGGTCCTATGCTCACTGTGCTACTGGATTCAAGCTAGCCTGGCTGATAATTGTTTGGAAGGTTTCAGCACTCTGCCCATCATCCTTTTGTGTTGCTAAAGTTGCAACCATTGCATGGCTTGGCCTGCCCTTCTGTTGCTTCTTCGAGGACCCTTGCAAAAAGTCTGAAATATACCTGCTATTCCTAATTCTTGATTACAAAAAGCTACACGTTATTTGTATGAACTGGGGATTAGCCCATAACCTCCTTGGCATGGGGCGTGCCACACATCTCCTTGTGTATAGATTCATTGATTGAGAGTTTGCAAGCTTGACTGTGACCCTGGAACCTATTCTACCTGCAACCCGTAAGTCTCTAAATCATTTACCTGCTGCTGCTATTAACTAGCGTATTAAGAGTATGTTATGGTTGTAGTTGTCTTGTACTTTTCCTGTAGATTACTCTTCATCGCTCCTCAATAATCTTTTCATATCATTCACAATGGTTACCTGTTTCCACTATATGTCATTAAGTCCTATTGCTGCTGAGAGGGCCCTGTAGGGCATTTGCTTTGGCTGCCTGTTTCAAGTGGACTTGTGTGGGTTCCTCCTTTTTCATTTCTGTAAAGCCTTTTAGTCTTTAAAGAACAATACAATGGATATGTTACTGTCATTCGTGCATTCTGGTTACTCTTCATCACTCCGGTACAGATTCATAAAATCATTCATATTGGCTACCTGTATATAATGAATGTCTGGGAGTCATTGTTGTGTAATTCATCGATGGACTCTACTGAACTTTTCCATTCCAGCATGTGACACAGTTTAGTCCTATGGGATGCTCCTCTATTGCTTGGAGAAAGGTTCTAAAGGGCTTTTACTTTCACTGTATTTCCGCTGGAAGCCAGTGCATGGGTTGTCGTTGAAGAACATTTACTTTGGCTCCATTCTCCACGGTGACCTGTGTATTGTGTATTCTAGCAGGTCACCCACCAGCCACTCCAGGAGGATTGTATTGACCACCTTCCTGCACCCGCCCCTCCATTGCTCCCTTGCTGTTTTTTAGGGTGGAGCGCAAAGCGCTCTGTCCCTGGTGTAATCTCTCTATGGGCTTGTACCCCCACCCATGTTACTCCCATCAGTATGGTTGGTTCGTAGGCTTGCCATTTAAAATTCACTTGCTTTTATTGCTGAAAAGCATGCATACGTCAGACCTTTTCTGGTGTTTAGCCCTCCCCGAGCGCACCGACCAACTACTGAAAACATACGAGGCTCGATGTTTTCCATATGGTTTTTTGACTACTTGTTCTCTTTATTTCGTAGCGCGATCTCTCTGGGCAGTTCTTTCTGTTCCTCAAACGAGGCAGAAAAATCGTGGCTGCAGAAAGTTTCTGGCAGTTAGCTTCAGAGCACTGCAGACACCCAGCCTCACTTCACGGTGTGCCGCGAACATTCATACAGAATGATAATTACCAGCCACTGGCTAGGATTTGGCAGAGGACCCTCTCGCTTGACAACTTCTGCCTTCAGTCCCATAGCAAAGTCGAAAAGGCCATTTACATTTAGTAAGAGTAAGGAAGGTGTGAGTATTTCTGTACCTGCATATATTTTCATAGCGAGGATGTGTATGTAAAAAGATATAGAATGTGCGCTCCTTTGTGTGTGAGAGAGATATGTGAGATAAGTGTATTGCATTGCAGTTGTATTTGCATAGCGTTTTATACCCCTGTGCAGGGCACGGAAGCGCATTACCGGACAGTTAGCACTCCTCACTGCAAGAGAGTGCTTGATCAGAAGGGTGCTGTACTTCCTACGAGCCTGTGTGGGGAAGCGTGTTGCTGTCATGCCTGACTGCCCTGAGTGCTGCTCCAACCTGCTTTGAGTCGCAGCACTAGAGGTGTAATGGAGGAGAGAGAGGTAGGTGAGAGGTGCTCTTTGGTATTGAGTGGTGTGGTGTAGGTGGAGTAAAACTGTGTTTTGACAGTACAGGCGTTTTCTAAGGCAGGTACTTTCTGACAAGTAATAGTCAATTCAATCTGAGTTGAAATACAGAGGACTGTAGAAAAGGCCAGTGGTAGCGACTTTTGGGATGTTTGGATGACACTTTTCATTCACCTTGTAAGAATTGCAGCTGGCTATTTTGGGCACTCTTGAGAAGCGTGTTCTGTTTTGACCTAGCTTGCTGTTCAGTTTTGGTGTCGGGGGATCCAACTGTTATGGCTCGTTATTTTTTAAATTGCCACGTTTTTAATTACTTCCGGCTCCTAAATAGTACTCTGGGGCATATTTATACTCCGTTTGCGCAGGAATTGCGTCGTTTTTTTTTACACAATTCCGACGCAAAACTAACTCCATATTTATACTTTGGCGTTAGACGCGTCTAGCGCCAAAGTCCATGGAGTTTGCGTAATTTTTTAGCGTGGACACCTACTTTGCGTTAATGAGATGCAAGGTAGGCGTTCACGTCTAAAAAATTGACTCCGAGGCATGTGCGTCGTATTTATACTCCCGGGCAAAATTCACGCCCGGGAGTGGGCGGGTCAAAAAAAATGACGTCTACCCTCGTTAGCGTCATTTTTTAACGCCTGTTCAGGGCAGGCGTTAAGGGACCTGTGGGCTCGGAAGGGGCCCAGAGGTGCCCTCCCATGCCCCCAGGGACACCCCCTGCCACCCTTGCCCACCCCAGGAGGACACCCAAGGATGGAGGGACCCATCCCAGGAAACTTAAGGTAAGTTCAGGTAGGTATTTTTTTTTTTTTTTTGGGTGGCATAGGGGGGCCTGATTTGTGCCCCCCTACATGCCACTATGCCCAATGACCATGCCCAGGGGACATAAGTCCCCTGGGCATGGCCATTGGGCAAGGGGGCATGACTCCTGTCTTTGCTAAGACAGGAGTCATTTCAATGGGGGTTGGGAGTGGAAAAAAATGACGCAAATCCGGTTGAGGCGAAAAATTTGCCTCAGCCTGACTTGCCCCATTTTTTGACGCCCAAACTCCATTTTCCCCTACGCCGGCGCTGCCTGGTGTACGTCGTTTTTTTCCACGCACACCAGGCAGCGCCGCTGGCTAACGCCGGCTAACGTCATTGATTAAATACGGCGCCCGCATGGCGCTCCAGAATGGCGTTCGCCGGCGCTCATTTTTTTTACGCAAAACTGCGTTAGCGCAGTTTTGCGTCAAAAAGTATAAATGTGGGCCTCTATATTTCTGTCTGTGCATCTGCATGAAAAGTGTGTGACCAGTGTGAGTGGTTTGTTCGCCTGTGTATATGCATGTAGTAACTAGTAAATGGGCAGGTATCTGTGTACATACTTGTGTCAGCACATCTGTTTGAGAGATCAATCAGTGAAGGTTCCAGTGTGTGTTAGCATGTGGGCAGGTTCCGAGCCCATGAGACATGAGTGTGGCTGTGTGTGAGGGCTTTAAGGTAAACCCGGTGTGCCACTAGATGGAAAACTGCTTAAAATATAAAAATCAGATCAAAATTTTCCAAATAAATCTATAGGAACAGAACACTTCCAGGAAGAAAGGAGATTCAATAGGAATGTCAGTCCCAGTTGTATAAAAAGGACAATGGATAAAGGACTTGCTGTCTTCTCAAATTCTCTTATATGTTTGGTCGATGGCCGTTCTGCAAACTCATGCACAATGTCTTTTCCCGCTCTATTGATGTCAGGTTCATGTTCTTTTCAAGCATGATGATCAACCTGATGGCGAGCCTATACATTTTTAGGTCGAGCGTGCAAGAGCTCTGGCCTGTTGTAATCTACTTGTGAGCTCTTAACCACACCCACTGCACGCCCATCACTATCACTCGTTCATGAGCTTGCTTTTCAAAAATCCTTTGTTGTCATTGGTAAATGCTTTACTTTTGTCCCTTTTTAGGGCAGTTTTGTTACTGCCTTGGCCATCAACCCTGTTACATGGATAATTGCACATTTGCCTATATGTTTGACTGCGAGCAAACTTATTTTTCCTTTTGTGTCTCTCCTTTGCGATCATGCTCATGGCAGCCCTGGCGCTTTGAAATGTCTTGCTTATGTCAACTGCTTTACTTTTCATTTTCAATTTATTTGGCAAGAAAAAGTTCAGTTAGGAATTTACAACGCTAATAGCTCTAACTTGAGCAAACGTGGGACCCATTGCATTGCAAATGCTTGTTTCTTTTGAATTTAATGAGGACCTAGCAACTGTGATTTGCAATCCTGGATAGGTAAATAAAAGCACAAAAGAAAATTGTGCCAGAGTCATTCCTTAGGTGCACGAATACTTTGTGACATAGGTAACGCTAATAGGTAAAAAAGCACACCTATGGCTTTGCTAGTACTGATTTACAATTATTACAAATTTTATCAAGGTCAGTACATGACTTCGAATGTATGTAAAAATTATTTTCAGTTTTTTTAGATATATTGTCATGCATACTTTTCTTATCTATAGCATTTATATCTAATAAAGATTTCCTCCTCATGCCCTGAAGTCACCATTCTCACTGTTTAATTATCCGGACAATGTTATTGATGGCCCGCAAATTATTGTCCATGCCAGCCCCAACACTCTCCTCGACTTCATGCTTTTCGTTATTCACATTTGATCCCTCAGCAATTGATCATAACTGATATTTTCAAAATTGCATACTGCATGTCTCTCTTGCTCCAGGAAGAGGGTCAGTGAATCAGCTGCAGTTTCTACTATCTGTGCCCTGCCTTTATGGTACCCTCTGTCGTGTTTCATCCTATAGCCCTGGCTGAGCAGGAATGATGGCACAGTGCAGCTGTGAGTCAGGTCTCTGAAATAAAGTGCTCAATTGAGCTGTCTCTTACCCTAAACCAAGACGTTTCCTAGCAGGTCCTGCACATATCAGTGCTCTGGTTTCTCCTACTAAACCTTTTTCATTTTCAGCAATGTGGGAATGGCCCCTCCATGCTCTTCTTACTCAGTGTCCCTCCTATGTTCTATAGACTCTGAGGAAGCTCACCACCCTTATCACCAGGGATGTTAAGTGGGGGGTGGGGGCCAGCCCTGTCATCTGGTCTCCTCCACTCTTCTTTTACCACTGGTTCATTCGTTCAGTCCTTCTTCAATACCAGTGTCATGTTCCTCCCTTTGAGAGAAGAGAGTCTCCACCTGATGTGTTCTTTGTCATCTCCTTGCACGTTTGAGCCTTTCTTGACATTAATGGCCTCTGTAGTGTCGCTGACCAGTGACGTAACCGGTCAGCTGACACATGTATATGAAAGGGGTTGCCTGAGTGTGTCTAACTCAGGTGATGCCCGGATGTTGGAGGGGTTTTCCCCCTCCGTATTTGTTCAATGTGATTTACCCCACAGCCTCCGGCTCGGGTATAAAAAGAAAGAAGGCGTGGTCGGGCGGGTTCTCAGGAGCTCAGCGGGCAGCAAGACACACGCCGGATCGCTGGTACTCAATGACTGGGCCACACCCGACCATGCGGTCCATGAGTAAACTTGTGTCGGCAATTATTATTGTTTTCTCACGCGCGCATCGCGCTACCGTGTCGGGGATGGTGCTGTCCCTCCCCGACACTACATTGCCGATGAGGGTGGCGCCTCCACGCAAATAAAAAAAATTGCCCGCAGCAGCCGCTATTCACGCGGTGCTCGTGCGGCGAGCGCAATCTTGGCACAAGACACAGGCACATCAAAGCGGCGGCCGCACTCCACGCGGTGATCGTGCCGTTTCCTGTGGTACCCTGCCCCAAACTGCCACCCTCTCACCGGCTTCTCCTTTCTGGCTCCCCGGATCCAGCCCAACAGCCACACGAATCAAGGACTTTCCACTCTGACGTGAGACCATAGCTTTGACCACAGGATCTCCACCCACAAGACTGCACCTGAAACATAAAGCATAGAACTGTGAGTACTGTGAAGCCCCTACACCCTGCACTAATAGCATTTAGCAAAAAAAATAAAAAAAAATAAAAGGGGAATTAACGCCTGTCTGACGCTGCAACAGCACCCGGGTCCATCCAGCCACCATGTCTGCTATCCCCCCAGTAGAGCCATTCATCGTGGAATGGGCCCCTTCTGCTCAAGCATCTAGATGGAAGGAATGGGTAGAAAGAGAACTACTTTTCTTTGAAGCCACCAAAGTAGCAAATGACTAGAAACGCACCATGCTCATCCATATAGGAGGGAGAGACATATATAAAATATCCAAAAACCTCGTAGAAGATGCCCCAAAAACGCATGTAACACTAATATGTGCATTAAACAGGCCCTTCAAGCTAATGGTCAACACTGACTATGAGAGGTTCATATTCAGGCAGGCTAGACAACAAACAGAAGAATCACTGGACGCATTCCACATGAGGCTAAGATAATTAGCCAGCACCTGCCGGTTCAATGACGAGACGGAGGAGGTGAGGGGACAACTCATCCAGGGATGTGCTTCCTTAAAGCTCAGGGAACGCATTCTAGAAGAATCCGGAAAGCCTCTGCCGGACATCCTGCAAATGGGGCGTACGAAAGAAGTATCACTGGCTCCGCATCCCACATGGAGGCAGCCCTACTGAGACCCATAAAAGAAGAGACAGCCAACGCAATCATGGCGCCCACGAACAGATCCAAACAACGGCCAAACAAGACTCAGACCAGGCAATGTGGATACTGCGGGGGGATCCCACACAAACCCTCAGAGTGCCCCGCGAGAGGCAAGATATGCTCCAGCTGTAGGAAAACAAATCACCTTGCAAAGGTCTGCAGGTCCAAAAGAAGTAGAACGGGGAATGTGTCAGTCAACGTTGCGACCGAAAGTACAACGTCCAATAAGTCAGAGCCGGGAAGTGACACGGACGATGATGAGACCGTGGTACACATAGTTCATGCCCTTTTTACAGTTAAACACACCCACTCGCGGCAGGCCAAACTGCCAAGGTGCCAGATTCGAATGGGCACACATGAGACAGTTGCAGTAGTAGACACCGGAGAGTCCATCAACCTCCTAGCAGCGGAGGAGCACTGCCGGATGACACCGACCCCAACCCTAACGAAGGCAAGTGTAAAAGTCTATGCATATGGACAAAACACCCCACTGGCCCTGAAGGGCATGTTCCGAACCACCCTCACCCACGGTTCGCAGTCCATCCCAGCAAAAGTCTACGTAACTGAAGAAGGACAAGGAATGCTACTGGGCTGTAAGGCTGCTGAAGAGCTGGAGATAGTCACGTTTGCGTTCAGCATCCATCATGAATCCATGACGAACTTACTGGCGAAGTACACAGGGATATTCGAAGGGATTGGCTGCCTCCGAGATCGTGAGATCAAGCTCCATATCGATGAGACGGTACAGCCAGTAGCCCTCCAGCATCGACGAGTCGCATTTCACCTCGGGCCACAGGTGGAAAGAGAACTAGATCACCTCAAAAAGGCCGGCATCATCGAAAAGGTCTCAGGACCCACACCGTGGGTCTCACCCATTGTGGTAGCCCGTAAACCCAAGCAACCAGGAGAGGTCCGCATCTGTGTGGACATGCGTCTCCCCAATGCTGCCATCAAACGAGAAAGACACCTGACCCCTACCATTGATGACATTGTGGGAGAGCTTAGCGAATCTCAATGGTTCTGGAAGCTTGATCTCCGGTCTGGGTACCACAGCTGGTACTAGCGAAAGACTCCAGGTACATCACAACTTTCTCCACACACGTAGGGCTGAGGAGGTACAAGCGATTGAACTTTGGGATATGTAGTGCCGTGGAAGTGTTCCAGAACGTCATCCAGGAACTGCTAGCTGACCTGCCCGGAACCATCAACGTCAGCGACGATATTCTCGTTCACACACCCACTATTGCAGAACACCACTCTCGCCTCCAGAATGTCCTGCAGCACATCCAAGATTCCAGACTCACCCTCCACCGCCGCAAGTGCGAATTCCTCAAAGACAGGCTACAGTTCTTCGGCTACACCTTCTCGGCAGACGGCGTTGCTCCAGATCCGACCAAGGTAGAGGACATCAAGAATGCGTCTCCCCCCACCAGCATCACAGAGGTCCGAAGTTTCATCGTCATGGTCAATTATTGTGGCCGTTTCATTAAAGACTTGTCTAATCTCCCCAAGCCCCTGCGGAGGTTGACGAAAGCCGCTGAACCAGGGCAATGGGAGGCCGAGGAGCAGGCAGCTTTTGAAGCTATCAGGGAGGCCCTATCCAGCGAAACCGCTTTAGTGTACTTCGATCCTAAAAGAAACACGAAGATCGCCGTCGACGCAGGGCCAAAGGGATTAGGTGCCGTGTTGCTCCAAGAACAAATAGAGGGGATGTGGTCCCCAGTCACATGCCGGCCGATCGCTCACTGAGACTGAGCAGCGATACTCTCAGATAGAGAAGGAGGCCATTGCAGTGCACTGGGGCTGCAAGCACTATCACATCTATGTCTATGGACGTCCATTCATCGTGACCACCGACCATAAGCCCTTACTCCCTCTCTTCAATGGCACTGCCTCCAAACCTCCGCCGAGAATAGAGAAATGGATGTTGCAACTGCAAGACTATCACTGCCAGCTAGAATACCGTCCAGGATCCGAGAACCCAGCAGATTACCTATCGAGACATCTCCGAGCAGCGTCGGCTGCTGAAGTTGAGGAGGCCCGGGAGACCGAGGAATACGTGAGGTACGTCATGGATCGGTCCCGACCAATGCCCATGTCAGTGGGCGAAGTTGTGCAAGCAACTCAAGGTGAGGACTGCCTCCAAAAGGTCCTTGCAGCCATGAGAAACAACCAGTGGCATGTCTTGAAGAAACAATTGCCACTGCTGACCCAAGAGTTTTAACGTGTCTTTGGGGGTCTGTACAGTGTGAGGGATGAGCTCACTACGGATGCCGGAGGGTGCTTACTGAGGGGTACTTGACTAGTCATCCCGTCGGCCCTCACAACCCGAGCCGTTGAGTTGGCACACAACGGCCACCAGGGTATGGTCAAGACCAAAGGGCGGCTGCGATCAAAAGTGTGGTTTCCCCTCATGGACGAACACGTTGAGAAATTGGTGAGATCTTGTATATGGTGTCAGGCCACGGGGAACAGAGCAGGCCCGCCCCCATTGTGACGGAGCCCTCCCCAGAAAGTCACTGGATGTCCGCTAGCCTTGATTTCGGGAGCTTACCTGATGGCCACCATACCATGGTCCTAATAGATGACTTCTCCAAGTCCCTGGAAGTGGAGATCAATCCAGCCCTCACGGCGGACGTTGTGATATCGGGTCTAGAGAAAGCCATGGCCACTCATGGTTTGATGTCTGAAATCAAGACAGACAATGGTCCGCCCTTCCAGAGCCATGAGCTAGCAGACTATCTGAGCGTTACTGGCACTCGCCATCGACGAATCACTCCCCGGTGGCCTCAGGCCAATGGTGAAGTGGAAAGGTTCATGCAAACTCTCAATAAGGCGATCCGCATCGCTGTTGCCGGTGGTCAGGCTGTGGATTATGCCATATTCTCTTTTCTACGCAATTACCGACAAACGCCTCACTCCACCACAAACAGAGCACCGAGTCATGTTGCATTTGGAAGGGCTTTTGCAGATACAATTCCTCATCACCCATCGTGGGGTCCACCTGCACTGGACCGTGGTCACACTCAGGACAAAAGGCATGTGACCAATCAGCGGGCCAACTTAAGGTGGAAGGCTGTTTCGTCTGACCTCACTGTTGGGGATCAGGTGTTGTTGAAGCACGTTTTGCCAGGAAGCAAGTTCTGCACGCCTTTTGACACTATTCCATGGACCATCGTTCATCGAAAAGGATCTGCTGTCGTGGCTCAGCGGGGAGGTGAGACTGTCACCCGTAATGTGTCCCTATTCAGGAGGTACCATCATATGTGCGAGGATCCCCGGGGCGAGTTGCGTGGTGAGGAAGATGAGTCCCCGTCGTTGCCAGTTGAGGAGTGTGATTCAAATCTCTCGGCAAGTGTTCACCGAGTTGAGTTGCCAGGTCCGACGCAGGGTGACCCACCGAGCACCATTCTTGATCCGTGTTTGACCCAGGGCCGGTCCGAGGCGACCAAGTATAATTTACGTAACAATCCCTGCCCTTCCACTCGTCTGCGTGACCATTTCTGCGAAGTGTGACTAGTTACCACGCCATAATTTATTGTTTGTTGTTTATAAATTTTTGGAGGAATGTAGTGTCGCTGACCAGTGACGTAACCGGTCAGCAAACACATGTATATGAAAGGGGTTGCCTGAGTGTGTCTAACTCAGGTGATGCCCGGATGTTGGAGGGGTTTCCCCCCTCCGTATTTGTTCAATGTGGTTTACCCCGCGGCCTCTGGCCCGGGGTATAGAAATAAAGAAGGCGTGGTCGAGCGGGGTCTCAGGAGCACAGCGGCCAGCACGACACATGCCGGATCCCTGGTACTCAACGACTGGGCTGCACCCGACCACGCGGTCCATGAGTAAACCTGTGTCGGCAATTATTATTGTTCTCTTGCGCGCGCATCGCGCTACAGTGTCGGGGACGGTGCCGTCCCTCCCCGACACTACAGCCTCTACCCCCTGCCTGCAGGATGCACTAGCTGAATAGAACTTCCCTGCCCCCAGATTAATGTGCTGTTTGGGGTCCTTACCATTCCCACCCTCCTCCTCAGTGAATGGGAGCCAGGACGACCATTCTTATCAATGTCAGGCAGTTGCACTCACGTCAGCAGCTGGTCAGCATCTTGAATTGTGGAAGCCTTTTCCTGATCATGGCGTTCCATTCACTGCAGGCACTGATAATGCTCTTGGCCTTCTACCTCATTTCCACACCTTCCCTCACCCACCAAAACACAGCAGCTAGAGGTTATAACCAGGGTAAGACTGGGGCACAGAAGACACAGGCATGCATGTTCAGGGAGGACAAAACAGAGTTTTCCGGATACACACTCTTAGTCATCTTAAGTATTAAGATTAGCTGCTGCACATGCTGCTTCATGCACATGCTGCTTTGTACAAAATGCACATAGTGCTTGTTTTGAGCACATGGGGGTCTACCACAACAACATGGCACCAGGCACGATCACTCTGATGTTTCTATGTGCGAGCACGTAATGTTACACATTGCCCAATCAAAAACAACCATACACACCACACTAATGCAGAGCACCGGTGAGCAACTAAGACACATCTTTCTGCCGAGGAGGCCTAATCTGATCACTGGAATTCGAAATAGAAGCCTGTTAACATGCTGACACTGGTGCTGTTACTCTTCATATCACCACCTGGAACCATGAAGTCAATTCACCAAAATGCCAGGGGTAGTGGAAGTGACATCACACACCTTTTGACCTTGGTGACATCCCAGGAAGTGACATTGTGTGTTCTTTAACCCTAAAGGCCCCCAAAAGTGGCATCACATAACCTTAAGACTGAAGATAGCACAATAATTAACATCACTGAAGTTTGACAATAACTATGTAATTAATATAATATAACACAGAGAAATGTTCACTTAACATATCTCTAAAATTGGTGAATCACAGTATTTACTATGAATTGTAGTGAGCCAGATCTCTTCAGGGAGGACTCATGGGATGGGGTTCTCTATCTGAGAATATTTTGAAAAAAATGGGGTCAAGTAGTGTATTGAAAAGCAGATTTTCACATACATTTACTAAAAAGCCAGAGGCTCTGAAAGAACACTCATTTATATTCAAGCTCTTTCATACTGTGCCATGCCAATGAAATCTTGTGCTTTTGAGGAATTGACCCCATAGTTTTTAGAATGTCGTATGGGTGGCCCTCTATGTCAAAAGTTACCTCCATTGTGCGGGGCAAGCATTTTGTCAAGGGTGCCCTTCACATACAAGGGTATGCCAAAAATAAACTACAATATGTCAGGGTCACAACATTGCAATTAGTGTCATCCATATACCTTGGGTTATCCTATTGTCCAAATTACCTCTACTATGTCAGGGCCAGAATTTTGTCAGAGTTGTCCCCTCCCAAATGTGCCAAAATGTATCTCCAGTTAGCTTGCACCAGTATTTTGTCCAGGTGCTGAGAATTTTCTCCGAAAAAACAGTACCTGTATTTTACTAAGGGAGCCCATTATGCCAGGAATTACCTCCAGCATGCAAGTGCCAATATATTTTCACAGGTGCCTGTCATGCTAACTATTGCCTCCAGTATGCCAGTGCCAGCATTTTTCACGGGTGCCCCAGTTCTTCATTTGTGCTTGTTGTTTCCGGTGCTGAGCCCCGGCACTTATTTTTGAGGGCTGCGGCTTATTCTTCTGCCTCAAGCATTTGCTGCGAGCAAAAGACACATATGGGAAATATGGAGGAAGGGAAAAACGAAAAAGCGTCACAAAGGGAGAAAGTAGAAAGCTGCAAGAGTGAGCTGAAGGGGCAGGGAATGGCTTTATATGGATTGAAGAGGTCCGAGGTGGCTTCAGGATTACGTCGCCTCAGTATTCTGTGTTCCCACATTTAATTGCAGCAGCAGCGTGTTTAAGAGGAGCACTTTGGGCACCGGCACCTTTTTATTTACAAATTAAGCACTGGGGTGCCCCGTATACCAAGAACTTCCTCTGGTATGCCAGCACCAGTGTTTTACCAAGGATTGGCCATTGTGCCAAGGATTACCTCCAACATGCCAGTGAAAGTATTTTTTTACAGGTGCCTGTCATGCTAACAATTGCCTCCAGCATGCTGGTGGCAGAATTTTCCCATGGGTTCTCTATTAAGCCAAGAATTCTGTCTGTATGCCATGGCCAACGGCAGACTCAGGCATAACACCACATTCTCACTTACACTTCTCTTAGATTAACTCCCTCACACTCATTCTCACTCAGCCACACTCCTTCATTCATTCTCACTTAGTTGCACTCATTCATTCTTACTCTTGTACTAGCTCTTACTCATTCACACTTACTCATCCTTAATCTGATTTGATCAGGCTTTTTCATACTCACTCTCTCCTTCACACTCAAACCTGTTCATGTGAACTCTAACTCCCGCTCCCTCATACTTTGGCACTCATTCTTATTCTCGCTCATTCTTACTCTGATTCCCTCATTCTAACTCACTTTCACTCACACACCCTCACTTTTATTGATATTCAATCTCACTCATGCACTCTCATTCACAAGCAGTCATTCTTACTCTCACTCATTCTCACTCACTTGGACTCACTTAAACTCACTGATACTCAGTCTCAGTCATTCTCACTGACGATCTATCACTGACTGTCACTTTCACTCACACATGCTCCCACAGAGACACACATTCATAAATACACATGCTGTCTTGAACCCAAACACATTCTCACCCACAACCACATACACGATATCCATTTAAAAACACGTATTTTACGTACATCACCTACCACCGGAGGTCTTGCTTCAGCTAATGGGGCTCCTCTTTTTTTTAGTTTCCTTAAAAGTGGATAATTATTCACTATTAGGGCAATAAAAATATAAGAATAAAAAGATGGTGGAGCTCACAGGCCCATATAGGTGATCTGCTTCTGTCTTCTTGGCACTGATTTTGCTCCCTATCAGGCCGGTCAAAATGGCAGTGCCATGGGTCACAAGTGGCAAGCCATGCCTGGAACACTCCACCACAACGCATGTATCCAGGAACATCTTACTGAATAAATGTCACTGCTTACTAAAAGACAGAAGTGTCCATAGCTGAAATGCTCCTGCTATTGTCCATGCAGGTCAATTTGAAAGTGACATCACACGCCCTTTGACCTCCACTTTCACTCGCACACACACATGTTTATGCATAAGCCCACATTCACACACTCTCTCTCACATGAACACAGTCTCCCAGGCAAGCACACACACAATATACATTTGAAAGCATTTGTTTTACTTATGTCAGTTACCAGGGAAGGTCATACTCTAGCTAATTGTACTTCATTTTTTTATTACATAAACAGTGGTTAATCTAATGTCATTAGTATAATAAAACATGTCAGAAAACAAGGAGAGTGGAGCCCCAACTGAGCTGCCACTGTGTTCCTGGTATTGACTTTGCCACCTCTGAGGCCAGGGGCCGCAAAGGCAGTGTCAGTGGTCACAAGGGGAAAGCAACTGCGACCCCTAAATGTCGTTCATGATTCCCTTTCCAGTTGCCACTGTTGGAGTGTAGTTATTATAATCAAAAATTAACATGAAATTGTTTGCAAATTAATGAGAAATGATGCTACATAGAAAATATATTAATGTGTTTTTTAACATACGTGTGTGAAATGTGCCCACGGGGAGTGGCCATCAATGTATACGAGGATTAATGAAATTGACTAATAATGAGTTTTTGATGTACTAATGTGTGGTTTTGTATTTGTATTAAGAGTTATATGTTAAGAGTTGCTAATATTAATTACTAGGCCTTAGTTAGCATGAGTTGGGGCCTAGCTGCCGGTCTCATATTAAATGTGTTTTTCTAACGTGCAATGTGCTGACTTGCTGAAGGACATGTAGCCATACTTTTCCAGAAGCTAGAAGATGTGTGTAACCGTAGTAAATTATTTCTCATGAGACTCGACTTGCTCAAGGAGACATTCTTGCTGAATGCAACAGTGTAAATTTGCAACAGGTACAAGGTCGCCTGAACTGGTAAAGACAATGGGACTACTGACTGAGCCTGCGAGAATAAAAGTTTGTACCTGACATTCTACCCGTTGGAGACGTCAATTACAGGAGCCAATGAACTACGTGAGAACTGTACTAAAGTGAAAATCCTAGTGAGGTGACAAACCAATTATTGGTTGGAGATAATGATGCACCAAATTTTGCCCAATTGGAAATTAGGAGACTGTACAACAAGATTAATATAACACCGTGTCACAAGGAGAAATCAGCCAATACCGGACTTCTGCACCTGCCTTCACCTGTTGTTCGAGAGATGTTTTGTCTTTTACTCTTCAAACTATCCTTAGCCTGGTCTTGCCTGATTCATACTTTTCCTCCTTATGAGGGAAGTGTTCCTTATTACCTGTCTTGATGAACTTTTCTGCGTATCCCGGCTGATGGCGAATCAACTGATGTCCTGAGGACGAAGACTGACTCTGTATGCTGACCCATTACGGAGAGTAGTTATATGATGATGAAATTGTAATTGTCTGTTCGCCTTTCCTTTCTAGGTACCAACTGCTTTTCTTTTGATAGAGCCCGTAGACAGATGTTTTCTAAATTTGTGTTGCTAAATTGTTTTGCATGAAGCCCAACATGCCAATGCTAATTCGAGCTAGTTAAGGGGTTGACTAAACGGACGTAAATAGACAAATGACTGATTCGATGCTTTGTTGAATAAAGCGCTAATGATACTCTGCTAAGATTAATCCATGTTGACGTTGTGCCTTGTTCTAATGTTTATGATCTTTGCTTTGATGAAATCTTATTCGAGTTGCCATATTGTGACGGTGCTAATGTGTTTTCTGGTATTGAGACTAATAAATTTGCTAGTAGAGTGTAATCAATATGGAGTAAAATATCGTAAATCTTACAAAATTTGGCGTGGTTATTCATGACTGAAAGGTCATGGGCTGTCTTGTTTTTCTTAATGTCATTAACTAATTGATTGATTTGCTATTGTGAATATTGATGAGGTTATCGATCTGTTGATTGACATGTTGATTAGTTATCTCATCTTAAGGAGTCTCCAATCAGCGTCAAAAGATTCATTGGCCTAAAACGAGTCCCAAACTAAGTAAATTATCTAGGGCGGGGCGCGTTATCACCACCACTATTATGTTGCTATCCATGGCTTTAGTGACCTCAAGAAGTTCCATAACAGGAGGGGCAGAAAGAAAGCACGAAGCAACCAGTTAACTTCCTCCAGGATTAAATAAAAGGCAGACCTTCAATTCATGCACACAGTACACACTTACCTCACAGTGCCATGCACTTTTATTCATCACAATAAAATAGTACATGCCACAGTCTTGAAATACTGCCGTAAGGTATTAGAAACAACTCAGACCTAGTCCACTTGGGGGGTGAAATTCAGATATACTTACCGCTTACTGGTGTTAACACGGAGATGCGTCGGTATGAGGAAGGCTAGGAGGAGTTTAATGCCAAACGTAAACAGACGAAGAGACAACTCTGTACAACTCTTACTCCAGTCCACACAAAAGGTTGAGTACCCATACGGTTTGTCTTACTTGAAGTTCCATGCGCTTCTCCACAGCTAAAGCACTATGGCTCATGACTTTTGTCATTTTACATTAGTAAACGTACTATAACGCTGCGCCACTCATGGGAAAGAAAAGGAAACAAAAACACTTCTCTTCCGGCTTCATAATCCATCATTTCTGGTAACAGCTAAATGGTTGGATAATTGTAATTACCTCTTTATGTCCCAAAGCTAGCGCTGTCTGTTCATCGCTATGGAATTAAGTGCTGTCTGGGCTACAGCATAATGATTAAATAATTTCTCAGCTTGAACATAATTTGCGCATCTCCTTACTTTCACCACATAAATAAATCACAGCATTTATAGTTTAGCCCCGATGAAAAATGGCGCTCATTCAATAAGATGGCAGTGGATTTATGAACCTAAGCATGAGCATCACCTGAAATGTTACAACTTCAAAGAACCCTCAATAAATTAACATGAACAAAAATTCAATAAATGTTAAGTTGTGTTGAAATGTATTCATGTATGAAAATGATCAACATTCTCATCAAAATGCAGCTGTTACATGACATAGGAGGAGACAGGAACCTATATCAAGCGTGAACTGAGAACTTCAACAACATCAGCATATCCTTATTTGCAACTACTAAGAAGAACATCGCCATCATGTACCATGCTACTTTACGGTTGTTAGGCTCTGATTCGCAAAATCAAAGTCTTTCCGATCGCAAAATAAAATTTTATCATTCACCAAACCCAATTAGTGATTCAGTAATATGTTACTGAATATTGCCAAATTGCTAATCGGGATAGGGAATAGATACCAAATCGGTATTTGGAAAGGACTTGTTAAGGGCATCCCTTCCAAATACAGATTCTTTTAGGGTTGTATTAATGTTTTGGGACCAAAATCCAGTTAAAAACATTAATGTTTTCCACCGCTAATCGGAAATGAGAAGCGGTTTGTGAATGTTCACGAAAACGATTCTTATGAGCAGGCAGTAGATTAAGGAAAATGAGCTGCATTTAAAAAAAATGCTTTATTTAAACGCATTCACAGGCATGGTCGTCTCCTGACCCCAGAAGGCCAATGATAGAGATAAAGGCCCGTATTTATACTTTTTGACGCTAAACTGCGCTAACGCAGTTTAGCGTCAACATTTTTTGCGCCGGCTAACGCCATTCTGAAGCGCCATGCGGGCGCCGTATTTATTGAATGGCGTTAGCCGGTGCAAGCAGACCGGCGCTGCCTGGTGTGCGTGGAAAAAAACCACGTACACCAGGCAGCGCCGGCGTTGGGAAAAATGGCGCTAGGGCGTCTTAAAAATGGTGCAAGTCAGGTTGACGCAAAAAATCGCCTCCACCCGATTTGCGCCATTTTAAACGACGCCGAGACGCCATTTACATGACTCCTGTCTTAGTAAAGACAGGAGTCATGCCCCCTTGCCCAATGGCCATGCCCAGGGGACTTATGTCCCCTGGGCATGGTCATTGGGCATTGTGGCATGTAGGGGGGCACAAATCAGGCCCCCCTATGCCAAAAAAAATATAAAAAAATAAAAAAATTATACTTACCTGAACTTACCTGAATGTCCCTGGGGTGGGTCCCTCCAGCCTTGGGTGTCCTCCTGGGGTGGGCAAGGGTGGCAGGGGGGGTCCCTGGGGGCATGGGAGGGCAGCTGTGGGCTCATTTTGAGCCCACAGGTCCCTTACCGCCTGCCCTGACCCAGGCGCTAAAATCCGGCGCAAATGCGGGGTTTTTTGCCCCGCCCACTCCCGGGCGTCATTTTTTCCCGGGAGTATAAATACGACGCATTTGCGTCGCAGTCATTTTTTTAGACGGGAACGCCTACCTTGCATCTCATTAACGCAAGGAAGGCGTTCACGCAAAAAAATGACGCTCTTTACTCATAGTTTGGCGCTAGACATGTCTAACGCCAAAGTATAAATATGGCGTTAGTTTTGCGCCGAATTTGCTACGAAAAAAACGACGCAAATTCAGCGCAAACGGAGTATAAATATGCCCCAAAATTTTACTGATAAATTAGTGGCATAAAAAGTAGCTATATTTAAAGGCCTAACATATGGTGATGAGTTAAACTATATTTAAACGCCTAACTGAGAAAATAACACAAGTTGTAAAATGTGCACACAAATCATGGTGTATCATGTGGCCACCATTCGTATTAACCCCTTCCCCGCCACGGATGTAATGGTTACGTCCATGGCAGCGCCCGTGTGGCGCCATGGACGTAACCATTACGTCCTGGGACTGGCAGTCGGGGGAAGCGCAAGCGCTTCCCCCGAGGGCCACCCCCCAACCCCCCCAGGCCAGGGCTGAAAGGGGAATCCCTTCCCCTTTCAACCCCCACCCCCCCCATGACGTCAGCGCGCGATCGCGCGCTGATTTCATGGAAAGGGGGAAAGACGCGCTGGAAGCCATTTGCTTCCAGCGCGTCTAAGGGAGAAGGTGAGTTTTTCACCTTCGTGCAGGGTGGGGGTGCTCTGAAAGAGGCATCGAGGGAAAGGGTTTTCCTTTCCCTCGATGTCTCTTTGAGCATTCCTGCTGCCCGATCGCGATGCGATCGGGCAGCAGGAATGCCCACTAGACACCAGGGATTTGTGTATGTGTGTGTGTGTGATTTTTTAGTGTGTGGGGGAGCGACCCCTTGGGCAAGGGTCGCTCCCCTTTGGGGGCAAATGTATTTTGCGTCATTTCTGGGGGGCAGATTGGCCCTATTTTTAGGCCGATCTGCCCCCAAGGGGGGCAGAAAGCCACTACACACCAGGGATTTTATTGTTGATTTTTATTTTTTGTGTTGGGGGGCGACCCCTTGGGCAAGGGTCGCCCCCAGGGGCCCTCATGTATTTTTGGGCAGTTCTGCCCCCCTTGGGGGCAGAGAGGCCTATTGGGGGCAGAATCCCAATAGCGCCAGAAATATATGTTTGTATGTGTGCTTTGTGTTGGGGGGTGGCCCCTTGGGCAAGGGTCGCTCTCCCGGGGGGCGCAATGTATTTATCGTCGTTTCTGCCCCCCTTGGGGGCAGATTGGCCCTATTTTTTGGCCGATCTGCCCCCAAGGGGGGCAGAAAGCCACTAGACACCAGGGATTTTATTGTTGATTTTTATTTTTTGTGTTGGGGGGCGGCCCCTTGGGCAAGGGTCGCCCCCAGGGGCCCTCATGTATTTTTGGGCAGTTCTGCCCCAGAGGCCTATTTTTTTTAGGCCTTTCTGCCCCCAAGGGGGGCAGAATCCCAATAGCGCCAGAAATATATGTTTGTATGTGTGCTTTGTGTTGGGGGGTGGCCCCTTGGGCAAGGGTCGCTCCCCCGGGGGGCACAATGTATTTATCGTAGTTTCTGCCCCCCTTGGGGGCAGATTGGCCCTGTTTTTAGGCTGATCTGCCCCCAAGGGGGGCAGAAAGCCACTAGACACCAGGGATTTTATTGTTGGTTTTTATTTTTTGTGTTGGGGGGCGGCCCCTTGGGCAAGGGTCGCCCCCAGGGGCCCACATGTATTTTTGGGCAGTTCTGCCCCCCTTGGGGACAGATAGGCCTATTTTTTTTAGGCCTTTCTTCCCCCAAGCGGGGCAGAATCCCAATAGCGCCAGAAATATTATGTTTTGTATGTGTGCTTTGTGTTGGGGGTTGGCCCCTTGGGCAAGGGTCGCTCCCCCTGGGGGGGCAATGTATTTACTGTCGTTTCTGCCCCCCTTGGGGGCAGATTGGCCTTATTTTTAGGCCAATCTGTCCCCAAGGGGGGCAGAAAGCCACTAGACATCAGGGATTTTATTGTTGTTTTTTTTTTATTTGTGTTGGGGGGCGGCCCCTTGGGCAAGGGTCGGCCCCAGGGGCCCATATGTATTATTGGGCAGTTCTGCCCCCCTTGGGGGCAGATATGCCTATTTTCTAGGCCTTTCTGTCCACAAGGGGGGAAGAATCCCCATAGCGCCAGGGATACTCTATGTGTGTGTGCTTTGTGTGGGGGTGTGGCCCCTTGGGCAAGGGTCGCCCCCCCCCAAAGGGTGCAATGTAATCTGGGCGATTTCTGCCCCCTCCCCTTGGGGGTAGATTGGCCTATTTTTTTTAGGCCCATCTTCCCCCAAGCAGAGAACACTAGACACAAGGGAAAATTAAAAAATGGTTAGTGGCGGAGTGTTTGTCAACTGGCGAAGTATTTGCTTTTATGATAATAACAGTTTTTCTCCTTTTTGTTCTAGTTCAAAGCTTTTGCTGACTTTGCTGTGGCTTGTTGCAGTTTTGGCAGTAGTTGTCCTGCGGTTTGCGTAGTTGCATGTTTTAGGTAAGTAAATAAATTTACTCCAAGTGAGTATTGTTGCAATGACATGTTTGTAGGTGGTGTACTGAATGCAGGATTGTGTGTGAAATTGTCCTTAGATTTATGCACAATGATTATTGTGTTGTCTTATGTCTAATTTGCTTTTTTTTTTCTCTTTTTAGTGGGATATCGTTGGTGATTACCAGTGCATTTCACTGTTGTGAAATCTCTTGTTAATAAAATTTTATCTACTGAACCATCACTCACCCTCGTGCCAAATCCAACCAGTATGTGTGGTACAAATGACAAAACCTGCTCCGCTGTAATCAGGCGTCGCAGCACACTTGAGACACACTAGGGGGGTCATTCTGACCTCGGCGGTAAAAGGCGCCTACCGCTGGTCAGAAATCCTCCATAATCCCGCCGCGGTCGCGGAAACCCGCCACGGTCATTCTGACCCGCAGAAGGCAAACCTCCGAAAATCCGACCGCCACAACAGACCGCCAGACCAGCGGTCGGCGGAAAGGTGGAGGTGATAAAACCTCCACCGTCACGCCAACAGAAATACGCCCATGCCATTACGACCCACGAATCCACGCGGCGGTCATTCAAACGCGGTATTCCATTGGCGGGACACACCGCCGCGGTCAGAATACACACAAACGAACAAAACTCAGCCACATTGGACGATTTGAATCCCACACACCTGATACACATACACACACCACTCCCACACACACAATACAATATAAAACACACACCCACATCACCCACAAACCCCTACGCTAAAAAATTCGTAAAGAAGGCAAGAGCGAGACACCAGCATCCAAAAAATAACAGCCACAGCCACTCAACACCATCACCCACACACTATCCACACACAAAACAACACACACCACCACACTCAACTCACTTAAATACACATACTCCACCCCACACATCATACACACCACCCCATGGCACCCCAAAGACAACCCCGCTTCACAGACGAAGAACTCAGGGTTATGGTGGAGGAAATCGTTCGGGTAGAGCCCCAGCTGTTCGGCACACAGATACAATACACCAGCATTGCCCGGAGGACGGAGCTATGGCAGAGGATTGTCGACAGGGTGAACGCAGTGGGACAGCACCCCAGAAATCGGGAAGACATCAGGAAGCGATGGAACGACCTACGGGGGAAGGTGCGTTCCATGGTATCCAGGCACAACATCGCCGTGCAGAAGACTGGCGGAGGACCCCCACCTCAACCCCCACAATTCACATCATGGGAGGAGGAAGTCTTGAACATCCTGCATCCTGACGGCCTCGCAGGAGTCGGCGGAGGAATGGATACTGGTAAGTTGAAGCTTCAATACTGCTTCCCCCCCACCTGCATGCCAAATCAGACCCCAACCCTCACCCCCATCCTCGAACCCCACCCTCACCCCCACCCCCATCCTCACCCCCACCCTCACCCCCACCACCATCCTCACCCTCACCCCCACCACCATCCTCACCCCCACCCCCAGCACACCTATTCCCCGCCAATGTCTCACCATCACAACCCACACATCCCAAAACCTAGGCCTGCATGCTTCCACTAAGCATGGACACCCATCACCAAAGCATGCCCAATGCATATACACATCCCCCCCACAAGCCACCCTCACCAAAGCCCCCACACACGAATGCCAGCACTTGGGGACACGAGAACCCACAGATACACCCATATGCCACTCATTGAAACTATAACCATACCTCTATACCCCTGCAGGACCCGACCGTCAACACACCGTGGCGGAGGGGCCAGAATTCTCCACACCCCCCACCCAAGAGGCCGTCAGCGATGACAGCAGCTCTGTCGACCTGGACACCGATGACCAGCCCGGACCATCGGGGACCTCTGGACAGTCGGTTCCCCTCACACAGGCCCAGGCCACTACAGACCCTAACCCCTCTGGGAACACCAGCACAGCTCCCACCCAGCGGGCCCATGCCTCTGTCTCCAGGGCGCGTCAATCTGCAGTGTGTCTACCACTACAGGGCACCCAGGATAACCCACCACCCCAACAACAACAGGGACCTGGGGGCAGTGGTAGTGGGCACACCGGCCAGGGGGCAGAGGCCCAGGGAAACAGGGGAACTCGGAGGGCAGCTGTGCGACAGGGGGGGGAGGAGAGGCCCAGGGAACCCACTCTCCACGAGGTCCTCACCACCATCATGGCAGCATACAACCGCTCCCAGGAGACGATGGCGACAGTACTGGCCCGGTTCCAGGAGATCCAGGCACTGCAGGAGGAACACTATCGGGGGTACAGGGAGGACATCAGAGCCATCAACACCACCCTGGTTACCATGGTAGGGCTGCTGCAGGACCTCGTAAACACCAGGGCGGACACTGAACAACACCCAAGGGCCATTGCCACTAGCCTGGACCAAGAACAGCCAACCACCTCCGCCGGCGCTAGTGGACAGGAGGCCCCCGCACAGCAGCAGCCCACCAGACCCCCACCTCCTGCAGGAGAAGAACCACCCCGCAAGAGGGCCCTGAGATCTCGCAAGAAGACAGAGTAGGATGTCAAGACCCCCGCCAGCAATGGATACCACCTGATGTCATCCCACTGTCCCACATTGTCACCCTGTCCATCCTTGAACTGCCCATGCTCCATCTCTCCACAGGCCTCTGGACAATGCACCTGTGTGACTGTTACTCTGGACTCTGCCATGGACATTCCTTCACCATAGCCCCCACCCACTTGAAACCACCCATCCCATTTTGAGCACTTCAATAAACACCTATTTTGCACCAAAATATCTGGAGTCTGGCTGTGATTTCAATAGATTGTAATTGACATGACAGTGCAAATATGTCCTTGTACATGGTGAAGTCAACAAACAGCTGCCACAAAGCTGTAGTCCATGGGGAAACGAAGCACAGGACTCGTAGTGGGGACCCCAGATCTGAAATAGGGAGGGAAAAGCCAAAACTCAGTCATCATACACTGGGGCAAATAGACAGGCAGCAGAGATGCTGGAGAGTAGTTAACATTTACTAAATTATCTTTGAAATGTTACCTGTGTCCTATTGGAAGTACTGTTCAATGATTCTGTCCCTGTTGTCTGTTTCAGCCCCGTCGTCTTCCTCCTCGTCACTCTCCTCAGGTTCCACCGCTGCCACAACACCACCGTCTCGACCATCCTCCTGCAGGAAAGGCACCTGGCGGCGCAAAGCCAGGTTGTGAAGCATGCAGCAGGCCACGATGATGTGACACACCTTCTTAGGTGAGTACATTAGGGATCCACCTGTCATATGCAGGCACCGAAACCTGGCCTTTAGGAGGCCAAAGGTGCGTTCGATCACCCTCCTAGTACGCCCATGGGCCTCATTGTACCGTTCCTCTGCCCTGGTCCGGGGATTCCTTACTGGGGTCAGTAGCCACGACAGGTTGGGGTACCCAGAGTCCCCCACTAGCCATACACGGTGTCTCTGTAGCTGTTCCATCACGTAAGGGATGCTGCTATTCCTTAGGATGTAGGCGTCATGCACTGACCCTGGGAATTTGGCATTTACATGCGAGATGTACTGGTCAGCCAAACACACCACCTGGATGTTCATTGAATGGTAATTTTTTCTGTTCCTGTACACCTGCTCCCTGTCTCTTGGGGGAACCAAAGCCACATGGGTCCCATCAATGGCACCAATTACGTTGGGAATATGTCCAAGGGTGTAGAAATCACCCTTCACTGTAGCCAATTCGCCCACCTCAGGGAAAATGATGTAGCTCCTCACGGATTTCATCAGGGCAGACAACACTCTGGATAACACCTTCGAAAACATGGGCTGAGACATCCCAGAAGCAATTCCCACGGTTGTCTGAAATGACCCACTTGCCAAGAAATGGAGTACTGACATGACCTGCACCAGAGGGGGAATCCCTGTGGGTTGGCGGATGGGGGACATCAGGTCGGGCTCCAGCTGGGCACACAGTTCATGGATAGTGGCACGGTTAAGACGGTATGTCAGGATAATGTGGCGTTCTTCCATTGTCGACAGGTCCACCAGCGGTCGGTACACGGGAGGATTCATCCGTCTCCTCGCCCAACCCAGCGGACGGTGCCTAGGAAGGACAACATGGAGCACACAGTCAAGCAACCCACAGGTACGTACTCACAGCTAGCACAGTATACGATTCTCTATGCAGTGAATGGCGTGTCTGAGTGGCTATGCAAGGCCTAGGCCTGTGTGACGCAGTTGAAATTGAGCCATGTGGGCCCTGGAAATGGCGGCTGCCTGACCTGTGAAGTGTGACAATGGGATGTGAGGTCAATGCGCTGGCGTGGCACACCGCGGCGGGCGGCGGGCGAAGACCGCGGCGCAAAGCCGCATTGGTTAACATTGAAGCCTATGGGTTTCAGGAGCCGATGGCGAAGGGCGCCGGCGGTGGCGGGACGCACCGCCGCGGTACGCACCGCCGCGGACGTGACCGCCATTTTCTATCTACTTATCCACTTGCGACTTGAACTTTCACAGGAGAGGACCTATACTGCAAGTGTTGCTGTGACCTCGGTCTGGAAGGGACAATGGCTGCTGCACCTGGGGAAAGGGCCCCTGCCTTCACTGGAGAGGAGTTGGAGAAACTCGTGGATGGGGTCCTCCCCCAGTATGCGCTACTCTACGGTCCTCCAGACCAACAAGTGAGTTTAATTCAATCTGGATTTGGGGCCACTGGCTGGCTTGGGGGCCTGGCGGGGGGCCTGGCGGGGATGGGGGGCATGTTGGGCCTGGCGGGGGGCCTGGCGGGGATTGGGGGCATGTTGGGCCTGGCGGGGGGCATGGCGGGGGGCCTGGCGGGGATGAGGGGCATGTTGGGCCTGGCGGGGATGGGGGGCATGTTGGGCCTGGCGGGGGGCATGGCGGGGGGCCTGGCGGGGATGGGGGGCATGTTGGGCCTGGCGGGGGGCCTGGCGGGGATGGGGGGCATGTTGGGCCTGGCGGGGGGCATGGCGGGGGGCCTGGCGGGGATGGGGGGCATGTTGGGCATGGCGGGGGGCATGGCGGGGATGGGGGGCATGTTGGGCCTGGCGGGGGGCCTGGCGGGGATGGGGGGCATGTTGGGCCTGGCGGGGGGCATGGCGGGGGGCCTGGCGGGGATGGGGGGCATGTTGGGCCTGGCGGGGGGCATGGCGGGGGCCTGGCGGGGATGGGGGGCGTTGGGCCCTGTACGTGTCACATAGGTCCGCGCCCATGAGAAGATCGGGATTTGGCGTGCCATCGCCAAGGAAGTCCGGACCCTGGGGGTCCACCATCGACGGGGCACCCACTGCCGCAAGAGGTGGGAGGACATCCGCCGCGGGACCAAGAAGACCGCCGAGTCTCTGCTGGGGATGGCCTCCCAACGTAGGCGGGGTGCCTGCCGTCAACTGAGCCCCCTGATGTTCCGGATCCTGGCGGTGGCCTACCCTGAATTGGATGGGCGCGTGAGGGCAGCACAGCAGACACAAGGGGGTGAGTACAAGCATTATCTACTCTGTTGTCGCGCAGTGGAGGTGTCTGGTTGGGGGAGGAGGGCTGGGGGTCCCCCTAGGCCAGGGCGATATCTGTAGGCTGGGCACCCCCGTAAGCCCCTGTGTCCCCAGCCACCACCCTCAGTAGTTTGTCAGTACAGCCATCCCTGGGCCGTGTCATCCATGGGTGCAGTTGTCAACTCTAGGCGTGTAGGGCATGTTCCACGGAATGCGTAGCGGACCCCAAGTGCGCAACTTAGTGCAGGGGGCATCTGTGTCTGTCATGTCCGCTAACTGTACCGGAGATCCATGTACTCAATATCCCTTTATTTCTCTCTCCCCCCCCTTTTTGTTTGTCTTTCTGTGCTTGTGTGCATCAGCATCATCAGGCGGAGGAGAAGTGGCATCGGGGCAGGAGGGAGCTGCATCTCACATGGCCCAGGAGGGCCATGCCACAGAGTCAGACTGGACCAGTGAGACGGAGGGCGAGGGGAGCTCCACGACGGGGACGACTGGAGCCTGCAGCGACACGGACACGTCCTCGGAAGGGGGCTCCCTTGCGGGGGTGGCACCATCCGTGCCCCCCGCCATTACAGGTACAGCCGCCACCCAGCGCACCATCTCCGCCCTCCCAGCAGCCCCTCAGCGTTCGCCCCGTGCCCGCTCTGCCAGGAAGCCGGGCATCTCCTTCGCCCCAGGCACCTCAGGCCCTGCCCCTGTTACCCCCGCTGCCCTCAGTGAGGAGGTCATTGACCTCCTCCGAACGCTCATTGTTGGGCAGACTACCCTTTTGAATGCCATCCAGGGGGTGGAGAGGGAGGTTCATCGCAGCAATGCGTACCTGGAGGGCATTCATTCGGGTCAGGCTGCCCATCAGCGATCGTTCCAGGCTCTGGCCTCAGCACTGACGGCAGCCATTGTCCCTGTCTCCTGCCTGCCTCTACTAACTCCCTCCTCCCAGTCTCCTGTTCCTCTGCCTGTCCCACCCACACCATCAGACCAGCCTGCACACACCTCAACACCCAAGAGAAGCTCATCCAAACATAAGCACCACAGATCACGCAGACATTCACACACGCAACATTCCGATGCAGACATGCCAACAGTCACTACCACCTCTGTGACCCCCACCTCCTCGTCTCCCTCCTCCCTCCCTGTGACGTCTACACTCACACCTCCATTCACCTCACCATCAGCCAGTGTTTCCATCACCAGCACACCCTCCACTCCAGTCCGCACACGTGCAGTCACCACCCCCACTGCCATTTACACGTCCCCTGTGTCCTCTCCCACTGTGTCTGTCACCCCCTCTTCCACACCACACAAACGCAGCCACCCACCCACCCAACAGCCATCCACCTCACGACAGCCTATCCCTCCTGCACCTGCACCCAAAGACAGCAAACGTGACTCACCTACAACCACATCCTCTCCCTCCACTCCCATTCCCACTGTACCTACCACTCTCCATTGTCCCAAGAAGCTCTTCCTCGCCACTACTAACTTCTTTCCTGACCCTGAGCCCCCCCCTCCTTCTCGTTGGGGTAAGAAGAGCACCTCAGCCACCACCAGCCCTGCAGCCCCCTTGACAAGGGTGCAGGGGTATTGGAGCCCGCCAGCCCGCATGTCTGGATCTTCGCCCAGCAGCAAGGGGACAGCCAGCCCACCCCCTGGGAAGAGGAGCAGAAGGCGGAAGGGGCGCCGCAGGAGCCCGCCTTCTACATCCCCCCCGGACACCACCCAGACACAGTCACCAGCCACAGCTCCAAAGGGAGGAAAGGGCCACAGGCCCACGACTATGGAGGGCAAGGGCAGCAAGTCGGAGAGGTCAGGCAGCAGGCCTGCTGCCCAGGAGGAGCCCACAACCCCCATAGCCGCTGCCCCGGGAGGAACCGGCACAGCTGCCCCGGGAGAGCCCACCACCCCCATAGCCGCTGCCCAGGGAAGACCCAGCCCAGCTGGCCAGGAGGGCCCCACCACCCACAGCCCAGGTGGGCAGTGAAGGAGCACCATCCCCGCTGCCCAGGAGGGCACCACCAGGCAATTAGCAGTTGGCCATAGACCGTCCGCCGTCTCAAGAACCGCTGAACTGGGCCCTTCAAGGCAAGAACCGCTGAACTGGGCCCTTCAAGGCAAGGACCGCTGAACTGGGCCCCGCCGTCTCAGGAACCGCTGAACTGGGCCCTTCAGGGCAAGGACCGCTGAACTGGGCCCCGCCGTCTCAAGCACCGCTCCGCTGGGCCCCGCCGTCTCACGAACCGCTTAACTGGGCCCTTCAGGGCAAGGACCGCTGAACTGGGCCCCACCGTCTCAGGAACCGCTGAACTGGGCCCTTCAAGGCAAGAACCGCTGGCCCTTTGGCAGACGTGGCAGGGCAGGATCTATCTTGGGCAGGGCTGCAGGATGTCCTCTGGCCAACTTGCCTCCTCCAGTGGCAGTGGGGTCTGTTATGGACTGTATGGACTGTGGCTTTGCTCTCCCCAGGATGGCCCAGTGGGCAGGCCACCCACTGTATGGACTGTATGGACTGTGGCTTTGCTCTCCCCAGGATGGCCCAGTGGGCAGGCCACCCACTGTATGGACTGTTTGGACTGTGGCTTTGCTCTCCCCAGGATGGCCCAGTGGGCAGGCCACCCACTGTATGGACTGTTTGGACTGTGGCTTTGCTCTCCCCAGGATGGCCCAGTGGGCAGGCCACCCACTGTATGGACTGTTTGGACTGTGGCTTTGCTCTCCCCAGGATGGCCCAGTGGGCAGGCCACCCACTGTATGGACTGTTTGGACTGTGGCTTTGCTCTCCCCAGGATGGCCCAGTGGGCAGGCCACCCACTGTATGGACTGTATGGACTGTGGCTTTGCTCTCCCCAGGATGGCCCAGTGGGCAGGCCACCCACTGTATGGACTGTTTGGACTGTGGCTTTGCTCTCCCCAGGATGGCCCAGTGGGCAGGCCACCCACTGTATGGACTGTTTGGACTGTGGCTTTGCTCTCCCCAGGATGGCCCAGTGGGCAGGCCACCCACTGTATGGACTGTATGGACTGTGGCTTTGCTCTCCCCAGGATGGCCCAGTGGGCAGGCCACCCACTGTATGGACTGTTTGGACTGTGGCTTTGCTCTCCCCAGGATGGGCCAGTGGTCATGGAGTCCCCTCGTGGATCTGGCGTCGTGTACTCAAGTGGCTGAGGTGCCCCCCCTTCCCTTCCCCCTGAGGTGCCTGTCCTATTTTCTTTCTGATGCCCCTGCAGTGTTCTCTCCGTGGAGTTCTTGGCGTGGGACTGGGCCTTGCCCCTTTGCACAGGACCCCTGTGATCCACGGACAGTGGTTGGACTACATTTAGTAGCTGTATATATTTTGTATATAGTTTATTTATTTATTGGGATTACTGGTGTCCATATTTCAATATATCTGCCCGTTTATGATCTCTTCTTTTGGTCTTTGCATTATTTCGGAGGGGGGTGGTTTGTGGGTTGTGACAGTGATCTGTGGGAATGCATTGATGTGTGTGTTGTAGTGGGTGTGGGTGGGTGGGTGTGTGCCGGTAATCTTTTCCCTCCCCTGTGTCGTAGGTGCAGTACTCACCGATGTCTTCCGCGCCGCCGGGCGTGCTCCTGGTATATGAGCAGGAATAGGAGTGTGGGGATGACCTGCAACTCTGGTTCCATGCTGCCGGAATCTCGCGTGGAGTGCGTAGAGGTGAGCGTTTTCCCGTTCATAGTCTGTTTCCGCCGTGTTCTTATCGGCGGTGCTCCCGCCCCGGAAAAGGTGGCAGATTGGTGGGTCGTAATAGGGTGGGCGGTACATTGTCTGCCGCCTGGCTGTTGGTGGGAACCGCCGCGCTGTTTGTTTGTACCGCTGTGGCGGGCGGAGTGTTAAGTTGGCGGGCTGTGTTGGCGGTTCCCGCCAGGGTCAGAATTGCATATTTTAGACCGCCGGCCTGTTGGCGGCTTGGCCGCCGCTTTATCACCGACCGCCAGGGTCAGAATGAGGGCCCTAGGTGTCTCAGGTGGGACCCCGATGATGAAGCATGCCACCAACTTGGTTGGTGGGTGAGGGGTCTTTTTCACATAACCTAAGTGCGTTTCTTTTCACAATTTTAGTGCTTGGCACATCACAGACGTATGTGGACACATCAAAATGATATATTACAAAACTACCTGTGTTTGGGGGGAGGGGCCACCTGTGTTTTTGGTCCTGGGTGCGGACTTCATCTAGGGAAACCTACCAAACCCAGACATCTCCATTGCAGGGAGATGTGGCTTGCGTGGATCCCCCAACATTTTCTTACCCAGACGCCTCTGCAAACCGCAAAATTTGCATAAAAAAGCATATTTTCCTGAGTTTTGTTTGTACGATCACCGCTCCAGCACAAAATTCCTACTCCCCAGTGTTCCCCTCAGTCTCCCAAGTAAAATGACACCTCACTTATGTGGGTCCCCAAAGCAGAGTCAGTCTAAAGATGTATAAAAGAATATGTCCTTATAAACTCCCTGTGCTATCCCCTCTATCTCTACAAGTTCTGGGCCTTATTCTGTTGCAGGCACCTGGCCCACCCACACAAGTAAGGTATCATTTTTACCGGGAGACTTGGGGGAATGCTGGGTGGAAGGAAATTTGTGGCTCCTCTCAGATTCCAGAACTTTCTGTCACCGAAATGTGAGGAAAACGTGTTTCTTTAGTCACATTTTGAGGTTTGCAAAGGATTCTGGGTAACAGAACCTGGTCAGAGCCCCACAAGTCACCCCATCCTGGATTCCCCTAGGTCTCTAGTTTTCAACAATGCACAGGATTGGTAGGTTTCCCTAGGTGCCAGCTGAGCTAGAGGCCAAAATCCACAGGTAGGCACTGCTTTCTATGAAAAAATGTGATGTGTCCACATTGCGTTTTGGGGCCGTTTCCTGTCGCGGGCGCTAGGCCTACCCACACAAGTGAGGTATCATTTTTATCGGGAGACTTGGGGGAACGCTGGGCGGAAGGAAATTTGTGGCTCCTCTCAGATTCCAGAACTTTCTGCCACAGAAATGTGAGGAACATGTGTTGTTTTAGCCAAATTTTGAGGTTTGCAAAGGATTCTGGGTAACAGAACCTGGTCCGAGCCCCACAAGTCACTCCTCCATAGATTCCCCTAGGTCTATAGTTTTTAGAAATGCACAGGTTTGGTAGGTTTCCCTAGGTGCCGGCTGAGCTAGAGGCCAAAATCTACAGGTAGGCACTTCGCAAAAAACACCTCTGTTTTCTTCCAAAAATTTGGATGTGTCCACGTTGCGCTTTGGGGCGTTTCCTGTCGCAGGCGCTAGGCCTACCACACAAGTGAGGTATCATTTTTATCGGGAGACTTGGGGGAACGCTGGGTGGAAGGAAATTTGTGGCTCCTCTCAGATTCCAGAAATTTCTGCCACAGAAATGTGAGAAACATGTGTTTTTTTAGCCAAATTTTGAGGTTTGCAAAGGATTCTGGGTAACAGAACCTGGTCCGATCCCCGCAAGTCACCCCATCTTGGATTCCCCTAGGTCTCTAGTTTTCAACAATGCACAGGATTGGTAGGTTTCCCTAGGTGCCGGCTGAGCTAGAGGCCAAAATCTACAGGTAGGCACTTCGCAAAAAACACCTCTGTTTTCTTCCAAAAATTTGGATGTGTCCATGATGCGCTTTGGGGCGTTTCCTGTCGCAGGCGCTAGGCCTACCCACACAAGTGAGGTATCATTTTTATCGGGAGACTTGGGGGAACGCTGGGCGGAAGGAAATTTGTGGCTCCCCTCAGATTCCAGAACTTTCTACCACAGAAATGTGAGGAACATGTGTTGTTTTAGCCAAATTTTGAGGTTTGCAAAGGATTCTGGGTAACAGAACCTGGTCCGAGCCCCGCAAGTCACCCCATCTTGGATTCCCCTAGGTCTCTAGTTTTCAGAAATGCACAGGTTTGGTAGGTTTCCCTAGGTGCCGGCTGAGCTAGAGGCCAAAATCTACAGGTAGGCACTTCGCAAAAAACACCTCTGTTTTCTTCCAAAAATTTGGATGTGTCCATGTTGCGCTTTGGGGCGTTTCCTGTCGCAGGCGCTAGGCCTACCCACACAAGTGAGGTATCATTTTTATCGGGAGACTTAGGGGAACGCTGGGTGGAAGGAAATTTGTGGCTCCTCTCAGATTCCAGAACTTTCTGCCACAGAAATGTGAGGAACATGTGTTTTTTTAGCTAAATTTTGAGGTTTGCAAAGGATTCTGGGTAACAGAACCTGGTCCGAGCCCCGCAAGTCACCCCATCTTGGATTCCCCTATGTCTCTAGTTTTCAGAAATGCACAGGTTTGTTAGGTTTCCCTACGTGCCGGCTGAGCTAGAGGCCAAAATCTACAGGTAGGCACTTCGCAAAAAACACCTCTGTTTTCTTCCAAAAATGTGGATGCGTCCACGTTGCGCTTTGGGGCGTTTCCTGTCGCAGGCGCTAGGCCTACCCACACAAGTGAGGTATCATTTTTATCGGGAGACTTGGGGGAACGCTGGGTGGAAGGAAATTTGTGGCTCCTCTCAGATTCCAGAACTTTCTGCCACAGAAATGTGAGGAACATGTGTTTTTTTAGCCCAATTTTGAGGTTTGCATAGGATTCTGGGTAACAGAACCTGGTCCGAGCCCCGCAAGTCACCACATCTTGAATTCCCCTAGGTCTCTAGTTTTCAGAAATGCACAGGTTTGGTAGGTTTCCCTAGGTGCCGGCTTAGCTAGAGGCCAAAATCTACAGGTAGGCACTTCGCAAATAACACCTCTGTTTTCTTCCAAAAATTTGGATGCGTCCACGGTGCGCTTTGGGGCGTTTCCTGTCGCGGGCGCTAGGCCTACCCACACAAGTGAGGTATCATTTGTATCGGGAGACTTGGGGGAACACTAGGTGGAAGGAAATTTGTGGCTCCTCTCAGATTCCAGAACTTTCTGCCACAGAAATGTGAGGAACATGTGTTTTTTAGCCAAATTTTGAGGTTTGCAAAGGATTCTGGGTAACAGAACCTGGTCCGAGCCCCGCAAGTCACCCCATCTTGGATTCCCCTAGGTCTCTAGTTTTCAGAAATGCACAGGTTTGGTAGGTTTCCCTAGGTGCCGGCTGACCTAGAGGCCAAAATCGACAGGTAGGCACTTCGCAAAAAACACCTCTGTTTTCTTCCAAAAATTTGGATGTGTCCACGTTGCGCTTTGGGGCGTTTCCTGTCGCAGGCGCTAGGCCTACCCACACAAGTGAGGTATCATTTTTATCGGGAGACTTGGGGGAACGCTGGGTGGAAGGAAATTTGTGGCTCCTTTCAGATTCCAGAACTTTCTGCCACAGAAATGTGAGGAGCATGTGTTTTTTTAGCCAAATTTTGAGGTTTGCAAAGGATTCTGGGTAACAGAACCTGGTCCGAGCCCCGCAAGTCACCCCATCTTGGATTCCCCTAGGTCTCTAGTTTTCAGAAATGCACAGGTTTGGTAGGTTTCCCTAGGTGCCGGCTGAGCTAGAGGCCAAAATCTACAGGTAGGCACTTCGCAAAAAACACCTCTGTTTTCTTCCAAAAATGTGGATGTGTCCACGTTGCGCTTTGGGGCGTTTCCTGTCGCAGGCGCTAGGCCTACCCACACAAGTGAGGTATCATTTTTATCGGGAGACTTGGGGGAACGCTGGGTGGAAGGAAATTTGTGGCTCCTCTCAGATTCCAGAACTTTCTGCCACAGAAATGTGAGGAACATGTGTTTTTTTACCCAAATTTTGAGGTTTGCAAAGGATTCTGGGTAACAGAACCTGGTCCGAGCCCCGCAAGTCACCCCATCTTGAATTCCCCTAAGTCTCTACTTTTCAGAAATGCACAAGTTTGGTAGGTTTCTCTAGGTGCCGGCTGAGCTAGAGGCCAAAATCTACAGGTAGGCACTTCACAAAAAACACCTTTGTTTTCTTCCAAAAATGTTGATGTGTCCACGTTGCGCTTTGGGGCGTTTCCTGTCACGGGCGCTAGGCCTAACCACACAAGTGAGGTATCATTTTTATCGGGAGACTTGGGGGAACGCTGGGTGGAAGGACATTTGTGGCTGCTCTCAGATTCCAGAACTTTCTGCCACAGAAATGTGAGGAACATGTGTTGTTTTAGCCAAATTTTGAGGTTTGCAAAGGATTCTGGGTAACAAAACCTGGTCCGAGCCCCGCAAGTCACCCCTCCTTTGATTCCCCTAGGTCTCTAGTTTTCAGAAATGCACAGGTTTGGTAGGTTTCCCTAGGTGCCGGCTGAGCTAGAGGCCAAAATCTACAGGTAGGCACTTCGCAAAAAACACCTCTGTTTTCTTCCAAAAATGTGGATGTGTCCACGTTGCGCTTTGGGGCGTTTCCTGTCGAGGGCGCTAGGCCTACCCACACAAGTGAGGTATCATTTTTATCGGGAGACTTGGGGGAACGCTGGGTGAAAGGAAATTTGTGGCTCCTCTCAGATTCTAGAACTTTCTGCCACAGAAATGTGAGGAACATGTGTTGTTTTAGCCAAATTTTGAGGTTTGCAAAGGATTCTGGGTAACAGCACCTGGTCCGAGCCCCGCAAGTCACCCCATCTTGGATTCCCCTAGGTCTCTAGTTTTCAGAAATGCACAGGTTTGGTAGGTTTCCCTAGGTGCCGGCTGAGCTAGAGGCCAAAATCTACAGGTAGGCACTTCGCAAAAAACACCTCTGTTTTCTTCCAAAAATTTGGATGTGTCCACGTTGCGCTTTGGGGCGTTTCCTGTCGCGGGCGCTAGGCCTACCCACGCAAGTGAGGTATCATTTTTATCGGGAGACTTGGGGGAACGCTGGGTGAAAGGAAATTTGTGGCTCCTCTCAGATTCTAGAACTTTCTGCCACAGAAATGTGAGGAACATGTGTTGTTTTAGCCAAATTTTGAGGTTTGCAAAGGATTCTGGGTAACAGAACCTGGTCGGAGCCCCGCAAGTCACCCCATCTTGGATTCCCCTAGGTCTCAAGTTTTCAGAAATGCACAGGTTTGGTAGGTTTCCCTAGGTGCCGGCTGAGCTAGAGGCCAAAATCTACAGGTAGGCACTTCGCAAAAAACACCTCTGTTTTCTTCCAAAGATTTGGATGTGTCCACGTTGCGCTTTGGGGCGTTTCCTGTCGCAGGCGCTAGGCCTACCCACACAAGTGAGGTATCATTTTTATCGGGAGACTTGGGGGAACGCTGGGTGGAAGGAAATTTGTGGCTCCTCTCAGATTCCAGAACTTTCTGCCAAAGAAATGTGAGGAACGTGTGTTTTTTTAGCCAAATTTTGAGGTTTGCAAAGGATTCTGGGTAAGAGAACCTGGTCCGAGCCCCGCAAGTCACCCCATCTTGGATTCCCCTAGGTCCCTAGTTTTCAGAAATGCACAGGTTTGGTAGGTTTCCCTAGGTGCCGGCTGAGCTAGAGGCCAAAATCTACAGGTAGGCACTTCGCAAAAAACACCTCTGTTTTCTTCCAAAAATGTGGATGTGTCCACGTTGCGCTTTGGGGCGTTTCCTGTCGCAGGCGCTAGGCCTACCCACACAAGTGAGGTATCATTTTTATCGGGAGACTTGGGGGAACGCTGGGTGGAAGGAAATTTGTGGCTCCTCTCAGATTCCAGAACTTTCTGCCACAGAAATGTGAGGAACATGTGTTTTTTCAGCCAAATTTTGAGGTTTGCAAAGGATTCTGGGTAACAGAACCTGGTCCGAGCCCCACAAGTCACCCCATCTTGAATTCCCCTAGGTCTCTAGTTTTCAGAAATGCACAAGTTTGGTAGGTTTCCCTAGGTGCCGGCTGAGCTAGAGGCCAAAATCTACAGGTAGGCACTTCACAAAAAAACACCTCTGTTTTCTTCCAAAAATTTTGATGTGTCCACGTTGCGCTTTGGGGCGTCTCCTGTCGCGGGCGCTAGGCCTAACCACACAAGTGAGGTATCATTTTTATCGGGAGACTTGGGGGAACGCTGGGTGGAAGGAAATTTGTGGCTCCTCTCAGATTCCAGAACTTTCTGCCACAGAAATGTGAGGAACATGTGTTGTTTTAGCCAAATTTTGAGGTTTGCAAAGGATTCTGGGTAACAGAACCTGGTCCGAGCCCCGCAAGTCACCCCTCCTTAGATTCCCCTAGGTCTCTAGTTTTCAGAAATGCACAGGTTTGGTAGGTTTCCCTAGGTGCCGGCTGAGCTAGAGTCCAAAATCTACAGGTAGGCACTTCGCAAAAAACACCTCTGTTTTCTTCCAAAAATTTGGATGTGTCCACGTTGCGCTTTGGGGCGTTTCCTGTCGCGGGCGCTAGGCCTACCCACACATGTGAGGTATCATTTTTATCAGGAGACTTGGGGGAATGCTGGGTGAAAGGAAATTTGTGGCTGCTCTCAGATTCTAGAACTTTCTGCCACAGAAATGTGAGGAACATGTGTTGTTTTAGCCAAATTTTGAGGTTTGCAAAGGATTCTGGGTAACAGAACCTGGTCGGAGCCCCGCAAGTCACCCCATCTTGGATTCCCCTAGGTCTCTAGTTTTCAGAAATGCACAGGTTTGGTAGGTTTCCCTAGGTGCCGGCTAAGCTAGAGGCCAAAATCTACAGGTAGGCACTTCGCAAAAAACACCTCTGTTTTCTTCCAAAGATTTGGATGTGTCCACGTTGCGCTTTGGGGCGTTTCCTGTCGCAGGCGCTAGGCCTACCCACACAAGTGAGGTATCATTTTTATCGGGAGACTTAGGGGAACGCTGGTTGGAAGGAAATTTGTGGCTCCTCTCAGATTCTAGAACTTTCTGCCACAGAAATGTGAGGAACATGTGTTTTTTTAGCCAAATTTTGAGGTTTGCAAAGGATTCTGGGTAACAGAACCTGGTCCGAGCCCCGCAAGTCACCCCATCTTGGATTCCCCTAGGTCTCTAGTTTTCAGAAATGCACAGGTTTGGTAGGTTTCCCTAGGTGCCGGCTGAGCTAGAGTCCAAAATCTACAGGTAGGCACTTCGCAAAAAACACCTCTGTTTTCTTCCAAAAATGTGGATGTGTCCACGTTGCGCTTTGGGGCGTTTCCTGTCGCAGGCGCTAGGCCTACCCACACAAGTGAGGTATCATTTTTATCGGGAGACTTGGGGGAACGCTGGGTGGAAGGAAATTTGTGGCTCCTCTCAGATTCCAGAACTTTCTGCCACAGAAATGTGAGGAACATGTGTTTTTTTAGCCAAATTTTGAGGTTTGCAAAGGATTCTGGGTAACAGAACCTGGTTTGAGCCCCACAAGTCACCCCATCTTGAATTCCCCTAGGTCTCTAGTTTTCAGAAATGCACAAGTTTGGTAGGTTTCCCTAGGTGCCGGCTGAGCTAGAGGCCAAAATCTACAGGTAGGCACTTCACAAAAAAACACCTCTGTTTTCTTCCAAAAATTTTGATGTGTCCACGTTGCGCTTTGGGGCGTTTCCTGTCGCGGGCGCTAGGCCTAACCACACAAGTGAGGTATCATTTTTATCGGGAGACTTGGGGGAACGCTCGGTGGAAGGAAATTTGTGGCTCCTCTCAGATTCCAGAACTTTCTGCCGCAGAAATGTGAGGAACATGTGTTGTTTTAGCCAAATTATGAGGTTTGCAAAGGATTCTGGGTAACAGAACCTGGTCCGAGCCCCGCAAGTCACCCCTCCTTAGATTCCCCTAGGTCTCTAGTTTTCAGAAATGCACAGGTTTGGTAGGTTTCCCTAGGTGCCGGCTGAGCTAGAGGCCAAAATCTACAGGTAGGCACTTCACAAAAAACACCTCTGTTTTCTTCCAAAAATTTGGATGTGTCCACGTTGCGCTTTGGGGCGTTTCCTGTCGCGGGCGCTAGGCCTACCCACACATGTGAGGTATCATTTTTATCAGGAGACTTGGGGGAATGCTGGGTGAAAGGAAATTTGTGGCTCCTCTCAGATTCTAGAACTTTCTGCCACAGAAATGTGAGGAACATGTGTTGTTTTAGCCACATTTTGAGGTTTGCAAAGGATTCTGGGTAACAGAACCTGGTTTGAGCCCCACAAGTCACCCCATCTTGAATTCCCCTAGGTCTCTAGTTTTCAGAAATGCACAAGTTTGGTAGGTTTCCCTAGGTGCCGGCTGAGCTAGAGGCCAAAATCTACAGGTAGGCACTTCACAAAAAAACACCTCTGTTTTCTTCCAAAAATTTTGATGTGTCCACGATGCGCTTTGGGGCGTTTCCTGTCGCGGGTGCTAGGCCTAACCACTCAAGTGAGGTATCATTTTTATCGGGAGACTTGGGGGAACGCTGGGTGGAAGGAAATTTGTGGCTCCTCTCAGATTCCAGAACTTTTTGCCACAGAAATGTGAGGAACATGTGTTGTTTTAGCCAAATTATGAGGTTTGCAAAGGATTCTGGGTAACAGAACCTGGTCCGAGCCCCGCAAGTCACCCCTCCTTAGATTCCCCTAGGTCTCTAGTTTTCAGAAATGCACAGGTTTGGTAGGTTTCCCTAGGTGCCGGCTGAGCTAGAGGCCAAAATCTACAGGTAGGCACTTCGCAAAAAACACCTCTGTTTTCTTCCAAAAATTTGGATGTGTCCACGTTGCGCTTTGGGGCGTTTCCTGTCGCGGGCGCTAGGCCTACCCACACATGTGAGGTATCATTTTTATCAGGAGACTTGGGGGAATGCTGGGTGAAAGGAAATTTGTGGCTCCTCTCAGATTCTAGAACTTTCTGCCACAGAAATGTGAGGAACATGTGTTGTTTTAGCCACATTTTGAGGTTTGCAAAGGATTCTGGGTAACAGAACCTGGTCGGAGCCCCGCAAGTCACCCCATCTTGGATTCCCCTAGGTCTCTAGTTTTCAGAAATGCACAGGTTTGGTAGGTTTCCCTAGGTGCCGGCTGAGCTAGAGGCCAAAATCTACAGGTAGGCACTTCGCAAAAAACACCTCTGTTTTCTTCCAAAGATTTGGATGTGTCCACGTTGCGCTTTGGGGCGTTTCCTGTCGCAGGCGCTAGGCCTACCCACACAAGTGAGGTATCATTTTTATCGGGAGACTTAGGGGAACGCTGGGTGGAAGGAAATTTGTGGCTCCTCTCAGATTCCAGAACTTTTTGCCACAGAAATGTGAGGAACATGTGTTTTTTTAGCCAAATTTTGAGGTTTGCAAAGGATTCTGGGTAACAGAACCTGGTCCGAGCCCCGCAAGTCACCCCATCTTGGATTCCCCTAGGTCTCTAGTTTTCAGAAATGCACAGGTTTGGTAGGTTTCCCTAGGTGCTGGCTGAGCTAGAGGCCAAAATCTACAGGTAGGCACTTCGCAAAAAACACCTCTGTTTTCTTCCAAAAATTTGGATGTGTCCACATTGCGCTTTGGGGCGTTTCCTGTCGCAGGCGCTAGGCCTACCCACACAAGTGAGGTGTCATTTTTATCGGGAGACTTGGGGGAACGCTGGGTGGAAGGAAATTTGTGGCTCCTCTCAGATTCCAGAACTTTCTGCCACAGAAATGTGAGGAACATGTGTTTTTTTAGCCAAATTTTGAGGTTTGCAAAGGATTCTGGGTAACAGAACCTGGTCCGAGGCCCGAAAGTCACCCCATCTTGGATTCCCCTAGGTCTCTAGTTTTCAGAAATGCACAGGTTTGGTAGGTTTCCCTAGGTGCCGGCTGAGCTAGAGGCCAAAATCTACAGCTAGGCACTTCGCAAAAAACACCTCTGTTTTCTTCCAAAAATTTGGATGTGTCCACGTTGCCCTTTGGGGCGTTTCCTGTCGCAGGCGCTAGGCCTACCCACACAAGTGAGGTATCATTTTTATCGGGAGACTTGGGGGAACGCTGGGTGGTAGGAAATTTGTGGCTCCTCTCAGATTCCAGAACTTTCTGCCATAGAAATGTGAGGAACATGTGTTTTTTTAGCCAAATTTTGAGGTTTGCAACGGATTCTGGGTAAGAGAACCTGGTCCGAGCCCCGCAAGTCACCGCTCCTTAGATTCCCCTAGGTCTCTAGTTTTCAGAAATGCACAGGTTTGGTAGGTTTCCCTAGGTGCCGGCTGAGCTAGAGGCCAAAATCTACAGGTAGGCACTTCGCAAAAAACACCTCTGTTTTCTTCCAATAATTTGGATGTGTCCACGTTGCGCTTTGGGGCATTTCCTGTCGCAGGCGCTAGGCCTACCTATACAAGTGAGGTATCATTTTTATCGGGAGACTTGGGGGAACGCTGGGTGGAAGAAAATTTGTGGCTCCTCTCAGATTCCAGAACTTTCTGCCACAGAAATGTGAGGAACATGTGTTTTTTTAGCCAAATTTTGAGGTTTGCAAAGGATTCTGGGTAACAGAACCTGGTCCGAGCCCCGCAAGTCACCCCATCTTAAATTCCCCTAGGTCTCTAGTTTTCAGAAATGCACAAGATTGGTAGGTTCCCCTAGGTGCCGGCTGAGCTAGAGGCCAAAATCTACAGGTAGGCACTTCACAAAAAAACACCTCTGTTTTCTTCCTAAAATTTGGATGTGCCCACGTTGCGCTTTGGGGTGTTTCCTGTCGCGGGCGCTAGGCCTACCCACACAAGTGAGGTATCATTTTTATCGGGAGACTTGGGGGAACGCTGGGTGGAAGGAAATTTGTGGCTCCTCTCAGATTCCAGAACTTTCTGCCACAGAAATGTGAGGAACATGTGTTTTTTTAGCCAAATTTTGAGGTTTGCAAAGGATTCTGGGTAACAGAACCTGGTCACAGCCCCGCAAGTCACCCCTCCTTAGATTCCCCTAGGTCTCTAGTTTTTAGAAATGCACAGGTTTGGTAGGTTTCCCTAGGTGCCGGCTGAGCTAGAGGCCAAAATCTACAGGTAGGCACTTCGCAAAAAACACCTCTGTTTTCTTCCAAAAATTTGGATGTGTCCACGTTGCGCTTTGGGGCGTTTCCTGTCGCGGGCGCTAGGCCTACCCACACAAGTGAGGTATCATTTTTATCGGGAGTCTTGGGGGAACGCTGGGTGGAAGGAAATTTGTGGCTCCTCTCAGATTCCAGAACTTTCTGCCACAGAAATGTGAGGAACATGTGTTTTTTTAGCCAAATTTTGAGGTTTGCAAAGGATTCTGGGTAACAGAACCTGGTCCGAGCCCCGCAAGTCACCCCATCTTAAATTCCCCTAGGTCTCTAGTTTTCAGAAATGCACAAGTTTGGTAGGTTCCCCTAGGTGCCGGCTGAGCTAGAGGCCAAAATCTACAGGTAGGCACTTCACAAAAAAACACCTCTGTTTTCTTCCTAAAATTTGGATGTGCCCACGTTGCGCTTTGGGGCGTTTCCTGTCGCGGGCGCTAGGCCTACCCACACAAGTGAGGTATCATTTTTATCGGGAGACTTGGGGGAACGCTGGGTGGAAAGAAATTTGTGGCTCCTCTCAGATTCCAGAACTTTCTGCTACAGAAATGTGAGGAACATGTGTTTTTTTAGCCAAATTTTGAGGTTTGCAAAGGATTCTGGGTAACAGAACCTGGTCACAGCCCCGCAAGTCACCCCTCCTTAGATGTCCCTAGGTCTCTAGTTTTTAGAAATGCACAGGTTTGGTAGGTTTCCCTAGGTGCCGGCTGAGCTAGAGGCCAAAATCTACAGGTAGGCACTTCGCAAAAAACACCTCTGTTTTCTTCCAAAAATTTGGATGTGTCCACGTTGCGCTTTGGGGCGTTTCCTGTCGCGGGCGCTAGGCCTATCCACACAAGTGAGGTATCATTTTTATCGGGAGACTTGGGGGAACGCTGGGTGGAAGGAAATTTGTGGCTCCTCTCAGATTCCAGAACTTTCTGCCACAGAAATGTGAGGAACATGTGTTTTTTTAGCCAAATTTTGAGGTTTGCAAAGGATTCTGGGTAACAGAACCTGGTCCGAGGCCCGAAAGTCACCCCATCTTGGATTCCCCTAGGTCTCTAGTTTTCAGAAATGCACAGGTTTGGTAGGTTTCCCTAGGTGCCGGCTGAGCTAGAGGCCAAAATCTACAGGTAGGCACTTCGCAACAAACACCTCTGTTTTCTTCCAAAAATGTGGATGTGTCCACGTTGCGCTTTGGGGCGTTTCCTGTCGCAGGCGCTAGGCCTACCCACACAAGTGAGGTATCATTTTTATCGGGAGACTTGGGGGAACGCTGGGTGGAAGGAAATTTGTGGCTCCTCTCAGATTCCAGAACTTTCTGCCACAGAAATATGAGGAACATGTGTTTTTTTAGCCAAATTTTGAGGTTTGCAAAGGATTCTGGGTAACAGAACCTGGTCCGAGCCCCGTAAGTCACCCCATCTTGGATTCCCCTAGGTCTCTAGTTTTCAGAAATGCACAGGTTTTGTAGGTTTCCCTAGGTGCCAGCTGAGCTAGAGGCCAAAATCTACAGGTAGGCACTTCGCAAAAAACACCTCTGTTTTCTTCCAAAAATTTGGATGTGTCCACGTTGCGCTTTGGGGCATTTCCTGTCGCAGGCGCTAGGCCTACCCACACAAGTGAGGTATCATTTTTATCGGGAGACTTGGGGGAACGCTGGGTGGAAGGAAATTTGTGGCTCCTCTCAGATTCCAGAACTTTCTGCCACAGAAATGTGAGGAACATGTGTTTTTTTAGCCAAATTTTGAGGTTTGCAAAGGATTCTGGGTAACAGAAACTGGTCCGAGCCCCGCAAGTCACCCCATCTTAAATTCCCCTAGGTCTCTAGTTTTCAGAAATGCACAAGTTTGGTAGGTTCCCCTAGGTGCCGGCTGAGCTGAAGGCCAAAATCTACAGGTAGGCACTTCACAAAAAAACACCTCTGTTTTCTTCCTAAAATTTGGATGTGCCCACGTTGCGCTTTGGGGCGTTTCCTGTCGCGGGCGCTAGGCCTACCCACACAAGTGAGGTATCATTTTTATCGGGAGACTTGGGGGAACGCTGGGTGGAAGGAAATGTGTGGCTCCTCTCAGATTCCAGAACTTTCTGCCACAGAAATGTGAGGAACATGTGTTTTTTAAGCCAAATTTTGAGGTTTGCAAAGGATTCTGGGTAACAGAACCTGGTCACAGCGCCGCAAGTCACCCCTCCTTAGATTCCCCTAGGTCTCTAGTTTTTAGAAATGCACAGGTTTGGTAGGTTTCCCTAGGTGTCGGCTGAGCTAGAGGCCAAAATCTACAGGTAGGCACTTCGCAAAAAACACCTCTGTTTTCTTCCAAAAATTTGGATGTGTCCACGTTGCGCTTTGGGGCGTTTCCTGTCGCGGGCGCTAGGCCTACCCACACATGTGAGGTATCATTTTTATCAGGAGACTTGGGGGAATGCTGGGTGAAAGGAAATTTGTGGCTGCTCTCAGATTCTAGAACTTTCTGCCACAGAAATGTGAGGAACATGTGTTGTTTTAGCCAAATTTTGAGGTTTGCAAAGGATTCTGGGTAACAGAACCTGGTCGGAGCCCCGCAAGTCACCCCATCTTGGATTCCCCTAGGTCTCTAGTTTTCAGAAATGCACAGGTTTGGTAGGTTTCCCTAGGTGCCGGCTAAGCTAGAGGCCAAAATCTACAGGTAGGCACTTCGCAAAAAACACCTCTGTTTTCTTCCAAAGATTTGGATGTGTCCACGTTGCGCTTTGGGGCGTTTCCTGTCGCAGGCGCTAGGCCTACCCACACAAGTGAGGTATCATTTTTATCGGGAGACTTAGGGGAACGCTGGTTGGAAGGAAATTTGTGGCTCCTCTCAGATTCCAGAACTTTCTGCCACAGAAATGTGAGGAACATGTGTTTTTTTAGCCAAATTTTGAGGTTTGCAAAGGATTCTGGGTAACAGAACCTGGTCCGAGCCCCGCAAGTCACCCCATCTTGGATTCCCCTAGGTCTCTAGTTTTCAGAAATGCACAGGTTTGGTAGGTTTCCCTAGGTGCCGGCTGAGCTAGAGTCCAAAATCTACAGGTAGGCACTTCGCAAAAAACACCTCTGTTTTCTGCCAAAAATGTGGATGTGTCCACGTTGCGCTTTGGGGCGTTTCCTGTCGCAGGCGCTAGGCCTACCCACACAAGTGAGGTATCATTTTTATCGGGAGACTTGGGGGAACGCTGGGTGGAAGGAAATTTGTGGCTCCTCTCAGATTCCAGAACTTTCTGCCACAGAAATGTGAGGAACATGTGTTTTTTTAGCCAAATTTTGAGGTTTGCAAAGGATTCTGGGTAACAGAACCTGGTTTGAGCCCCACAAGTCACCCCATCTTGAATTCCCCTAGGTCTCTAGTTTTCAGAAATGCACAAGTTTGGTAGGTTTCCCTAGGTGCCGGCTGAGCTAGAGGCCAAAATCTACAGGTAGGCACTTCACAAAAAAACACCTATGTTTTCTTCCAAAAATTTTGATGTGTCCACGTTGCGCTTTGGGGCGTTTCCTGTCGCGGGCGCTAGGCCTAACCACACAAGTGAGGTATCATTTTTATCGGGAGACTTGGGGGAACGCTCGGTGGAAGGAAATTTGTGGCTCCTCTCAGATTCCAGAACTTTCTGCCGCAGAAATGTGAGGAACATGTGTTGTTTTAGCCAAATTATGAGGTTTGCAAAGGATTCTGGGTAACAGAACCTGGTCCGAGCCCCGCAAGTCACCCCTCCTTAGATTCCCCTAGGTCTCTAGTTTTCAGAAAGGCACAGGTTTGGTAGGTTTCCCTAGGTGCCGGCTGAGCTAGAGGCCAAAATCTACAGGTAGGCACTTCGCAAAAAACACCTCTGTTTTCTTCCAAAAATTTGGATGTGTCCACGTTGCGCTTTGGGGCGTTTCCTGTCGCGGGCGCTAGGCCTACCCACACATGTGAGGTATCATTTTTATCAGGAGACTTGGGGGAATGCTGGGTGAAAGGAAATTTGTGGCTCCTCTCAGATTCTAGAACTTTCTGCCACAGAAATGTGAGGAACATGTGTTGTTTTAGCCACATTTTGAGGTTTGCAAAGGATTCTGGGTAACAGAACCTGGTCGGAGCCCCGCAAGTCACCCCATCTTGGATTCCCCTAGGTCTCTAGTTTTCAGAAATGCACAGGTTTGGTAGGTTTCCCTATGTGCCGGCTGAGCTAGAGTCCAAAATCTACAGGTAGGCACTTCGCAAAAAACACCTCTGTTTTCTTCCAAAAATGTGGATGTGTCCACGTTGCGCTTTGGGGCGTTTCCTGTCGCAGGCGCTAGGCCTACCCACACAAGTGAGGTATCATTTTTATCGGGAGACTTGGGGGAACGCTGGGTGGAAGGAAATTTGTGGCTCCTCTCAGATTCCAGAACTTTCTGCCACAGAAATGTGAGGAACATGTGTTTTTTTAGCCAAATTTTGAGGTTTGCAAAGGATTCTGGGTAACAGAACCTGGTTTGAGCCCCACAAGTCACCCCATCTTGAATTCCCCTAGGTCTCTAGTTTTCAGAAATGCACAAGTTTGGTAGGTTTCCCTAGGTGCCGGCTGAGCTAGAGGCCAAAATCTACAGGTAGGCACTTCACAAAAAAACACCTCTGTTTTCTTCCAAAAATTTTGATGTGTCCACGATGCGCTTTGGGGCGTTTCCTGTCGCGGGTGCTAGGCCTAACCACACAAGTGAGGTATCATTTTTATCGGGAGACTTGGGGGAACGCTGGGTGGAAGGAAATTTGTGGCTCCTCTCAGATTCCAGAACTTTTTGCCACAGAAATGTGAGGAACATGTGTTGTTTTAGCCAAATTATGAGGTTTGCAAAGGATTCTGGGTAACAGAACCTGGTCCGAGCCCCGCAAGTCACCCCTCCTTAGATTCCCCTAGGTCTCTAGTTTTCAGAAATGCACAGGTTTGGTAGGTTTCCCTAGGTGCCGGCTGAGCTAGAGGCCAAAATCTACAGGTAGGCACTTCGCAAAAAACACCTCTGTTTTCTTCCAAAAATTTGGATGTGTCCACGTTGCGCTTTGGGGCGTTTCCTGTCGCGGGCGCTAGGCCTACCCACACATGTGAGGTATCATTTTTATCAGGAGACTTGGGGGAATGCTGGGTGAAAGGAAATTTGTGGCTCCTCTCAGATTCTAGAACTTTCTGCCACAGAAATGTGAGGAACATGTGTTGTTTTAGCCACATTTTGAGGTTTGCAAAGGATTCTGGGTAACAGAACCTGGTCGGAGCCCCGCAAGTCACCCCATCTTGGATTCCCCTAGGTCTCTAGTTTTCAGAAATGCACAGGTTTGGTAGGTTTCCCTAGGTGCCGGCTGAGCTAGAGGCCAAAATCTACAGGTAGGCACTTCGCAAAAAACACCTCTGTTTTCTTCCAAAGATTTGGATGTGTCCACGTTGCGCTTTGGGGCGTTTCCTGTCGCAGGCGCTAGGCCTACCCACACAAGTGAGGTATCATTTTTATCGGGAGACTTAGGGGAACGCTGGGTGGAAGGAAATTTGTGGCTCCTCTCAGATTCCAGAACTTTTTGCCACAGAAATGTGAGGAACATGTGTTTTTTTAGCCAAATTTTGAGGTTTGCAAAGGATTCTGGGTAACAGAACCTGGTCCGAGCCCCGCAAGTCACCCCATCTTGGATTCCCCTGGGTCTCTAGTTTTCAGAAATGCACAGGTTTGGTAGGTTTCCCTAGGTGCTGGCTGAGCTAGAGGCCAAAATCTACAGGTAGGCACTTCGCAAAAAACACCTCTGTTTTCTTCCAAAAATTTGGATGTGTCCACATTGCGCTTTGGGGCGTTTCCTGTCGCAGGCGCTAGGCCTACCCACACAAGTGAGGTGTCATTTTTATTGGGAGACTTGGGGGAACGCTGGGTGGAAGGAAATTTGTGGCTCCTCTCAGATTCCAGAACTTTCTGCCACAGAAATGTGAGGAACATGTGTTTTTTTAGCCAAATTTTGAGGTTTGCAAAGGATTCTGGGTAACAGAACCTGGTCCGAGGCCCGAAAGTCACCCCATCTTGGATTCCCCTAGGTCTCTAGTTTTCAGAAATGCACAGGTTTGGTAGGTTTCCCTAGGTGCCGGCTGAGCTAGAGGCCAAAATCTACAGCTAGGCACTTCGCAAAAAACACCTCTGTTTTCTTCCAAAAATTTGGATGTGTCCACGTTGCCCTTTGGGGCGTTTCCTGTCGCAGGCGCTAGGCCTACCCACACAAGTGAGGTATCATTTTTATCGGGAGACTTGGGGGAACGCTGGGTGGTAGGAAATTTGTGGCTCCTCTCAGATTCCAGAACTTTCTGCCACAGAAATGTGAGGAACATGTGTTTTTTTAGCCAAATTTTGAGGTTTGCAAAGGATTCTGGGTAAGAGAACCTGGTCCGAGCCCCGCAAGTCACCGCTCCTTAGATTCCCCTAGGTCTCTAGTTTTCAGAAATGCACAGGTTTGGTAGGTTTCCCTAGGTGCCGGCTGAGCTAGAGGCCAAAATCTACAGGTAGGCACTTCGCAAAAAACACCTCTGTTTTCTTCCAATAATTTGGATGTGTCCACGTTGCGCTTTGGGGCATTTCCTGTCGCAGGCGCTAGGCCTACCTATACAAGTGAGGTATCATTTTTATCGGGAGACTTGGGGAAACGCTGGGTGGAAGAAAATTTGTGGCTCCTCTCAGATTCCAGAACTTTCTGCCACAGAAATGTGAGGAACATGTGTTTTTTTAGCCAAATTTTGAGGTTTGCAAAGGATTCTGGGTAACAGAACCTGGTCCGAGCCCCGCAAGTCACCCCATCTTAAATTCCCCTAGGTCTCTAGTTTTCAGAAATGCACAAGATTGGTAGGTTCCCCTAGGTGCCGGCTGAGCTAGAGGCCAAAATCTACAGGTAGGCACTTCACAAAAAAACACCTCTGTTTTCTTCCTAAAATTTGGATGTGCCCACGTTGCGCTTTGGGGTGTTTCCTGTCGCGGGCGCTAGGCCTACCCACACAAGTGAGGTATCATTTTTATCGGGAGACTTGGGGGAACGCTGGGTGGAAGGAAATTTGTGGCTCCTCTCAGATTCCAGAACTTTCTGCCACAGAAATGTGAGGAACATGTGTTTTTTTAGCCAAATTTTGAGGTTTGCAAAGGATTCTGGGTAACAGAACCTGGTCACAGCCCCGCAAGTCACCCCTCCTTAGATTCCCCTAGGTCTCTAGTTTTTAGAAATGCACAGGTTTGGTAGGTTTCCCTAGGTGCCGGCTGAGCTAGAGGCCAAAATCTACAGGTAGGCACTTCGCAAAAAACACCTCTGTTTTCTTCCAAAAATTTGGATGTGTCCACGTTGCGTTTTGGGGCGTTTCCTGTCGCGGGCGCTAGGCCTACCCACACAAGTGAGGTATCATTTTTATCGGGAGTTTTGGGGGAACGCTGGGTGGAAGGAAATTTGTGGCTCCTCTCAGATTCCAGAACTTTCTGCCACAGAAATGTGAGGAACATGTGTTTTTTTAGCCAAATTTTGAGGTTTGCAAAGGATTCTGGGTAACAGAACCTGGTCCGAGCCCCGCAAGTCACCCCATCTTAAATTCCCCTAGGTCTCTAGTTTTCAGAAATGCACAAGTTTGGTAGGTTCCCCTAGGTGCCGGCTGAGCTAGAGGCCAAAATCTACAGGTAGGCACTTCACAAAAAAACACCTCTGTTTTCTTCCTAAAATTTGGATGTGCCCACGTTGCGCTTTGGGGCGTTTCCTGTCGCGGGCGCTAGGCCTACCCACACAAGTGAGGTATCATTTTTATCGGGAGACTTGGGGGAACGCTGGGTGGAAAGAAATTTGTGGCTCCTCTCAGATTCCAGAACTTTCTGCTACAGAAATGTGAGGAACATGTGTTTTTTTAGCCAAATTTTGAGGTTTGCAAAGGATTCTGGGTAACAGAACCTGGTCACAGCCCCGCAAGTCACCCCTCCTTAGATGTCCCTAGGTCTCTAGTTTTTAGAAATGCACAGGTTTGGTAGGTTTCCCTAGGTGCCGGCTGAGCTAGAGGCCAAAATCTACAGGTAGGCACTTCGCAAAAAACACCTCTGTTTTCTTCCAAAAATTTGGATGTGTCCACGTTGCGCTTTGGGGCGTTTCCTGTCGCGGGCGCTAGGCCTATCCACACAAGTGAGGTATCATTTTTATCGGGAGACTTGGGGGAACGCTGGGTGGAAGGAAATTTGTGGCTCCTCTCAGATTCCAGAACTTTCTGCCACAGAAATGTGAGGAACATGTGTTTTTTTAGCCAAATTTTGAGGTTTGCAAAGGATTCTGGGTAACAGAACCTGGTCCGAGGCCCGAAAGTCACCCCATCTTGGATTCCCCTAGGTCTCTAGTTTTCAGAAATGCACAGGTTTGGTAGGTTTCCCTAGGTGCCGGCTGAGCTAGAGGCCAAAATCTACAGGTAGGCACTTCGCAACAAACACCTCTGTTTTCTTCCAAAAATTTGGATGTGTCCACGTTGCGCTTTGGGGCGTTTCCTGTCGCAGGCGCTAGGCCTACCCACACAAGTGAGGTATCATTTTTATCGGGAGACTTGGGGGAACGCTGGGTGGAAGGAAATTTGTGGCTCCTCTCAGATTCCAGAACTTTCTGCCACAGAAATATGAGGAACATGTGTTTTTTTAGCCAAATTTTGAGGTTTGCAAAGGATTCTGGGTAACAGAACCTGGTCCGAGCCCCGTAAGTCACCCCATCTTGGATTCCCCTAGGTCTCTAGTTTTCAGAAATGCACAGGTTTTGTAGGTTTCCCTAGGTGCCAGCTGAGCTAGAGGCCAAAATCTACAGGTAGGCACTTCGCAAAAAACACCTCTGTTTTCTTCCAAAAATTTGGATGTGTCCACGTTGCGCTTTGGGGCATTTCCTGTCGCAGGCGCTAGGCCTACCCACACAAGTGAGGTATCATTTTTATCGGGAGACTTGGGGGAACGCTGGGTGGAAGGAAATTTGTGGCTCCTCTCAGATTCCAGAACTTTCTGCCACAGAAATGAGAGGAACATGTGTTTTTTTAGCCAAATTTTGAGGTTTGCAAAGGATTCTGGGTAACAGAACCTGGTCCGAGCCCCGCAAGTCACCCCATCTTAAATTCCCCTAGGTCTCTAGTTTTCAGAAATGCACAAGTTTGGTAGGTTCCCCTAGGTGCCGGCTGAGCTAGAGGCCAAAATCTACAGGTAGGCACTTCACAAAAAAACACCTCTGTTTTCTTCCCAAAATTTGGATGAGTCCACGTTGCGCTTTGGGGCGTTTCCTGTCGCGGGCGCTAGGCCTACCCACACAAGTGAGGTATCATTTTTATCGGGAGTCTTGGGGGAACGCTGGGTGGGAGGAAATTTGTGGCTCCTCTCAGATTCCAGAACTTTCTGCCACAGAAATGTGAGGAACATGTGTTTTTTTAGCCAAATTTTGAGGTTTGCAAAGGATTCTGGGTAACAGAACCTGGTCCGAGCCCCGCAAGTCACCCCATCTTAAATTCCCCTAGGTCTCTAGTTTTCAGAAATGCACAAGTTTGGTAGGTTCCCCTAGGTGCCGGCTGAGCTAGGGGCCAAAATCTACAGGTAGGCACTTCACAAAAAAACACCTCTGTTTTCTTCCTAAAATTTGGATGTGCCCACGTTGCGCTTTGGGGCGTTTCCTGTCGCGGGCGCTAGGCCTACCCACACAAGTGAGGTATCATTTTTATCGGGAGACTTGGGGGAACGCTGGGTGGAAAGAAATTTGTGGCTCCTCTCAGATTCCAGAACTTTCTGCTACAGAAATGTGAGGAACATGTGTTTTTTTAGCCAAATTTTGAGGTTTGCAAAGGATTCTGGGTAACAGAACCTGGTCACAGCCCCGCAAGTCACCCCTCCTTAGATTCCCCTAGGTCTCTAGTTTTTAGAAATGCACAGGTTTGCTAGGTTTCCCTAGGTGCCGGCTGAGCTAGAGGCCAAAATCTACAGGTAGGCACTTCGCAAAAAACACCTCTGTTTTCTTCCAAAAATTTGGATGTGTCCACGTTGCGCTTTGGGGCGTTTCCTGTCGCGGGCGCTAGGCCTACCCACACAAGTGAGGTATCATTTTTATCGGGAGACTTGGGGGAACGCTGGGTGGAAGGAAATTTGTGGCTCCTCTCAGATTCCAGAACTTTCTGCCACAGAAATGTGAGGAACATGTGTTTTTTTAGCCAAATTTTGAGGTTTGCAAAGGATTCTGGGTAACAGAACCTGGTCCGAGGCCCGAAAGTCACCCCATCTTGGATTCCCCTAGGTCTCTAGTTTTCAGAAATGCACAGGTTTGGTAGGTTTCCCTAGGTGCCGGCTGAGCTAGAGGCCAAAATCTACAGGTAGGCACTTCGCAACAAACACCTCTGTTTTCTTCCAAAAATTTGGATGTGTCCACGTTGCGCTTTGGGGCGTTTCCTGTCGCAGGCGCTAGGCCTACCCACACAAGTGAGGTATCATTTTTATCGGGAGACTTGGGGGAACGCTGGGTGGAAGGAAATTTGTGGCTCCTCTCAGATTCCAGAACTTTCTGCCACAGAAATGTGAGGAACATGTGTTTTTTTAGCCAAATTTTGAGGTTTGCAAAGGATTCTGGGTAACAGAACCTGGTCCGAGCCCCGCAAGTCACCCCATCTTGGATTCCCCTAGGTCTCTAGTTTTCAGAAATGCACAGGTTTTGTAGGTTTCCCTAGGTGCCGGCTGAGCTAGAGGCCAAAATCTACAGGTAGGCACTTCGCAAAAAACACCTCTGTTTTCTTCCAAAAATTTGGATGTGTCCACGTTGCGCTTTGGGGCATTTCCTGTCGCAGGCGCTAGGCCTACCCACACAAGTGAGGTATCATTTTTATCGGGAGACTTGGGGGAACGCTGGGTGGAAGGAAATTTGTGGCTCCTCTCAGATTCCAGAACTTTCTGCCACAGAAATGTGAGGAACATGTGTTTTTTTAGCCAAATTTTGAGGTTTGCAAAGGATTCTGGGTAACAGAACCTGGTCCGAGCCCCGCAAGTCACCCCATCTTAAATTCCCCTAGGTCTCTAGTTTTCAGAAATGCACAAGTTTGGTAGGTACCCCTAGGTGCCGGCTGAGCTAGAGGCCAAAATCTACAGGTAGGCACTCAGCAAAAAACACCTCTGTTTTCTTCCAAAAATTTGGATGTGTCCACGTTGCGCTTTGGGGCGTTTCCTGTCGCGGGCGCTAGGCCTACCCACACAAGTGAGGTATCATTTTTATCCGGAGTCTTGGGGGAACGCTGGGTGGAAGGAAATTTGTGGCTCCTCTCAGATTCCAGAACTTTCTGCCATAGAAATGTGAGGAACATGTGTTTTTTTAGCCAAATTTTGAGGTTTGCAAAGGATTCTGGGTAACAGAACCTGGTCCGAGCCCCGCAAGTCACCCCATCTTAAATTCCCCTAGGTCTCTAGTTTTCAGAAATGCACAAGTTTGGTAGGTTCCCCTAGGTGCCGGCTGAGCTAGAGGCCAAAATCTACAGGTAGGCACTTCACAAAAAAACACCTCTGTTTTCTTCCTAAAATTTGGATGTGCCCACGTTGCGCTTTGGGGCGTTTCCTGTCGCGGGCGCTAGGCCTACCCACACAAGTGAGGTATCATTTTTATCGGGAGACTTGGGGGAACGCTGGGTGGAAGGAAATTTGTGGCTCCTCTCAGATTCCAGAACTTTCTGCCACAGAAATGTGAGGAACATGTGTTTTTTTAGCCAAATGTTGAGGTTTGCAAAGGATTCTGGGTAACAGAACCTGGTCCGAGCCCCACAAGTCACCGCTCCTTAGATTCCCCTAGGTCTCTAGTTTTTAGAAATGCACAGTTTGGTAGGTTTCCCTAGGTGCCGGCTGAGCTAGAGGCCAAAATCTACAGGTAGGCACTTCGCAAAAAACACCTCTGTTTTCTTCCAAAAATGTGGATGTGTCCACGTTGCGCTTTGGGGCGTTTCCTGTCGCGGGCGCTAGGCCTACCCACACAAGTGAGGTATCATTTTTATCGGGAGACTTGGGGGAACGCTGGGTGGAAGGAAATTTGTGGCTCCTCTCAGATTCCAGAACTTTCTGCCACAGAAATGTGAGGAACATGTGTTGTTTTAACCAAATTTTGAGGTTTGCAAAGGATTCTGGGTAACAGAACCTGGTCCGAGCCCCGCAAGTCACCCCATCTTGGATTCCCCTAGGTCTCTAGTTTTCAGAAATGCACAGGTTTGGTAGGTTTCCCTAGGTGCCGGCTGAGCTAGAGGCCAAAATCTACAGGTAGGCACTTCACAAAAAAACACCTCTGTTTTCTTCCTAAAATTTGGATGTGCCCACGTTGCGCTTTGGGGCGTTTCCTGTCGCGGGCGCTAGGCCTACCCACACAAGTGAGGTATCATTTTTATCGGGAGACTTGGGGGAACGCTGGGTGGAAGGAAATTTGTGGCTCCTCTCAGATTCCAGAACTTTCTGCCACAGAAATGTGAGGAACATGTGTTTTTTTAGCCAAATTTTGAGGTTTGCAAAGGATTCTGGGTAACAGAACCTGGTCCGAGCCCCGCAAGTCACCGCTCCTTAGATTCCCCTAGGTCTCTAGTTTTTAGAAATGCACAGGTTTGGTAGGTTTCCCTAGGTGCCGGCTGAGCTAGAGGCCAAAATCTACAGGTAGGCACTTAGCAAAACCCACCTCTGTTTTCTTCCAAAAATGTGGATGTGTCCACGTTGCGCTTTGGGTCGTTTCCTGTCGCGGGTGCTAGGCCTACCCACACAAGTGAGGTATCATTTTTATCGGGAGACTTGGGGGAACGCTGGGTGGAAGGAAATTTGTGGCTCCTCTCAGATTCCAGAACTTTCTGCCACAGAAATATGAGGAACATGTGTTGTTTTAGCCAAATTTTGAGGTTTGCAAAGGATTCTGGGTAACAGAACCTGGTCCGAGCCCCGCAAGTCACCCCATCTTGGATTCCCCTAGGTCTCTAGTTTTCAGAAATGCACAGGTTTGGTAGGTTTCCCTAGGTGCCGGCTGAGTTAGAGGCCAAAATCTACAGGTAGGCACTTCGCAAAAAACACCTCTGTTTTCTTCCAAAAATTTGGATGTGTCTACGTTGCGCTTTGGGGCGTTTCCTGTCGCAGGCGCTAGGCCTACCCACACAAGTGAGGTATCATTTTTATCGGGAGACTTGGGGGAACGCTGGGTGGAAGGAAATTTGTGGCTCCTCTCAGATTCCAGAACTTTCTGCCACAGAAATGTGAGGAACGTGTGTTTTTTTAGCCGAATTTTGAGGTTTGCAAAGGATTCTGGGTAAGAGAACCTGGTCCGAGCCCCGCAAGTCACCCCATCTTGGATTCCCCTAGGTCTCTAGTTTTCAGAAATGCACAGGTTTGGTAGGTTATACTAGGTGCCGGCTGAGCTAGAGGCCAAAATCTACAGGTAGGCACTTCGCAAAAAACACCTCTGTTTTCTTCCAAAAATTTGGATGTGTCCACGTTGCGCTTTTGGGCGTTTCCTGTCGCGGGCGCTAGGCCTACCCACACAAGTGAGGTATAATTTTTATCGGGAGACTTGAGGGAACGCTGGGTGGAAGGAAATTTGTGGCTCCTCTCAGATTCCAGAACTTTCTGCCACAGAAATGTGAGGAACATGTGTTTTTTTAGCCAAATTTTGAGGTTTGCAAAGGATTCTGGGTAACAGAACCTGGTCCGAGCCCCGCAAGTCACCCCATATTAAATTCCCCTAGGTCTCTAGTTTTCAGAAATGCACAAGTTTGGTAGATTCCCCTAGGTGCCGGCTGAGCTAGAGGCCAAAATCTACAGGTAGGCACTTCACAAAAAAACACCTCTGTTTTCTTCCTAAAATTTGGATGTGCCCACGTTGCGCTTTGGGGCGTTTCCTGTCGCGGGCGCTAGGCCTACCCACACAAGTGAGGTATCATTTTTATCGGGAGACTTGGGGGAACGCTGGGTGGAAGGAAATGTGTGGCTCCTCTCAGATTCCAGAACTTTCTGCCACAGAAATGTGAGGAACATGTGTTTTTTTAGCCAAATTTTGAGGTTTGCAAAGGATTCTGGGTAACAGAACCTGGTCACAGCGCCGCAAGTCACCGCTCCTTAGATTCCCCTAGGTCTCTAGTTTTTAGAAATGCACAGTTTGGTAGGTTTCCCTAGGTGCCGGCTGAGCTAGAGGCCAAAATCTACAGGTAGGCACTTCGCAAAAAACACCTCTGTTTTCTTCCAAAAATGTGGATGTGTCCACGTTGCGCTTTGGGGCGTTTCCTGTCGCGGGCGCTAGGCCTACCCACACAAGTGAGGTATCATTTTTATCGGGAGACTTGAGGGAACGCTGGGTGGAAGGAAATTTGTGGCTCCTCTCAGATTCCAGAACTTTCTGCCACAGAAATGTGAGGAACATGTGTTTTTTTAGCCAAATTTTGAGGTTTGCAAAGGATTCTGGGTAACAGAACCTGGTCCGAGCCCCGCAAGTCACCCCATATTAAATTCCCCTAGGTCTCTAGTTTTCAGAAATGCACAAGTTTGGTAGGTTCCCCTAGGTGCCGGCTGAGCTAGAGGCCAAAATCTACAGGTAGGCACTTCACAAAAAAACACCTCTGTTTTCTTCCTAAAATTTGGATGTGTCCACGTTGCGCTTTGGGGCGTTTCCTGTCGCGGGCGCTAGGCCTACCCACACAAGTGAGGTATCATTTTTATCGGGAGACTTGGGGGAACGCTGGGTGGAAGGAAATGTGTGGCTCCTCTCAGATTCCAGAACTTTCTGCCACAGAAATGTGAGGAACATGTGTTTTTTTAGCCAAATTTTGAGGTTTGCAAAGGATTCTGGGTAACAGAACCTGGTCACAGCGCCGCAAGTCACCGCTCCTTAGATTCCCCTAGGTCTCTAGTTTTTAGAAATGCACAGTTTGGTAGGTTTCCCTAGGTGCCGGCTGAGCTAGAGGCCAAAATCTACAGGTAGGCACTTCGCAAAAAACACCTCTGTTTTCTTCCAAAAATGTGGATGTGTCCACGTTGCGCTTTGGGGCGTTTCCTGTCGCGGGCGCTAGGCCTACCCACACAAGTGAGGTATCATTTTTATCGGGAGACTTGGGGGAACGCTGGGTGGAAGGAAATTTGTGGCTCCTCTCAGATTCCAGAACTTTCTGCCACAGAAATGTGAGGAACATGTGTTGTTTTAGCCAAATTTTGAGGTTTGCAAAGGATTCTGGGTAACAGAACCTGGTCCGAGCCCCGCAAGTCACCCCATCTTGGATTCCCCTAGGTCTCTAGTTTTCAGAAATGCACAGGTTTGGTAGGTTTCCCTAGGTGCCGGCTGAGCTAGAGGCCAAAATCTACAGGTAGGCACTTCACAAAAAAACACCTCTGTTTTCTTCCTAAAATTTGGATGTGCCCACGTTGCGCTTTGGGGCGTTTCCTGTCGCGGGCGCTAGGCCTACCCACACAAGTGAGGTATCATTTTTATCGGGAGACTTGGGGGAACGCTGGGTGGAAGGAAATTTGTGGCTCCTCTCAGATTCCAGAACTTTCTGCCACAGAAATGTGAGGAACATGTGTTTTTTTAGCCAAATTTTGAGGTTTGCAAAGGATTCTGGGTAACAGAACCTGGTCCGAGCCCCGCAAGTCACCGCTCCTTAGATTCCCCTAGGTCTCTAGTTTTTAGAAATGCACAGGTTTGGTAGGTTTCCCTAGGTGCCGGCTGAGCTAGAGGCCAAAATCTACAGGTAGGCACTTAGCAAAACCCACCTCTGTTTTCTTCCAAAAATGTGGATGTGTCCACGTTGCGCTTTGGGGCGTTTCCTGTCGCGGGCGCTAGGCCTACCCACACAAGTGAGGTATCATTTTTATCGGGAGACTTGGGGAACGCTGGGTGGAAGGAAATTTGTGGCTCCTCTCAGATTCCAGAACTTTCTGCCACAGAAATATGAGGAACATGTGTTGTTTTAGCCAAATTTTGAGGTTTGCAAAGGATTCTGGGTAACAGAACCTGGTCCGAGCCCCGCAAGTCACCCCATCTTGGATTCCCCTAGGTCTCTAGTTTTCAGAAATGCACAGGTTTGGTAGGTTTCCCTAGGTGCCGGCTGAGCTAGAGGCCAAAATCTACAGGTAGGCACTTCGCAAAAAACACCTCTGTTTTCTTCCAAAAATTTGGATGTGTCTACGTTGCGCTTTGGGGCGTTTCCTGTCGCAGGCGCTAGGCCTACCCACACAAGTGAGGTATCATTTTTATCGGGAGACTTGGGGGAACGCTGGGTGGAAGGAAATTTGTGGCTCCTCTCAGATTCCAGAACTTTCTGCCACAGAAATGTGAGGAACGTGTGTTTTTTTAGCCGAATTTTGAGGTTTGCAAAGGATTCTGGGTAAGAGAACCTGGTCCGAGCCCCGCAAGTCACCCCATCTTGGATTCCCCTAGGTCTCTAGTTTTCAGAAATGCACAGGTTTGGTAGGTTATACTAGGTGCCGGCTGAGCTAGAGGCCAAAATCTACAGGTAGGCACTTCGCAAAAAACACCTCTGTTTTCTTCCAAAAATTTGGATGTGTCCACGTTGCGCTTTTGGGCGTTTCCTGTCGCGGGCGCTAGGCCTACCCACACAAGTGAGGTATCATTTTTATCGGGAGACTTGAGGGAACGCTGGGTGGAAGGAAATGTGTGGCTCCTCTCAGATTCCAGAACTTTCTGCCACAGAAATGTGAGGAACATGTGTTTTTTTAGCCAAATTTTGAGGTTTGCAAAGGATTCTGGGTAACAGAACCTGGTCCGAGCCCCGCAAGTCACCCCATATTAAATTCCCCTAGGTCTCTAGTTTTCAGAAATGCACAAGTTTGGTAGGTTCCCCTAGGTGCCGGCTGAGCTAGAGGCCAAAATCTACAGGTAGGCACTTCACAAAAAAAACACCTCTGTTTTCTTCCTAAAATTTGGATGTGCCCACGTTGCGCTTTGGGGCGTTTCCTGTCGCGGGCGCTAGGCCTACCCACACAAGTGAGGTATCATTTTTATGGGGAGACTTGGGGGAACGCTGGGTGGAAGGAAATGTGTGGCTCCTCTCAGATTCCAGAACTTTCTGCCACAGAAATGTGAGGAACATGTGTTTTTTTAGCCAAATTTTGAGGTTTGCAAAGGATTCTGGGTAACAGAACCTGGTCACAGCGCCGCAAGTCACCCCTCCTTAGATTCCCCTAGGTCTCTAGTTTTTAGAAATGCACAGGTTTGGTAGGTTTCCCTAGGTGTCGGCTGAGCTAGAGGCCAAAATCTACAGGTAGGCACTTCGCAAAAAACACCTCTGTTTTCTTCCAAAAATTTGGATGTGTCCACGTTGCGCTTTGGGGCGTTTCCTGTCGCGGGCGCTAGGCCTACCCACACAAGTGAGGTATCATTTTTATCGGGAGTCTTGGGGGAACGCTGGGTGGAAGGAAATTTGTGGCTCCTCTCAGATTCCAGAACTTTCTGCCACAGAAATGTGAGGAACATGTGTTTTTTTAGCCAAATTTTGAGGTTTGCAAAGGATTCTGGGTAACAGAACCTGGTCGGAGCCCCGCAAGTCACCCCATCTTAAATTCCCCTAGGTCTCTAGTTTTCAGAAATGCACAAGTTTGGTAGGTTCCCCTAGGTGCCGGCTGAGCTAGAGGCCAAAATCTACAGGTAGGCACTTCACAAAAAAACACCTCTGTTTTCTTCCAAAAATTTGGATGTGTCCACGTTGCGCTTTGGGGCGTTTCCTGTCGCGGGCGCTAGGCCTACCCACACAAGTGAGGTATCATTTTTATCGGGAGTCTTGGGGGAACGCTGGGTGGAAGGAAATTTGTGGCTCCTCTCAGATTCCAGAACTTTCTGCCACAGAAATGTGAGGAACATGTGTTTTTTTAGCCAAATTTTGAGGTTTGCAAAGGATTCTGGGTAACAGAACCTGGTCCGAGCCCCGCAAGTCACCCCATCTTAAATTCCCCTAGGTCTCTAGTTTTCAGAAATGCACAAGTTTGGTAGGTTCCCCTAGGTGCCGGCTGAGCTAGGGGCCAAAATCTACAGGTAGGCACTTCACAAAAAAACACCTCTGTTTTCTTCCTAAAATTTGGATGTGCCCACGTTGCGCTTTGGGGCGTTTCCTGTCGCGGGCGCTGGGCCTACCCACACAAGTGAGGTATCATTTTTATCGGGAGACTTGGGGGAACGCTGGGTGGAAAGAAATTTGTGGCTCCTCTCAGATTCCAGAACTTTCTGCTACAGAAATGTGAGGAACATGTGTTTTTTTAGCCAAATTTTGAGGTTTGCAAAGGATTCTGGGTAACAGAACCTGGTCACAGCCCCGCAAGTCACCCCTCCTTAGATTCCCCTAGGTCTCTAGTTTTTAGAAATGCACAGGTTTGGTAGGTTTCCCTAGGTGCCGGCTGAGCTAGAGGACAAAATCTACAGGTAGGCACTTCGCAAAAAACACCTCTGTTTTCTTCCAAAAATTTGGATGTGTCCACGTTGCGCTTTGGGGCGTTTCCTGTCGCGGGCGCTAGGCCTACCCACACAAGTGAGGTATCATTTTTATCGGGAGACTTGGGGGAACGCTGGGTGGAAGGAAATTTGTGGCTCCTTTCAGATTCCAGAACTTTCTGCCACAGAAATGTGAGGAACATGTGTTTTTTTAGCCAAATTTTGAGGTTTGCAAAGGATTCTGGGTAACAGAACCTGGTCCGAGGTCCGAAAGTCACCCCATCTTGGATTCCCCTATGTCTCTAGTTTTCAGAAATGCACAGGTTTGGTAGGTTTCCCTAGGTGCCGGCTGAGCTAGAGGCCAAAATCTACAGGTAGGCACTTCGCAACAAACACCTCTGTTTTCTTCCAAAAATTTGGATGTGTCCACGTTGCGCTTTGGGGCGTTTCCTGTCGCAGGCGCTAGGCCTACCCACACAAGTGAGGTATCATTTTTATCGGGAGACTTGGGGGAACGCTGGGTGGAAGGAAATTTGTGGCTCCTCTCAGATTCCAGAACTTTCTGCCACAGAAATGTGAGGAACATGTGTTTTTTTAGCCAAATTTTGAGGTTTGCAAAGGATTCTGGGTAACAGAACCTGGTCCGAGCCCCGCAAGTCACCCCATCTTGGATTCCCCTAGGTCTCTAGTTTTCAGAAATGCACAGGTTTTGTAGGTTTCCCTATTTGCCGGCTGAGCTAGAGGCCAAAATCTACAGGTAGGCACTTCGCAAAAAACACCTCTGTTTTCTTCCAAAAATTTGGATGTGTCCACGTTGCGCTTTGGGGCATTTCCTGTCGCAGGCGCTAGGCCTACCCACACAAGTGAGGTATCATTTTTATCGGGAGACTTGGGGGAACGCTGGGTGGAAGGAAATTTGTGGCTCCTCTCAGATTCCAGAACTTTCTGCCACAGAAATGTGAGGAACATGTGTTTTTTTAGCCAAATTTTGAGGTTTGCAAAGGATTCTGGGTAACAGAACCTGGTCCGAGCCCCGCAAGTCACCCCATCTTAAATTCCCCTAGGTCTCTAGTTTTCAGAAATGCACAAGTTTGGTAGGTTCCCCTAGGTGCCGGCTGAGCTAGAGGCCAAAATCTACAGGTAGGCACTTCACAAAAAAACACCTCTGTTTTCTTCCTAAAATTTGGATGTGTCCACGTTGCGCTTTGGGGCGTTTCCTGTCGCGGGCGCTAGGCCTACCCACACAAGTGAGGTATCATTTTTATCGGGAGACTTGGGGGAACGCTGGGTGGAAGGAAATGTGTGGCTCCTCTCAGATTCCAGAACTTTCTGCCACAGAAATGTGAGCAACATGTGTTTTTTTAGCCAAATTTTGAGGTTTGCAAAGGATTCTGGGTAACAGAACCTGGTCACAGCGCCGCAAGTCACCCCTCCTTAGATTCCCCTAGGTCTCTAGTTTTTAGAAATGCACAGGTTTGGTAGGTTTCCCTAGGTGTCGGCTGAGCTAGAGGCCAAAATCTACAGGTAGGCACTTCGCAAAAAACACCTCTGTTTTCTTCCAAAAATTTGGATGTGTCCACGTTGCGCTTTGGGGCGTTTCCTGTCGCGGGCGCTAGGCCTACCCACACAAGTGAGGTATCATTTTTATCGGGAGTCTTGGGGGAACGCTGGGTGGAAGGAAATTTGTGGCTCCTCTCAGATTCCAGAACTTTCTGCCACAGAAATGTGAGGAACATGTGTTTTTTTAGCCAAATTTTGAGGTTTGCAAAGGATTCTGGGTAACAGAACCTGGTCCGAGCCCCGCAAGTCACCCCATCTTAAATTCCCCTAGGTCTCTAGTTTTCAGAAATGCACAAGTTTGGTAGGTTCCCCTAGGTGCCGGCTGAGCTAGAGGCCAAAAGCTACAGGTAGGCACTTCACAAAAAAACACCTCTGTTTTCTTCCTAAAATTTGGATGTGCCCACGTTGCGCTTTGGGGCGTTTCCTGTCGCGGGCGCTAGGCCTACCCACACAAGTGAGGTATCATTTTTATCGGGAGACTTGGGGGAACGCTGGGTGGAAGGAAATTTGTGGCTCCTCTCAGATTCCAGAACTTTCTGCCACAGAAATGTGAGGAACATGTGTTTTTTTAGCCAAATTTTGAGGTTTGCAAAGGATTCTGGGTAACAGAACCTGGTCCGAGCCCCGCAAGTCACCGCTCCTTAGATTCCCCTAGGTCTCTAGTTTTTAGAAATGCACAGTTTGGTAGGTTTCCCTAGGTGCCGGCTGAGCTAGAGGCCAAAATCTACAGGTAGGCACTTCGCAAAAAACACCTCTGTTTTCTTCCAAAAATGTGGATGTGTCCACGTTGCGCTTTGGGGCGTTTCCTGTCGCGGGCGCTAGGCCTACCCACACAAGTGAGGTATCATTTTTATCGGGAGACTTGGGGGAACGCTGGGTGGAAGGAAATTTGTGGCTCCTCTCAGATTCCAGAACTTTCTGCCACAGAAATGTGAGGAACATGTGTTGTTTTAGCCAAATTTTGAGGTTTGCAAAGAATTCTGGGTAACAGAACCTGGTCCGAGCCCCGCAAGTCACCCCATCTTGGATTCCCCTAGGTCTCTAGTTTTCAGAAATGCACAGGTTTGGTAGGTTTCCCTAGGTGCCGGCTGAGCTAGAGGCCAAAATCTACAGGTAGGCACTTCACAAAAAAACACCTCTGTTTTCTTCCTAAAATTTGGATGTGCCCACGTTGCGCTTTGGGGCGTTTCCTGTCGCGGGCGCTAGGCCTACCCACACAAGTGAGGTATCATTTTTATCGGGAGACTTGGGGGAACGCTGGGTGGAAGGAAATTTGTGGCTCCTCTCAGATTCCAGAACTTTCTGCCACAGAAATGTGAGGAACATGTGTTTTTTTAGCCAAATTTTGAGGTTTGCAAAGGATTCTGGGTAACAGAACCTGGTCCGAGCCCCGCAAGTCACCGCTCCTTAGATTCCCCTAGGTCTCTAGTTTTTAGAAATGCACAGGTTTGGTAGGTTTCCCTAGGTGCCGGCTGAGCTAGAGGCCAAAATCTACAGGTAGGCACTTAGCAAAACCCACCTCTGTTTTCTTCCAAAAATGTGGATGTGTCCACGTTGCGCTTTGGGGCGTTTCCTGTCGCGGGCGCTAGGCCTACCCACACAAGTGAGGTATCATTTTTATCGGGAGACTTGGGGGAACGCTGGGTGGAAGGAAATTTGTGGCTCCTCTCAGATTCCAGAACTTTCTGCCACAGAAATATGAGGAACATGTGTTGTTTTAGCCAAATTTTGAGGTTTGCAAAGGATTCTGGGTAACAGAACCTGGTCCGAGCCCCGCAAGTCACCCCATCTTGGATTCCCCTAGGTCTCTAGTTTTCAGAAATGCACAGGTTTGGTAGGTTTCCCTAGGTGCCGGCTGAGCTAGAGGCCAAAATCTACAGGTAGGCACTTCGCAAAAAACACCTCTGTTTTCTTCCAAATATTTGGATGTGTCTACGTTGCGCTTTGGGGCGTTTCCTGTCGCAGGCGCTAGGCCTACCCACACAAGTGAGGTATCATTTTTATCGGGAGACTTGGGGGAACGCTGGGTGGAAGGAAATTTGTGGCTCCTCTCAGATTCCAGAACTTTCTGCCACAGAAATGTGAGGAACGTGTGTTTTTTTAGCCGAATTTTGAGGTTTGCAAAGGATTCTGGGTAAGAGAACCTGGTCCGAGCCCCGCAAGTCACCCCATCTTGGATTCCCCTAGGTCTCTAGTTTTCAGAAATGCACAGGTTTGGTAGGTTATACTAGGTGCCGGCTGAGCTAGAGGCCAAAATCTACAGGTAGGCACTTCGCAAAAAACACCTCTGTTTTCTTCCAAAAATTTGGATGTGTCCACGTTGCGCTTTTGGGCGTTTCCTGTCGCGGGCGCTAGGCCTACCCACACAAGTGAGGTATCATTTTTATCGGGAGACTTGAGGGAACGCTGGGTGGAAGGAAATTTGTGGCTCCTCTCAGATTCCAGAACTTTCTGCCACAGAAATGTGAGGAACATGTGTTTTTTTAGCCAAATTTTGAGGTTTGCAAAGGATTCTGGGTAACAGAACCTGGTCCGAGCCCCGCAAGTCACCCCATATTAAATTCCCCTAGGTCTCTAGTTTTCAGAAATGCACAAGTTTGGTAGGTTCCCCTAGGTGCCGGCTGAGCTAGAGGCCAAAATCTACACGTAGGCACTTCACAAAAAAAACACCTCTGTTTTCTTCCTAAAATTTGGATGTGCCCACGTTGCGCTTTGGGGCGTTTCCTGTCGCGGGCGCTAGGCCTACCCACACAAGTGAGGTATCATTTTTATGGGGAGACTTGGGGGAACGCTGGGTGGAAGGAAATGTGTGGCTCCTCTCAGATTCCAGAACTTTCTGCCACAGAAATGTGAGGAACATGTGTTTTTTTAGCCAAATTTTGAGGTTTGCAAAGGATTCTGGGTAACAGAACCTGGTCACAGCGCCGCAAGTCACCCCATCTTAAATTCCCCTAGGTCTCTAGTTTTCAGAAATGCACAAGTTTGGTAGGTTCCCCTAGGTGCCGGCTGAGCTAGAGGCCAAAATCTACAGGTAGGCACTTCACAAAAAAACACCTCTGTTTTCTTCCAAAAATTTGGATGTGTCCACGTTGCGCTTTGGGGCGTTTCCTGTCGCGGGCGCTAGGCCTACCCACACAAGTGAGGTATCATTTTTATCGGGAGTCTTGGGGGAACGCTGGGTGGAAGGAAATTTGTGGCTCCTCTCAGATTCCAGAACTTTCTGCCACAGAAATGTGAGGAACATGTGTTTTTTTAGCCAAATTTTGAGGTTTGCAAAGGATTCTGGGTAACAGAACCTGGTCCGAGCCCCGCAAGTCACCCCATCTTAAATTCCCCTAGGTCTCTAGTTTTCAGAAATGCACAAGTTTGGTAGGTTCCCCTAGGTGCCGGCTGAGCTAGGGGCCAAAATCTACAGGTAGGCACTTCACAAAAAAACACATCTGTTTTCTTCCTAAAATTTGGATGTGTCCACGTTGCGCTTTGGGGCGTTTCCTGTCGCGGGCGCTGGGCCTACCCACACAAGTGAGGTATCATTTTTATCGGGAGACTTGGGGGAACGCTGGGTGGAAAGAAATTTGTGGCTCCTCTCAGATTCCAGAACTTTCTGCTACAGAAATGTGAGGAACATGTGTTTTTTTAGCCAAATTTTGAGGTTTGCAAAGGATTCTGGGTAACAGAACCTGGTCACAGCCCCGCAAGTCACCCCTCCTTAGATTCCCCTAGGTCTCTAGTTTTTAGAAATGCACAGGTTTGGTAGGTTTCCCTAGGTGCCGGCTGAGCTAGAGGCCAAAATCTACAGGTAGGCACTTCGCAAAAAACACCTCTGTTTTCTTCCAAAAATTTGGATGTGTCCACGTTGCGCTTTGGGGCGTTTCCTGTCGCGGGCGCTAGGCCTACCCACACAAGTGAGGTATCATTTTTATCGGGAGACTTGGGGGAACGCTGGGTGGAAGGAAATTTGTGGCTCCTCTCAGATTCCAGAACTTTCTGCCACAGAAATGTGAGGAACATGTGTTTTTTTAGCCAAATTTTGAGGTTTGCAAAGGATTCTGGGTAACAGAACCTGGTCCGAGGCCCGAAAGTCACCCCATCTTGGATTCCCCTAGGTCTCTAGTTTTCAGAAATGCACAGGTTTGGTAGGTTTCCCTAGGTGCCGGCTGAGCTAGAGGCCAAAATCTACAGGTAGGCACTTCGCAACAAACACCTCTGTTTTCTTCCAAAAATTTGGATGTGTCCACGTTGCGCTTTGGGGCGTTTCCTGTCGCAGGCGCTAGGCCTACCCACACAAGTGAGGTATCATTTTTATCGGGAGACTTGGGGGAACGCTGGGTGGAAGGAAATTTGTGGCTCCTCTCAGATTCCAGAACTTTCTGCCACAGAAATGTGAGGAACATGTGTTTTTTTAGCCAAATTTTGAGGTTTGCAAAGGATTCTGGGTAACAGAACCTGGTCCGAGCCCCGCAAGTCACCCCATCTTGGATTCCCCTAGGTCTCTAGTTTTCAGAAATGCACAGGTTTTGTAGGTTTCCCTATGTGCCGGCTGAGCTAGAGGCCAAAATCTACAGGTAGGCACTTCGCAAAAAACACCTCTGTTTTCTTCCAAAAATTTGGATGTGTCCACGTTGCGCTTTGGGGCATTTCCTGTCGCAGGCGCTAGGCCTACCCACACAAGTGAGGTATCATTTTTATCGGGAGACTTGGGGGAACGCTGGGTGGAAGGAAATTTGTGGCTCCTCTCAGATTCCAGAACTTTCTGCCACAGAAATGTGAGGAACATGTGTTTTTTTAGCCAAATTTTGAGGTTTGCAAAGGATTCTGGGTAACAGAACCTGGTCCGAGCCCCGCAAGTCACCCCATCTTAAATTCCCCTAGGTCTCTAGTTTTCAGAAATGCACAAGTTTGGTAGGTTCCCCTAGGTGCCGGCTGAGCTAGAGGCCAAAATCTACAGGTAGGCACTTCACAAAAAAACACCTCTGTTTTCTTCCTAAAATTTGGATGTGTCCACGTTGCGCTTTGGGGCGTTTCCTGTCGCGGGCGCTAGGCCTACCCACACAAGTGAGGTATCATTTTTATCGGGAGACTTGGGGGAACGCTGGGTGGAAGGAAATGTGTGGCTCCTCTCAGATTCCAGAACTTTCTGCCACAGAAATGTGAGGAACATGTGTTTTTTTAGCCAAATTTTGAGGTTTGCAAAGGATTCTGGGTAACAGAACCTGGTCACAGCGCCGCAAGTCACCCCTCCTTAGATTCCCCTAGGTCTCTAGTTTTTAGAAATGCACAGGTTTGGTAGGTTTCCCTTGGTGTCGGCTGAGCTAGAGGCCAAAATCTACAGGTAGGCACTTCGCAAAAAACACCTCTGTTTTCTTCCAAAAATTTGGATGTGTCCACGTTGCGCTTTGGGGCGTTTCCTGTCGCGGGCGCTAGGCCTACCCACACAAGTGAGGTATCATTTTTATCGGGAGTCTTGGGGGAACGCTGGGTGGAAGGAAATTTGTGGCTCCTCTCAGATTCCAGAACTTTCTGCCACAGAAATGTGAGGAACATGTGTTTTTTTAGCCAAATTTTGAGGTTTGCAAAGGATTCTGGGTAACAGAACCTGGTCCGAGCCCCGCAAGTCACCCCATCTTAAATTCCCCTAGGTCTCTAGTTTTCAGAAATGCACAAGTTTGGTAGGTTCCCCTAGGTGCCGGCTGAGCTAGAGGCCAAAATCTACAGGTAGGCACTTCACAAAAAAACACCTCTGTTTTCTTCCTAAAATTTGGATGTGCCCACGTTGCGCTTTGGGGCGTTTCCTGTCGCGGGCGCTAGGCCTACCCACACAAGTGAGGTATCATTTTTATCGGGAGACTTGGGGGAACGCTGGGTGGAAGGAAATTTGTGGCTCCTCTCAGATTCCAGAACTTTCTGCCACAGAAATGTGAGGAACATGTGTTTTTTTAGCCAAATTTTGAGGTTTGCAAAGGATTCTGGGTAACAGAACCTGGTCCGAGCCCCGCAAGTCACCGCTCCTTAGATTCCCCTAGGTCTCTAGTTTTTAGAAATGCACAGTTTGGTAGGTTTCCCTAGGTGCCGGCTGAGCTAGAGGCCAAAATCTACAGGTAGGCACTTCGCAAAAAACACCTCTGTTTTCTTCCAAAAATGTGGATGTGTCCACGTTGCGCTTTGGGGCGTTTCCTGTCGCGGGCGCTAGGCCTACCCACACAAGTGAGGTATCATTTTTATCGGGAGACTTGGGGGAATGCTGGGTGGAAGGAAATTTGTGGCTCCTCTCAGATTCCAGAACTTTCTGCCACAGAAATGTGAGGAACATGTGTTGTTTTAGCCAAATTTTGAGGTTTGCAAAGAATTCTGGGTAACAGAACCTGGTCCGAGCCCCGCAAGTCACCCCATCTTGGATTCCCCTAGGTCTCTAGTTTTCAGAAATGCACAGGTTTGGTAGGTTTCCCTAGGTGCCGGCTGAGCTAGAGGCCAAAATCTACAGGTAGGCACTTCACAAAAAAACACCTCTGTTTTCTTCCTAAAATTTGGATGTGCCCACGTTGCGCTTTGGGGCGTTTCCTGTCGCGGGCGCTAGGCCTACCCACACAAGTGAGGTATCATTTTTATCGGGAGACTTGGGGGAACGCTGGGTGGAAGGAAATTTGTGGCTCCTCTCAGATTCCAGAACTTTCTGCCACAGAAATGTGAGGAACATGTGTTGTTTTAGCCAAATTTTGAGGTTTGCAAAGGATTCTGGGTAACAGAACCTGGTCCGAGCCCCGCAAGTCACCCCATCTTGGATTCCCCTAGGTCTCTAGTTTTCAGAAATGCACAGGTTTGGTAGGTTTCCCTAGGTGCCGGCTGAGCTAGAGGCCAAAATCTACAGGTAGGCACTTCGCAAAAAACACCTCTGTTTTCTTCCAAAAATTTGGATGTGTCCACGTTGCGCTTTGGGGCGTTTCCTGTCGCAGGCGCTAGGCCTACCCACACAAGTGAGGTATAATTTTTATCGGGAGACTTGGGGGAACGCTGGGTGGAAGGAAATTTGTGGCTCCTCTCAGATTCCAGAACTTTCTGCCACAGAAATGTGAGGAACGTGTGTTTTTTTAGCCAAATTTTGAAGTTTGCAAAGGATTCTGGGTAAGAGAACCTGGTCCGAGCCCCGCAAGTCACCCCATCTTGGATTCCCCTAGGTCTCTAGTTTTCAGAAATGCACAGGTTTGGTAGGTTTCACTAGGTGCCGGCTGAGCTAGAGGCCAAAATCTACAGGTAGGCACTTCGCAAAAAACACCTCTATTTTCTTCCAAAAATTTGGATGTGTCCACGTTGCGCTTTTGGGCGTTTCCTGTCGCGGGCGCTAGGCCTACCCACACAAGTGAGGTATCATTTTTATCGGGAGACTTGGGGGAACGCTGGGTGGAAGGAAATTTGTGGCTCCTCTCAGATTCCAGAACTTTCTGCCACAGAAATGTGAGGAACATGTGTTTTTTTAGCCAAATTTTGAGGTTTGCAAAGGATTCTGGGTAACAGAACCTGGTCCGAGCCCCGCAAGTCACCCCATCTTGGATTCCCCTAGGTCTCTAGTTTTCAGAAATGCACAGGTTTGGTAGGTTTCCCTAGGTGCCGGCTGAGCTAGAGGCCAAAATCTACAGGTAGGCACTTCGCAAAAAACACCTCTGTTTTCTTCCAAAAATTTGGATGTGTCCACGTTGCGCTTTGGGGCGTTTCCTGTCGCAGGCGCTAGGCCTACCCACACAAGTGAGGTATCATGTTTATCGGGAGACTTGGGGGAACGCTGGGTGGAAGGAAATTTGTGGCTCCTCTCAGATTCCAGAACTTTCTGCCACAGAAATGAGAGGAACATGTGTTTTTTTAGCCAAATTTTGAGGTTTGCAAAGGATTCTGGGTAACAGAACCTTGTCCGAGCCCCGCAAGTCACCCCTCCTTAGATTCCCCTAGGTCTCTAGTTTTCAGAAATGCACAGGTTTGGTAGGTTTCCCTAGGTGCCGGCTGAGCTAGAGGCCAAAATCTACAGGTAGGCACTTCGCAAAAAACACCTCTGTTTTCTTTCAAAAATTTGGATGTGTCCACGTTGCGCTTTGAGGCGTTTCCTGTCGCGGGCGCTAGGCCTACCCACACAAGTGAGGTATCATTTTTATCGGGAGACTTGGGGGAACATAGATTAGCAAAACAAGTGTTATTGACCCTTGTCTTTCTCTACATTTTTTCCTTCCAAATATAGGAGAGTGTGTAAAAAAGACATCTATTTGAGAAATGCCCTGCAATTCACATGCTAGTATGGTCACCCCGGAATTCAGAGATGTGCAAATAACCACTGCTCCTCAACACCTTATCTTGTGCCCTTTTTGGAAATACAAAGGTTTTCTTGATAGCAATTTTTTTCTCTTTATATTTCAGCAAATGAATTGCTGTATACCCGGTATAGAATGAAAATGCACTGCAGGGTGCAGCTCATTTATTGGCTCTGGGTACCTAGGGTTCTTGATGAACCTACAAGCCCTATATATCCCCGCAACCAGAGGAGTCCAGCAGACGTAACGGTATATTGCTTTCGATAATCTGACATTGCAGGGAAAAGTTACAGAGTAAAACGTAGAGAAACATTTATGTTTTTTTCACCTCAATTTCAATATTTTTCTTTTTCAGTTGTTATTTTCTGTAGGAAACCCTTGTAGGATCTACACAAATGACCCCTTGCTGAATTCAGAATTTTGTCTACTTTTCAGAAATTTTTAGGTTTCTGGGATCCAGCATTGGTTTCATGCCCATATCTGTCACTGACTGGAAGGAGGCTGAAAGCACAAAAAATTGCAAAAATGGGGTATGTCCCAGTAAAATGCCAAAATTGCGTTGGAAAATTGGGTTTTCGGATTCAAGTCTGCCTGTTACTGAAATCTGGGAAGCTGCTGAGTTTAGCACCACAAACCCTTTGTTGATGCCATTTTCAGGGGAAAAACCACAAGCCTTCTTCTGCAGCCACTTTTTCCAATTTTTTTGAAAAAAACAACATTTTCCCTGTATTTTGGCCAATTTCTTGGCCTCCTTCAGGGGAACCCACAAAGTCTGGGTACCTCTAGAATCCCTAGGATGTTGGAAAAAAAGGACGCAAATTTGGCTTGGTTAGCTTATGCGGACAAAAAGTTATGAGGGCCTAAGCGCGACTGCCCCAAATAGGCAAAAAAAGGCCTGGCACAGGAGGGGGAAAAGGCCTGGCAGCGAAGGGGTTAAATTATTGGCAATTAAGATATCTAACAAGAAAGTTATTGAGGATCATGTTCATTGATATGCAATGTTTGGGAGAATGTGCACAAGAGACTCTTTCAACTGAACTATAAGATGTTAAACTATGATGTCATTTGAGATGTCATAAATGATGTCATAGAACATGCCATGAGTGATGTTGTATTTGAGGTCTTATGCAGTGCATGGCTGGGGAGCAAGTTCTAGATAGCACTGCTAACTATAACTGGTGAATTCCTTCGTTTTGTTAGTCCAAAATGTTAATGTTGTCATTGAGCAATTCACCTAATTATAAAGTTACTTCAACCTTTAGTTTTTTCTGTGAATGTCTAGGTTTTTTTTTTAAAGTAAATTCATTATTTAGGTTTGTGTATGTATGGTAGAATGATTCTGTAATATATGTTGTGCTTAGATATTATTTTGTAAAAATAATGTTTTTTCTTGTAACATAACAGGGTATTAAATAGATGGATATTAAATATTTCAGTAGTAAATATATATTTGCTCAGTTCTTGTAACTCTCATTTAAAAAAAAATCTCTTTATTGGCATTTATATAGAACATATCACATATTGGCCAACATGCCTTATAGGATATAGTCACAGAGTACAGAAACAATCATGGTCTCCCTGCATTTGGAGATCGCGTGTTAACAACAAAACATACAGTGACAACAAGGGTGTGGTGCAGTTGAGAATAACAAAATATTGGAATAATGCCCCCAAACACTTCTGTTTGTTCAGTCTTATAGAGGAGCAATCACAATGGCTGTAATGGAAACATACAATTTAACAAGGAACAAATGACAAAAGAATCGTATTGGCTGATGTTGTCTCAGGTTGCCCCTGGAGGGGTGGGGGCGGGGGAGGTGGGGGGAAGTCGGACAATAGGAGCTAGTCAGGAGCACAGCGCATTTCATCTCAATATGTTTATGCATACGCTTAAGTCTGGGACCCCCAGGTCGCACCTGGACCACCAAAGGAACATCCTCAAAGCCAATGTCTAAGTGGGGGGCTTGTGTAGCCTGTTGGACAATTTTAGGACATATGTGTCCCAAAGCGTGGCTTTAACACCTCCTCCCCACAGTCATTGGTTCTTACAAAGGCATCCACCTCTGCTAGTGCCCATTTTTTGAGTTATCTGTGCCACCAGGTAAACATCGGGAGGTGTGGGGCCTTCCAAGCCGCAGCAATTCGGCGTTTAAAAATGACTTGGGCTAAATCTACTAGTTTGAGATAATGTTTATTACGCTTGGTGCATTTTGTGATCCCCAGGAGACAGATGAGAGGGTCTAATGATAGCTCAGCCACCATAGACACTTGTTCCAACACCTGTGCCCAGACACACTGTAGCGGAAGGTACTGCCAACCATATGCAAAGATGTAGCATATGCATATCCGCAGCATGGGCAGACTAAGGACACCTCAGGAAACACATTGTGGAGGTGATGGGGCGTGAGGTAGTTTTGGTGATGGTAGTTGAATTGTGTGAATTGCAATCAGGCAGTACAGGAAATGCATTTCACCCGCTCCAGAGGCATAGTCTACTATTTGGGTGTCCCATTTAGGGTTATCCTGCATTTAGGGTTATCCTGCAGCAGGAGAACAGTGCGACCAGCGAATAGCGACTTGTATAGTGCGGACATCGCCTGGCCGCCCAATCAGTGAGTTAGAAAACATTGTAACCCCGGGTTTAAAGGTGGTTCCCCCTGTCTCAGTGACCAAATGCCCTCGATCGCAGCTAGACCAGCATTGTGGGTCAGAAAGGTGCCAGGACCTAATCCGTAGAACTCCCTGAGGCCATGGAAGGAGAATAGAACACCTTCAGTATACAGATCTCCAAGTTGGGTGATCTCTGCCTCTCTCCATGGGGAAGGATCATGAGCCTCAAGCAGTACCCTGAAAGCGGGCACACTCTAAAGAGATAACTGTGGTGTATATGGTGGTGGTGTGTGGAAGGGTTGCACATAGCAGGCCCACACAAGCTTGCCTTTCAAATCCGCCTGAACATGTCTCACTTCTCCAGTCAGATCAACAGCGAATGGGCCACTATAATTGGGCCGCCGGAAAATATAGCTCCAGGTCATTTCTTGTAACGCTCATATGGATACATGAAACTACCAATCTATTTTTTAAGGTGCTAATACTCTCAAGAGAGCCTCTAAACTGTTAAATAAAACAGCTCTTTACAGAGCTACCCTCTAGTTTTATCATGTGTGTTGTTTTGTATTGTTTCCCTTTTTTTTGTTCTTAAATTCATTCATGAGTCACTCATGAGAGCCAGAGAAACCCATCCCAATCAATGGCTCTCATGAGCCTCTTGTGAGAGTGTGTGAGAGCTAGGTAGACTGTCCCCTGCATACTGTCTGAGGGGGCAGTGCTTCCTGGTTTGCTCTCCTGAGCCATTCATGAGATCATACTTTGTGTAATTGAATTTGCATTTACACTAAATATATCCTGATGTAGAATTTATAATCTATAAACACCAGAAAAGTAACAGTATGTTTAGTTTAATGAAATGCAATTCATTATTTAATTGCGGAAAAAAGTACATCACTTAGGTTTATGAAATAACCCCACAGGGTGTATGGAGAGAGACTGGCCTCTCCTTTCAGATCTCTCGCTGAGATGACGGGTGCACATATTAGGGTGTGTACATGAACTGACCTCTCCTGTCAGACCTGCCTCTCAGATGACAGGTTAGCGTAGTGAGGTGTGTGCATGGACTGGCCTCTTCTCTCAGACCTCTCTCTCAGATGATGGATTTGCATAGAAGGCTGCATGTTTAGGGACTGGCCTCTTCAGTGAGACCCCTCTCTTGGATGACAGGTGTTCATAGCGTGCTCTGTCCAGGGACTGCCCTCCCTGCTAACACCCCTCTCTCCGATAATGGGTGTGCATAGTAGGGTGTAGGAAGAGAGTGTTCTCTACTCACAAGTCTTACCAAGCCTACTCTTATCAGAGTAGATTCTGATGAACACTATCTCCAGTAACACTCCTTTCTACAGTAGCAAGTGTGCATACCACAGTATATTCAAAGATCACTTACTCCTTCTACTTTTCACAATCCTGTTAGAGTCTAGCGAGATTGTAACTCTAAAAAAAAAAAAAGAATTAACCATCTACTCATCATATTACTTATTTCTTACACACTTTCTCTCAAAAACAATGACCACTATATGCATTCCTACTAATGGAGTGCATTGAGAACTCATCTACCACTTTTTACGAAAGTTCTGTGAGATCATAAAAATGAGTTAAAAACAATATACATTTATTTTATTCACAGTAGTTATCCCTTAAACACCCCCTCTGTAAATTTAGGGGACAGCATGCCTCTTGGCTGCCTGCTTATATAGCTTTTTTATTTCATTTCTAAAACTCCTCCAATTTTTCACAGTAAAGGGTTATGGCAGCCATTTAATTTGTAACATTCCAACAGCCAGCCAATCAGAGAACATGCTCTAGTGAGACTCGCAGGAGTCTCTCGCTCCCACACGATCTTGAAGGATCATGGGAAAAACAGGTCTCTCTCCCAAACACATGCCTCCACTTTTAAATTTGCACTCTTGCGGCAATTCTGTGGGACTCTTGCAAACCCAACTAGCCAAATATATTATTATTTTTTACCCTTAATTTCTCATAAGCCACTGAAGGAATTTATGCCAGATCACAAAAAGCACAATCTGTGGGCCAAGATCTAGCTTCCTGCCAAATTTTTGGGGGGTCATTCTGACCTCGGCGGTAAAAGGCCCTTACCGCCGGTCAGAAGACCGCCATAACACCGCCGCGGCCGCGGTTAACCGCCACGGTCATTCTGACCCACAACGGCCAAACCTCCAAAAATCCGTCCTCCACTGCAGCCCGCCACATCAGCGGGCAGCGAGAAACTGGAGATGACCAAACCTCCACTGTCACGCCAACAGAAATACGCCCATGCCATTACGACCCACGAATCCACACGGCGGTCATTCAAACGCGGTATTCCATTGGCGCTACACACCGCCGCAGTCAGAATACACACACAGCACCAAAACACAGCCACATTGGACAATTTGAAATACACACACCTGATACATATACACACACCACTCCCACACAATCAACCAACTATAAAACACACACCCACATCACCCACAAACCCCTGTGACCATAATTACTGAGAGAAGGAGAGAGAGACACAGCAGACAATCCATAGCAAGACACACTGAGGCACACTACACCATCACACACACCACATAGTAGCACAAAGCACCACTCACCAACATACTTATCATCACATACACTACCCCACACCTCACCCACACCACCCCATGGCACCCCAAAGGCACCCACGCTTTTCGGACCAAGAACTCCGGGTCATGGTGGAGGAAATCCTAAGAGTGGAACCCCAGCTCTTCGGCTCGCAGGTGCAGCACACCAGTATAGCTAGGAAGGCGGAGCTATGGCAGCGGATCGTGAACAGGGTCAACGCGGTGGGACAGCATCCCAGGAATAGGGAGGACATCCGCAAAAGATGGAACGACCTACGGGGGAAGGTCCGATCGATGGTCTCCAGGCACAACATCGCGGTCCAGAAGACTGGCGGCGGACCACCATCCACCCCTCCCGAATTCACATCGTGGGAGCAAGAGGTCTTGAACATCCTGCATCCTCAGGGCCTCGCAGGAGTAGCCGGAGGAATGGACTCTGGTAAGTCCAATCTCGACTACTATATCCCCCCCACCCCACCAGCATGCCAACCCACACCCCCACCCTCACCCCCAACCCCCCAGCACACATCCTCCCTGACAATGTCTCACCAGCACAACCCACCCATCCCAACACCAACTCCTGCATGCCAACACAAATCATGGGCACCCATCACCTAAGCATGACCACTGCACTAACCCCCCCCCCCACTAACTACCCTCACAACACCTCCCTCAAGGGAATGCCTGCACTGGGGGACAAGGGCACCCATAACACGCACGCTATTGCACACACAGAAACAATAACCAAACTCTCTTACCCCATGCAGGACCCGAACGACAACACACCAGCCAGGAGGGTCCAGAAGTGTCCATCCCACCACCGGAACAGGCCCACACTGAGGATAGCAGCTCTGTCGACAGTGAACCTGATGACCAGCCCGGACCATCGGGGACCTCTGGGCAGTCGGTTCCCCTCAGGCAGCCACAGGCCACACCAGACCCGACCCCCTCTGCCAACACCAGCACAGCTCCCACCCAGCGGGCCCATGCCTCTGTCTCTAGGACAGCTCAATCAGCGGTGTGTCTGCCACTACAGGGCACCCAGGCTAACCCAACACCCCAACAACAACAGGGACCTGGGGGCAGTGGTAGCGGGCACACCGTCCAGGGGACAGAGGCCGGGGGAAACCGGGCAGCTCGGAGGGCTGCTGTGCGACAGGGGGGGGAGGAGAGGCCCAGGGAACCCACTCTCCAAGAGGCCCTCACCACCCTCATGGGGGCATAACACCACTCCCAAGAAACGATGGCGACGGTACTGGCCAGGTTCACTGAGATCCAGGCACAGCAGGAGGAACGCTACATGGGGTTCAGGGAGGAGCTGAGAATCATCGGGACCGCAATGGGGACCATCGTCCTGGCCCTCCACAGGATAGAGGACGCGTTGCGGGACCATGGTGCACCACACAGGGCCCCTGTCACTAGCCCGGACCAGGAACAGCCTACCACCTCCGCCGGCGCTAGTGGACAGGAGGTCCCAACACCTCGACAGCCCCCCAGAACCCCACCTACTGCTGAAGAACAAGAGGAGCCTGAGACCAAAAAAAAAGACAGAGTAGGATGTCAAGACCCCCGCCAGCAGGACATACCCCCTCAAGTCTTCCCACTGTCCCACATTGCCACCCTGTCCAACCATGAACTGCCTATGCTCCATCCTTCCACAGGCAAAAGGACAATGCACCTGTGAGACTGAGAACTGGACTCTGCCATGGATATTCCTCCACCCCCACCCCCACCCATCACCCTTAGAATCACATGTACCGATATCTAGCACTGTAAATAAATCACATTTTGCACACAAATCTGTTTTGAGTCATGCTGTATTATTAACAAATGATTTACATATTACTGTTCAATTTCTGTTCTGTCAATTAGTCATGACAACATACCAATGTCAATATGCTGTATTTCATGGGCGAACCAAGCAGAAGTCAGGTACTGAGTCAGACAGCACTGAGAAGGGAAGGGAAAGGCAAAAATTAATGAAAAACATCTGTGGGGAACTACAGAAAGTACAGATGCAGGAGGCTATAAGCAATTGTGAAATGGCGTGGGTGATTCTTACCTGTGTGTTACTGGAAATACTGTTGTATCACTCTGTCCCTATTGTCTGTGTCGTCCTCAGAGTCTTCCTCCTCTTCACTCTCCACAGGCTCCACGGCTTCTACAACACCACCATCTGGACCATCCTCCTGCAGGAAAGGCACCTGGCGTCGCAAAGCCAGGTTGTGGAGCATACAGCACGCCACGATGATATGGCACACCTTCTTTGGTGAGTACATTAGGGATCCACCTGTCATATGCAGGCACCTAAACCTGGCCATCAGGAGCCCAAAGGTTCGCTCAATCACCCTCCTAGTACGCCCATGGGCCTCATTGTACCGTTCCTCTGCCCTGGTCCTGGGATTCCTCACTGGGGTCAATAGCCACGGCAGGTTGGGGTAACCAGAGTCACCTATTAGCCACACACGCTGTCTCTGTAGCTGTTCCATCACATAGGGAATGCTGCTATTTCGCAAAACATACGCGTCATGCACTGACCCTGGGAACTTGGCATTTACATGGGAGATGTACTGGTCAGCCAAACAGACCACCTGGATATTCATTGAATGGTAATTCTTCCTGTTCCTGTACACCTGTTCATCGTCATTTGGTGGGACTAAAGCCACATGGGTCCCATCAATTGCACCAATGATGTTGGGGATGTGTCCAAGGGCATAGAAATCAGCTTTCACTGTAGGCAAATCACCCTCCTCTGGGAAAATGATGTAGCTCCGCATGAGTTTCATCAGGGCAGACAACACTCTGGATAAGATCTTGGAAAACATAGGCTGAGACATCCCAGATGACATGGCCACTGTTGTCTGGAATGAGCCAGTTGCAAAGAAATGGAGGACAGACACAACCTGCACTAGAGGGGGAATTCCTGTGGGTTGGCGGATGGGGGACATCAGGGCTGGCTCCAGCTGGGCACACAGTTCATGGATGGAGGCTCGGTCAAGTCGGTATCGTAGTATTATGTTGCGTTCTTCCATTGTGGACAGGTCCACCAGCGGCCGGTACACGCGAGGATTCCTCCTTCTCATCGCTAGTCCCAGCGGACAGTGCCTAGGAAGGAGAATATGGAGTACAGAGTCAATCCACTCACAGGTACGTACAACACAGCTTGCACAGTACAGGTAAATGTATGGTTTGATATGTTTGTATGTGTGCCATTGCAAGGCCTAGGCCTGTGTGACGCATTAGAAATTAAGCCATGTGGGCCCTTGAAATGGCCGATGCCTGACCTGTGAAGTGGGACAATGGGATGTGAGGTCACTGCGCTGGCGGGGCACACCGTGGCGGTAGGCGGTCGAAGACCGCTGTGCGAAGACGCATTGGTTAACATTGAAGCCTATGGGTTTCAGGAGCCAATGACGATGTGCGCCGGCGGTCGCGGGACGCACCGCCGCGGTACGCACCGCCGCGGGCGTGACCGCCATTTTCTATCTGCTCAATCATTCGAGACCTGATCATCCACAGGAGAGGACCTATACTGCAAGTGCTGCTGTGAACTCGGTCTGGAAGTGACAATGGCTGCTGCTACTGGTGAAAGGGCCCCCGCCTTCAGTTCAGAAGAGTTGGAGAAGCTCGTGGACGGGGTCCTCCCCCAGTATGCGCTACTCTACGGTCCTCCAGACCAACAGGTGAGTACACTCAGTGCACATTGAATGGGTTATGCCTGTGTGGAGGGGGGGGGGATGTAAGTTATTGGGGTGTGGAGGGAATGAGGAGTGCAACGCACGACAGATGAGAGAATGGGAACCATGACAAGGTTGGGGAGGGGGGGGCATGTACTCCAAACATGCAGATATGTGACGGTTTCTCTTTCCCACCCTGTACATGTCAAACAGGTGAGGGCCCACCAGAAAATCGATATTTGGCGTGCCATCGCCAAGGAAGTCCGGAACTTGGGGGTCTACAACAGACGGGGCACCCACTGCCGCAAGAGGTGGGAGGACATCCGCAGCGGAACGAGGAAGACCGCAGAAACACTGCTGGGGATGGCCTCCCGACCTAGGAGGGGTGCCAGTCGCACCATGACCCCCCTGATGTCCCGGATCCTGGCGGTGGCCTACCGTAATTTGGATGGGCGCTTGAGGACAGCACAGCAGACACAAGGGGGTGAGTATCCGCACATTCTCCTATCTGTATGCGCATTGGAGGCGTCTGGGTGGGGGAGGAGGGCTGTGGGTGACATTAGGCCAGGGCGCTCTCTGTAGTGTAGTTCGCTCCCTTAGGCATGGCCCTGTGCCCCCGCCCCCCACCTCTGTAGGGTGCCAAGTGCAGCTACCCATGCTCCAGTATCACACATGTGCGCGTGTGTTGTCCCTAGACCTGTTTGCCTAGTCAGAAGTACTGAGTAGTGTACCCCAAGTTCGCGACTTAGTGCACGAGGCACCTGTGTCTGTCCTCTCCGCAAAGGGTATTGCTAAGGCATGCACTCAACTTTGTTTCATTTCTCCCCCCACCCTAAATCTTTGTCTTCTTGTGTTTTAGCATCATCCGGCGGAGGAGATTTGGCGTCGGAGCAGGAGGGAGCTGCAGATCACCAGGACCCGGTGGGCACTGACACAGACATCAAGGGCACCAGTGATCCGGAGGGCGAGGGGAGCACCACAACGGGGGCCGGTGGAGACACCAGCGACACGGACACGTCCTCGTTTGGGAGCTCCCTAGCGGTGGCGGCACCATCTGTGCCCCCCGCAACAACAGGTACAGCCGCCACCCAGCGCACCAGCACCGCCCTCCCAGCAGCCCCTCAGTCTTCGCTCCGTGGCCGCTCGGCCAGGAAGGCGAGCGTCTCCTTAGCCCCAGGCACCTCAGCCCCTGCCTCTGTTACCCCTGCTGCCCTCAGTGCGGAGCTCATTGACCTGGTGAGGATGGTCATTGTTGGGCAGACTACCCTTCTGAATGCCATCCAGGGGGTGGAAAGGGAGGTGCATCGGAGCAATGCCTACCTGGAGGGCATTCATTCTGGTCAGGCTGTCCATCAACGAGCGTTCACTGCTCTGGCCTCAGCACTGACGGCAGCCATTGTCCCTGTCTCCAGTCTCCCTCTTCTATCTGCCTCCACCCTTTCTCTGTCTCCTGTACCTCAACCTATCCCATCCACACCATCAGACCAGCCTGCACACACCTCAACACCCAAGGCCAGCTCATCCAAACATAAGCACCACAGAAAACACAAGCATTCACCCAAGCAACACACAGATGCAGACATATCAACAGTCACTACCACCTCTGTGTCCCCGTCCTCCTCGTCTCCCTCCTCCCTCCCTGTGACGTCTACACTCACACCTGCATGCACCCCAACATCAGCCAGTTCTTCCACCACCAGCAAACCCTCCACTACAGTCCGCACACCTGCAGTCACCACCCCCACTGGCATTTACACGTTCCCTGTGTCCTCTCCCACTGTGTCTGTCACCCCCTCTTCCAAGACACATAAACGCAGGCAGACACCCAAACAACAGCCAACCACCTCACCACAGCCTACGTCCCAGTCACCTGCACCCAAGGACAGCACACCTGGCTCTCATACAACCACATCCTCTTCCTCCACTTCTCTCACCACTACTCCTACCCCTTACCTTGGTCCCAAGAAAAATTACCTCTCCAGTTTTGACCTCTTTCCCTCCCCCGACCCACCCCCTCCAACTGGGAAAAGTCCCAAGGGCACCTCAGCCACCACCAGCCCAACTTCTACAGTGCAAGTGGTGCATGGCATGTGGAGTCCACCCTTTGGCGGCAGTAACACTTCGGTGAGCAGCAAGGGGACAGCCAGCCCCCCCCCCAGGCAAGAGGACCCGGAAATTGAAGGGCCGCCGTGAGCGGACAGAGACGGCTGCCCCCAAGGAGGTGACTCCGGCCACTTCACCGGCCACAGCACCCAGGGGAGGCAAGGGCCCGAGAGCCCCATCTAAGGAGCGGAAGGACAGCCGGGCGGAGAGGACAACCACCAGGAGCGCGGAGCAGGAGGGCCCCACAAGCCCCATCCCGGCTGCAAGGGACGACACCAAAGGGCCCAGGACTCACTCCCCGAAGGGGCCTGACACAGCACGGTCGGAGGGCGAGTGAGCAGGGTGTCCAGGCCAGGTATGACTCCCTTGACATACTGCAAGAGCACCGCTGAACAGGGCCCCGCCGTGAAGACAGGTACCGCTGAACAGGGCCCCGCCGTGAAGACAGGTACCGCTGAACAGGGCCCCGCCGTGAAGACAGGTACCGCTGAACAGGGCCCCGCCGTGAAGACAGGTACCGCTGAACAGGGCCCCGCCGTGAAGACAGGTACCGCTGAACAGGGCCCCGCCGTGTAGACAGGTACCGCTGAACAGGGCCCCGCCGTGAAGACAGGTACCGCTGAACAGGGCCCCGCCGTGAAGACAGGTACCGCTGAACAGGGCCCCGCCGTGCAGAAGAGCACCGCTGAACAGGGCCCCGCCGTGAAGACAGGTACCGCTGAACAGGGCCCCGCCGTCTCAAGCACCGCTCCGCTGGGCCCTTCCTGTCAAGCACCGCTCCGCTGGGCCCTTCCTGTCAAGCACCGCTCCACTGGGCCCTTCCTCTCAAGCACCGCTCCGCTGGACATCGCCATGTCATGCACCGCTGCGCTGGGTCCCGCCGTCTCAGGCACTGTTTATGGTTCACTGTGCCCACCATGCCTCCTCCTTGACCAGTGGACTCTGTAATCCACCTGAGAGACTGTGGCTTTGCACTCCCCAGGATGGTCCAGTGGGCAATCCTCCCACTGTAGAGACATTGAGAGACTGTGGCTTTGCACTCCCCAGGATGGTACAGTGGGCAACCCACCCACTGTAGAGACATTGAGAGACGGTGGCTTTGCACTCCCCAGGATGGTCCAGTGGGCAACCCACCCACTGCAGAGACTTGAGAGACTGTGGCTTTGCACTCCCCAGGATGGTCCAGTGGGCAACCCACCCACTGTAGAGACATTGAGAGACTGTGGCTTTGCACTCCCCAGGATGGTCCAGTGGGCAACCCACCCACTGCAGAGACCTGAGAGACTGTGGCTTTGCACTCCCCAGGATGGTCCAGTGGGCAATCCTCCCACTGTAGAGACATTGAGAGACTGTGGCTTTGCACTCCCCAGGATGGTACAGTGGGCAACCCACCCACTGTAGAGACATTGAGAGACGGTGGCTTTGCACTCCCCAGGATGGTCCAGTGGGCAACCCACCCACTGCAGAGACTTGAGAGACTGTGGCTTTGCACTCCCCAGGATGGTCCAGTGGGCAACCCACCCACTGTAGAGACATTGAGAGACTGTGGCTTTGCACTCCCCAGGATGGTCCAGTGGGCAACCCACCCACTGCAGAGACTTGAGAGACTGTGGCTTTGCACTCCCCAGGATGGTACAGTGGGCATGGTGGCTCCTCGTGGATCTGGCGTCGTGGACTCATGTGGCTGTGGTGGCCCCCCCTTCCCTTCCCCCTGAGGTGCCTGTAGTTTTGACATCAGATGCCCCTGCAGTGTTCTCTCCAAAGGACTCAGGTCTCGTGTGTGGGCTTTGCCCTTGTTTCGCAGAACCTTGGCCCACGGACATGTTAGATTCGTAGGATGTGCAGGACTTGTTACTTCAGTGATACACTGATGTGTATATCTTTTTGTTTTTTGTAAATATTTTTCACGGTTGCTCAATTATTTCCAGGTGCTTTTTTTGTACATGAAAATTTATTCCAAATTTGGTTGTGTCATTGTATTTTTAAAGGGTCTTTGTGTGGTGTCACTGTGACTTCCTGCTCTGCATTGGTGTGTACATATTGGGGGGGTGGGGCGGTCGCATATGTGTATGCCCGTAACCTTTCTTCCTCCCCCCTCCCGTGTGTCGTAGGTGCAGTACTCACCGTTGACGTCTGCACCGGAGTTCGTACTCGTGGTAGATGAGCAGGTAGACGAGAGCAGGTATGATGTTCAATTCGGGTTCCATGCTGTCCGGATTCCGCGTGGAGTGTCTCGAGGTGAGCGTTTTCCATTGGAAATGTCTGTTTCCGCCGTGTTTTTATCGGCGGGGCTCCCGCCCCGGAAAAGGTGGCAGATTGGTGGGTCGTGATAGGGTGGGCGGTACATTGTCTGCCGCCTGGCTGTTGGCGGTGACCGCTGCGCTGTTTGTTTGTTCCGCCGTGGTGGTCGGAGTGTTAATGCGGCGGGCTGAGTTGGCGGTTCCCGCCAGGGTCAGAATTGCATTTTTTTGACCGCCGGCCTGTTGGCGGGTTGGCCGCCGCTTTATCACCGACCGCCAGGGTCAGAATGACCCCCTTGGTGTAATTCAGTTCAGCAATTTTTGCTGTGCCATGTCTAAAGAAGTCTATGGAAAATGGATGAGGATTTTATGTTTAGGGGCCCCACTTTTTTCTCAGCACCTGCTTGATGGATCACCCCCACACTTTCCAGAAAAATGCTGAGGTGGATTAACTTTTCTGTTTGAAAAGTTCTGTGAATGAAAATTCATCAAACAGGCCAAAGCTGTTAATAAACCACAATATGCACTGTATATGTAGAAGCAGACCTAACATAACTATAACACTATAACTACCTACTGGAAACCACAAGTAGGTTTATATATTTATATGTATATATATATATATATATATATATATAGATATATATATATATATATATATATATATGTATATACAGTCACACAGAGCGTTTTTTGTTTTGCCAATAACCTTGTCGTCGCTTGACAAATCTTCCTGAAATTTCCAAAACTTATACTGTGGTCATTTCAGCTGCTTTCTAAAAACTTTTGGGCTGATCCGTCAAGTGGGGGCTGAGAAAAACAGGAGGCCCGAAACACTTTTTCCCCATTCTATGCCAAAGGCATTTTACAAAATTGTAAGCACGACTACAACCCAAACCGTTGAACGGAATTGCATCAAATTTGGCAGAAAGCTAGCTCTTGGTCCTGAAAGCATGCTTTTTGTAATTTGATCCAAATCCAATCAGTAGTTTTGGAGAAATTGGAGTTTAAAAAATATAGATATGTAGGGACGCGGATACTCCACGGAGACAACTGTCCCTGAGTAGATATCTAATTGGCTGTCAACACTTCAAGCAGGAAGTGTTGCAGCTATCTTGGGACTCGGCTTCGGCCGAGTCCCAGAAAATTTGAAAAAAAAAGAAAAAAAAAGGTGTTGGGGTCCAGAGGGAGCCCGCGAGGGCTAAAAAGCATTTTTTTTTTTAAAGTCAGAAAATCCACAGATCCATGAATTTTTTTAAAAAGGGCAGTCTCCCACGGTTTTCTTTTAATTAGACCCCTTGTGGGCCAGGTCCCGGGGGCATTGGGGCCTTTAATTAAAGAGGGGGGTGCATGTGGCCGCCTTCGTAGGGCTTCCATTAGACCCTGGGGCTGCAACCTACCAGGGCGATCAGTAATTAGAATGCGTGGAGGCATGCGGTTCCCCCTGTGCCCTGGGGCCACCACCTCCCCAGGGCAAAATGGGGGAGGTCTTATGGCCTCCTCCACAGCTTCAGGGACCACCACCTCCCCGGGTTTAAAATGAAACAATGAGGGGGTCAATTTCAGATCACCCATGGCCAGGGACCACCACCACCTACCCGGGGCTTCAAATAAATTAAACACATGAGGCCGTCCGGCCCCCCCCGCAGCACCGGGGACCACCACCTCTCTGGAGCTTCAAACAAATAAAATGCAGGGGGCACCTTGCCCCCTGCAACCCTGGGGACCGCTACCTCCCTGAGGCTTTAACAACTCTAGCGCCATATGTACGAACACATTTTCCCCAGCCATCCCCCTCAGCCCTGGCAACCACCACCGCTTGGGGCTTTAATAAAACAGCAAAGGGGGTCCTTTTCACACGCCTAGGCCCTGGGGACTATCACCTCCCCAAGCTATTTTAGTTGGAGGGGGGCTGAGTAGCCCCCCTTGAGGAGCCACTGATTGCCCTGGAGACCACCACCCCCCAGGGCTGGCTCCTTCTATGCCCCTTAGTGCCCAGACCCTGAACATAGCTGTTTGCTCTGATTTAGTGGGAGCTTTGACAGCTCCCACCAAGTCAGAGCAAACACTTCACTTTCTGCAAGTGAGACCTGTCAAACTGCTCTCAGCTCTCACTTGCAGAAAGTGACGTTTTCATCTGTTTCCCTATATGCAACTATGTATGCAGATGAAAGCATTGCTCCTGTAAGCAGGGAGCTGCTATTTAAAGTAGCTCCCTGCTTGTGGGAGCAATGCCAGCTTCCGCAGGATGTGGGGAGCCGACTAGGACTGAGGGCCTTGAGGCTACCCCGGCATTCCTGTCACTCTCTGTCTCTCTTCCATCCCATAATGGAATGGAAGAGAGAGAGAGGGAGAGATTGTCATTGAAGTAGTCTCTTTATGCACTGACTTCAAAGCGTCAAACTAGCAAAATGTTTGCTATGAATGTTATAGTTACATTTGGATGCAAAGTGGAACATAGTCACTTCTGGCCTAATGGTCAAGGTCTTGTGCTGTCATTCAGTTGACTGAAGGTTCAAATCCTAGTATCGCTCAGCAGTGGATCTGCTTATTCACTGGTGTTTTGACTTTAAAACCTTCCTAGTGATGAAACATTCATGTTTCTTTCCTATCACATACGTGGGTTGAATGTCATAGGTATGTCTGGAAAAAGCAGGGTAAGGAGTCACCTGGGGTGTAAACTTATGTTAAGATATTATCACGTGTGGCCTAAAGTTACTTAACGGCATGAGTTATAGTTTCTTCAGATAAGTATACGTATAACTTTATCTGCTGAATTTCTGTGGTTTTGTGTGGATAAAACGTTAATCTAACTATAACGTCCCTGTAACCTTTGTTTTTTTCAGTGAACTTCTATGCTTTTTTAATATAGAGTGAAATATAATTACTGTACTTTAAAGCACCAGCCATACATGTTGGAGGTTGGCCGCTGGGTCTGGCCTGAAGCTAACCCCCGCACATGCACCCAACTCCATGCTGCGCACAGCTTTTGGGTGTGTGTGGCAAGTATACGGTGTGTGAGATTTTTCCATTGGGCTTTGTATCCATATATCCATCGTGGCCTTACACTGGAGGTTGTGCTGTGTGTCGTGGTGGATATGCCGGTCAGCCAAAAAAAAATCGGCAACTTTTAGCCCATGTGGGGTCCCTCAGAAACCACTCCTTCTGTCCTGTGGGATCAATATGCCTCTATCCTGACCCCTTATGTATTTTTTTAATGTTTTCTCCCTGAAGACCCAGCCAAGAAACAAAGTGGCAGCTGCAACTTTCCTTTTAGGTTGCAGCTAGCCAATCAAGGCCTTGCTTTTTGTCCAAATCCGAAAATACTGAGCATATTTACAATAAATTACAAAAACAGCTGTTTCTAGACCGAGATCTACCGTTCTGCAAAATTTGTTGTAATTCCGTTTAGCAGTTTGAGCTGTAGTTGTGTCTAAAAACTGCAAAGTCCCCATTGACATTACAGGGGACAAAAGCGTATAGGGATCCCACCTTTTTCCCGGCCCCTGCTTGACAAATCACCAAGAACCTTTCGAGACAGCTGAAGTAACTGGTTCACTAATTTAGAAAATTTGGTGAAGCATTGTAACACAGCAGCAAAGTTATTAGCAAAAGAAAAAATGCTTTGTCTTTACTAATCTATATATGTATATCTATGTATGTATATATATATATATATATATATATATATATATATATATATGAGGTAATAAGCAAGCTATAGTTATTTCAGTTGGTTATAACTGGTGAATTTCATTTTTTTTTGTTGAAAATGTTACATTTCAACTGACATTTCAACCCAACTATAATGTCACTTTAACTTTTGTTTTTGTCAGTGAAATTCCATGGTTTTTAAAATGTAAAGTAACATTTTATTCCATACCAAGCTAGGCCTCAGCTGCTCTCCAAAGGCCAAGGCCTGCACCCAATCACAATGGGCGACCAACTCCCTGCAGCGCATGGCCTTTGCCATTGTGCAGCCTGGGGTTGTCCGCTGGGCCAGGCCTGTAGCTAGGCCCTGCGCCCAACCCCTTGAGGGTGGTAAATTCCCCACAGTGCATGGTCTTTGGCTTTGCACACTGTAGAGTTGACTGCAGGGACAGTTCCTATGCCTGGCCCTCCTTGGGTGATCAAGAGCCATTGCTGGCCCATGATCTTTTAGTGCCCTAAGACTCAACCTTTTTTCCATGGTACTGCAGTACTACTGCAAAATCGGACGGGGCCATGCTGAGCCCCACAGTAGTACTGTGGTACCTTAGAGCCACAAAATTTTATTTTTATTCAGACCCAGAGAGTGTCCCTTTAGGACCCCCTCACAAGGGCCAGGAGGCCAAGGTACCACTAGCCTTTCCCTTCTTCTTAATTTCTGATTGTTTTTTACCACACTGGGAGCAAGTCCCCAAGACATAAAACGGTGGCTGCAACTTTCTCTTGACAATTAGCCAATCAGATTGCATGTTTTGACCCAGCAATACTGTGATAGTACCAAGAGAGTACCACGCTAGCCAATCAGACTGCATGTTTCAGCTTGCGGTACTCCTCTGAAGTACTGCAACAGTAAGCATCTCTAAATATCTCTAAATTGTGAACCTTAATGTTCCAAGAACTACTGAACACATTTACATCAAATTACAAAAACACATTTCCTGGATCAAAAACTAGCTTTCTACTTAATTTGGTATAATTCTGTTCAGCAATTTTGGCTCTAGCTGTGTTTAAAGTTCATATGGGAGATTACATGGGGAAAACCTGTTTTGGGACCCCTTTTTTTCTTGATACCCTCTTGTAAGATCACCCCTAAAGTTACCAGGAAGGAGCTAAGGTGGATGAAGCATTTTACATTTCATTAAGATTCTTCAAATGGTTCTTAGCTTGTTGCACTGGCCCTGCTTCCCTCTGTCCTCTGATGTTTCAATGTGTGTCCCTGCTCCCTCCCTCTTGCCCTCCATGTCCCATTGAGCTGTCACTGCCCCTCTTGTGTGCTCTGCATGGTTTGCTGTGTTGCCTCTGTCCCTCCTGCCTGCCCAGCATGGTTACCTTAATTCCTGTGTCCCTGGCCCCTATATCCTGCTTTTCGTTGCCTGAGTCAATGTCCCTATCCCTTCACTCCTGCCCTCATGGTCCATTGTAGTGCCTGCCCTCTGGTGTGCTACCATGGCCCCATGCCCCTGAACTCTGTTTCTGTGTCCAGGCCCTACCCCCTTCCTTCTGCCATCCATGGTCCTTTGTGCATGCCCGTACCCCTCCATCTTACCCACCATGGTTTGTTGTGCTGCTATTGCCTCTCCCACTTGCACCACATGGTCAACTTATTGACTCCATCCCTCCTTCCCTCCGTTGTCTGTGTGTGTGACCTTATGTCCTTCTTACTGGCCTCCATGATTGTTGTGCTATTAAGATCCTCATTTGCTTGCCCTGCATGTTCAGCTTGCTGCTCCTGCCCTGCCTTCTCCACCTTGCCCTCTGTTGGTCATTTGCTGATACCTGCACCTTCCCTCCTGCCTTTCATAGGCTTTTTTGCTGTCACTGCACTTCCTACTTGCCCTACATGGTCTGTTGTGCTGACACTGTCCCTCCTATCTGCCCTAAGTCGTCAGCTTGTCATCCCATTCCACTCCTCCTGTGGTCTGTTGTCTGAGGCTGTGCTCCTACCCTCCTCTCTCCATGGTCTGTTGTGTTGTCACTGACCCTCCCTCCTGCCCTAAATGGTTCACTGTGCTGCCACTCTCTCTCCTGCGTGCCCTACATGGTCCATTGGTCTCCCACTGCCCCTTCCACAGTCCTTAGTGTCTTACTGCTCAAGTGATATCATTACATGTGAGGGGCATGCAAAGTCTCCTACATAAGCACAAGGATCCAGCAGTAGATTAGCGCAACCAACATGCACACTGACGGTTCCATGCAAATATGTGTTTAATCCAAGTTGATTGGTGACAACAGCAACACTCTACATGTTTCAGCCAAGAAACAGACTTGATCATGGGTAGCACGATGTTGAGTACAGTGACCATTTAAACATTTTAACAAACTTAGATGATAACACTGTGAACAGAGTTATAGCTTCAGAGGGGTATTTTGGGTGTGACACCCCCCATATAAATTCATTCTTGGCTCTGTAGTTGGTTCTGAGGCCATGAGCCGGGTCAGCTATGTCTGTGTTGGGTTTTCTTGTTATCCATATGTCACCAAGAGGTTCTATCTTGTTGGATGTAAAAATATATATAGAGATGGTTTTACTAAACAAAAGTAGCAATTCTGCACCCATAGAAGTACACCATGAGTGGATCCAAATGTACTAAGTTTTAGAATTCACAAACATTGGCAGTACTAGGTATGGAAAACAAAACCAGTCTCAGGTTTCCACGCATACAACTGGCAATCATACACTCAAAATGGGATAGGCCAAATGCTTGCAAATAGTCTAAGCATTGCCAACCCCTCAGGGTAGCACTCCAAACCATTGTTTTTTGCCCATTGTGTCACTCTCGACAGAGGATCTGATTTAGAGTTTAGCAGATGTTGTAAAGGCAAAGAGGATGGCAGAGGTCTTTACATCTGCCACCCTGCCTTTACTCTGCCTGCTATATTTAGACAGACATCTCTATACATTGGCATTAAATGCCATCTTGGTGGTTCCAACCAATGTAGGAAACGTTTGATAGATGACTATGTCAAAATGATGGCTACCCATCAAACCTTTCCAAAGTTTTTTATTTATCAAAAACAAACTTCCACTTTGCAAGTTTGCTTTCGAAAAATAAAAAACACTTATAAGACCCCCTCTTCTACCATGGGAGTTTTCTATCTTGGGGTGGGGATCATTTTTTGTTTTTTATTGTACTTCACTGCTAAGATATACCTGGCAGTGACCAACAGTAGAATAAAGCCATACGACTGTCCACTCTAATTAGGGAAGACTGTCAAATGGCTTACTTCTGACACCACTACTTCACTAGGCTGTTGGAAGAACTTTTACACCGACGGAGTAAATTTTACTCCTTTGTCGTAAAACTCATGGTCTGCCTGTCTCAAAATTGGGAAGCTGTGCTTGAGAGGCCATGAGTTGCAATAGTGTTGAAGTACCTGCCTGCCAAACTCTAAATCGGCCCCAGAGGCCCACCTAATGCAAAATAATACTGACCCTGTTCCTCATGGGAATAGCTCATCCTGAACCTTGGTCTTCTCACCCTTTCACCTTGCAGCACACTGCTTTCTTAACTGGGAAATTTGAGATTCAAAACTCCCAAATCTCTCTAAGCTACGTCCCTGACTGTGAAGTAAACAGACACTCTGTGGAAGACATGAGCACCTTTTTGGAAGTATCAATCTCATAGAAAATACAACAAGATGATATTTTACGTAGCATATCCTTGGGAAGTACATAACTAGTATACAACAACATTCATACCCAATACTATTATAATTATTGTATTCTATAAATAATGATTTAACAGGTGCTGTCTGGAAGGATGTTAGAATATAAAAAAATACAATATTACATTTCATATTATGTACCTTCCGTAGACCTTGCTTTGACAAATGAATTCCAATACCTGTGATAGGTAACATCCTTAACCTATTGATTATGGGTACCATCTTAAAACAAATTGCATGAATATCATCATAGCCCAATCATCTAGATGCGAAATATAAAAGAGCACTCAAATACATCATATTATCTGTCCCACTCAAACATAAAATGTGTCCAGTGAAACCTTCACCATGTCAGAAGGCATCAAGAACATCCAGAAGCATTCCTAGTACACATTATTAACATTAAAATGTCTCACATAATTAGCATCTCAGGAGAAAAGAGTTAGGACCAAATGGGCTGGGCAGAATGTGACAGGTCATGCCAAAATGGCGTGCTATACGATCTCATTCAAGGTATTCTACCGAGAAGGAATCAAAATGTGTATAAACAGCACCAGAACTGTGATAATAAATTATATTCACATTAACAGAATGAGAAGAATACCGCTATATAAAGAAGAAAAACAAGGCAAGTGCTTAGCTTGTGCATTCCCCCGAAGTCCTGATGAGTTATTTCCAAATAAATTTATGAATGAAATAACGAGCAGATAAAAACTCTATTTCTATGTACAATACAAATATACATATCAGAAATGAGTGAGATGTGAAACGCAATAGAAATAGATTACAAATCTCCCACATGCACTACTCAAATGTATTTAGTGAGACAAAACTAAAATTGTTTCTTTAATTTATCTTCGTTTTAGGAAATACAGTAAACTTTTAAACTTTTTTAACAAATTTAAATTTTGATTTGAATTAATTTATTAAATATATAACTTTTAACCAAGTTCACTAAATATTAAACACAAATAAAGTGGTAGTAAGGGTGATTTAATGATACTATTATTATTTAAAAAAAATCACATTTATAAGTTTCATTAATATATTTACATTTTTATTATGTAAAACATATCTAATTTGAGTAGCTGTGCTGTTAATGTTTACTTTATTTTTTCCAGGTCAATAACAAACATTTAAAAAGATGAATTACATTCATGTCAGACATTAAAATAGCTGCATTTTTAATATATATATATATTATCTTCTTAAAATTTCCCTATACTTTCGAAAAAGGGAGCACTCCATCTTTGTGGTGGTGGTCACCACACCAGTGGCAGACATGTTCACCAGCTAAGTGTAGCATGAAATTCAGCCATAAAGTGACTTGTAATAACTTAGATGTCTAATTATACTCATAGGAGGCCTCATCCCATCCGTGCAGGTGGAGGAAATATGTAAGTCTAGACCTGGATGTAAATCCCCACTAGAGAATGGTGAATAACAAAAAACCGAGGCTTGCATCTAGGTGTAATAATAAATATAAACATGAGTACATGTATGGATGCATATTGAACTTTGTGAACCTGGCAAATTGAGGAGTTGTAACTAGTGCATTTGGTGGGTAAGCCATTTTTTCATGGCCGGTGTCAAAATATGTTTAAGTAGTTAACCAAAAATGGTCATTTTCAGGGGGAGAGAGGTTATGTTATATTTACTTTTTTTACTGTAACAGCATTTTACGTGTTTGTGTATTGGAAAATCAAAAGTGTTCTTAAACATATTATATAGTGGCATGAACTGAAGAAACCATAACTTCCCTTCAACAAAGTATTTTCAGTCAATTTTGTCCAGGCACTGTTTCTTATTCTTAACGGGTGACTAACCCCCACTGAGCAAGGCCTTTGGTTTTGTACAGCTAGACAGCCACAGGCCACGGTTTTCATCCTGGCCCTGTGCCAAACCTTCACCTTATGGCCAATCCCTCTTCTTCACATGCCTTAGGCCTTGCACTGTAGGAGCTGAGGGAAGGACCTGGCTTTTAACCAGGCCTGGTCCCCACCTGGGGTTGGCTAGGACTTACATTAAATACCCTCCGACCCAGGCTAAGCATTACCTTCCACGGTACACAGTAAGTGTTGTTCATAGCTAATCTTCGTCGATCTTCAGTCCTGTGAAATAGGGATTGCTGCAATGCATGGTCTATGGCCAGGTCCTGCCCCCAACTCTCTGCAGACAGCAAACCCCACGTGTTGCCAAGGTCTTGTAGTGTAGCCATTTTTAATGTAGTTTTATGCACGTTTGCTTAACTTATTAGGCCTCTGTGCACTTTGCCCTAGATGCATTTTAGTTAGCCTCGCACTGTTATTTTACAATAACCAGTTTCACAGTCTTGTTTTAGTTCCTTCTAGCACACTGTTTAGCTTACTTCAGCGCTGTGTTTGCAAACAATACATTCTTGCTCACTCTGTGCTTCAGTCAAGGATACAGTCTGGTACATTGCATGTATACGTGGTAGAAGTTTAGGGGCATATTTATACTCTGTTTGCGCCGAATGTGCGGCAAAATTTTTGACGCACAATCGGCGCAAACCCTGCCCCATATTTATACTTTGACGTCCGACCCGCGGGCGTCAAAATTCCACCATGTGCGTCATTTTTTGGAAGGGGGAACCAGCCTTGCGTTAATGATATGCAAGGTAGGCATTCCCTTCCAAAAAATGACTTTAAGGCCTGTGCCCCTTATTTATACTCTGGCGTCATTTTGACCCACAGGAGGGGGTGGGCCTTAAAAAACAGCGCACAGCCTGATGGGCGCCGTTTTTTAACGCCTGGGTCAGGGCAGGCGTTAAGGGACCTGTGGGCTCAGAAGGAGCCCAGAGGTGCCCTCCCCTGCCCCAGGGACACCCCCTGCCACCCTGGCCCACCCCAGGATGACACCCAAGGATGGAGGGACCCATCCCAGGGAAGTAAAGGTAAGTTCAGGTAAGTATTTTTTTCCGATTTTTTTTGTGGCATAGGGGGACCTGATTTGGGCCCCCCTACATGCCACTATGCCCAATGACCATGCCCAGGGGGCACAAGCCCCTTGGGCCATTGGGCAAGGGGGCATGACTCCTGTCTTTGCTAAGACAGGAGTCATGTCAATGGAGGTTGGGCGTAAAATAAAATGTCGCAAATCCGGTTTGAGGCCTGAATTTTGCCTCAGACCTGACTTGCACCATTTTTTGACGCACAACCCCCATTTTCCCATACGCCGGCGCGGCCTGGTGTAAGTAATTTTTTTTAACGCACACCAGTCCGCAGCGCCGGCTAACGTCATTCCATTAATAAGGTGCCTGCATGGCGCGTTGGAATGGCGTTAGCCGGAGGTAAAATTTTTGACGCACAACTGCGTTGGCGCAGTTGTGCGTCAAGAAGTATAAATATGGGCCTTAGTCTTTATGGTTCGTAGACAGTACACATTCTTACGCAGGAACATCGGGGTGTTAGTTCACATCAATAGTATAAAAACACTTTCTAGTCCTCGTACACGTAAGAGGGAGATTCCGACCAGGAACCCACAACTAGATGCTGACTGCCCTGTTGCAGATGCTGATCCAGATCACAGGCTTTTGCTCAGGTATGAGGGTCGATGTCCTCCCGGGGAAACCTGAAAGGCAGGCTTAGAGCTTCACATGCTGTGCTCAAAATATAACTTAGAGAGAGAACGTAATCTAGTATCATTATGATAGCATTATTCTTATGTTTCACTCTCCTCGTTACTATTTCAATCCTATTATGTTGTATGGTTCTGGTTATTGCGGCTCGTGCCTTGTTATCTAAAATGCAGTTGTTTTATTAAACCAATCTTTAAAACTCAAACTGCTTTTGTCATTTATATATGAGACCCCACTTTGTACGAGAGAACTGGTTGTGACCTGAGTGACCATGACTTCCCTGGGAAGCACTAAGATGTCATGCACTCGGCTGCCCAATTGTCTCTTCCCTTTGGGAGAGATGAGGCACTGCTAGTTAGCCGGAGCATAACCCGGATTTGGGGTGACAAGGGTCCTTTGCCGTGGGTCAGACTTAGTCCCCCATACTGTGAACGATCTTGCCTCCCAAAAATTCAGTAGTCTCATTAGGATAATGAGAGCCTATGCGACAGTCTCATCTATTCTGTGGTGTCCACAGTGTGCACAGTGTGTGGTATTTGCAATGTTTGTAATGTGAATTGTTTTTTATTTTACCTTAAGTTTTATGATTTGCAAAACTTTTCAAAAGATTTGTGCATCTAGATACTGATATCAGATCTGTGGATCCAAATTTGGATCAGCAAATCCCAAGAGAAAAACAGAGTCTATCTGGCAAAGTAGGACCTTTCACCCACATCCTCCCTGAGGTCTGGAGATGCCTCTTCAAAACTTCTCAACGATGAGGGCTAGTAAATATCAGCTCACCCTTAAACAAGGCTGAAGGATTGACCCGCACCTCTGGAAGAGTCTGGGGATAAAAAAAAAAAAAATGGTTCCTACCTTAGAAAGCAGCATGGCAGGAGCACTGACACCTCTCTGGTACACATGAAAAAGTGCCCTTCTATCCTTCCGCAAGGTGGGAGAAAGGGATACAAGGTAGCCCTTCCCCATCCTTATGGAGTGAAGAACTGAAATCCCCTAACCTTGGCCAAGGTTTGGCCATGTGTATAGCACAAGTGAGACAAAGACCAGTTTTACATTTTACCGTGGCCTGACTAACAGGTGAAGTCCATGTGCTTGTTTATATTGAAACTAGAGTGATCCTGGTGTGCTTTTCCACATTTCCAATCCCTCTCTATGTTTGTGGACAAGTGGGAGTCAGGGAACCACTGATTACAATTACACACTCCCAACATAGATCGCAACTACCTACACCCTACTGACATACAAGAATTGACTAAAAACGTATCTGTTGTTTCTCCACCTAAACAACTTCGACATTACTCTTTGCCATATAAAGAATCCCAAACCTATGCTCTTGTTGGCGCGCTGTGCCGGGAAGATTTTCTCCCCACTTCTGGTTCAGAAACCACACATGTGCAGGTGAGACACCATACCTATTCTCACCTATTGAGATTAACTAGATCTTTGAACTTGGCATTGAGTGTAGTAGTCAGAACCATTCAATCACAAATGAATACAAATTTACCATAAACAGTTCTGGACACCATAAACAATTCAACACTAAATCAAAATCCAAACTGAATAAAGTTTCAAAGCTTTATTACAACCCCAAAAGTAATGTCACAAAACTAAATTATAAACATACATAACAACCATAGGTTGACCAAAACACCTGAAAAGATTTAACCTACTAAACATCAATACTGTTAAACACTCAAAAATAATAATTTAGATTAGTACAACACAATATGCACATTATTATTAGATTTTGAAGCAGATGATGGTGACATCAGTAAATCATCAAAATACAATTTTAACAATCAATTTCAGATTTCAGGCCTGGGCTCTTCCTGTCACTAACACAGATTAGGACTTGCATGTGTGTGAGCAGGCTAACACATGCAGTCAAAAATAAAAAAATAAAAGAAAGATACAAATATTTTAGAAAACATCTGACTAGGTCAACTCACTATAAAAAATATGCTGGTGTTATTATCTAACTGAAAATGACACTAGAAAACACATTTAGTCATACCTCTCCTCATGGGACAGCAGACAGTAGTGTTTCATCAGCAAGAGCAGTCACTTTTGGTGTCAGTTGACAGCAGCATCAGGACAGTGCAGAACACAAACTGTACATAGGATAAATCTGCAGTTCAGAATTAGTTGGGCATATTAGTAATGTACAGCATAACAGAATAGGGCAATTAGACTAAGAAGAGAAAACTCATCTGGGGACCTGAAGAACAGAGGGTGACAGCAAACAGAAGTAGACAGAATCCAACAGAGTTCTGGACCTCTTCGAAGCAGGAGTGGAACTAACTCCAAGTTTCAAAGTTTCTCACTAATTAGAAATATGCACAATCCATTAATTGGTCCTTCAGGTGGTCTCACTTCAGACGTCAAATTCAGTGTCCAATGGCTGACGATGGTACCACTAAGTTTGCAACTATTCTGGATCTTCTCAGCAAAAGTGCATTGTCATTTCAATTATTTCATACAGTTCAGACAAAATATTACATTCTTTAATAACTTTGCAACATCAGGTTCTTCTCTCACTGTACACTAAATAAACTAATACATTTTCATGAGAATCATGAGTTTTCTGTCTTGTTCAACAGCTAGAACAAATAATGCAACATTGTTAATAACAAACATGTTTTTGCCTTCAACACAATAGGACATTCAACATCACACTAATATCCCAGGCAAGGAATTTTCCCAGACGTGGGTCTCGGGCCCACTGTGCCACTAGATTCAAGCTAGCCCGGCTGATGAAGGGTGATACTCTGAAACCCATCCCAGGATACTTGTTTCTGGTCCAGGGAGGACCTGGCCTGGCAGTTCGGGCTGGACTGTTCCCATGGGGAACAGGTCAAGACTGATTTGCATATGGCTGGGTCCAAACTGGGGTGGCATGGTGAGCAGAAGAATTGATGGATTAAACCCAGATCTGAGACTGGAGGTGAATGTTTGATTGGTTTTGCCTTCTGCCCATCATTTGTGTTTGTTTGAGTATCTGTGACTGGGCACTCCTTTCCTTTTCGTTCTGCTTACAGCACCATCTTCATGTTCATCTTCACTCTGATTTGACTCTTCAGCTGTCTCTTTTATTGATGGGAGTTTATCAGCAACCAGTTCATGTGCAGCTGCAGACCATTTGTCTCCTTTCACAGTTCACTTTTCGGGTGTAACTGAATTCACCACGTTTGCTGTGCTGGCAGAAATCAGTTGACTTTGACTTTGCTCTCCTGCACTTTTGTCTGCATACAGGCTGCTACCCCCTTCACCACTGTGCACACTTTCTGCTTCAGCCACTGGTTCTGTCCTCACAGCTTGGTCAAGTCAAACCCCTTCTTCATCAACATTCACTCTTGCGGGATCTGACTCTGTGTTTATAAGAAGGCAGTGAACTTTGAGTGTACGGCTTGGGTGGTTCAAGTGTGGAAGACCTGTGCACTTCACAGCTGTTGTCATCACCAAGATAACTTGAAATGGCCCTTTCGACCTTGGCTCTAAGTAAGTCTTTCTGACATTCTTCTTTATTAAAACCCAATCATCAGCTTTCAAGCTGTGACACTGTTCTTGGGCCATTTGAACTGTTGCTGTTTCAACCTGATGGGACAAAGAGTGAACCCTGTCAGCTAGACCTTTGCAATAATCCAGCACTAAGTCATCTGTTATGTTCACAAGTGCATTTGCAGGTACTGCTGGTAATCTCATTGCACAACCCATCAGAATCTCATAGGGAGACAGTCCTGTCTTCCTGTCAGGGGTACTATGCATGCTCATTAGGATAAGTGACAATGCATCAGCCCATTTCAATGCTGTGGACGCACAAACCTTTGCCAATTGAGCTTTCAGTGTTCCATTCTTTTGTTCCACCAATCCAGATGCCTCTGGTCTGTAACTGCAGTGCAATGTTTGCTCAATGTTCAGTGCTGCACACACCAACATTATGATCTCATTATTAAAATGAGTTCCTCAATCTGATTTCGAAGAAGTTGGGGACCCATACCTGGTATCAATTCACTAAGCACCAGCTTAGCTAGGGTAAGGCTATCATTTCTGCGTGTTGGATAAGCCTCAAACCAATGGGAAAACACACAAACAGTGACCAGTATTTACTTCAATTTATTACAGGCAGACACCTCAGTGAAATCAAGTTGCATTCAGTTAAATGGACCTCCCAATCTGCCTATGCAGCTCAAATTAACCACTGTGCATTTCTCTACATTCATTTGTTGGCATGTAACACATCTGTGACAGACCGCTTCTGCAATTGATTTAAATCTGGGGTTGTACCATGTCTGGTTGAATGTGCGATTCATTGTGTCTCTGCCAAGAAAAACCTAATCATGATAATACCTAGCCATTGAGTTCAACAAACAATCTGGCAACACAACTCTCCCTTCATTTGAAACTTAAACATCATCTCCCTCTCTTTGAACACAACCTGATTTTATCCAACCTCTGTGTTCTTCCTCTGTTGCTTGTTCCTGCAGTCGCTTAATTTTATTCCAGGTATCCACCACTGACACGAGAAATTTTGATTTGTCTCCCTGATGTCACTTCCACTGCTACACTCTTCATAGAAGGTGATGCAACAGAGCGCACAATATCTGGCAATTTGGTCAGCATAAGCATTGCTCAATGATACATAATCATTCAACCGTTGATGAGCCATGCACTTAACAACTGCAGTCTTCTCAGGTAACTGTACAGCATTCAACAAGTTATGAATTTTCTCACCATTTCAAATGGGTAATCCTGACGAGGTCAGAAAACCTTGCTGGTGCCATAACTGCCCAACAACACCAAATCTGTATTGACTATCTGTGAATATTGTTATTCTGTGATGCTCTGATACGCAACACGCTCTTGTAAGAGAAAACAATTCAGCTTCTTGGGCAGAAATGACTCCTTGAAACCATGTGGCTTTGACCCCTGCTGAGAGGGTGCAAAAATGCATAACCAGCTTTCAGAGTACCTTCATTGTCTCTTAAACAGGAGCCATCAACAAAGACAACTTGGTCATTCTCCTCTAGAGGAGTAGCCTGAAACTTAGGTTTGGGGTTGGTGCACAGTTCAGTGACATCGAGTCAGTCATGTTCCATTTCACTAACATCATTTGAATCATTACCATTGGCAGGCAATAATGAGACAGGGTTTAAAACTTCACACCTCTTAACAGTTACATTGGCTGACCCAAGGATCAATAACTCATAACGGCTAAGCGGCATTCATCACATACTGGGTTTTAGATCTGGTCAGAAGAACTTCAACTGAGTGTGGGATGTAAACAATTAAAGGGTGTCCCATCACAATGCCTTTGCATTGAGTTATGCTAATACCAGTGCTCACCGCAGCTTTCAAACAACTGGGCAAAGCAGCAGTGACAGTACCCAATGTGGTGTGAAAAATATGCCACTGGCCTGTTTGTTCCTCCATGCAACTGTGTCAAAACAGAAAGAGCACTACCATTACGATCATGACAAAACAGTGCAAAACCTTTTGTGTAATCAGGCATTCCCAATGCTAGAGCTCTGCACAAACTCTCTCTCAACTTAGTGAAAGTTTGAATGCACTCTTCATTGAAAGGGACTGGGTCAGTGACTTCCTTGTGTGTCAATTTCTGCAACAGTTTAGAAATTACTGAAAAATGTGGGATCCAGTGGCAACAGTAGCTCACCATGCCCAAAAACATTCTGACATCTCTCTGCATAACTGGGGGATTCAGTTGCATAATTGCTGCAACTCTCTCTTGGGACACGTTCCTCACACCTTTCGCAATTTAGTGACCCAAATACTTTACTTCTTTCTGACAATACTGTAACTTAGTCGGGGAAATGTTATGTTTGTTTTCACCCAAATGATTCAATGCCGCTGTGGAATCTTGTCTGCAACATTCACGTGTATTGGATACAGCCATCAGGTCATCAATGTACTGCAGTAAAGCAGACTGAAATTGCATGATCAAAGACCCTAAGGACCATATTTATACTCGGTTAGCGCTGAATTAGCATAATTTTTTACGCTAATTCACTACAAACCTAACTTAATATTTATACTTTGGCACTAGACACGTCTAGCGCCAAAGTTATGGAGTTTACATCATTTTCTGGACATGGCAACCTACCTTATGTTAATGAGATGCAAGGTAGGTGTTCCTGTGCAGAAAACTACGATATGGCCTTAGCGCCATATTTATCCCCCGTGCTAAAATCGACCACAGGGGGCATGGGGGCCTTAAATAATGGCGCCAAGCTTGCTTAGTGCCATTATTTAACGCCTGGGTCATGGCAGGTGTTAGGGGACCTGTGGGCCTTTTTACATGGTCAGATACCATGGAAAGAGCCCACAGGTGGACTTCCATGGCCCCAGGGAAACCCTCACCCACCCACACCAGGAAGACACCTAAGGATGGAGAGACCCTATCCCAGGTAGGTAGAGGTAGGTATGGGTAAGTATATATATATTTTTTTGAAGTGCCATAGGGGGACCTAACTTGGGCCCCCTTACATGGCACTGGGCCCAATGGACATGCCCAGGCTCCTGTCTTAACTGAGACAGGAGTCATGTCCATGGGGTTCTAACATCAGAAAATGACGCTAGTCTGGACAGATGCATTTTTTTGCCTCTGCCTGTATTAGCATCATCCTTCGATGCTAAGCCCCCTGTTTCCCCTATGCCTCCCCCACCCGGCTAGTGTCCTTTTCTATGACGCTAGACGGGCCTTACCGCTGGCTAGAATCATACCATAAATATGACGCCAAGACGGCATCTAGGTATGGTGCTAGCTGCATTAGCGCAGTTCAGTGTAAAAAAGTATAAATATGGGCCTAAGTTCTTCTTCAGGATCTGATTATGAATGGACAGAGATTCTGAAAATCCCTGTGGAGTGTGACACCATGAATACACATGGCTGCTGAATCAGAATGAATAGAGAAATTGACTATCCTTGTGCAAAGGCACCTAGAAAAATGCCTGTGACAAACTGATAACTGAAAAGCATTCTGCTTCACATGGAATCTGGAATAAAATCACTGCTGGATTTGGCACTACGGGGCAACAGGATACCACAATTTCTTTCACCTTTCTCAAATCTTGTACTATGCAATATTTCCCACTTGGCATTCGTAAACCCATAATTGGTGAATTACATTGGCTACCCATCACTTCTTTTAAAATTCCCGGCTCAACAAAGTCTGCATTTACTGGGGTAATATATCCATCACTTCTGGAGTCATAGTATATTGTGGCGTTTGGGGGAAAACTGCATTTGACTTAACAGTCACTTTGGCTGGTTCAGCACCTTGAATAAGTCCAACATCTTTTCCAGAGAGATCCCATACTCTTAAAGTAATAGTCTCTTGTAATTCATCAGGTAGGTCTTTAACAGTCAAGACAGAAAACAATGTAATGAGAGGATACATCTCATCAGTTTGACTGGAAGTCTCATCATCGCTATTGGTCTGAATTGCTATCCCTACATGTGTACAAGTGATGGAACATTTTAATTTGTATTACAATTCTCTTCCTAACAGACTCACTGGACTTGAATCACACACTACGAATCGGAGCAGACCCTCAAAGGTTCCTGTTTTAAATTAAATGGGCTCTGTAATAGGGTTCCCCACATACTCTCATGTACTCCTATAACCAGAACCGTACACCCTGAAAGGGACACATTAGGGACTTCTGCAGATCTGACAGAGGAACAAGTTGCTCCAGAATCAACCAGGAATGATACATCATGACCCATAACACTCACATTCACATACAAACCATGCTGATCTACCTCCAGTGAGCCAGCCAACACACATTCCTCCTCTTCTGAACTTTCACGCATGTATTCTTCACTCGTCTCATCACTGAAATCAATCAATGGGTACTGTGTGATTTAGGGCCAGATGTAGGTAGGAAAAATGTAGTGAGTCGGAAATTGTGAGTCGTTGCAACTCGCAATTTCCGACTCGCTAAATGGTATCCAAGAAGAAAAAGCGACTTCAATTTGTGACTCGCAAATGAAGTCGCACCGCAGATTGCGAGTCCGCTGTTTGCGAGGTCGCTTTTTGCGACCGCGCTAAAAACGAACACGTAATTTGTGAGTGGGTGTCGCAAATTGCGACTGTGCTGGAAATTGAATGCAGGTGCAGCAGAACACTCTGGAAAACACTTCCTGGCTCCTGATGATGACATCACAGCCATGAAGTTTACAAATACACCTGGGAGGAGGGAGGCCCACACCCATTTTAAACTGCTGAACTGCAAACAGAAAGAACAGCAGCTACCATGGCAGAGACACCAAGAAAGCGCAAACAGAAATTTGCAGACAAAGAGCTGGAGGTACTGACAGAGGAATGCTGCCAGCACCATGAACAACTTTTTGGGAGGGCAGCTCTTAGTGTGCCAGAGGTGGAGAAGAAAAGAATCTGGACGGAAATACAAAACAAGGTGAACTCCATGGGTGTCAGCCACCGGAGTATAGAAGAGTTAAAGAAACGGTGGTATGACCTGCGCTCCCGGACCAAGGAGAGGGTGGCAGAGCGGCTCCGGGAGATGAGGGGCACTGGAGGGGGACCGTCCACTATACCACCACCCACACCCCTGGAGGAAAGAGTTGAGGAGACCTTGGAGCCAGAGGCAGTGTGCGGGATGGGAGAGCTGGACACTTCAGAGCCAGGACCATCAACCGGTGAGTACCATGAGACATGCATGTACACTCATATATGCCATACCCCCACCCACCTTGTACACAGCAGCATGCACAACCAAAATAGCTCCATTTCAGAGTAGCAACCACCTGCATGGTGCATTATGGGCAATCTAGTCAAGTTGGCAGTTGATAGGCAACAGTTTATTAGGAAGTTGATAACAGATGGTAGATACTGACAGTGTGTTCCCTATGTCCCACAGGTCTCCCACACGACACCACCACCAGCCAAAGCATCCAGGGGCCACAGGTCATCCACCAGCCTGCAGAGGAGTCAGGACCAGCCATCACAGGGACCTGCACCACCCACACACAGTCCCCTCATGATGCACCAGTTGCCATACTGGTGAGTGAGCCTGCACCTGGTCCCAGCCACAGTGCCACTGCACTCCACTGCGTCTCAGGCGACGTGTAAATGTACCACCAGAGCCGCAGACTGAGTCAGGGGACGCCTCCATGTTGCCCGCCGAGGCTGCACTCCTACGGGGTCAGCGCCTGCAGACACGGGAGATAAGGAGAATATCAGGGGCCATGCGGCGCATGGAGCAAAACCAGAACAGTGGGATGCAGCTGGTAGACACAGAGCTGCAACAACTCAACACACATGTCGGCGACCTTGCACTCTCAATGAGACAACTGGTGGCAGAACTCATAACTGAGAGAGATGGTGCAAGGCGTCGTAACAGGCAGCTACTGCACCAGCTGGACCGCATGTCTGCCTCCATCGTCAGGCTGGCAGTGAACACCACTGGCCTTTCAAGGTGCACGGTCAGCCTCCAGGTAGACATGGGCCACTTTGCCAGTGATGTGGCACGTGGACTGGGACGTCTCAGCCACGCCGTGGATATCATGGAGGCCCGACAGTTGGCTAGGGGCGCGGCTGACACGCCGCAGGACAGCGAGGACGGCTCCACCATCAGCAGTGTCTCAGCCAGTGACACCAGGGTGTTGTGCAGTGGTAGCACAAGGCAGGGCACTGCTGACACACCAGGTACCAGCCATGCTGGGTGAGGCCAGCGTAGAATGTGAGCTCTGCACTGTCCTGGGGTAGAGGCACATGAGGTCAATGTGTCCTCATGCCAGGTGGACTTTTACAGTCCCTGAACTGTAGTTAATGTATATAGTTTTTTTGGTGCACATTATTAAATCCCTTGTTTGTTCCACTTCACACCTGGACTCTTTGTGTGTGACATTAGTGAGTGTGGTGACAGTTAGCACGTACCTTCCAAAGTATTGGCTTGCAATGTGGTCCCGTCTCAGTCTGCCTTGATTTGCAATGCTTCTATCCCCATGATGGCGATGTGGTAGCTCTTGCTCTTCATCCTCCGAATTTGGGTCTTCTGGGGTGAGAGGTAGCCCACGTCTGGTGGCAATGTTGTGCAAGATAGCGCATGCGCCAACGATCTTGAAAGCTGTTATTGGGGTATACTGGAGGGCACCTCCACTTCTGTGGAGGCATCTGAATCGTGCCTTCAGCAGTCCAAAGGTCCTCTCTATGATATTTCGGGTCCTCCTATGTGCACTGTTGTATAGCCTCTCTTTCTCATTGCTGGGTGTTAAGTATGGGGTAAGTATCCATGGTCGTAGTGCATACGCACTGTCACCTGTTTGGCACAAAATGTACAATGTTAGCTGGGCATAGATGGGTTCCACATTGACCTGTGTGTATGTCTGCAAGGTGTATTCAGCTATACCTAGGAGGTATCCGTCTCCAAACTCCCCACGTTCTAGGCGTTGGTGTATCTCACTGTGCCTGAAAATGTAGGAGTCATGTGTGCTCCCTGGAAATTTGGCAACCATGTCAGTGATAACATAATGGGCGTCACATGCCACCTGGATGTTCAGTGAGTGGGTACACTTCCTGTTGCGGAACAGATATTCCAGATTTTCAGGAGGGCAGATTTGTATATGTGTCCCGTCCACACACCCTATTACATGGGGGAAGTTGGCAATCCTGTAGAATTCCAACTTGGTGCTGTTGATTTCTGCCTCATTTCTGGGTAGGTATATGTATCTGGACATGTGTGTGAGTAAGGCATCTAGGAATGCTCTGAAGAACCGTGAGAGTGCACTTTGGGATACCCCACCTGCCACAGCAATGACCCCCTGATAGCTACCCGAGTTCAAGAGGTGCAGTGAGCATAGCACTTGCACATGCGTAGGGATGGGGCAGCCGCGCACAGTCAGGCGTTGAAGCTGTGGATTGAGTAAATCTATTAAATCTAGTATTGCTGCACTGCTAAGTCTGTATTTATCATAAATCTCCTCCTCAGTTTGTTGGAAAAGTGTCTGCCTGGTTCTGTATATCTTCTCCTGTCTCTGGCTCCTCCTCCTCATCTGCTGTACGGCGTGGGCTCTCCTCCTCATTGCTATCACATATATCTCCGCCATCTTGAGTAACCCAGGTGCCTTCTGGGTCTCCTTTTATACTTTGCTTCTGGTTACCGCCTGCTCTGAGTTAGTGGTAAATGTGAAGTGCAAAATGGGCTTTTTGCGACTAGTCGCAATTTGCGAGTGGCTATTGCATTTGGGGTGCGACTCACAAATAGCGACTTCCTATTTGCGGGTCGCAAAATGGGGTCGCTATTTTTGTGAGTTGGTAATGGCTCGCGTCGCATTTTGCAAGTCAGAAATTGAATTTTTGCATCCCGTTTCTGATTTTGCGGGGTCGCAAATTGCGATTCAGGCCATTTGCGACTTGCAAAAGTTTGCTACATCTGGCCCTAACTGTTTTATATTTGCATTTGTGTGTTGGTACACATTCTGCTGAGGAACTACTGCCTGTTGCTGTGCCAACGGAGCTTGTGATATCTGCATTTGCTGTGGGGTATAAATTTGCTTTTGGGGAAATTGTACTATTTGCTGGGGTATTTGCATTTGGACTACTCCAGTAGGAACGTTCATGGTTTGATTTCAGGGCCTTTGAACTCTTTGATTTTGAAATTGACTGCTATCAACCATCTGTGCAACACCACCACTTTGCATCAAATTATTTACATTACTAAAGGGTCACTCCTGTTTCCAATGTCCAACGTTGCTGCATGCATGACAAGGAAGCTTTTTCTTCAGGTTCTGAACATCAGCCCCATTCACATTCCACGACCTCTGTGTCTGAACTGAGGCACCATATTCCCTTCATTCCTTCTGCACTCACCATTCCCTGTGATCTCTCCATGCCTGCTACTTGGGAAGACTTGATTTGCATCACCATTGCCTTTTCCATCAACCTTTTCTGCTTCAACTCAATTTCATCACTGCAGTACTTTGCGTAATGCAATACTTCATCAATCAACTTTCCTTGCCAGCAAAATCAAATGATTCTGAATCATATTATTAATTTCAGACTTCAATCCTTGAACAAATCTGAGCACAAAATGAATCATGTCTCTCGGCTCAAAAATCTATGTGCCACTGTACTGTTTGAATGCTTGCAGCAATCTCTCATAATAAGCATGTTCAGACTCTTTTGTTTCCTGAGATGTCCTGTCAATTCTTGGCCAATCAATACCTTTAGGGGAAACTCTAGTTTTCAGAAACTCATACACCTTGTAATAGGTCTCCATCACCTCTTCAGACAGCCCACCTGTTACTGCATTTCGTGGCGGCTCACTCGTTGGCCAATCAACACTCCACTTACACTCAACCCACAAATCTGCTAGAATCACAATCTCAAATAAAATATTCAACTCTTCCCATAAACACTTCACAATCTTGACAAACCTTTCTGTTTGCTGGTACCATTCCACTGGTTTCTCCCTCAACTTTGGATAATCATTTGTGAATAACAGTATGTCATCTCTGCTCCCGGGGGACATAAACAAAATTCTCTCCTGGAATTTCTGTCATTGGCATCATTTTTACAGGTTCCTCAGCCTGCTGTACATCATTTGAAGATGTAGTCGACTTATTCTTCTGATCTGTTTTCTTTGCACATTTGCCTTCCCACTTAGCTAAAGCACCCCATGTTTGAATCAACTCCTTAATGTTGATTCCAGGTGATCTCCTATTTGCGACATCTCTCAAATCAAATTCTAATCTGTAACTCCTTTTCAGCTGTTTGGATTTCTTCATCTCGATTTCATATTTCTCAGCCAAATTAGTTATTTTCCCATAAACCTGTCTTGCTTGAAACGTAACAAACTTGAACATGCAGCACAATTTAAGTCTACTCTACCTCATTCAAGTGTTTCCTCAATCAACTCATTTAATTCAAATTTTAATAATATAGCCATGTTCAATGCCTTTTCTCCCTCTGGCATGTTTCCTGGAACTGATGCTCCTCTCAAATTATCTAGCCATTCAGTCAATTTGTTGGGCTGATAATCATTGTAAACTAATGTTACTATCTCAAATTAGGGGCTAAAGGTTGAATATAGGATGTTCTCATTACCTGCTCCTGAGCTAGTACAGATGAACCTGTAGAGAATGGGGGACATATCACATCAATCAATGGACCCACTCTATCACAGGTCTGATTTGAACCAAAAGAAATCATAGGGGTCATGGCTGGCAGAGTAGTGATCAGTTTCTCCATTTCTGCATTAGTTCCAAAAGGCGAACTCATGCCGATACTGGATTGAGAATCTGGGGACCACTCTCAATATTACCCTGGGCATACAACAGGACTTCTGGACCTATGGTTACCAGAACTGTTAATTCTTCTGGTCCTGACAAATTCGTTTGACTTGATGGGAACCTTAATCCTTTACCTTGGCCTGTTAGTACTGTACTAAAAGCCTGATTTGACTGATTTGGTGCAACAGTATGTGGTGTCATTAATGGGGAATACATAGGCACTGTCTGTCTCAGGATCATGACTTGTGCAGGTGTCTGACATTAGGAGTAATTCCTTCATTCTGAATTCGCTGTGGCATGGCTTCAACTGGGACATTATGAAATGTATTAGCATTTGGAACTGTCGAATAAACTGTTGGTACCTGTGCAACATTCGCAATAGGTGCATTTGGAATCATCTGAACCTGGCTTTGAGCAACTGGCGTCATAGCAACACTCGGAACTACATTCTGGCTTACCGATGCAACTGCATTATATGGTGGGGACGATTCTGCAACAACTGAATGATAAATCCATCATCTGAATCACTCTTGATATCTGCTACCTTCTATTTTCAGCCAATTACGATTCTGTATCTTCCTCAGATTTGTCTTTTGCTTTAGGTTTAACACTTCCATCACCTTCCTGTGTAATTACTGGAAATAACTTCACTGCGTAAAATGTATCGGCTCTCCACACTCTCTGCACTGCATCCCATCTAGCTTCTGCTAACTTTTTTTCTGCTTTCCTCATTCTCCTTTCTAATTTTTGAGCATCTTTTTGTCTCGCAATTAATTCACAAATAGCAAGTGGTTCAAATTGTGCAGGTCTAGGAAGGGGTTTTGATTCATACAACACCCTCCTTAAATTCTCCAATATTCTCAAATTAAAGGATCCATACTAGGGAAAAGCTAAAGTACCTTCCTTCTCAGCTATTTTACACCATTGATTTACCCAAAGACATCCTCCATTATCTCGAATGCTGGTGTACCCCTAGGGGAGTAGGCTCATCCCCCCCTAACTGGAATAAAAACATCTCCTCTTGAGGTGCTCCTTAAAGCTTTGAAAAACTTCATTTTTACACAAATCTAATTCACAAACACAAATTCTGTGAAACCAGGAGGTAATTTTCAATCCCACAATCCTTTTCACAAGCTGTTCTCAACTTAGAATATTGCAGCCTTGTCCACCAATCCATGCATAGCTTTTCTCTCCATCTGACCTATCCCAGCATGGACCAAATGATGCCACACTCACTTCACTCAGCAGATGCGACTCACTTCAGAGCCTTCTCATACACCTCTCACAAAAACCTAAATGCAAATATTGCGAGCACAAAACCAAACCTGTCTGCTTCACTATGGGTTGGATTCAAATGCTTTAAAAGCAAAGCTGTACAGAACTTTCGACTGTGACCTTTTGCACAAACAGCTACTCTTCTGGCTAAGGCTTTCTCACAAATGCAAGTATGATTTGACCCGCAAATCTCACTCTGATTGATAGAGATTCCCCCTGTGCACTCAGAATTCACCTAATACCAACCAACAACAAATACACTCAAGGGAAAATCTACTGGTATCGTCGAAAGTGCTCAATCAACCAACACCTCACCGCAGACAATAAATTAACTGAGTGTCTCTGTATACTTGTACAGTACTCCGGAGTCTTAGGCCTTGCAGGACCCGTAAACAACAACAACTACGTGGGCAATTTTTGAGCACAAGGCTCAGCATTCACTTGAAGTATTCCAACTCCCCACTGTCTTACTTGGAGAATGCAAACTCCCTACCTAATTACCTGGTGTATGCAAACTATCTACTCACTTCATACATCACACTTCAGCACAATTTAGCCAAAGCTTGGCAAGCACAAACCCCTACTCACTCAAACACATACTGTACACTTGTACCACAAAGCTGAGATTTCATCAACCCTTACACTACACCAAGAACAACTCACAATGTCAGCAAATTATGACTCTCCTCCTCACAAGCCAAAACTATAGCTCTGTTACCAAGACTGTAGTGCGCTGTGTCGGGAAGATTTTCTCCCCGCTTCTGGATCAGAAACCACACACGCAGGTGAGACACCTTTCCTATTCTCACCTATTGAAATTGACAAGATCTTTGGACTTGGCGAAGAGTGTGGTAGTCAGAACCATTCAATCACAAATCAATAACGATATACCATAAACAGTTCTAGGCACCATAAACAACTCAACACTAAAACAAACTCCAAACTGAATAAAGTTTCAAAGCTGTATTACAATTCTAAAAATAAATGTTACATAAATGGAGTGCAAAACTAAATTATAAGCATACATAAAGACCATAGGTTGACCAAAACGCCCAAAAAGATTTAACCTACCAAACATCAATACTATTAAACACTCCCAAAGAATAATATTGATTAGTTTTGGAAAATGGATTATTGGTAAGGGCAGGTAAGTACCTACACTTAGCAATAGGCCACTAACCTTCACTCAGGTCCAGTTAGGTCTCAGTAAATTAAATCTAGCGCAATAAGGCTTAACTTAGGAGACTAGTGTGTAAAGCATTTAAAAATCACAAAACAGTAAATAAGTAAAACACAAACCACAATAAACATCCAACACCAATTTATAAAAATATACTATATTTTTATCTTTAAAATTACACCAAAACGATAAACATTGGATAAGGGGAACCAGAGATATGAATTTTTAAAGAATTAATGTTTTAAGCGTATAGAAGAAACTAGTGCTCAAAGGGTTAAAAAAGTCAGTCTGGAAAGGAACAAAGTCCAGAGTTCAGGCCACCCATGAGGTAACACTGCCACACTTGATTCAGGAAAGTGGTCCACAGCACCAGCCAAGGGTTCAGAGGCTCTGGTTTGCCTCTTGGGGTCTGGGACTACAACTTACACAATGCACCTCTTCAACTTATGTAGTTGCTCCAAACACCTCCAAACTTCTGGATCTTCTCCCAGAGGTCCTTTATGGGTCCTTGGAGTGTCCACAACGTGATCCAAGGTTCCAGAAGCTCTGAGTTGCTCCATGGGGGTTGGGACTACAATTCCCAGAATGCACCTGACACAAACTCCAAATTGGCCACTGGACAGTGGTCAGCTGGTCAGTTTCTTCGGGAGTTGGTGCAGGGGACTCTGGTTAGCAGTTTTTCACCTGTAGCAAACAGGGAGTCCCTCCTTGAACCAGTTGAAGCCAGGCAAAGTCCTTCTTGTGGTGAAGCCCAAGTGTGCAGCTGGTGTAGTCCTCCAGAGTGCAGTGTCCAGATGCAGGTCAGGGGTCCAGCAGGGCAGTCCTTCTTCTCCTGTAGTTCTTCCTTGTAGGGATCTGGTAGAGATCTGAAGTGTGGGTGCAGCTCTGCCATATTTATCCTTGCTTCTGGGTGAAAAACAGGGGGGAGTCCTGGTTCTCCAATCAGGCACAGGGTCCTTTCCCCTGTGATGACCACTTCCTGGACAGTGTGGCAAAAATCAATCCCAGGTAGCAACATTCCTCAAAAATCCATCATGACTGAAACTGATTGTTGGAGCTTACATCTGGCTGAGCCCACCCACTGGTGTGGCTACAAACCTTAAGCACACCCTTATCCTGCCCTCTCCTAATCTAATCAGGGGGGCACCTAATTGTCTGGGATTGCAGGATATGAGGGAGGTGCTGGGTTACTCCAAATGTCCTTCCCTGCCTTTGAAGACCAATTTGGCAGCGCTCTCCCCTTCCTGCTTCTCCAAATACTGAGGGAAGATCTCCTCCCCCAGGCACATATATTTGTGTTTATCCCAGGCTACTTAACACCTCATCAAGGCAGCCTGGCCAGGCTGCCAGAGGCTGGCCAATCAGAGCAAAGCACTACAGGGCTGAAGTTGGTAACCTTTTAGGTAAAGTTTAAAACTCTTTACCTGAACAGGTTATATTAAATCCAACAAGTGTAATTTCTGGGATTTATTATAACAATGCATTTGATACCAAACTTGAGGTATCTGACACTTAAGGGACCTTTATAAATCAAAATAAAGTCTCCCCATTCTAGCCTATGGCACACCTTAGGGGTGACTTATAAGTAAAAATAAGATCATTTAAGACTTTGAAAGTACTTTTAAGTCGAATTTGCATGTAACTTTAATTTAAAAGCAGACAGCAAGGCAGGCCTGCCTTTAAAATGGCACGGGGCATCTCAGTAGTGCAACTATGGGTGCACTACCTATGCTGGGGCCCTAAATCTACATGCCCTACCATATACTAGGGGCTTATAGGTAGGTTGACATAGCCAACTATAATTAGCCTAATTTGCATACTGATTTTACACAGAGCACAGGCACTGGGACTGGTTAGCAATACCCAGGTCACCATCAGAGTCAGAAAAACACCAGAAAAAAGTAAAAAATGGGGGGCAAACGTCAGGGGGCCTGTGCAATCAGCCCTGTTTTCTCACAACTAGCAACAACACAATGTGTCCATTATTATTACATTTCAAAGCAGATAATGGTGACATCAGTAAATCATCACTGTACAATTTTAACAATCAATTTCAGATTTCAGGGCTGGGCTGTTCCTGTCCCTAACACAGATTCGGACTTCCATGTGTGGTAGGAGGCTAACACATGCGGGGAAACACAAAAATAAAAGAAAGACAAAAATAATTTGAAAACATCTGACTAGGGCAACTTGATATAAAAATAATATGCTGGTGTTATTATTTAACTGAAAAGGAAACAAGAAACCACATTTAGTTATACCTCTCTTCATTGGCAGCAAACAATAGAGTTTCATCGGCAAGAGCGGTCACTTCTTCCGGCAGCAGCATCAGGACAGTGCAGAACATGGGCTGCACATAGGACAAATCCGCAGTTCAATCCATTCATGGGTCCTTCAGGTGGTCTCATTTTAGACGTCAAATTCAGTGTCCAATGGAACCACTAAGTTTGCAATGTTCTGGATTTTCTCAGCAAAAGTGCATCGTCATTTCAATTGCTGCAAACAGTTCCAACAAAATGTAACATTCTCTAATAACTTTGCAACATTAGGTTCTTTTCTTATGGTACATTAAATAAACTAGTGGATTTTCATTAGAATCATAAGTTTCCTGTTTTGTCCAACAACTAGAACAAATAATGCAACATTGTTAAAAACGAACATGTTTCTTGCCTTCAATACAGTGGGACATTCGACATCACGCTAACATCCTAGAAAAAAAAATTCAGGTCAGAGAGGACAGAATAAACAAGTGATTTTTCATTACTGCCACAAAATGAATCTTTCAGGCCCAGTCAAGCTAAGAAGCCTTAGTACACATTAATATATTAATAAAATCTATTGTGCACCTTACAATTCAATTCAAATATGCAAAGCAAACTATTAAACTGCAAACATTATTTATGACATATTAGAACTAATTTATATGTGCATTTATTTTTATGCACACCTTTAACTCACATTCATAACATTCATCTAATTCAATCAGTATGTTTAATTCATATTCATTTAATACTTTCAATTTTTAATCAACATTTTAATAAAAACACTCTGAACATTAACTCATTTTAGTACTTCATTTCATATGAATGCGAAATCTCCTGTGTTAAAATGTAGTGCTTATTATGAATGGCAGACGCATAGTCCAACAGAATTCAATCTTGCACATTTTACAACTCGTGTCAATATCTAAATATAGGTTAATTAATCACTAGATGCTAACTTCTATGTCTCTAACATATTAATACAATTTGATCTCTCTCACTCTTGCACTCCTTCTAATCTGTTGTTTTTTGCCTTGTGTTATCTCTCCTCTTGCTCTTTTTACATAGTCTCAAAGCCCCCTAATTTCTCTTGGTTAAGGCATGCTCTATAAATCTTGAAAATAAATAAATAAATACATCTAACTTTCCATTGAAAGAGGATTTTTACTCTGAATATAATGCTGGCACCGTTTGACAAATCTTTCCATTTAAATAATGTTAGTGTATATGTATCACCAACATCTCAATATGTTAAATGTGAATTGTGCTGATAGTCATGCTAATGTGCCCTCTCTTAACAAAACAGTGCACATCCTTTATACACACCAACCCATGTGACTAGTGCCATTTAATAAAATAGACTAACCTGTACACCTCAAATAATTGCTTGTTCATAAGTAAAGATGGTTGATTTAATGTTAAACCACAATGTGTTTCTTTTTAACGATCAGTGGCATAGACAGAAGCAAGAAGTGGCGATGGGAGCCAGATTCTCCCCTTCTTATGCCAATATCTTTATGGGATGGTTTGAGGAGAGGTGGGTCTGGGGACTGGGGGCCAGAGAGTAGGAACACTTTGGGCCAGATGTAAGTACTTTCTGAGTTGAGACTCGCAGTTGAGTAACGGGCACTTGATGTTGTACCTTTAAGCACATGGATTGGTGCTTGTGCCTTCCTTTTCCTATGTTCTACAAATTAACCTTGACTGTTGATGGGTGTCAATGCAGCCCAAGTATACCCTTTGGTCTTCTACGTGTAAGCCATGGTAATGGAGACAGTTCATTGTATTTCTCTTCTGGCAATATCTTAATTGATACACCACTATCGATAATGAAAGGTATCAAACAACCATTTATTTTCAATGTAATATTTGAACATCTTTATTCACATGCAACATGCGCACGTTTCTCTGAGAAAAAGACATCAACATGGCACAATCATTTTCTCCACTTTCACTTATTATTGAGGTGGATGAAATGTTTAACAATGATTTAGATGATGATTGACTTCATTTAGTACCATTTTGCATCAACTGATGTCTCTGCTTGGCCTTGTGGGCGTGGGTCGAACGTTGCTTCTGGAATGTTCTGGGGGCCATTTTGTTTTTGCCGTTTAACGCATGTACTTTTTCCTTTGCTTTACACACCTTCACAAAATGGTTCTCTTTCCCACAGCTGTTACATATTTGTCCAATGGTGGGACACGTTCTTTTGTGTGGAAACAAAAATCCACATCTAAAACACAACTTCTTTTCACATGTAGAAATCACTTTGTGTCATTCAGTCTTTTGGTTGCTATTACTTTTCACATTCATGACTGACTTGCTCTGGGCACTTTCGGCCTCCATGTTAATAGCTGGTCTCTCTTCACATTCCTCAGTCCTGACAGCTATCAGTACTTGCTCCGGACTAAGAGTGTCTCTCAACATTCTTCATCTGAACGAATTGGACAAGCATCCACCAATAACTCCTTCATCATTAAATTAATTTAACTTACAGTGTTTTGCGAGTGCATCGAGTCTTTCCACAAACTCGTTGATAGTTTCTCCAAATATTTGACATTCTTGACTAAAAACATATCATTCACAATCCATATTTGGAACTTGATTGAACTTGAAATTCAAAACATTTTTAAGTGACTTCTTCGTCAGTTCTAGGCATTTTCTTTTGACTTCTTTCACACTATTACCAGCAAGATGTTGGAGATACTTGATAATCTTTTTGTTCTCAGTCTCTTCAAGTGCATCAATGAAATCTTTAAATGCCTCTATCCAAGTATTCCATCTATCACCATTATTTTGCTTTTTGTCAGTATCGAAAGATGGTAGTGGTTTCAGGAAGGAAGCAGCATTATAACTGTTCACAGGATTAGCTGATGCTGTACCTGGGCTCTCTCTGGCTCTCCTTGCCAGAAATCAGGATCTGTTCCGTTCATTCCCCTACCATGGCCCTGAGATGGGCCAGCCTCAGGGTCACTCTTGATGGGCTCCATTGACAGAACAGCCTTCTGCAAAACTTCTCAAAGCTGCAGGTATGGGCAGCTATAACCACAACCCTACGCACTCCTACTTTGGGTCATGGTATGAGGACTCTGTTTAAGTGGCTCAAGTAAGCAGATGACCCTTTTATGTATTTGATGGATCTGGTTTTTAGTCTCTCTTTTCACATCTGGTTGATCTCTGCCTCGGACCACTTTGTAAACCAGGTTGTACCTGCCTTTAGCCTTAACTCTCTGTACACAGTATAACTTTATTTTGCATGGCAGAGCAATATCTCATAGTATGGTCTTGGTCATAGATTTTTGACCAACAGTGCGTAAACTTCTTAGTTAAGCTTGCTTTCTTTTCAAACACTTCACACCAGCTGGAGATATGCATTGACTCCCCGTATGCCAACTGTCGACTCAGCACTTCAACAGAGACACAGGTGGCTTGTACAAGCAGTTTGCTTGGACCACAGCAAACTGTCCAGGAGAGCACATTCTTCTTCAGGTTACCTATCTCCTATCTCATTGCCAGTTGTAGCATCCTTCCCAGTCTGGGAACCGCCAATGACTACGCTACACACGAAGCTGTAACGCACACGCTTATATTCATCTGCACGAACCTGTGAACTCTAATATTCTAAACCAAGCTTTTATTACATTCTGTTCTAGTGATTATGTCACACTGAAGCAGTGTCTGTTTGGAGCCAGAAAGGTTATGTTCTCAAACATGCAAGACACGACACTGAGGATCCAGGATCCCAGTAAGTTGACTGAGAAGAAGCAAAAGAAAAATGCAGCTATCAATGCATTACAAAATGCCACACACCTAAGGGACACCTTCCTGCACATAAACACTCATCATAAGCATATTCCTCTTTCTAAGTGCTGCAGAATGCAGCACACTTAGAATGAGAAAGCAACGAGAATACATAACTGTATTTCTCCTTGTTCTCCTCTGGTGGGAAGGCACACAAATATAACACATTTGCAGGCCTACCCACGCTCCACCCATGTAACGTCCCACCATGTGCGGTAGCAACTTGTGCTGCTTTGCACTATGCCAGATGATATAAGGATGAAACTGCAACCGTTGATGAAGTGTCAGTCTTTATTTTCCAACTCCACTAATTCAATGGTCAATCTCCTTCAGACAGCTTCTCTAGTCACCTTGCCTCACACAGTCCCCTCAGCATTCTAACCTGAACTCCAGTCCTCAACATTCTGAATGTCCCATTGCCAGAGGAGGGGAGAGGAATCTTCCATTTCTAAATAGATATCACTTAATACTAATTAACTATCACTTTTACCAATTATTGTATTTCTTTTACTTATAACCTCCTATGAATTATTTCTCACAATTCACACTTTATGAATTGTCCTACATTATGTACATTTATTAACTATATTACAACACCAGATTTACCAAACCACGCAGGGCTACTCAAGCTGGCCTTGCATGACTTGATACAGTTTTTCTAGGTTTCTTGTCGTCCTTGTGATACCTTGCATGGTGCAAGGGGCGAAGCAAAACTTCAATAAATGTGCCCATTGGTGCTTAGCTTGCTGACAGTTAAATTAAGAGATCACCGCTGGCCCAGCTGTGCTCTCTGTGCCTTCCTAGATGTCATATGCTGTGGCAGCTGTACATCTGCCATGTTTCTGACTGCCACGCACCAAGCTTTTTGTTTTCCAGAAACAAATCCCCAAAGCTGGAATTCATTTCTGAAAAGCAAAAAAAATTAATGCCCCCACACCCTGAGCATTTTCTCCTTGGGGCCAATATTTTGCTTTGTTACATCCCTGACTGAAAAAAGGACATCAAACGGTCCACACTAACTAGGGCCGGCAGTGCTATGCCTTTACAATGGCCCTTATTCAGTGCAGCCATCAGAATAAGTGTTCCGGTGGCAGGGTCAGTGGAGCACTGCCATTGGAAAACTGATGGTCCGCCTGGATCATAATCGAGTCGGCAGATATAGGGTTTGGCGCACTGTTTGTGATGGAGTACCCTGTCTGCCAAACTGCAAATCAAGCCCTGAGCAATTGTTTCTTTGCATGTATCCACATATGAGCACTTGCATGGCTATCCAACATTACACTGTCGCACTACATTTGTTTCATGAGGAGTATAAATAACCATTATAGTAATGTCTAAGCAATATCCACTAAAAAGGCTTTCAGTGGAAAAGAAAGTGTAGGAGATGACAATACATGCGATAACACTATGTAATAGTTTCTTTTCAATAGGGAAAAACCTCAGGTATCACAATCCTTCTACATTTGCGCGTGAAACCATTTTTAAAGCTGAAATATTTGGTTTTCTGGAACTCAATTTTAAAGTCTTGCTTGTTGATGTCTGCCCCTGCGGTAAGGACATATACCTTAGTTTTCTCTTCTTATCTGAGCTTGAAAATCATCATGGCAACACGTAGTTCATAAATGATTATAATGTTACAGCAACATGGTACACGGTGTTCTCTCCTTCTAATTTGGCATGCTGCTGCCGCTCTGCTAGATATGTGCCAAGAATAGCACAAGAAAGGAGTATTAATATGCCCTGTCATATCACCAAGGAACTTCAATCAACTCATTAGCCTTTAGCATAATTACGAAGCTTGAGAATGATCTTTCGATTACAAAGAGTTTTGATGCTAATAGGCATGGAACCCCCAGTGTCTGAAAGGGTGTGGAAGAGACAAAGGATGCCCGAGGGAGGGTCTGTTTCCGGGCTGCTTAGAAGGGCTGGGTTTGTGGTTTTGTGTGTTTCAGGTAAAGGTCACACAGAAGGTGCGGTAATGACATGCTCCGAATAGATATCATCATGAATTGCAGGCACAATCTAACCTTCAGAGGGTAAGGTTGAATCTGTCCTCACATTATACTCCCTTTGGTGCAGACGCACTATAAATAATTTCGATCGAAAATGAAATACTGATGTGGCCATCAAAAAAGTGTGTTGTCATAATGTGTGTGCTGATTTTTTGCTTTGCAGTCTGACACTCTGGCATGGTACTGGGGAGTGACTGCTACATCACAAGCCAGACAAGCGGATGTTCAGAATTGCACAGGAAATAAAATATGTATCTACGACTCTGAGAACCATAGTCCATAGGAGAATGGGAATTCTATACAGCTGCCTAATTCATTTTTCAAATTAGATCAATGAAGCGTGGGGGAGGGGAGTAGACAGAAAGTCTACAATTTTGTTGCATAAAACAAGTGACTTAGGCTTTAGCATTGTTGTACTGTACGGACGCTAGGGCGGAGTTTATTTCTAATGGTACACGAAGCATGAATTGGGGAGTAAAGGTACTGCAGACATCACGTGTTTCCCCTACATTCCAATAGTGCATCATGTTACTTTGCTTATGGATCCAGCAAGCACCATTAATAACATTAAACAGTGCCCTGATGCCTCCGGATGAGTGGTTGGTTGAGTCCCAAAACTGATGTAGCCATCTTGGCCCTTCATTACAAGTGGAGCAGAAATGCTGATGGGGAGGTGACAGGAGTTACCGGTTTCACTGGGAATACAAGTCCTACCACAACGCTATGGGTTAAGAGTGCTTCACATGGGCACATCGCCTGCGGAAAGCAGGCAAACTGTTGAATGCCATACTGCAAGGAATTTGAAATACCAATGGCGATAGTGTGTGGTATTACTATTTCCTCCAGTAATTCGCCATTCCTCAGGGGACCCACCGGGACCAACTGATGAGCCTGTAGTTTTCTCTAACAGGATGATACGTTTCTAGTGTGGGAAAGCGTGATGACTATGGACTGCCCGAGGAAATGAATGCATAGATGCTGCCTCTTTAGAAGATGACTAATTGACACTACACAAAGGGTGACCAGGTGTCCCAGTTTCACCTGAACAGTCCAGGTTTTTCAACATCCGTCCCAGCAAACTTCACTGATTTCAACTAATTTTTCGTTTTTATTTTTTGCTCAGAATCTGCTTATTGTATTTTCAAATTATATTTAAACAATTTACAGTTAAGGATAGAATCAAAATCGATGACAGCATGTAGCTAAACAATCCACACGAACAAGGTGCAGTATGGAAGCATTAGGGTTAATTACAAGTACAATCATGAAATCAATGTGAACTAACCCTGTTGCACTGAGCCGAGCCCAGTGGGCCACCGTACAAAACGCATGCACCCATTTGCCTTTATCAAACAGTTGACGTTGTGTGGTTAAATGTGATTTCACCCTGTGATGTGTGTTTAGGAACGGGGGCATTTACATAAGGACGCAATCAGTTAAGAGGTCCATGGCTGACGAGACATGTGAGAACATATTATACCCAGGTCTCCTGATTTGTTTCCCCCTCGCAATGCGGTCTAGAGGAGGGTGGAGAACACTAACAATTTAACAGATATCAGGGGATGGGGTTTGGAAGGTTAACTAGCTGTGACTAAAGCCAAGGAGAAGAGTACATCCACCAATATCTGGGGTCTAGGCTTTTGCATGAGTTCGGATCCTGAGGAGAAAAAAAATGCGCTGTAGAGGCTCCTGAGGTGACTATGAGGGCCTCTAATACCAAAGAAGAGGCAGGAGGAAGAATATGGAAAGGCGTGATGGCACTGATTTTTTAATCAAATATTTGCACATAACTTGTGAGGCTAAAAGCAGAGGTGCTCTAGCCGGAGAATTAGTCCAAGAGGAGCTGCAAAAGGCGGAGGAATTTCTCATTGGTGAGGGAAAGTTTGTGTGATAGGTGCTCCACTACCATTGTCCGCCAAAACCTGGTAAACCATGCAGCAATAGGGGGAGGAGAAGGGGATTTCCAGGACAAGGCAATCAGCTGTTTGGCAGCACCCATCATGCAACAAATGAGGTACCAGTCCGCATGTGTAAGAGCTTCAAGTGTATTTTGACGTATGCCTAGATTAAACGTGTGGAAGTCATCTGGGCTAGGAAAGCCTAGAGTACTTTTAATGTGGCTTAACACCTCTTTCTAAAAAAGGGTTAGTTGATAGCATGACCACCAGATATGTTTGAAGGTACCTTCTGAGGACCCGCAGCACCAGCAGGTAGTGGAGGCTCAAGGGAACATGGCATGAAGACAAAACCGGAGTATAGTACCACTGAAACATCAACTTGTAGGCGGACTTCCGGTGTAGTATGCTGCAGTGAGATTTTGGGATCTCTCACCACAATGTATCCTACTGTTTCTGCGTGATTTCTTTGCCAGCTTCAGTCTGTCACTTCGTCTGGTATGGATGTTTTGGCACCAAGCAGGACTGTTGAAGGATGCTGTAGATCTTAGAGACCAATCCTTTGGTGCCCTCATAGTTCTGGACCAATGACTCAAAAGGTGTGAGTGAACGGGTTGCTCTTTCCACATTCGGTGGATGGAGAACCCAGTGTCGAAGTTGAAATTCTTGATGTCTGAGTTTATCAACTATGTTACATTCAGACTTTCATTGTTTGACTGATTTAATTTGAGAGCCCTGGAGAAAACCTTGCAGTGTCCTACACTCTCCCTTTTCTCATCCCGGGAAGCATCCCGGGAGTGGTCCAGGGATGAGCTCTGGGTTGCGCACAAAGGAGGGTAATAGGTGAGGGAAATAAGGTAAGGCCAAAAGCGACCTTAGTCCTAACCCAGACTTCAAGCACTGTTCTAGTGGGCGTTGCCAGGTATGCTCTATGAGGGGGGTGGTTGTGAAAAAAGAAGAGGTATACCCTATAACCCTACCTGACCGGGGTAAGAGAATACGTAGTAACAAAAAGGTTGGTCACAAGGTCGGGGTTAATAGATCTGTTTTCTGCAAAGAGATGTGGTAAATATTTTTTGGGGAAAATAATTTCTTTACCAAATTTATTCATAAATAGTCAAGCAGGACAGAGAATGACGGAATGTCACTATTAAATCAAAACATAGCACCCAGTATTACATTTAAACAACATCCACTATTACAAAACATGAAAAACCAAATCATAAGAATGAAAAAAATACATTGTCTGAAGATTGTCCCAAAGAAATCTCCTCCATAAGAGGTGGTGGTACATAAAACACATAGTCGTAATCCACTCAAAAGCAATGGTTGTGGAAAACTGTGCACACAAGTGCTGGACCCTTAACAATTCCTTCTTGGGGTTCCTCACACTGTACATGTTACTCTGGGAGGCCAAATACATCTTCTACCCAACCTCGCCACAATCCACAAGGTGTCGACGCAATTTGGCCCCCTCAATTCTGGGCCTCATCAAGACTACAAAGGGACAACATTGCCTTAATTGTTCTAAAGTCTGGTTGCAGTCAATGGGGAACCACGTCCGGGGGAAACTGTGAGGGTTGAAAAGTGCAAAGTCCTTAAATCGAAGCGCGCTTCTGATTTGCGTGCATTGTTTACCCGGTGTTCGTGAGAATCCTCTCAATCTTCTGAAACGGCATAGGGGAGACTCGCACGGCTAGCTGCCACAGGGAAATGCTAATCCTTTGGCGCCCTCATAGTTTTGGACCAATGACTCAAAAGGTGTGAGTGAACGGGTTACTCCTTCCACATTCGGGGGATGGAGAACCCAGTGTCGAAGTTGAAATTATTGATGTCTGATCTTATCAACTATATGAAATTCAGACTTGCATTGTTTGACTGATTTAATTTGAGAGCCCTGGAGAATATCTTGCAGTGTCCTACACTCTCCCTTTTCCCACCCCGGGAAGGATGCCGGGGGTGGTCCAGGGGTGAGCTCCGGGTTGCGCACAAAGGAGGGTAATTGGCGAGGGAAATTAGGTAAGGCCGAAAGCGACCTTAGTCCTAACACAGACTGCAAGCACTTTTCTAGTGGGTGTTGCCAGGTATGCTCTATGAGGGGGTTAGGGCTTAGCCAGCCAGGTCAAGCCCCGAGGGTTCAGCAGGCCATTTCCAGATCCATGTGTAGCAGTGTTTTTCACTCTTTCTGACCACCAATTCAGAGATAAATCGTAAATGCGCCACCAAGTAATAATCAAGTAGATTGGGGCATGCGAGGCCACCTTGGCATCTAGGAAGCATAAGTATGCTAATTGATACGCAGTGTTGATTTCCCTTTCAGATGAAGGCACGTACATCCTTCTGTAATTGGGGGATGTTCTCGGCTGAAATGGGGATCGGAAGAACCTGGAGCAAATAAAGTAGGCAAGGTAGAATGTTCAGTTTAATCACATTATTCCACCCTAACCAGGAAATGTGTAGGGGTTTCCACCTATTAAGGCCTTCTAAGATAGACTTACAATAGTGGGGTCAGTTAGCACGCTTTCAAGTCTGTAGGGAGTTGGTGATATTGAGCCCCAGGTAGTGGATAGACTTCGAGGTCCATTGAAATGGGGCTAGGCTGTGCAAGGTTGAGAGATGCTGTACCAGTATAGGGAGATTAAGGGCCTATGACTTGGACATATTAATTTTGTATCCGGTGACTAGTTCAAATCGTCGAGCTGCGAAGTAACCGCAGGTAAAGTTTTCTCAGGTCCAGTGAAAGTCAGTATTAAGTCATCCGCGTATAAGAGACTGCTATGATCCCTCCCTCCAAAGAGGATGCCAGAGATATTAGGAGCCTGACGGAGACGAATCACCAAGGGCTCAACCACCAGGGCAAAAAGAAGCAGGGAAGGAGGACAGCCCTGGCGAGTGCCCCACCACAGGGGAATAGAGGAAGTGTTATGACTGTTTACCCTGACTGCGGTAGTTGGGGTGGAGTAGGAGGCCATCATTTTGCTAATCATGTTAGGCCCTAGGCCAGTGTTGATGAGGACAGCATGGAGAAAGGTCCAACTGACCCTTTTGAATGCCTTCTCCGCATATAAGTGAGAGGAGAAGGGCAGAAATATTGTGCATATGGACCTTCTCTAACAGATGTGACAAGCATCTAGTATTGTCGGAGTCTTGACAATGACGTAGGAAGTCTTCCTGGTCAGGGTCAATCAGATCCGGGAGAAGGGCCTCCAATCGGTTGGCCAATATTTTAGTATATGTTTTGGCATCCGTATTTAGGAGCACTATAGGCCTATAAGAGGAGCATCAGGTGGGGTCCTTGCCAGGCTTAGGAATTAATTATATACCTGCTGCTGACATTGTAGGCGTGAGGCCTGTCAGGTGGGTGAAGGCGCTTATAGAAGGTAATTGGAAGGCCCTCATGGCCCGGGGTCTTCCCTACCAGCATCCCCCAAAGTGCTTTTTTAAGTTCAGATATTGTAAAGGGAGAATCTAAGTCTTGGGCATGTTGGGAGGCCAGGGGTGTCCATGGACTATTTCTCAGGTTGGCCTTGACAGCTTCTGGGTCTCTGCCCCCCATCATCATAGAGGGCACAGTTATAGTCGTGGAATGCCTTTAGTTTGTCAGGTTCTTTAATGGCATACCCAGTATGTGTTGTGCGAATCTTAGCTATGTAGGAACTGGCAGATTGATGCCATAAGCGTCGGGCCATGAGGGTGCCGTTTTTGTCACCCCCATCGTAATATCATTGCTTGAGTGCTAAGAGGGAGCGTTCTGCTTTATTGACCCTATGTGTGCGTAGCTGTCCCCGCAGTAATGCTATTTGCCGCTTAGTGTACAAGGAGGGTGTCGATTTATTAATACTCTCTAGGTTCTTGATGTCGTCAATCAGCTCGGTCTCAAAGAAATGGGCTTCATGGGCACATGCTATGGCAATGGAAGTGATGACCCCATGGATTGTTGCCTTGAAGCCATCCCAGAGCATATGCAGAGGAGTGGTGGGTATAGTGTTAAGTTCAAAGTGTTTGGTGATCACATCATTGATAGTGGTTCTGTCTTCTGGATCTCATAGAACTTGAGGTGAAAGGTGCCACCGGGAGGTGCGTCCCTATCTCCTACATGTGAGGGCCAGATTAGTACAACATGAGCATGGTCAGAGATGGAAATGTCAGATATCTATGCTGATTCTAATTGGCGCAGCAAGAAATGAGTGACAAAGACATAGTTGATGCAGCAGTATGTGTGATGTACATGTGAGTAGAAGGAATAAACCTAGGTGTAAGGATGTATATGACACTAAGCATCAACCAGGCTTGCATTGGTAATTTCTCTCTTTAGGTGCACCAACATAGTGCGCAACCCTTGAAATTATGTGGAACTTCTGTCTAGTGTTGGATCCCAGACTGAGTTGAATTCACCTCCCAGGGCCAGGGTGAATTGTGCTTTCAGAGTCTTGCGGATAAAGGTATCTTGAGATTGGTTAGGGGTGTACAGATTAAAGAAAGTTAGGGTAGTTCGTTCGTCCCTTTTCTATTATGACCAGCAAGAAGCACCTTCCAGGTCCCTAATCAGTGTGGCGGCAAAGCCCTGCTTAAACAGTAGGCCAACCCCCACAGTTTTGGTCTCAGTGTGTGCCCAATATTGGGAGGGGTATCTAGGATGGGGCATGCAGTGACAATCTACCCCCAGGTAGTGGGGGTCTTCTAAAAAGATTATGGCCCTCATTACAACCCTGGCGGTCAGTGTTAAAGCGACGGCAATACCATCAACAGACCAGCAGTAAGAAAAAGGGAATCACGACAATGGCAGAAACCGCCAACACAGCCAGCCACTTTAACACTCCGACCATCGCGGCGGTAGAAACAAACACCCCGACGGTAACCCCGCCAACAGACAGGCGTTCGACAATGTACGCCCACTGGATTACAAGGCACCAATCCGCCAGCTTTTCCAGGGCGTTACCAACGCCATCAAAAGCACGGCGGAAACAGTACACAGAAGGGGAAACCACTCTCCTCTTGACACCCAACGAGGAACCAGGACGCCATGGAGCCCGAGTTACAGGTGCTACCAATGTTGGTTTACCTCCTCTTCTACCAGGAACATCAAAGACGGCAGCAACGACCACGGTGAGTACTGCACCTAGCACACAGGGTAGGGGAGAGGAAAAAGTGAGTGACACACACACGCAACACGCAACACCCCCACCTCCACCCTCACCCACAACTCCATACACACAAATACATGCAGCAACATTACATATACACCCCGTAACCCTCTGGAAGAACGTAAGGACAAAAGGAAATGATTGTAACAAGTGTAAACATCGAAAATTCTGATATGGAAACTGGTCTGTAACAGTTCATTGTATACAAATATGTACAGCAACTATACAAGTCCGGATAGTGTTCCATTCATTGTTCGTGAACCAGTGGTCCCAAAATGCATGGGCAAAGCCCACACATGATACCTGCCTCAAAATGGAGAGAACACTGCTGGGGCATCAGGTCGAAAAAAAACAGGCACCTCAGGAGGAAGGGGAGGGGGCACCTCAGCTGGATGATGGGACGACGCCACTACTCCTCGAGGGGGCTCCATGCCCACTGTTTGGTCCTGGGGAGTGGAAAGCCACAGTCTCACAAATCTCTCAATTGGGTGGGTTGACCACTGTTTGGTCCTGTGGAGTGCAAAGCCACAGTCTCTCAGGTCTCTCAAGTGGGTGGGTTGACCACTGTTTGGTCCTGGGGAGTGCAAAGCCACAGTTTCACAAGTCTCTCAAGTGGGTGGGTTGCCCACTGTTTTGTCCTGGGGAGTGCAAAGCCACAGTCTCTCAAGTCTCTCAAGTGGGTGGGTTGCCCACTGTTTGGTCCTGGTGAGTGCAAAGCCACAGTCTCTCCAGTGGATGCTGTTCTCCACTGGTTCTGGAGGGGACTCGGTTCCCAGAGTGCTTCATTCTGCTAAGGACTTGGATAGTGGATGCCGTTCTCCACTGGTTCTGGAGGGGGCTTGGTGGCCAGAGTGCTTCATCCTGCTAAGGACTGGGGTTAGTGGATGCAATTCTCCACTGGTTCTGGAGGGGGCTTTGTGCCCAGAGTGCTTCACATGGTGTGTGGCAGTTCCCATTCCCGCACCTAGGTGTCAGAGCCCAGAGATTTCCTGGGAACAGGTAGCATGATACTCCATGGAGGCAGAGGCACACTCCACCCTGCGGCGAGATAGCCTGCCAACTGCTGGTACTGCCAGTGCTGGTTGTGGTGCCTCATGTATGCTGTGCAGGGTCCAGGACATCTCCTGCAGCTTTGGACGACTGCCCACTGGGGATGATGGTCATGTCGTCTGTGGTGGCACAGTCTGAGTACGTCGTGGGGCAGGTGGCGGTGGTTGCGGCGGTGTCAGCAGCGGAGATGCTGGTGGTGGTGCATGTGTCAGCCCCTGTGGAGGGAGACACCAGAACGTCTCCTGCAGCCTCTGACGGCTGCCCACTGGGGATGATGCTGGGGACTGTAGCAGAGGCAGCAGACGTGCAGGTGGGTGTGCAGGTGGCGGTGCAGGTGGCAGTGGTTGCGGTGGTGGCCACCACCATACTGGTTGCTGTTCTGTCCTGCAGAAGGGATGTCACCAGTCCCTCACCCTGAGGCTCCATGCCCTGAGCTGACTTCCCTTTAGTCTTGTGTCCCTTCCCCATCTTGGAAGTCGCTGCTGGGACCCTGGCACTGTCCTCTTTTGTCTTGGAGGAGGCCTTGCTGCTTGGTTGGTGTGGCTTTTCCCTACGGCATGTTGTCCCCTTCTTCACCTTGGCAGGTGGCGGAATAGGTGATGCTTGGCCTCACTAGGTGGCACACTGGCAGCCCTGATGGGTGTGGCCCACAATGTTACAGGACTTGCAGGGACCACAGTGCTCGAGGATTTCGTTGTTGAGGTGCTGGGCTGGGATCTGGACATCCTGGCCCTAGGGGGAGGACTGAGGGTGGGGGGTGTAGTGAAGAGGTCAAAGTTTGCGAGGAATTTTTGTTAGACACACTGGGACGGGAAGACGGAGGGGGTTTGGGAGTGGAGGAAGAGGTAGTGGTTGTAGGAGGTGTACGTCTGCTGAATTTGGGTGAGGGTGCATGGGCTGGAGGCTGTTGTGAGGTGGATGGCTGTTGTGTGGGTGTGTGCCGGCGTTTGTGTACTTTGGGAAGAGGGCTCACAGACACACTGGGAGAGGACACAGGGGACGTGTGAATGGTAGTCGGGGTGGTGATTGCACGTGAGCGGTGTGTGGTGATGGGGTGCTGGTGATGGAGGTAGTGGCTGAGGATGTAGTGTATGCAGGTGTGAGTGGAGACGAGACTGGGAGGGAGGAGGAGGGCAAGGAGGAGGGGGACACAGTGGAGGCAGTGGATGTTGGTGTGTCTGCATGGGGATGATGCATGTGTGGGATGTGTGGTGCTTATGTTTGCCATGTCCACTCTTGTGTGTTGATGAGTGTGCATGCTGGTCTGATGGTGTGCTTGGGATAGGCTGAGGTACAGGGGATTGGGTCTGGGTAGTGAAAGTTGGAGGGGGGAGGCTGGACACAGGGACAATGGCTGCCATCAGTGCTGAGGCCAGAGCCTGAAATGCTCTCTGTTGGGCTGCCACGCCAGAATGAATGCCCTCCAGGTATGCATTTCTTTGCTGCAAATGCCTCTCAACACCCTGGATGGCATTCAAAATGGTTGATTGCCCAACAGTGAGGGATCTCAGGAGGTCAATAGCCTTCTCACTCAGGGCAGCAGGGCTGACTGGGGCAGGGCCTGAGGTGCCTGGGGCAAAGGAGATACCCAACCTTCTGGGTGAGCGGCCATGGGAAACTCGATGATGGGCTGCTGGGAGGGTGGTGCTGGTAGGGGGGGTGGCGGCTGTACCTGTTGTTGCGGTGGGCACAGAGGTGCCCACCACCACAAGGGAGCGCCCATCAGAGGAGGAGTCCCTGGCGTCTCCTCCTGTCCCTGTTGTGAGCTCCCTCGCCCTCCGTCCCACTGGTGCCTTCAGACTCCGTACATTCACCCTCCAGGGCCATGTGGGTTGCAGCTCCCTCCTGCTCTGGTGCCACTGCTCCTCCACCAGATGATGCTAATGCACGGAAGGACAGGGTGACAAAACAAAAAGGAGAGGAAAGACAGAGGAGAGACATGGTCAATGCCTGCAACAACACCACCATTGGCAGACACAACACACAGGGAGCAGCCCTTTGCACTAGGCCATGCACTAACAGTTCAGGGGAAATTCACATGCCCATGGTGGACTGTGCCTATACCCATTTGATGCACACCTGGAACCCACAGGAGCCTGACTAGGTGTAGAGGGCCACTACCACTTTTGGGGTTGGACTGGCACTGAGCTTGCCTAACAATAGATCTACCCTGGCACGCTTGCCCTGCCTGAGGGGAACCCACAGTCCTCTTCCCACACCCAGAAACCTCATAAAGCACACAGAGTCAGCTGCATGAGACTGTATTCACCCCCTTGTGGCTACTGTGATGCCCTCAAGCGCCCATCTAACTCAGGATTTGCCACCGCCAGGATCCGGTACATCAGGGGGGTCATGGTGCGACGGCACCCCTTCCACGTTGGGAGGCCATCCCCAGCTGGGCCTCCACTGTCTTCTTGGTCCAGCGGCGCAGGTCCTCCCATCTTTGCGGCAGTGGGTGCTCTGCCTATGGTAGACCCCCCGGGTCCGCACTTCCTTGGTGATGGCATGCCAAATACCCTTCTTCTGTTCGGCGCTGACCTAGAGGAAATGTAAAGTAGGAATGGATTTTACTCCCCCGTCCGGTTATTCTTACTCATTGACCACAACCTCCCACCTGGCCCACAAACACATACACTGACCATCCTCAGATGCTGGCCTCTGCCCACCCCCCAACTGTATCTTCCATCAACACCACTCTATACGTTTCATGTCCCATCCATCATGCTCACAGTGTACTTACCTGTTTGTCTGGAGGACCGTAGAGTAGTGTGTACTGGGGGAGGACCCCATCCACCAGTTTGTCCAACTCCTCCACAGTGAAGGCAGGGGCCCTTTCCTAAGACACTGTAGCCATTGTCGCTTCCAGACTCAGGTCACAGCAGCATTTGCAGTGTAGGTCCTCTACTGTTGAAGATCAGGTATCAAGTGAGTGAACAGATAGAAAATGGCGGTCACATCCACAGCAGTGCGTACCATCACCGCCGGCGTACATCGTCATTGGCTCCTGGAACCAAGAGGGCCCAATGATAACCAATGCTGAATTGCGCTGCGGTCTTCGTCCGCCTACCGTGACTGTGTACAACGCCAGCGCAGTTACCTCATTTCCCCTTGTCCCTCCTTACAGGTCAGGCAGCCACCATTTCAGGTGGCCACATGGCAGGCCAACTAACTGTGTCACAGCAGTTTTGTGCAGGAATACGGACATACAGCGCTAAACACAGATTACATCACATTTGTTCTAAACACCCTTGTGAAACCTATGTGGTGTATGACCCTCTGCTTACCCTTCTCCTCCAGAGGGCACGTCCGCTGGGGCAGATGATGAGATGGCGTCATCCTCTGGTATATAGACCCCTGGTGGACCTGTCGACAATGAAAGACAGACACATCATTATCACCTACAGACTTGATCGTGCCACAATCCATGAACTGTGTGCCCAGTTGGAGCCAAACCTGATGTCAGCTGTCCGCCATCCCAAAGGAATTCCCCCTCTAGTGCAGGTCCTGTCAGTACTCCTTTTTCTGGCCAGTGGGTTCTTTCAAACAACAGTGGCCATGGCAACAGGGATGTCACAGCCAATGCTCTCTAACGTGTTGTCCAGAGTGTTGTCTGCTTTGCTGAAACACATGCACAGCTACATCGTTTTCCCCCAGGTGGAGGATTTGCCCACAGTGAAAGGTGACTTCTATGCCCTGGGACATATACCCAACATCATTGGTGCCATGATAGTACACATATGGCATTTGTCCCACCCCCCAGGAATGAACAGGTGTAGAGGAACCGCAAAAGCTACCATTCGATGAATGTGCAGATGGTGTGTTTGGCAGACCAGTACATCTCCCATGTGAATGCCAAGTATCCTGGCTCAGTGCATGACGCTTACATTTTGAGGAATAGCAGCATCCCTTATGTGATGGGGCAACTCCAGAGGCACTGCGTGTGGCTAATAGGTGAGCCCAAGGTCCCAACACAGATTACATAGGTGTCTGGGTATGGTAGAGTCCCTAATGGTTGGTGTATGTCTCACAGTTGTCCCTCAATATTTGCAGGTGACTCTGGTTACCCCAACCTATCATGGCAACTGACCCCAGTGAGGAATCCCAGGACAAGGGCAGAGGAACGCTACAATGAGGTACATGGGCAAACTAGGAGGAAAATTGAGCATACTTTTGGCCTCCTGAAGGCCAGGTTCCGGTGCCTTCATCTGACAGGTGGCTCCCCATACTACTCAGCGAAGAAGGTGTGCCAGATCATCGTGGCATGCTGTATGTTGCACACCCTGGCTTTGCGACACCAAGTGCCTTTGCTGCAGGAGGATGGACCTGATGTTAGTCTTGTGGCAGCTGTGGAACCTGTGGACAGTGAAGAAGAGGAGGCAGAAGAAGAAGTTATAGACAACCGAAACAACATCATCATGCAATACTTCCAGTGAGACACAGGTAAGAGACTGGCACTGCTCCTCTCATATCAGACTACTGTAGGACATTGCATGATTCTGCCTTTTTGCCTCTGTATATGGACCCTGACAGTTCACTTTGTCTTTCCATTTTACAGATCTGTGTACCACTTTCTGCTTTCTGCTCTGTTTACTGCTGCCCAACAACTGTCTAACACTGATAGGTGAAAATGAACATTGACATTGCTATTTTTCTGAGAGGTTGCAATAACAAATTTGTGAAAGTACAGACTGACTCCAGATTGTTTTGTGATTCAAGGGTGTTTATTTCTGTGCTAATAAGTGGAGGGGGCTGTGCAATGGTCTGGGGTGATGGTGGAGGAATGTCCATGGCGGAGTCTAGTTTATTGGCATCACTGGTGCATTGTCCAAGGGGGCATAGGATGTGGAGTAATGGCAGTTGAAGGTGGACTGGGTAACAGAGTGGGACAGAAGGGTGACAATCAGGAGAGTCTTATTTCCTGCTGGGTGTCTTGGCAATGTTCTCTGTCTTGTTTCTGGATCTCAGGGACCATTTGCGGGGTGGTTCTCCTTCTGCAGGTGATGGGGTGCTGGTGGCCTGTTCCTGTGGCGGGACCTCCTGTCCACTAGCGCTGGCGGAGGTGGAGGGCTGTTCATCGTTCAGGCTAGTGTCAGGGGCTCGTTGGTGTGCTACTGTGTCTCTCTTGGTGTTGGCCATGTCTGCCAGCACCCGTGCAATGGTGACCAGGGTGTTGTTAATGGACTTCAAGTCCTCCCTGATCCCCAGGTAGTGTTAATCCTGCAGCCTGTGGGTTTCCTGAAACTTGGCCAGTACCGTGCCCATGGTCTCCTGGGAATGATGGTATGCTCCCATGTTGTTGGAGAGTGTTTCGTGGAGAGTGGGTTCCCTGGGCCTGTCCTCCCCCTGTCACACAGCAGTCCTCCCAGCTTCCCTCTTATACTGTGCTTCTGCCCCCTGAACTGTGTGCCCCCTGCCACTGACCCCAGTTCTCTGATTGTCTTGGGTTAGTGGGTTTGCCTGGGGTCCCTGTAGTGGTGGACACACTGCTGATTGATGTGTCCTGGGGACAGAGGGATGGGCCCGCTGGGTGGGTGCTGTGCTGGTGTTTCCTGAGGGAGGAGGTTCTGTGGTTGTTTGTGACAGTGGCAGGGGAACCGACTGTCCCAAGGTCCCAGATGGGCCGGGCTGGTCATCTTGATCCAGGCATGCAGAGCTGCTGTCGTCACTGTGGGCCTCTTCTGTGGGGGGACTGGATATGTCTGGCACCTCCTGTCCAGTGATGTTGGGTAGGGGTTCTGTTGGGGTGTAAATGCATAGTTATTGTATCTGTGTGTGCCCTCTTGTCCAATGTGTGAGTTACCCTCTACTCCTGTGGTTGGCTTATTGTCTTTGCCCTTGTGTGATTGTTAATTTTGGGGCCTGGGTGAGTATCTGTACTGGACATGCTTTGGTGATGGGTGTCCATGCATTGGTGTGACATGCAGGGCTTGGTTTAGGGATTTGTGGATCGTGATAGTGGGGTATCTGTGGGGTGTTGGGGTGATGGGTGTGAGGATTGGGCTAAGAGTTTGTGATGGCATGCAAGTAGGGTGGGGGGATATAGCAGTAAAGATATGACTTACCAGAGTCCAGTCCTCCTGCTACTCCTGCGAGGCCCTCAGGATGCATGATCGCCAAGACTTGCTCCTCCCATGTTGTTAGTTGTGGGGTAGGAGGTGGGGATCCACTGCCAGTCCTCTGATGTCTGGATACCACAGAACACACCTTTCCCGTAGGTCGTTCCACCTCTTCCTGATGTCATCCCATGTTCTTGGATGCTGTCCCACTGCGTTGACCCTGTTGACAATTCTCCGCCAGAGCTCCATCTTCCTTGCAATGGATGTCTACTGCACCTGTGATCTGAATAGCTGTGGCTCTACCCAGATGATTTCCTCCACCGTGACCCTGAGCTCCTCCTCAGAAAACATGGGGTTTCTTTGAGGTGCCATGATGTGATGTGGGTGATGTGCTGTTTGTTGTGATGTGTTGTGTTGGGGTGTGTTGTTTGAGGTGCGTGGATGTTGTATGGGTGATGGTGTTGTGTGCCTGTGGATTCTGGTGTTGTGTTTGCTATTTTCTCTGTGTGCTTCTTCCAAAAATGTTGTTGTAAGGGGTTGTGGGTAATGTGGGTGTGTGTTTTATATTGGATTGGGTGTATGGGTGTGGTGTGTGTATGTGTATCAGGTGTGTGTATTTTGAATTGTCCAATGTGGTTGTGTTTTGTTAGTGTGTGTGTATTTTGAGCGCAGCGGTGTGTACCGCCAGTGGTTTACCGCGGTTGAATGACCGCTGCATTGATTCGTGGGTTGTGATAGTGTGGGCGTAGTTCTGTTGCCGTAACGGTGTAGGTTTTGCTATTGCCAGTTTATCACTGACCTTTGGTGTGGCGGACTTGTGTGGGTGTCTGTATTGTGGCGGATTACAAGCTGTGGGTTGTAATACCTGTAGTGGATTTCTGCCGCCGCCACAGTATCTTGACGGCCGTCAGCACGGCGGTAAGCGGGATTTACCGCCAGGGTTGTAATGAGGGCCTATATCTGTGTTGAAGGTAATGCCATATCTGTTTTTGCTTATTGGGGGAGTTGAGCCCCTTCACATTTAAAGAAAAGAGAGCATCATTTGCAGAATTCCCATGTCTGAATTATGCAAGGTAAAGCACAAGCAATTGCCCCAGTAAAAAGAAGAATGTTTTTAAGGGTGATTCAGGCTATTATAAATGAGGTCCCTGCTGACAAAGAACCTCCCTAAGGCCTTCTATGGATGCAGCACCATGAATGGTATGTGGATGTTCGAAACAGTTCGTGAAGCCTATCTCTGAGACCACAGGACCTGCTAAGAAGAAAAAAGGAAAGGAGGGGGAGAGAGTTTGTAGGATAAACTATAGCTTAGTTCAATGCGCCGGGTTGTGTGTGCCGAGCTAAGTCAGCCTACACCAACTAGTCCTCTGGGGAATCCTGTCGAGCCGCTTCCTGCTTCATATTCTGTAGGTGAGAGATGATGTTGTACCTTGCCTTGCACTGTGCTTTTGCTTTCCATTAGTGATCTCTGTTCCATCGTCCCACAGTGGTTCAGGTTGGGCGCCATCGATCCTTCTCCTCCGAAGCTGTTAGTGGAGACCCATTCTCTGGGGGGTCTTCGGGGAGACCCAAAGTGTGTCGGGCTTTAGATAGGGAATGTACATGTTGTTGCTTGCCATTGAGCTAGAACATCAGGCCAAAGGGGTGGGGCCATTGATATCTAATAGACATATCGCAGAATTTGTCTGTCATTGGTTTGAATTCTCTACGTTTCTTCAAGGTCACTGGCGAGAGATCCTGAAAAATTTGTAGAGTGTGGCCTTGAAAGACTAAATCTGCATTACTCCGACCCACTCTCAAGATTGCCTCCTTGTCTTGAAAGAAATATACACTGGTAAGTATGTCAGGGGCCGCGTTAGGCCTGTCCATCATGGAGGAGGCCCGGCAGGCGTGGTCCAGGATAAGTGGTCGGTCTCCCTCTCCTCCCTGGATCACCCAAAGTAAATCTCTAGTGAAGGCCAGGATGTCAGCTCTCTCTGTGTCTTGTGGAATAACGTGAATGTGACGATTGTTCCTACGACTGTGGTTTTCAAGATCTTCTTGCATAGCCTGCAGCTCGCATTGCTGATCTTCCAGCGGCGTTCAAGGTCCTCGACCTGCATGCCCACTTCAGTTGCATCTCTCCAGAGATCCTGCAGGCAAGTTTTGAAGTCTGCTCTTAAGGAGCCAATCTCCTATTTGATATCATTGAAGAATTGTGCCATATAGTCCTGGGTAATTATTGGCAGTTCAGATGCTTCGGGAGGTGGAGAAGAGGGGGGCCTTTTGTCTGTCATGGTAGGTGAGGCAGTTTTGGCCCACAGGAAAACTACCCAGCTGTCCTTAGAAATTATGGCTCTTGGCATTGTATTGCTGTGACTAGCAATCTGTGAGAGCCACCACAGAGTTGTAAGAACCAGTGGCAAGTAAAAACAATGAATCTCTCCAGTTGCAGAAGTGAGTGAGCTAGGAGGAGATGCTTCCGTCAAAAAGGGTCCAGAAGTTGACACTATTCAACAGTTGCGCACAACTCGCTTTCTCAGGTCCTTTGGTCTATACCTCACTGCACAGCTAAGAAGAGCAAAATCAAAGAGTCGCCAAACCACAGGAGATGGACGAGCAAAATGAGCTGGGGATCTCTCCACTATGCACCAGTCCAATGCTATTGGTTCCCAGTATGCAAATACTATGTGAGCAGCGTACCTTGTAGGCCATTTAGAGCCAGAGAGCAGGTTGATATACATATATTAGAGTCCCCAATCAGAGAAGTTTCTGTTAGGTTTCCAAGACTTTAGTCCCCAGTGTGCAGGTCATGTTGGATCACAAGTCAGTAGGCCACTTTGTAAGTAAAAGAGGAGCAGGGAGATTTCTGGGCAGATTAGTGTCATTCTGAGGCCATGCAGAGAGTAGGAGCCACTAAAGCACACGGTGAGGGGCTCTGGTAGACTGTATGCACTCACCGGTAACTATCACAGGGATTCAGAGTCATAGCCATGTGAGAGACTTTAATCCCATGCCCTCATATATTGCAATGGAAATGTTCTTGGAGATAGGGTGTTGCTGTACAGGGAGCGCGCAAGGGTGTCAGGTTGCGCCAGGCAATCTCTCCCAGGGTGCGTGGCAAAGCAAAGGCAGCACCTCCAGGCTCCTCACTCTAAGGTGGTGAGTTGGCGGGTCTAGAGGCCGCGGTGTCACTTCCAAGTTGAGCTCGGAGGTGTCTTCACTTCCGCAGGCCTCCCGGGTCCAGCCAGAGTGCCCGAAGCTCCGTTCCTCACTAGGAGCTAGCAGGTAGCTCATGAGTGCAGCACTGTGGGAGGATGGAAGTTGCTGTGCGGGGTCCCGCTACAAGATGGTGGGTGCTCCGGGAGACAAGCGCAGAACGGGGTGAGTTAGGCTTGTGAGGAACACTGAGCTTCCCGGGGCCTGGGAGCGATCACCAGGATATGGGAGCCTTGGGAAGTCGACACGGTTGAGTGAGAGCAAAGGTGGAGCAACGATAAGGACAAATGCTTGCTTTTGGGCCACAAGTGGCTCGGAGCCAGAGCGAACAGTATATCACTCCACGATCCACTTGGCCACCCCCCACGTACCGGTTTTTAATTAAGGAGTGTTAAGTAAGCAAAGAGACAGGCATCTTTGTGTGTGTTCCAATGCACAATTAGTGGTAAGCCTTAATGTAATCAACACATGATTCTCTGTGTAAAAATTGCATGTAATTTATACTCCTCAGAGCCACTTTGTCTGTTTTCTGTTGGTGAGCTCCGTCTTAAGATTTACTGTGGCCCTCGTCAGTTCTAAAGTGATAGTCCTACTTCTATGTTTGTGAAATGTTCCGGTTTTTGATTTTTAAAATGTGGTCACCCTAACTACAGGTTCCACAACAGAAGGCCACAGAAGGTGACTCTTGTGAATCACTTCCTCTCCTGTCCAACAAAGTGAACCACTCTTGAAGTATCAGGGTCTTTCAAGCAATTCTTGTGAATTGATTAGTTCTGATGAGTATTCTCTTCCACATGGTGGCCTTAATCTGACTGGACTCAACTCCATCCTACACACTTTAGCATCTGTGGCATGATCTGTTGGAGAGTGTCACTTGCTTGGCAGGTACCAGCATAAGCACACTGTTCTGACATAAATGTGTGTTGTTGCATAGAAACTCATGGCAGGAAATGGCATGACAAAACCACACTTATAGGAAACATAACAACATAATAATAATGGCAATGAGGAAGCAACAGTTTGGTACCAAGCCCACCCTTCTGACAGTCTGCTGTACTGACTGTAGTTTTGACAGCCTATTCTGTCCTTAGCTTCTAAATATGAGGAGGACAAACGCACAATTGCATGTAGAATGTAGACTTTCAACAGTTAGGCTGGAATGGTGGAGGTTCCACAGACAGTGACCATATTGTTGGAGGCAATGACCTAGCTAGCTGAGGCAGAGTGGAGACATTGGTGATAGCACACACAGTGGTGATGGTGAACACAAAGTAGCTGATAGAGTTGGCAGCAAATGCATTGATGGCACTGTCAGTGTAGATGAAACTGCCGGCTACAGCAACATTTATGTTAAATGTGAAGCTACTGTGGATGAGAACTACAGGGGATGTCCTAATAGTGAATGTTCTCCACCCAGTTTATTAGTGAGAGATGTGGGCATTACACAATGTAATTGGTGCAGCATGGCTGCAAAATAAATTAAGATATCCTAATTGAGTAATAATGTAACTGAAGGCCAAACAGTTTCAACTTTTGTTAGTGCCAGCACCTAAGAGCTGTGGTAATGAGTCCCATTGAGTAAGCACCCAAATGTAATGCATTGTGCTTTCTGTAAATGTTCTATATTATTAATCAGTTTGTTTTTATTTTATTATCTGAAACTGGTACTCCTTTTATGTATTGTTTGGAATGTCCTGGAATTTTATATTCTGTTGTTTATTGAGTATGGTATGCCATATCCAGGCAGTTGATTTATGGCTGGCCGTGGAAGACCACACATAGGTATGCTTTACACAATAAAGCCTATTTCTTCTCAGTAAACCTTTCTGGCTCCTTCTTGACAACAGAAGCCCAGTCTACAACCATCTTTTCGAGAATATCTGTCTTCATGTGCTCTTGAAAAGATGGGACAGTCTCACTAGTCTACTGCCTGAATTCACCCCAGACAAAGACCCAGATGCAGTAGAAGAGACAGTCCGACCAATACCAGTTATAGCCACTGTAACATTAATGCATGTGATGTGTAGGGCGAATTGTAGGTGTTTTGTGTGAGGGCCTTTAGAAATGCCAATCTTTTGTGTGGTGTACCACCAGATTTTTGTCTTGACTGTTTTTACTGGCCATAGAATTCTGTGCATTTTACTCCTGCTTCCCAGTGGTAAAGTGGCTGTCCTACACCTTTCAACATGATTAGGTTGCCAATTTGTGTATATATATTTATATATATATATAAATACATAGATATATGCATGTATATATGTGAATATATATATATACATATATAAATATACAGTATATATATACATTTTTTAAATTATTTTATTGGTTGATTATACAGTAACCCCATACATAGACAACAACATACTCCCATAGAACAGGAGAGATAAGAACTTAAATGGAACATGCATACAGTGGCATATAACTCGATTCGCCAGAAGCCTACAATGCAATTGTACAATGCAATGAAATTGTAAAGATGCAGCATATGTAGTGGTAGATTTTCTAGAACTCTTCAGATGCTCTGTTGGGACTATACTACAAGTCACTTGTACCTGGGTTTAATTTTTTATTTTCAATGACGATAAGTGATTTTAAATACATATATTGTATTCAGACACTTCCGTCTTCCATTTAGTCCTGAAGAGGCCCAGAATAATGAGGATCAAAACACATCAACATCTGATATGGGAGGAGTCTTTTAAATCTTGATATTGTGGAATAACTGTTTGGGACACATATTTAAGTAAAAGTGGAAACGTGTGCCCTTCATGTGATACCAGTTGTATGGACTACCTCCTTTGTGGACTGTACAAAAAATAAGGAATGCAGTCCCACCGCTTGAATAATTTAGAAAATGAAGTGTGATTTGAATTGCTACAATTTGTTTGCTGTAATGTATTTTGATGACTGTTTATTTCTTTTTTTATTGTTATGTACAAATGCCTAGGAGTGAAGATTATTATGATACCAATGAGCAAAACAAATCTTGGATTGTAAAATGGTTTTTATACTAGTGAATAATTAATCTATTCATTGTGGAACTAATTGATACATTATTCTTTTCCACAATATACCATATTGACATTCAGTTTAATTCAGGTGTAAGTGTCAGCCCCTCCCTCCCATCCTGCCCAGGATGGCCTTTCAGGTTGTGGATGGCCCATCAGTCACACCAAAGCTCCCTTTGTGTGTGGCTGTCTGGAGGTAATGCACAAGCCCACCTGTCACCCCATTGTAGGAGTGTATTGACGACCGGGAGTAGGCACCAAATGGCTAAAATAAGAACATGCCAACTTTCTAACAGAACAGATGATGGACGGAACGTGGAACAAATCGAACATTCACCTCCAGTTACAGATCTGGGTTAATCCATCAGTTTTTTGCTTGTCATGCCATTCCAGTTTGGACCCAGCCATATGCAAATCAGTCTTGACCTTGTTCTCCATGGGAACAGTTAATCCCAAAGTGCTAAGCCAGGTCCTCCTTGGACCAGAAACAAGCATCCTGAGAGCGGTTTCAGGGTTTCACCCCTTCTCAACCAGGCTAGCTTGAATCTGATGGCACAGCATTTCTAAAAGTGGCATTTTCAGAACTGCAATTTAAAATCCAACTTTACCATAAGTTGTGATTTTAAATTGTAAGTCCAAAGACACCAAACTTGAAAAGACTCTCTCTTTGCTATTGGGAATTACACTTAAAAAGGCATATTAAAGTAATCCCAATGTTATCCTATGGAAGAGATAGGCCTTGCAGTAGTAAATAATGAATTTGGGAGTTTTAAACTACCAGGGCATGTAAGACTTAAAAGTACATGCCCTGCCTTTTAAATACATGGCACCCTGTCCTGAGGATTATATAGGGCCTACCGTAGAGGGGACATTTGTACAAAAGGGGAAGGTTTAAGCCTGATATGAGGTTTTTCTTGCCATATCATAATGGCAGTTTAAACTGCAGTGGCAGGCCTGGGACATGGTTAAGGGGACGACATAAGTGGGTGGTACAATGGCACAATGCCGGCTGTTGGCTCACTAGTAGCATTTAATTTACAGGTGCTGGGCACATGTAGTGCACTTTACTAGGAACTTGTAAGTAAATTAAATATGTCAATCAGATATGAGCTAGTGTTTTCATATTTAGGTTAGAGAGCAAAAGCACTTTGGCACTGGATAGCAGTGGCAAAGTGCACAGAGTCCTAAAGCCAGCACAAACAAGGTCCGAAAATGGAGAGAGGCAGGCAAAGAGTTTGGGGGAAGACCAGCCTAAGGCTGTCAGATCTAACAAGTGTCCAGCTACCCAACCCTTTGGGAGTTCTCTTCATGAAGGCAGAAGAACCTGGAGATACCATCAGCATTGGTGTGGTCTGAGCCACAATGGTGTTTCACCATAAAATCCATTCCCTGTAGGGAGATGGATCACCTCAACAGTTTGGGATTTTCACCCCTCATCTGTATGAGTCATCTAAAGTGCATGTGGTGTGTCTGAGCCAGGAAGTGAGTCCCAAAAAGGTATGGTCTCAACTTTTTCATTGTCCAAATCAAAGCAACAGCTTCTCTTTCAGTGGGACTCCACCTCTGTTCCAGTGGAAGTAACCTCCTACTAATTAAGGCTACTGGTTGGTCTAGGTCCTCTTCATTTAACTGTGCCAGTAGTGCCCCCGTGCCATGCTCTGAAGCATCCATTTGCATTAGAAATTGCTTGAAAAAATCAGGTGCTTTGAGCACAGTTGCTGTGCACCTGGCTTTCTTGAGGCTGTCAAAGGCTTTCTGACAAGCCTCTGTCCAGATCACAAATCTGGGCTGGTTCTTCACAGTCAGCTCAATTGAGGGGGTAGCAATGGCGCATAACCCTTAACAAATCTTACGTAGTAGTCAGTAAGGTCTAGAAAGGCATCTCAGGTCTGTTTGGGTGTTAGGTGGTTGTGAGGCCATGATGGTTTCAATATTGGCCTGGAGAGGCTGTATTTTGGCTCCACCAACCTGGTATTCCAAATACACCATGGAACCCTGCTTAATCTGACACTTACTGGTCTTGATGGTCAGTCCTGCAGGTGTTCCTCCCAGCTGGAACTATAGGTAGTAAAGTCCTCTAGGTAGGTGTCACAAAAGGCCTCCTTATCAGCCAGAACCCTGTTAATCAAGCATTGGAAGGTAGCAGGGGTATTTTTCAATCTAAAGGCCATCTCCTTGTCGCGTAAACTCTCATTATTCTAATGAGTCTACTGGATTTTGAGTGGCAGAATCGCCTGTGGTGTGGGAGACTGAGTCTAACCCACTACAGGTGACACCTGTCGCTCCAATCCGGGTTCTGCTCTGGCTAACTAGCAGTGCCTCATCTCTACCCCAGGGCAGGGATGATCGGGCAGCCGAGCGCATGACATAACTGGTTTCTCAGGGAAGCCGTGGTCACTCAGGTCTCATTTGTTTCTCTGAGTTACATTAGTCTCCCATACACAATGACAAACAGAGGCAGATTATATATTTTAATAATGCTTTAATAAAGTGACTGCATCTTAGATAGCAAAGCGTGGTCTGCAATAACCAGGACGATACAGCATGACAAGATTAAGATTGTGACAAGGAGAGTGAAACATAAAAATAATGCTACCATATTTGTCACTATAGTCAACAGACTTATTCCTACCTAGGCTATGAAAGAGCACAGCGTGTTAAGCTCTAATTCTGCCCTTCAGATTCCCCTGGGAAGACATCATCCCCCCATACATGAGCAAAGGCCTGAAGTCTGTGAAGACAGCTGTAGTGAAGCATTCGGCAATCAGCATACAATTTTGGTTGTCTGGCTGGAATCTCTCTCTAACGTGTAAGGGACAGGGAAGTGTTTTTATAATAAAACAGCTGATGTTCTGAGAAAATGTCCCTACGTAAGGATGTGTATTTTCTATGAATGTCAGAGACTAAACTTATACCACATTCACTGGCAACCTATCTTACTGCAGCCTTGGAAGAAGCACAGAGTGAGCAAGAACTTCTTGTTTGAGAGCAGAGTGTTGGCCTATGCAAAAACATTCATATAAAGAGAAAATAAAACAAGACCATAAAAGTGGCTTCTGTAACAATATTAAAGCAAAGCCGAATAAAATATATCTAGGGTAAAGTGCATGAAGCTAGAACTAAAAGGGCTACACAACACCCTCCCCTTGTCGGTTGAAGGTGGTTTAAACCCTAAATATACTTAAAAGCTACTAAGCCCAACCTAAGATATATAGGTAAAAATAACAATAATGACAAGTTAAAAGGACACAGGAGCGTATAAAAGGACAATTTAAAACTGTTAACATGTAGCATAGAAGCGGTCAAATTTCGGTCAGAGATATTTTTAGCACTTCCAATCGATTCCAGGACAATGGAGGACAGGAAATCTTCCACTTCGGCAGGTGTTAAAGATGGAAAGGCATCGTCGAGAAGGACCCAGGAGCAGTTGTGTTCCATAGCCTGAGCCTCAGCCAAGGCGGCATTCCGTGGTGTGCAAATGATGAGTTAAGAACCACAGCCTATAGGAAGGGCAACTCATAAGTAGCTTCCTGTAGCAAACGCACACTCAATGCGCATGTCTGGTAATGAGCCCTCAGCGAGAACATCAACCGATCAACGCCCAAAGAAAGCAAACGCTGCGTAGAAAGACAAACTTCCAGTGAATTTTTCAAAGAGCACCAGAGGCACTGAAACACGGGCTGCACACAATGAAAAAAACCAGTCTGAATGACAGGGACCAGTCACACTCCAATTGTTCCAGGAGTGGTTGTCCAAAATACTGCATCATGCGTTCACGACACAGCTGCGCTGATGGGAGCGCTTTCGTTCCTCCTTTTTGCAGTTGTGCATAAAAAAACGCCAATTATTATAGCCAAAGTTATTGGAAATCCCCTGAAAATACTGGAGAGTATTGAGTGGATAGCTGATGGTATTAAAACTGAATATGGAGGAGAAGGTATGAACAAAATCAGAACCAACAGCCTTAAAGAAATTTGCGATTCCAGTACTACTGGACGCATTAAATATCCGCCCCACAAGTTCACCAAAGTGTGTTGGAATGTTGGTACTTAAAATGGACTGTATCTGTGCTGACAACCTTGCCATCTGAAGTGCATAGGTCTCGCGCGCAGATATAAGAGCCACATGTTTTTGAAACAATAAAGCCCTGAGTCTGCTCAACTTGTCAAAATTTACATTACAATTAGCAATATGAGGCCAAATGTCCGCTAGCTGTTTTATTTTAGTGGGAGGAAAAAGTACGCTCCTGCAGCATGTAACAATCTTAGAGACCGAACCAACAAAAACTATTCCGGCTTGCATCCCAAATCAGGCTTCACCATTGAGGAGAACATAGCTGAAGTTTGAAAGCACCTGGAACGTAGGTCTAATCAAGAGGACTGGAACTCTCTTCAGATAACAAGCCAAGTTCGCTGCAGACGCGTTACACTCCCCATGCAAGGACAGCTGTTTACAAACCATTGAATAGCTGACAGAAGTCTCACATTCATTACCTCTAAGAAAGACTTATTTCATGCCACTGAGACATTTGTGTGCGATGGGTAGCTCCCACACCTCATGGATGTAACTATCTCCCAGTGTTTCGTATCTGCCTACCGGGATGTGTTTTAAACAGGATGTGAACTGTAGTGTGGAAATGGGCAGAATAATGATCCCGTGTATTAACCACTCAGCAGATGGTATTTCAGCCACAGTGAAAGGCAACTTTTCGAATTTTTCAACGTTTAGCAGGACGTATGTCATTTCTTTCCTTGCCCTTAGTTGTTGTTGTCGCGTTAAATTAAAAGAAGAAACTATTTCCCTCGCACTGACATATTGCCAGGGAACGCGACCCACCTTCACTGTTTGAAGTGTCCAACCCAACTGCATAATGGACCTTAGCTGACTCTGTCCATGATGTAAGGAAGACATATCTGTTTGTATAATGTCTATAGCAGAACAGACAATGTTATTTAAGATGTGTATCCGGTCGGACAGGGTATTAAGCCCATTATCTACAACAGCCAATGCCTTCTTTAAATGTTCCTGGTCTATTTGCCTTAACCGGGCAGCAGCTTCCTGTTGAAAGATTCCAAGTTTCATTATATACTTCATATAAGAGGCGTTTTCTATGTTGTTTTCTGGAGCCTAACAGGAAGTCCTGTAAGTCGGTGTTATTAGACAGGAGACTGAGGTGTTCTCTAACCGCATCTAGTGAGGAACTTTTTAACCATTGCTGGCATAGTTCCCCTACACTGTATGTTGGTACTATACCCGCATGTTCGGAAGATATATAGCGAGGGTCCCACCTACTTGTTCTAAAATCCCTCGAGGAGTTGATAAAACGGTTGTGACACCTATTGGTATCTATTGGCCACAATAACCACCCGCCAGGACGTGTCAGTGAAACATTAAATGTGCCATTCTGGACCAATTTATCAAGCTGATCTTCAGTTGCATTTATATCTTTTTGCCATTGATAACATTTTGCAGGGGCATGTCTACTGGGCGTGTTCAATTCCTTGATTTTTTGCTAAGCCTAAACAACTCGTTTGTTGTACAGTTTCATTTAAAAATATCATTTGAACAGGTATCAGGCATGCTCTAAATAAAACTTCCTTCCCCCGTATTTGCCAGTGTCTAGTTCTCCACACACTTTTTAAGTCAATGAACTTTAGCCAATATTCATAGCCTTATATAGTCAACCGGGAAACAAAGGAATCCGAATATATAAATTTCGTATTTGTCAATAAAATTTGTATGTTTTCTGTAGGTGGCAATTTAAAATAATATGACTCAGCATTTTTAACATCATGCCCAGAAAAATATGTAAACTTTTCAGAATACGTTTTAGAACACCCTTGTGGTGGAGTCGGACAATGTTCCCATTGTGTATGGTTAAAAACAGTCTTTGGGCTGCTTGCTCTTCGGATGAAATGGTGCCCATAATAATTATAGCAAAATATATCACCAGAATTCTCAAATGCAGTATAATACTGCAATTCAGTCATCTTAGAATCAACTGTTTTCACATCCCAATCATCAGAAACATCCCCGGGCATTATTATATTGTTCATTGAAAGTTTAAACACATATGGTATTTGAATGACCTCCGTAGGGCCTACATATAAATATTACTTTATCCCAAACAATCCCACCAGGAGTTGGTATAGCGGAAATGTTCACAAAAGACAAGTCTCTGCGGACCTTGTGAGAAGAAAAATGTGGTTTTAGGACCTCATCCACAAGTTCAACTATTGATTTTTCAGGAAGAAAATGACCATGTATGAATAAAAAGAACGTGATGACAAACTCAATCCAAAGCAGTAAGGCTAGTACAGTCAAGAAAAGCCACAGATAGTTCCATGGAAGAATGAAGTAAGTTACTTTAAGACAATTTATCAGCTTACGTGGTTTTGACAGTTCAGGTGTCGAAGAAGGGCATGAGTCTGAAAAATTAGCATTGATGTTGGCAAAGTATCCAGAAGCAGTTTGTGCAAAGACTAGAGCCGTGATTCTTGGTGGAGTTGGTGTTTCCCGAGGTGACACTGAATGAATAGCACCATCCGTCTGTGTCGAAGTTGTGTCAAATCAATCAGTAATTTCCATATTATTTGATGTCAGTGGAACCAATGCAAGATCATTTTACACCCTCCCCAAGCCCGGAGAGGTATCAATGTTGCTGCTAACAACTTGTAGAAGAACTTCTTGACCAGTAGTGGGTGGGATTAGGGAACTACTGGCTGTTCTTTTTGGTTGGCTGTGCAAGATCGGCCACATGGTGTAGTTTGACATTGTTGATGGAGACAAAGGGGGTTATTCCAACTTTGGAGGAGGTGTTAATCCGTCCCAAAAGTGACGGAAAAGTGACGGATTTACCACCAGCCGTATTACGAGTCCATTATATCCTATGGAACTCGTAATACGGCTGGTGGTATATCCGTCACTTTACCGTCACTTTTGGGACGGATTAACACCTCCTCCAAAGTTGGAATAACCCCCAAAATGATTTCTTTGGCACCAGCCAACAGTTGAGGAATGACAGTTCTGATACCGTGTATTCCCAAAACTGGGACCGGTGCACGATAAGAAGAGCCAAATTCCTTTTTCACAGCAACTTTTTCATGTAATAGATCCCCCACTCTAGGAATCCAGTCGGTAGGAGTTACAGGTGCATCCTTAATTCATAATGAGGCAGCACTGGCAGAAGAGTTGTTGTCACAGAACTGTTGCAATTCCTGTAAGACAGTGACACATTAATTTATGTCAAAAGGTGTTTCTGCCGCCTTCATGCCAGGACCATCAAGATCTGGAACATACATTTGAGTTCCAAACAGGCATTATATGAAGTGCGGCCCCCCCAGGGACCTTCTAGGCAGATTGTTAAGTGCTCTGTGGACTCCATACAGGTGATTAAGCCAACTATGACTGCACGTAAGACTCTGGCTGTTAAGGATTGCTTTAAATCACAGTTTAATTGCTCCACAACACTATTTCCCTCGGAATGAAATGGAGACGAGTACTGGAGTTGGACCCCCAACAAAGCCACGGCGTCCGAGTGGAAAGCCCCAACTGCAAATGTACCGGTAAAGACTCACAAATCTTTGATAACAGTCTGAGTGTCAGCCGAGTGTTGTGGCCACACCCATAGAAATCTGGAGCAGTGGTCAACAGTGACTAGGATGTATTTGTATGCATTAGCCGGTGTTAGGGGACCGCAGTGGTCCAAGTACACACATTGTAAAGGTTTGTTAGAAATTAGGAGGGGTGTCTGTGGTGGGCGCGTAGCAGTGGAAACTTTGATTTGTTGGCAGATGTTGCAGCAAAGGACATACTGCTTGCCCTCCTTGTATAGGCCTGGCCACCAAAAATGGGCTTGTAGCAAAGATATTGTAGCTGACACACCAACATGGGCAGATGCTGCCCCCTCAGGCGCTGCTTTAACTCTGGTCTTATATCTTTATTGGGAATTTCTCGAACCCCTACGCCTGGTATCTTAACTTCAGCTTTTAGGTAGCCTCGCATTCAGTAGGAATATTTAGCAGGAAATGCTTTTTGATAGGGCGTGCCATCAGCCGTAGCTTTCATGGCAGCCCATATGTCTGCTTCCGGTTTTACTCCTGAGTGGGTTACTGCAGCAACAGTGGCCGTAGCAACTGCTGAATTTGCGGCTTCATCAGCCAGTGTATTCCCAGCCATGTGTATTCCAATGCGCTGGTGTCCAAGTGTATGTACAACATGGACATTTGGTAGCGTTTCCTTCAGATCCAGTACTTTCCCCCACAGTAACCTGTGTTTAATGGTGCTGCCTTTAGTATCCCTGAACCCATTCTTGCACCAATAATGCAGGTATTCATTGAAGGACTGGACACAATAATAAGAATCACAAACAATCAGCCTGTGCTGTGCAGGATCCATATGTTCCAGTGCCATCACCAGAGCTTTCAGCTCTGCTAATTGTGCTGTGCGGTCCCCTAGGGTTTGCGTAAATGTATGTAGGGGACAAAATGTATTATCCTCCATGTAGCCACTTACGACTGTGCAAGCAGCGGAGTATTGGTGCTTTGTGCCAATTGCCGGTTGTGCAGAGCCATCGGTGTACATGACTCTATGATATTGTTCAATAGGGTGTGTGTTTGCTGGAACTGGGTATTCTAGGTCGTATTGCAAAAATTCTTGAGTTTGTAATTTTAGGTCAAAAATGTAATCTACATCCGTGGCTGTCAAAGACGTGGCCCATTGGATCCAACGTGGATATAATGCTTTTGCATTATGAATGCTGGCTTTTGTGACAGCCTTTACCCTGGGCTAGAGGTATTTCTTTAACGTCAGCCATCTGAACAGCAGTGAGAATTTTCTCAGTGGGAGCAAAGTGTTGTTCTGCTGCTGAGTATACATGTGATTTGTATCCTATCAGGACCGTCTCACCCTCATTAAAGGTTACATGGGTGAAACTAATGGCACCAGCAATTACTCTGATGACCAAATGTGTTTTGTTGTCCCTTGTGGGTAGATGTTGTGCTACAACCATGTCTGTCTGAAAGTCTCTGAGAATGCGTGTGTGTTCGACTGTCCAAAACTTACTTGAAAAGTCATGACGTATTAAGTCATATAAGGGTTTTATGCGTGATGCATAATCTGGAATGTAGGTTCTGCCAAAATGTAGGACACCCAATGGAAATTGGAGTTTTTTTATCAAATTTGGAGGTTGTAATTGTGCACATTTTTTTAAGAATTGTGGCGCTAGGCTCTTTCCTTCACTTGATAGCTCATATCCCAGAAACAGGATGCTGAGAAAGACTGTTTTTGTTTTTCTTAAGTTGAATTTGTAGCCAAATTTGGAAAATCCCACAACAATGTGGGCTACCCGTCTTAAATGTTGTAGTAATTCATAATCTGTAAGATGGATATCATTTACATAGGACAATGCTTCAGGGTCAATGTTGTGCAAAACTGCAGTCATATGAGCTGCGAACAGTCCTGGACTATTCTTGTAACCCAGAGGTAAACGACATACATTTTTTCTGAGAACCTAGTGCCCTGAAACTTGTTAAGTCTCTAATCTCAGGTGCTACATTCTGGCAGAAAATACCATTGGAAATGTCCAGTGTTTTTTATTTTTTTTGCGCACTATGTTGTCCATTAGTGCTGTGCTATGTGAGTTTTGTATAGCGTATGTAAGTGTATGACTGTTCAAATGTCTGTAGTCTAAGACTATTCTATATTAATAGTCCGGTTTAGCTACTGGAAACAAAGGATTATTTATTGGGGAGACACAGGGTTCAATTACGCCCTGGTACTCTAGTTGTGTGAGGATTTCTCTCACAGGTGCTTTCGCATCATGTTTTATTGGATACTGAGGTTGAGGTTAATTTTTAATTGGTATTAAGTGGTAGGGGAATTCTTTATCCCATCCTACATGGTTGCGATATAACGCGGGTGCCTGTGCCAATGCCCAATCCATGGCATAGGATTCTGCGAGTTCCTCCGGAACAAAGGGCGACAAAGAACATTTAATAACCTCTTCCCCATATGGGCAGGTACAGACAAATTTAGGTGACCAATCTTGTTCGGCCAATAAGATATCAGATATATTTACCACACGATCCCAAAAAATTGTGCCTATTGTGCCTTCAATGTCTCCTTCTAACTGTAACGTTACTTTATACATCCTATCAGGCGTGGAGACTTGCATATCCACAGTTTCAACTTGTAGAAAGTCATCAGTTGCTTTTCACCTCCAGATGCTCTAGAAGACACCGGTGAACTATTGTGACCTCTGCTGCTCTGTCTAGCAGCGCTAGTGCCCACTTCCTGTTCTTCAAGAGGAACCTCTTCTAGAGTGGCATGCCGTATTGCGACTGCTTCCACCTTTTTCTTTTTAAATTGGGGTTTTTGTTGGGGAGGTTTCTCTTCCTTTTTTACAGAAACCTCTGATGAGTGTTCCTGTCTCGGTTTCAAGTACTCTGTTCTTTGCTCTGATCGCCCACCTCTCTCACTGATTTTCCGATGAGTCCTGAAAGGAACAAGATTGGCTTGTATCAGTATATTTATATCTATCAGGTGTTTTTATATTATCTCCATTTCGGAGATTATGTCCCTCATTATGAACACGGCGGTCCGTACCGCGCCGCCGGCGGTAAAAACCGCCAACAGAGGAGCAGTCCGGACCGCCAAATAATGAACCAAACTAAATACAGGCATCCAGAAAACCACCCACCGCCAGTAGAGGAGTGCTGATGACGACGGCAGAGTCCACCCACAGGCCGACAGAAAGGCCCAACCTGCCCATCAAATTATGAACCACTAGTCCACCGCCAGTTCCGGGGCAGGAACCACCGCCAAGCACAGCCAGGTGGAAATGAACCAAATCCAATGAAACACTCACCGGAGACCCAAACAACACGCCGAAGCAGACATGGATAGAGAGCTGCAGATCATGCCAGCCATGCTCCTTGCCATATGCCTCCATGACCATGACCGTCGACGAAGACGACAACAGTAAGAACTGCAACCTAGGAAACAAGGGAGGAAAGGGCACAGTTACATACCCACCCACTCCACCCACCCCGCAACTCCCCACCAACCCTTCACAGCAGCACAAGTCATACACCCCACAGCAAGTGGTATTTACCTGACAAAAGTCAAATCCAAATTGACTATAGTACATACAAATGCCCCACACCCACAAACAATGAAACAAAAGACCAGGGTTCAACAGTGTGGGCCAAAACACAGGCAACACAGAAATATTTTATTAAAGCTCACAGAGCTAACTACTTCAAACAGGGCCAATGGCCAGTGCGTAGCGCTACAAGTGCTATGGGCCACAACGGACCCAACCTGACTCCCACAAGTGCACGGGACTCCACTTAATGGGGCATCCATGCACCTCACGGAACGGGGGCAGGAGGTGATGGGGGTCAGGATTTGCGACAGGGGTGGGGCTTGGACTTGCGCTTGGAAGGTGGAGGGGGTGTGGGTTTGTCTTTTGAAGGTGGGGGGGGTGTTTAGAGCGGGTGGAGCCAGATGGACTTGGCTCTGCACAGGCCTTCTTTTTCTCTGGGGAAGGGGCAGAGGAATGTGAAGGGCGGACAGGGGTGGGCTGTGAAGTGGAAGGAGTGGAAAAGGCAAGGAGGTGTGAACACTTAGGGACAAGACGGGATGGGCCAGTGGGTTGGAAGAGGTCAGCACGGGAGAGGAAAAGTTTTTTCGGAGCAATTGGGGTGGTCCTGGATGAGGGTGTGGGAGTGGAGGCAGAGCCAGTGGATGCATGTGGTGTGGGGTAGTGGGTGCTGGTGACTGGACAGTATGCTGTGGTGTGGTGGATGTGTGATGGGTGGGTGTCTTGATGCGTGTGTGTGTTTTTGGAGGGGGGGTGAACACAGTGGGAGAAGACAGGCTGCCAGTGTGGATGTATGTTGTGTGGGTGTCTGCAAGTCTGGTGAGTGTGCTGCATGTGTCAACTACGGTAGTTGTGGTGAGTGCAGGTGTTGTGTATGGGGTCCATGTATGGATGTCTGCTATTGTGGTGAGTGCAGTAAAAGGGGCAGCAACAGTGACTGAAGGTGCAGTGCATGAGGGTGTGGATGTAGAGGGGACAGACAGGGAGGCAGAAGAGGTGGGCACACTGCGGGAAGTGGATGTTGTTGTGTGTGCATGTGTCTGTTGGCTGTGTGAATGATTGTGGTGGGAGGTGTGGTGCTTGTGTTTAGGAGTGTGCTTCTTGTGTGTTGATGTGCTTGACTGCATGTCAGATTGTGTGCTTTGGACGGGTGAAGGGAGTGGGGTGCTGGAAGGGGTAGAGGAGGTTGGAGGGGGGACGGAATGGCCAGGAAAACTGGCTGCCGTCCAAGAGGACTTATACACCACAGAGGGTAACCCAAAAATCCGACCGGGCTGGGTAAAAATAATTATTACATACAACAATGCCCAAACGGGGAAAGAACAACAAGTTATTTATACATCATAGAACAACATAGGTGAAAACAGACACACTATTTATTCAATAAATATAAATATATTCATTCATTTACTTATACATAAATATCAATTTAATATATTTTATGGACAACCCATCTAAAAAACAACACACCGAGGGAAAGATAGTGTGAGAAAAAGTGCTCGTGATAAATAGAAAGAAGAATAATACATATTCAAATAGATCAAAAAACGTATACAAAAAACATTAAAAACAGTCGGTTGGTTCTTTTTTGCTGCATTGACTCCATTCCAGATCCTCAGAGAGTCTAAATCAATTCCTTCAATCCTCCACAGATCCTATGCAGAAACCAATCCAAACTATGATATACCCGTCGACGTTTCGACCCCTCTATATCTTGGGCCACATCACAGCTCCACACAGGGTCTTCATCAGGACTAGTACGATGGGAGTCCCTTAATATGTCCTCTGATTCCTCCACTTTTTTTATTTGTCTATTTATAAGTGGATCATATCTGATTCTAAAATGCCATTTCCCACATACATCAGGTGACCAGTCAATTCCAATGTACTCTTCATTCATCTGTGAGCTTTTGAAAAACTGAGCATTCGCGATGCAAAAGAGGAGGCCAGAGCCTGAAAAGATCTCCGTAGGGCAGACACAGCACCGTGAATGCCATCCAGATAGGTATTTGTCTGCTGCACCTCTGATGCTAGCCCCTTGATGGCATTGACAATGGTTATCTGCCCTACAGAAATGGTTCTCAGGAGGTCAATAGCCTCCTCTGTGAGGGCAGCAGAGCTGACTGGGGCAGGGGAGAAGGTGCCTGGGGCGAAGGAGACGCCCACCTTTCTGGGTGAGCGGGCACGAGCAACTCAGTGGGGCGCAGAAGGGAGGGCAGTGATGGAATGGGGGCTAGCGGAAGATGTCGCTGTAGTGGTGTGGCCACTAGGGTCTGCCATCGCCGGGGAACCCCCATCGGAGGAAGTCTCGGAGTCATTACTTCCAGTGGTAGTTGCCTCCCCCGTGGTACTCCCCTCGCCCTCCCACCCACTGGTCCCCGTGGCGTCGGATGTCTCTGCCTCCGAGGATCTGTGGGCCGCTGCATTCACACTTGCCGGTGCCTCAGCTCCCATGCCAGATGTTGTTGCTGTACAAAACCAACAAAAGAGAACAGGGATGGGGAGACAAAACAGGTCCCTGCCTCTAAGCAGCATGAACCCTAATGCACACACAGACATCCTTCCAGGCTGAAGTTTGTGACATGGGTACTCACCCCCTTGTGACTGCTGTGAAGCCTTCAAGCACCCATCCAGGTCTGGGTATGCCACCGTCAGGATACGTTGCATGAGGGGGGTCAGTGGGAGGACTTTCCCAGCTGGGCCTCACAGATCTTACGCGCCCAGAGCCTCAGGTCTTCCCACCTCTTTCTGCAGTGGGTGCTCCGCCGGTTGTGACCTCCAGGGTCCGCACCTCCTTGGTGAAGGCATGCTAAAGTGCCCATTTCTGGTGCGCGCTGACCTAAAAGGGAGACACAGATATGGAACACAGAGGTCAGACACTTGCAAGATAGGTACAGCTGGCTATTGTCCACTATGGGATGGACAGTACTGTAAGACTTACAGGCCATACGCACGCAGCATGCCATGCACCATGTCCCATGCAGGCTGAGAGGTGCACACATATGTCCTTACAACACCATCCATTACACCCAAACAGTGCACCCCAAACCCAGACTCACCTGTACCTCTGGCCGTCCGTAGAGTTTTACGTACAGGGGCAGGACCCCATCCACTACCTCTCCAGTTCCTCCTAGGTGAAGTCCGGGGCCCTTTCCCCTGCAACACGAGCCACATCCATGAGAAGAGGAAGGCCACAGCAGTACACACAGTGGAGTACCTGTCCGCACAAGATCAGGGAGTCAAGTGAAGTATAGATGACGAATTTGCCTTCGTACCGCGGCCGTGTGCACCGTCACCGCCAGCGGCGATCATGATACGCCAGGATTTTCCCTATTGGCATCCATGTTAACCAATGACGGTGTGAACGGCGGTAAACACCGCCTTACGTTGTGATGTCAACCGTTAGCGGTATGAGATCACTACCACAACGAAAGGCCCGGATTACAGTGGGCAGACATTTTTGCATTAACTATGCATCTATAAATAAAATTGTGCACAATGCAGGCCCTACTAGCCACATGAAGCACCTATGCCTGTGACCATTACGTAATATACCACACATGAAAAACATTGTTCCCTCATTGAGGTGTAGATGTAGATCTGTCAAGAAGCTGTTATTGTTGAGTCACTACAATGAAATATGCAGTGCACAATTGATGACAACATGTGCCTATGTACGTGTGTTCATCACACCTTTTTGATGTCACTTGTAGGTATCCACCCTTGTGACGAGGAAGGGCACCATTGGTGTACAGACCACTTGTGGATATGAGGACCATGGTGGAGCATCAGATGACAATCAATTACAGACTCACACGTGCAACAATTCAGGAACTTTGTGCTTTACTGGATCTTGCACTAACTCTGGGAAATCGTAATCAGCATTCCATCCCTACTGAAGTGCAGGTGCTCTTCGCACTCCATTTCCTGGCCACAGGATCATTTCAAGTGACAGTGGGCATGGGTGCTGGATTTTCACAGCCAATGTTGAGCATGGTACTGACAAGATTTCTAAATGCATTTGTACGACACCTGCAGTCCTGTGTGAGGTTTCCCCAAAGTTCTGACCTCCCTGCCATCAAGTCTGAATTCAATGCCTTTGCCAACATACCCCATGTGATAGGTGCCATCGATGGCACCCACATACCGATCATTCCCCAAGAGTCAGTGAACAGGTATGCAGAAACAGAAAGAACTTTCACTCCATGAACATCCAATTGGTATGTACTGCAGACCAGTACATCTCACATGTGAATGCCATGTTCCCATGTACAGAGGATGGAACAACTCCAAGAGGACAGAGGGTGGATCATAGGTAAGTGTTTCTGTCACTAACTGACACATAGCAGACAGCCAGGCTGTCTGACTAAGGGGCTTAACAATGACTAATCTGTATTGCACCTTTTTCTAGGTGATTCTGGCTATCCAAACTTGCGTTGGCTCCTGACACCAGTGAGGAATCCTAGGACGGATGCAGAGAGGAATTACAATGAGGCCCATGGACATACTAGGAGGGTGATAGAGCACACAATAGGTCTCCTGAAGGCTAGATTTAGTTTTCTACATATCTCTGAGGGTTCCCTGTCCTATGGGCCTGAAAAGGTGTGTAGAATAGTGGTGGCCTGCTGCATGCTGCACAACGTGGCAGTGAGACATTCTATCCCCCTCTTGGAGGTGGAGGGTGCTGTATGTCCTGACCAGCTACCTCAAAGTGGAGAGGAGAGTGATGGTGATAATGAAGAAGTGGAAGATGTCAATTCCAGGACACAACTGATACAACTCTACTTCCAGTAACTGTGTGGGACTTTGGGCTGGCATTGGGGTTTGTGACACATAATGTCAGTGTGCTTAGTCACATAGGTGGGGTTTGATTATGATATGTGAAACATGGTCCAGTTCTGCATGTTACAGATTGATATTTTCTGCATTTACTTAGGGCCCCCATTTAGGCACATAGGAGTCCTTTCATGCAACGATTTGACAATAAAGTGGTTATCAGCCGGTTGCATCCATACTTCACTTTGTTCACATTTTAACAGTGTTCCAGGTATGATATGTGTTTTATTGGTTGCAGGGAGTGGATAGTGCTATTTACAGTGATGGCAAGTCGTAAGGGGTGGGTGTCTTCAATGCGAACATGGTGGCAGCCTTCTTGGCAGTATTGATGGGTCCATCATTTCTTACATTACTTCATATTGCCTCTTTAGCAATGTGTGGTGGCTGATTGAGGGGGATGGTTGCTGTGCAGATTGTTGCTGAGTTACTTCTTGAAGGGGGCCTTGTTCTTTGCTGGGGTTCCAGTGCCATATCTTGGCCAGAGGGTCCGTTTGGGTGCCTGCTGTTGATCTTGAGGGGAAGACATGGTAGGCCCTTGGGTTTCCTGTGAGGGTAGTTCCTGGGATGTTTCTGCTGATGGTGTAATTTCCAGGTGGGTGTCTGGTGCTGTAGTGGGGGCCTCCTGTCCTGTGTGGGTGTCAGACTGGGTTTGTACCAGCTGCAGCAGTGCTCGTGCTATGCTGGCCATTATGGCGTTGTGCTGTTTCCACTGCTCCATGGCCTGTTGGTGGTGTTCCTGCTGTATCCTCTGACTGTGCTCCAGGGTGGATACTATCTGTGCCAACCTGTCATGGGTATGCTGGTAGGCCCCCAATACCTCAGATATCACGTCCTGGGCAGCTGCATCCATCCTGTGGCCTCCCTCCTGGCCCACTGAGACCCTTGCCCTAGCCCCATGTGCCTGTGTCCCCTGCACAGGTCTGGCAGTACCACTTGTACTGGGGGCCATGCCTTCTTGCACATTGGGAGTGGGAGACTGTGGCCTCTGTACCTGTGTTCCACCAGTCTGTGGCCTGGATACACTGGTGTGGGGATGCTTGCCCTGGGCTGCTGGTCTTGACTGGGTTGTAGGGGTGACAGTGATTTCCTGGGTGGGGCTGCTGCATAGTGACAGTCCAGGGCTGTGTGAGGGGCCTGCCTGCTCATCAGTGCCCGGGGATCCTTCACCAGTGTCCGTGAGGTGCCTCTGTCTCCCTGAGAGGCACTGGCACTCCTTGTCCCGTCCATGAGGGTGGCATGGGTGGTGGTGCCTGTTGGGGGACGTAGACATGTCTGTTACAAATGCATGAACGTTTGGGGTGCACAGGAATGGGCTATTTTGGGCTGGTGTTACTTTCAGTGGCCATCCAGGGTGCCTTTGTGAGGTTTACACTGCATTTTGCTTTGAGTGTGGGGTTGCATTGGGATGGGGGGTGTAGTTCCATTGTGGATCCTTGCAGGGGTAGGTGGCTGTGCACAGGGGGAGGGATGTGGGCCTGTTAGTGGGTTTGTGGTCATGCAGTGGGGTGGATTCAGTGGCTGTTGCCTGGATGGGGTATTGGTCCTGGTGAGTGTGGGTGGGGTGGTACATGCATTACAGGTATGGTGAATATGGGGTAAATGTGGACGACTTACCCGAGTCCATTCCTCCAGTGAGTCCAGTGAGTTCCTCACGGTGCAGGATGGCCACTACCTTTTCCTCCCAGTCTGTGTATTCGGGTGGTGTTGTTGGCGGTCCTCACCCAGTCTTCTGGACTGTAATGTGGTACCTTGATGCCATGCCCCTGACCTTTCCCCACAGGTCGTTCCATCTCTTCTGGATGTCGTCCCTGGTGCGTGGATGGTGTCCCACTGCATTGACCCTGTTCACAATGGTCTGCCGTAGGTCCATCTTCCTTGCGATGGGTGTGTGCTGCACCTCGGCCCAGAATATTCGTGGCCCCATCTTCAGGATCTCATCCACCATGGTCCTTAACACCCTTTCTGTGAAGCATGGATATTTTGGGGGGGGACATGGTGAGTGTGGTGAATGGTGTTGGGGCTGGGAACACAATGAGGGTGCTCTTCTGTGGGTCGTGTGCATCTTGTGTATGGTGGCCTTCGGTGTCTGCCGCTGGTGCTCTCCGTCTCCTTGGCCTGGTTTCGTTGCAAAGGATTGTGGGGTGTGTCTTGGGGTGTTTTATGGGGTTATGGATGTGTGTCAGGTGTGTGGGTTGCACGCTTATCCAATGTGTGCACTTCTTGCTGTTAAGTCCACTTGCCGCCCTGTGGTGGTCGGGACCGCCAATGGTCGTCCGGCCTCCACTGTCTGCCAAGGTGATCTGTGCATCATTATTTGGAGGGTGGGATGTGGGTGTGCTCAGCGGTGGCGGGGTGGGGAGGTCCAGCATTCCCGCCGACAGGGTCATGGTGGGGAGTGGTGGTCTGGTGATTTTTGGCATGGTCAGAATTTTCGTTCATTATATGGTGGGTTTCAATTCACCGCCAACGGCTGCCTTTTGTTCACCGCCGCCACGCGGTGTTTACCGCCGTGTTCATAATGACCGCCAATATCTATTCATCATATGTGGAGATTCCCCCCTTTCTTTTTTATGAGTTTGTTGTTTTTCATCCCTGCGTTTCTTGTTATTCTCAGGAGCTTGCTTGTAATTTTTTTTATTAGATTTGCCTGAAATTGTGGTTTAGTTGGTCTGGCCCCTAGACTATCTCGGCCAATACTAGGATAGGTCTCTGCGATAATCTTGGGCAGCCTGCGTTCCTGATCCCGTTGAGGAACGTCACGGAGCCACATGCGCACTGCTAGTGCAACTGCTTCCCCTTTAAGATTACTTAAAATAATGGAGGATACTGTGGCAAAATTGCCCATTAACTGCATCCCCCAATCTAGGGCCGGGGCAGCCCCATATTTATCTTGAATTTGCTTCAACACTTCCGGTGAATTGGCAAGTGTAGGAGTACTGTGTGCAGTAGTATAGAGTGCGTCAAATACCGTTCCCCAGGTATTACAGTTATCTACTGTGGGGACCATTCCAAATGGCAAGCACATAGTTAGAATTCTATGTTTATTCTGAGGTCCCGTATGGGAAATACCACTTCCAGTGCATTTATTTTTTGAGCTAGCCAAAACTGAGTTTCCTCTCATTTGGAGGGTACTTTACCCATAATTGAATGTACAGTTGCAGGATTAATATCTAGCATCAATGCATGTGGTTGCGCTGGAGAAGCATGTTCTGGTTTTGTATTCAATGTTTGCATTACAAACTGTACTAATCGCTTATATATTGCTGTCAGTTCAGTATATAAGCGACGAACCTCAGCTATTGCTAAATTTGCTACTGCAGGGTGAGGTGTATAAGTGGTCAATAAAGGCCAGGTAGGACCTTCATTACTTAGAGGACATAACCTAACTGGTAAAATTGTGTGGAGTAGGGTGCCATCAAGCCAATTATTATGTTCTTGATAAGATAGAGGTATTTCTAAATATGCATATGCTCTGTATTGTCCAGGTGCATAGTGAAGAAATGTGTTTGTGTTCTCATCAACTGCTGGAAATGTGACCCAAGAGTAGAAAAGTTCTGTTCTATATGCTGCATCTGTGTCAACAACAAATGTGACTGGACCCCGCTGGGCCGTTAGACCATTTGCCAATAAATGTGCGGTCAGGGGTTGTCCCATATTTATTGCAATTGCTACCTGTTGCGGTTTCACCATAATGAATGGTAAGTTCGTTCAGAGATAGGCACACTAAATGGGGATTATCCTTTTAGAGTTCAAGCTTGAAGAACCTCCAGCTTCAGATAGGATGCCCTACCTTGCCGAGGAGGAGATCCTCAATACCACGGACGTCTCCGTATGTAGAGTACTGAGGTTTCTTTGTATATCGTGAGACAGAGATACTTAGGAGGACTCGAAAATTAGAGCCTGACCAAACGTTGGCGGTGCCATGTTGCGTAGGCTCTCATTATTCTAATTAGACTACTGGATTTTGAGTGGCAGAATCACCTGTGGTGTGGGAGACTGAGTATAACCCTCATCCCCCTCCCCCACTCGCATCCCCCTCTCTATCTCTCCTATCTAACCCGTTCACTATCTACCTCCCTCACTCCTCCTATCTACCTATCTCTCTATCTCTCTATCCCACTATCTAACTCCCTCACTCTCCACCTCCTCCTATCTTCCTATCTCTCTATCTATTTCCCTATCTATCGATTTCCCTATCTATTTTCTCTATCTATTTCTCAATCTCTCCCCCCCTCCCTCACCCCCTCTATTAACTATCTTCCTATCCTCTCACTCTACCTCTCACCCTCACCCACCTCTACAACCCCCCCTCCCCTATCTTCTCAACCCTACTCCTATCTTTCTCCCTTATCTCCTAAACCTCCTAACACTCACCCCCCTCCACCCTTAAACCCCCCTCCCCCAGCTCTTCTCAATCTACCTGTCCCCCCCTCCCTTGCGCTTTCCCGCCGCGACCTCCTGCACGCCCCCAAGCTCCCATTCGCCCCCCCCCTGACCCCTCCCCCCCCTCCTACCTCATATGGCGGCCGCTGCACGACAGTGGTAGCGACCCTTGACCCAAGGGTAGGTCGCTCCCCCTGCCGCTGCAGCTCCTCCAGGTTCCTGAGTTCCTGAGTTCCTGAGACCCACCTCACAGTAAGTACCCCCCCCCAGCCCCTCGCTCTGCCCCGCGCTACTCACCCTCTCTCCTGCTCCTGCTTCTTTTCTTCTTTTCTTCTTCTCTGTTCTTCTGTTCTTCCTCCTCGCTCCTCGTCTGTAATCTTCTTCTGTACTCTTCTTTCCCCCGTCTTCACTCTTCTTCTCTTCTTCCTCATCTTCTTCTGTGGTCTTCTGCCCTCTGTTCTTCGTTTTTCTGTATCTTCCTCTGTGTTCTTCTGTGTTCTTCTGTGTTCTTCTATGTTCTTCTGTGTTCTTCCGGTCTTCCTTTCTTCTCTCCTTCCGGTCTTCTGATCTTCCTTTCTTCTCTCCTTCCGGTCTTCTGTTCTTCTGTTCTTCTGTTCTTCTTGTCTTCTGTTCTTCTTGTCTTCGGCTCTTCTGCCTCCTCCGTCCTCTTCTCCCCGCGCCTGCCCTCCTGCTCCTACCTCATCCCCCTCCCCCACTCGCATCCCCCTCTCTATCTCTCCTATCTAACCCGTTCACTATCTACCTCCCTCACTCCTCCTATCTACCTATCTCTCTATCTCTCTATCACACTATCTAACTCCCTCACTCTCCACCTCCTCCTATCTTCCTATCTCTCTATCTATTTCCCTATCTATCGATTTCCCTATCTATTTTCTCTATCTATTTCTCAATCTCTCCCCCCCTCCCTCACCCCCTCTATTACCTATCTTCCTATCCTCTCACTCTACCTCTCACCCTCACCCACCTCTACAACCCCCCCTCCCCTATCTTCTCAACCCTACTCCTATCTTTCTCCCTTATCTCCTAAACCTCCTAACACTCACCCCCCTCCACCCTTAAACCCCCCTCCCCCAGCTCTTCTCACTCTACCTGTCCCCCCCTCCCTCGCGCTTTCCCGCCGCGACCTCCTGCACGCCCCCGCCCCCCAGCTCCCATTCGCCCCCACCTGACCCCTCCCCCCCCCTCCTACCTCATATGGCGGCCGCTGCGCGACAGTTGTAGCGACCCTTGACCCAAAGGTAGGTCGCTCCCCCTGCCCCTGCAGCTCCTCCAGGTTCCTGAGTTCCTGAGTTCCTGAGACCCACCTCACAGTAAGTACCCCCTCCCAGCCCCTCGCTCTGCCCCGCGCTACTCACCCTCTCTCCTGCTTCTTTTCTTCTTTTCTTCTTCTCTGTTCTTCTGTTCTTCCTCCTCGCTCCTCGTCTGTAATCTTCTTCTGTACTCTTCTTTCCCCCGTCTTCACTCTTCTTCTCTTCTTCCTCATCTTCTTCTGTGGTCTTCTGCCCTCTGTTCTTCGTTTTTCTGTATCTTCTTCTGTGTTCTTCTGTGTTCTTCTGTGTTCTTCTATGTTCTTCTGTGTTCTTCCGGTCTTCCTTTCTTCTCTCCTTCCGGTCTTCTGATCTTCCTTTCTTCTCTCCTTCCGGTCTTCTGTTCTTCTGTTCTTCTGTTCTTCTTGTCTTCTGTTCTTCTTGTCTTCGGCTCTTCTGCCTCCTCCGTCCTCTTCTCCCCGCGCCTGCCCTCCTGCTCCTGCCTCATCCCCCTCGCCCACTCGCATCCCCCTCTCTATCTCTCCTATCTAACCCGTTCACTATCTACCTCCCTCACTCCTCCTATCTACCTATCTCTCTATCCCACTATCTAACTCCCTCACTCTCCACCTCCTCCTATCTTCCTATCTCTCTATCTATTTCCCTATCTATCGATTTCCCTATCTATTTTCTCTATCTATTTCTCAATCTCTCCCCCCCTCCCTCACCCCCTCTATTACCTATCTTCCTATCCTCTCACTCTACCTCTCACCCTCACCCACCTCTGCAACCCCCCCTGCCCTATCTTCTCAACCCTACTCCTATCTTTCTCCCTTATCTCCTAAACCTCCTAACACTCACCGCCCTCCACCCTTAAACCCCCCTACCCCAGCTCTTCTCACTCTACCTGTCCCCCCCTCCCTTGCGCTTTCCCGCTGCGACCTCCTGCACGCCCGCCCCCCAGCTCCCATTCGCCCCCACCTGACCCCTCCCCCCCTCCTACCTCATATGGCGGCCACTGCGCGACAGTGGTAGCGACCCTTGACCCAAGGGTAGGTCGCTCCCCCTGCCGCTGCAGCTCCTCCAGGTTCCTGAGTTCCTGAGACCCACCTCACAGTAAGTACCCCCCCCTCCCAGCCCCTCGCTCTGCCCCGCGCTACTCACCCTCTCTCCTGCTCCTGCTTCTTTTCTTCTTCTCTGTTCTTCTGTTCTTCCTCCTCGCTCCTCGTCTGTAATCTTCTTCTGTACTCTTCTTTCCCCCGTCTTCACTCTTCTTCTCTTCTTCCTCATCTTCTTCTGTGGTCTTCTGCCCTCTGTTCTTCGTTTTTCTGTATCTTCCTCTGTGTTCTTCTGTGTTCTTCTGTGTTCTTCTATGTTCTTCTGTGTTCTTCCGGTCTTCCTTTCTTCTCTCCTTCCGGTCTTCTGATCTTCCTTTCTTCTCTCCTTCCGGTCTTCTGTTCTTCTGTTCTTCTGTTCTTCTTGTCTTCTGTTCTTCTTGTCTTCGGCTCTTCTGCCTCCTCCGTCCTCTTCTCCCCGCGCCTGCCCTCCTGCTCCTGCCTCATCCCCCTCCCCCACTCGCATCCCCCTCTCTATCTCTCCTATCTAACCCGTTCACTATCTACCTCCCTCACTCCTCCTATCTACCTATCTCTCTATCCCACTATCTAACTCCCTCACTCTCCACCTCCTCCTATCTTCCTATCTCTCTATCTATTTCCCTATCTATCGATTTCCCTATCTATTTTCTCTATCTATTTCTCAATCTCTCCCCCCCTCCCTCACCCCCTCTATTACCTATCTTCCTATCCTCTCACTCTACCTCTCACCCTCACCCACCTCTACAACCCCCCCTCCCCTATCTTCTCAACCCTACTCCTATCTTTCTCCCTTATCTCCTAAACCTCCTAACACTCACCCCCCTCCACCCTTAAACCCCCCTCCCCTAGCTCTTCTCACTCTACCTGTCCCCCCCTCCCTTGCGCTTTCCCGCCGTGACCTCCTGCACGCCCCCGTCCCCCAGCTCCCATTCGCCCCCACCTGACCCCTCCCCCCCTCCTACCTCATATGGCGCGTGCAGCGGGCGTACCACTGGCACGCCGGAGGCGCGCCTGAGGCAAGCCCGTCTGCGCCCGTCCGCGCCTGTCCCGCGCCCAGCGCCACGACCCCTGGTCCCCAGCTCTCCCAAGTCCCGCTGACCCGCTACGACCCCACCACCCTCCACGCCCTCAACCCAGGACGCTCCAACACCTGCTTCCAAGCTCACCCCAAACGCACCCATGGACCCTTCGCCTGCAACTCCTGCAAACGCACCTTCCACCACGAAACAACCACGACCACAAGCCCACGCGCCATCAACCACCTCAAGTGCATCCTAGTCAACGCTCGCTCCGTCCACAAACACGCCGTTAAACTCTGGGACCTCCTGGACTCCATTGCACCAGACGTCGCCTTCATCACAGAGACCTGGATGAACGCCTCCTCGGCCCCTGACATCGCCACTGCCATCCCCGAAGGCTACAAGATCTCCAGAAAAGACCGCACCAACCAGGTAGGAGGATGTATCGCCATCGTCTTCAAAGACTCCATCAGCGTCACCACCTCCACCGAAGACACCCCTCTCACCGCTGAACACCTGCATTTTCAGATTCGCACCGATCCGAGGACCATCCTCAGAGGATCCCTCGTCTACCGTCCTCCCGGCCCACGCGCCCCTTTCAGCGACGCCATCGCCGACTTCATCTCCCCGCACGCCCTCGCCTCGCCGGACTACATCCTCCTAGGTGACCTCAACTTCCATCTGGAACAAAACAACGACCCCAACACCACCACCCTGCTCGACAACCTCGCCAACCTCGGCCTCAAACAACTGGTGAACACCGCCACCCACATCGCCGGACACACGCTTGACCCCATCTTCTCCGCCAGCAAACACGTCTTCTTCAGCCACGCCTCCGCCCTACACTGGACCGACCACAGCTGCGTCCACTTCACATTCCGACGCGAGACCCGCCACCTCCGCACCCAACCCATCCATCGTCGACAGTGGAACAAGATCCCCGAAGAGCAACTCTTCTCCGCACTCGCCGCCAACCAACCCACCCTCACCACCGACCCCAACGACGCAGCCCTCAACCTCACAAACTGGATCTCCAACTGCGCAGACATCCTTGCTCCCCTCAAACGCACGCATCGACAGAGCAACACCAAAAAACCTCTCTGGTTCTCTGACACCCTCAAAGAATCAAAGAAAACTTGTCGCGCCCTTGAGAAAGCCTGGCGCAAGGACCGCACCGCTGACAACATGACCGCCCTCAAGAACGCTACCCGCGAACACCACCACCTGATCCGCGCTGCCAAAAGGAACTTTTTCACCGACAGACTGGACAACAGCAGAGAACTCTTCAGCATCGTCAAGGAGTTCTCCAACCCCAGCGCCAACGCCAACGCCGTCACGCCCTCACAGGATCTGTGCGAATCCCTCGCCACTTTCTTCCATCGCAAGATTAGCGACCTCCACGACAGCTTCGGACACCAGACCCAACCATACACCACCGAACCGGCATCCACGGCCATTACCCTCAACAACTGGTCCCACATCAACACGGAAGAAACCAAATCCATCATGAACTCTATCCACTCCGGCGCCCCTTCGGACCCCTGCCCGCACTTCATCTTTAACAAAGCCGACGACATCATCGCCCCGCACCTCCAGACCGTCATCAACTCTTCTTTTTCTTCTGCTACCTTCCCCGAATGCTGGAAACACGCCGAAGTCAACGCCCTACTAAAGAAACCTACGGCTGACCCGAGCGACCTAAAAAACTTCCGCCCCATCTCTCTTCTGCCTTTCCCAGCCAAAGTAATAGAGAAGACCGTCAACAAACAGCTGACCACCTTCCTGGAAGACAACAACCTGCTCGACCCCTCACAAACCGGATTCCTAACCAACCACAGCACTGAAACCGCCCTCATCTTAGTCACTGACGACATCAGAACCCTGATGGACAACGGTGAAACAGTCGCCCTCATTCTGCTCGACCTCTCGGCTGCCTTTGACACCGTCTGTCACCGCACCCTAATCACCCGCCTCCGCTCCACCAGGATCCAAGGCCAGGCCCTGGACTGGATCGCCTCCTTCCTCTCAAACCGTTCCCAAAGAGTTTACCTCCCTCCGTTTCGCTCAGAACCCACCGAGATCATCTGCGGCGTACCCCAAGGCTCATCACTCAGCCCGACACTCTTCAATGTCTACATGAGCCCCCTCGCCAACATCATACGCAAGCATGACATCATCATCACCTCCTACGCCGACGACACCCAACTCATACTCTCCCTCACCAAGGACCCCGCCAGCGCCAAGACCAACCTACAAGAGGGTATGAAGGACGTTGCAGATTGGATGAGGCTCAGCCGCCTAAAGCTGAACTCTGAAAAAACGGAAGTCCTCATCCTCAGCAACACCCCGTCCGCCTGGGACGACTCCTGGTGGCCCACGGCCCTCGGCACCGCACCGACCCCCACAGACCACGCCCGCAACCTCGGCTTCATCTTGGACCCTCTTCTCACCATGACCAAGCAAGTCAACGCCGTGTCCTCCGCCTGCTTCCTCACCCTCCGCATGCTCCGCAAGATCTTCCGCTGGATCCCCGCCGACACCAGAAAAACCGTGACCCACGCCCTCGTCACGAGCTGCCTGGACTACGGCAACACCCTCTACGCCGGGACCACAGCCAAACTCCAAAATCGCCTGCAACGCATTCAAAACGCCTCGGCCCGCCTCATCCTCGACATACCCCGCAGCAGCCACATCTCCGCACACCTGAGACACCTGCATTGTCTCCCTGTCAGCAAAAGGATCACCTTCCGACTTCTCACCCACGCACACAAAGCCCTCTACGACAAGGGACCGGAATACCTCAACAGACTCCTCAGCTTCTATGTCCCCACCCGCCTCCTCCGCTCCTCTGGCCTCGCACTCGCTGCTGTCCCTCGCATCCGCTGCTCCACGGCGGGTGGGAGATCTTTCTCCTTCCTGGCGGCCAAGACCTGGAACTCCCTCCCCACCAGCCTCAGGACCACCCAGGACCACTCCGCTTTCCGGAGACTCCTAAAGACCTGGCTGTTCGAACAGCGATAACCACCCCCTTTTTCCCCTAGCGCCTTGAGACCCGCACGGGTGAGTAGCGTGCTTTATAAATGTTAACGATACGATTCGACACTACAGGTGGCACCTGTTGCTCCAATCTGGGTTCTGCTCTGGATAACTAGCAGTGCCTCATCTCTACCCAAGGGCAGGGATGATCAGGCAGCCGAGCGCATGACAACTGGTTTCTCAGGGAAGCCGTGGTCACTCAGGTCTCATCCATTTCTCTCAGTTACATTAGTCTCACATACACAATGACAATCAGAGGCAGTATATATTTCAGTAATGCTTTAATAAAGCGACTGCATCTTAGCAAAGCGTGGACTGTAATTACCAGGACGATACAGCATGACAAGATTAAGATTGTGACAAGGAGAGTGAAACATAAGGATAATGCTACCATATTGTCACTATAGTCAACAGACTAATCCCTACTAGGATATGATAGAGCACAGTGTGCAATGCTCTAATTCAGCCCTTCAGGTTCCCCTGGGAAGACATCATCCCCTATACCTGAGCAAAGGCCTGAAGTCTGTAAAGACAGCTGTAGCGAAGCCTTTGGCAATCAGCATACAGTCGTGGTTCGCTGGCTGGAATCTCCCTCTAACGTGTAAGGGACAGGGAAGTGTTTTTATAATAAAGCAGCTGATGTCTCAGAAAATGTCCCTATGTAATAATGTGTATTTTCTATGAATGTTAGAGACTAAACTTCTACCACGTTCACCGGCAACCTATCTTACAGCAGCCTTGGAAGAAGCACAGATTGAGCAAGAATGTCTTGTTTGAGAACAGAGTGCTGGCCTAGGCAAAAACAGTCAGATAGAGAGAAACTAAAACAAGACAGTAAAAGTGGCTACTGTAACAATAATAAAGCAAATCCGAATAAAATATGTCTAGGTTAAAGTGCACAGTGGCAGGCCTAGTATTTTAAAATAACGTGCATTAAGCTATAACTCAAATGGCTACACAATAACCTGAAAGTGGAGGTGGCCCTCTGGGTTTGAAAATGGTGATCTCTCTTTAGCTCCCTTAGTCAGGGCAATCTGCCAGTACTCTGATGTGAAATCAAACGTACTGAGGAATTTAGCAGTGCCTAGGCTGTAAATGAGCTCATCAGCTCGAAGGATGGAATGCACATCAGTCCTGGTGACTGAGATGAGTCCTCGGCAGTCCACGCAGAAGTGGAGTTCTGGTATGCTGTCCAGTGGGGTAGCCTTTGGTACCAGTACAACCGGGCTGGACCAGGAACTATCAGAGGGCTCGACCACCCCTAAGGCTAGCATCTTAGATGCCTTCTCCTTGATGCTGGCTCTCAGCTTCTCTGACATCCTGTAAATGTTGTTCTTTACAGGGGGACTGTTGCCTGTGACAATATTGTGGATGCACAGATGCATGAGTCCAGGGGTGAGTGAGTACAGGGAGGCAAACTGTCCCGGCAACTGGTTACATTCCCCCTGTGGTTCTGGGATCAGGGTGGTAGAGAGCTTGGCATCCTCCATTGACCCATCATGTTCTTGTGCAGAGAGGAGGTCAGGGAGAGGTTTACTTTCCTCTTCCACTCCCTCATCTGTCACAAGGAGCATGCTCACTTTGGACCTCTGAAAGAGAGGCTTATGTCTGCTTACATAGAGCACTGTTGGGGGTTTATAGGAGTTTGGAGATCCACCAGTTAGCTACTGGTCTCCTCTTTGTGCTCCTTGATCTCATATGGGCCAGTCCAGTGGTCCTGGAGAGCCAGTGGCTCTTCTGGTTCCATGACTCATACTTTTAGGCAAGGTTGAAACTCCACCAGAGTGGCCTTTTGGGCATACAGGAGATTCATTACTTCTTGGCTGGCCTCAAGATTGCTTTTCATCTTTTTCCAGAAGTGATGCATCTGGTTGTGGAGGGCCAGCATGTAGCCGATCACATCCTGGTGGAGTTTCTTGGGAGCTTTGTCCCACCCCTCCCTAACAAGGCTCAGAGGTCCCATAACGGGCTGGCCATGGAGGAGTTCAAAGGGATTGAACCCTGCCTCTTTCTGTGGCACCTCCCTGTAGGTGAAGAGAAGGCACTGCAAGAGTATATCCTACTTATGCCTCATGGGTTCAGGTAGACCCATAATCATGCTCTTCAAGGTCTTGTTGAATCTCTCCACAATACCATTGGTTTAGGAGTGATAGGGTGTGGTGAACTTGTAGGTTATACCGCACTCATCCCACATGGAGTTCATGTATGTAGACATGAAGTTAGTGCCTCTGGTAGACACTTCCTCCTTTGAGAAATCCTACATGGGTAAAAATCCCCATCAGAGCTCAATGCACCTTGTATGCAGTCACTAATGTCAGGGGGGTTGTCTCTGGGTAGTGGATGGCGTGCTCCAAGAAGACCAGGACAAACCTGATGCCTAAGGCTGTCTTGGGGTCCAAGGGTCCAATTATGTTGATGCCCACCCTTTTAAACATGTGCCAGTGACTGGTAGAGGGGTCAGGAGAGCTTTGTTCTTTTATCCCCTATTCCCTACTAGACGAGCAGGGGAGACAGGACCTGCAGAGTGCACCTAAGATTGTCTTCATTCTGGGCAAATAGAAGTCAGAGATAAGCCTGGCAAAGGTCTTGTCTTTCACCAAATGTCCTGACAGGGGTATGTCATGAGCCAAACCGAGTAGGAAGGCCCTGTAACACTGAGGTATCACCAGCGGCTCCAGACTCGCTTTCCAGCCAGCCATTGACTGCGTGGTCATAAAGACCCACTGAGGCAATCACATCATCTTCAAGTGAGACCTGAGCTCCACCACCTTCCAGGTAGTATGCTCCAGGTTGCTGGCTAAAAAACAATCAACAGGCATAGCAGGGCTCACAGCAATGTTCAGAGAACTTGAGACCTCTGCACTCAAAGGGAACCAGAGCAGAGCCACTGGTAGATGGCTCGCACAATTATTGGCGACTATGACTTTGTGGAATATGTTCAGTAGGACCTGCTCTGAAGACACCTGCTGACACTTGGCAGATATCATGCTGATTTCTGTGCCTTGCAAAGCCTCCACCCATTGTCCATTGATGGTGAACCACTGCCTATACTTTGAAGTATTAGAGGGCATGTGGGATTTTGGAATCAATCCCATAGGGAAACAAGGATTACCTCTGCCTGACTCCCAAAATTAACTGGGACTAACTCCTCCCTAAGTACTATACTCACCAACCTTGCCCTCTTAGACATTTGGAGTTGCCATTGTGGTGCCCATACTTGTAGCACTTGGTACATTGGAGTATATATCTCTCTGTCTTGTAATCAAAGAACCCCTTCTTGTTAGGATCTTTTTAGGATCATATTGGGACTGGTTAACACTACTCCCATTGGAAACCTTTTAAGGGCATTTTGAGCACTGCTTGTTATAAAGGGTTTCCCTCCCCTCCTTCTTATATTGGGAAATCTGACTATCTTTGTGGGTTCCCCCTATATACCTTTTCGGACATTCTGGGGCTAGCCCTGTGGTCTGCATTCGCAGCAAGCTTCCTGGGGTCAGTCAGCTTACTGTCAACTAGGTGCTGACCCAACTCTGTAAAACATACTGAGAATGTGCTCTCTCATGGTTGAATTGTACAACCCAACATAAACATTACCTTTGCTACGGCTCACCCAGCCATTCAGTTCCTTACTGGAGATATCAATAAAATCTACACAGGATTGGTTGGGAGCATATGGCTGTCGCTGAATTTTTAACAATACTTTTCACGGTCACCCCAAATATGGCAAGTGAAATGTTTTTCATGGGGGTGTATTTGGTTTGGTCCTCAACCTCTTTTGTCAGAAGTGTGTCCCTCCCAAGTGTGGGCATGTGTTTCCAGAGGCCACCCCAATGCTCTTCAGGAGGCCTGTGAACCTCCAATGCAACTTCATAAGCAGCAGAAAGGGAAGGTTGAGGCCTGGCTAGAGGTTTACCTTGCCAGGTTGAAATGGCAGTCTACAACTGCATGCATAGGCTATGCTGTGGCTGGCCTGAGATATGGTTAAGGGGCTACTTAAGTAGGAGGCAAAATCAGTGTTACAGGCCCTGAGCACATGTAGTGCACACAAATATATCAATTGGGTATGAACCAATGTTACCATGTTTAGGGGAGAGAGCACAATCTCTTTAGCACTGGTTAGCAGTGGTAAAGTGCACAGAGTCTCTAAGCCAGCAAAAACGAGATCACAAAATGGAGGAAGGCAGGCAAAAAAGTCTGCAGGAAGACCACCCTAAGGCTATCAAGTCTAGCAAAGAATTAGCCAGGAGAATTGCAAGGGATTAGGTAGCAGACCCTTTGGTAATCATTCCTATATTTAGAAGTATTTCATAATGTATGTGGTAAATGATAGTATAATTTGAAATAACTTACATTAGATTATTTGGTTTGTGAGCATCTGGCAGGTGATTTGTTTTGGCATTCTCCGAGCTGCATAAATGAAAGAAACAAAAAATTACTTTTTGTTGGCCATGTGCTTATCTCGACATATTTTCTTTTTTTTTTAATTGGAATTGCAGTAGCGGATATCAGTTAATGGAAAATTATGTTTTAACTGATCTATTTGGATACTATAAAGGGTCAGCTCCAATTTTCCAGTTTCCGGTGTAAAGATTAATCACCTTTTTATGTGAAATGTTGTTATGTATGTAGCTGGCTACGTCTTGCTGGGATCTTTCATTTTCACATTTCACAAGATCCAGTAAACGTTAATCAGCTAAGATGTCAGGTGCCACTCGTACTACGAGTTTACTGGATGATGATGTCCCACTGCAAGTCTCTGCAGCCTCTCTAAGGACATGTACAAAGCATTTTGCAATCACAAACCCCGTGATTCACAAATTCACAAGGTTGACAACTGAAATATGGCTCTTAAATATTTACTAATCCCATTTTGCAAATAGGAAAAGCCTTTTCAACTCATAAAATGGGGTTTGTGATCCATTCCGAATCAGAGGAAAGAGGGAAGCGAAAGGGGTATTCCCACCTGATTGTGAGTTGCAGTGGTATATATCAATGGTTTGTGACCACTATTGTGCACAGATGCCAGTGACTGATTAAAGACCTGACAAGAGGTGGTAACAGTTTCACAAAGACAGAGGTGTCCCTTTGGGATAACTTTCCCTTTGTGAGACCTGTCAGGTGACCTAGCGGGAGCAAGCAGTGGTCCAGAGGGCTGCTCCCGCTCCTCCCAATGTAGCATAAAACAGGAAACTTTGTTTAGGCAGCACCCGTTACTTTAAAAAAAATCCCCTTTGTCAACAGAAACACCAGGGTATTGGTCTGCTGTTCTTTGCGACCACCATCCTTTTCTTTGTAGCCCATCACACTAGCTCACAAATAGCGACCTGCCTAATTAATATTATTTAGGCAGGTCATCTGTGACCTCTCTGCAACTGGTGATTTTGTGATGTGACCTACTGATACATAGGTCATAGCACAAAATCAGAGACAGGTCGCAAAACGTTAATATGTAGCCACTCTTTGTGACCTGTCTCTGCATTTTGATCTTAAGTCTTTTCTCATTTCCTCTGCCTCTGTCTATAAAATGTTCCACCTCTTCCTGTGGTTAGCAGTCATGCAGCTGACTCTGATGACTAGATTGATTTCCTAATTAATAGTCACAGCCCCTCTATGTGACTGTGCATTGTTTTGGAAGACTGGAATGCATATAGTCATGCTCGCCGTATAAGTATCTGTTCACTCTGCACATTCAGTTAGTCTTTACTAAATGTAAGAATTAGTAAAACAATCATACTAACTCCATTCTCATATGGATTTAGATCACTGTTTATTTTTTAGAAGAAATTGGGATTGGTTAAGATGAATAACCGTTTCTGGAAGTTATGTAAGTAGCACTTGTGTGTTGTGGGTAGGACTTTGGGTAATCAAGCACTGTATAAGTTCAGAGTAGACACTGATTTATTGCCTAGCTCCATCTTCGTGTTGTTTAGGCTCACTTTGCATTCTTTAGTTCATTCACTCAGCCATGTGTGCCCTCATTTCGGAAATGGCCCTCTCGTCAGGGTCACACCCAAACTTTTTGCCTTCCTCCCCATACTTTTTGCTGTATTTTTCTTGTTGACCTCATGACTCTGTGCACTTTACCACTGCTGACCAGTACTGAAGTGCTTCTGCTCACTCCCCTAAACATGCTTTGATTGGCACACATCTGATTGGCATATATAATTTACTTGTAGGTCCCTTGTAGAGAGGTATACATATATCCAGAACCGTGTAAACTAAATGGTAACAGTGTGTCTGCAGCACTGATTGTGCCACCCACTTAAATAGCACTTCAAAATATGCCGCAGCCTGCCACTGCAGCCTGAATGTAGTGTTCCACTCCCATGTTGATGTGGCATTTAAAACCCCTTGATAAGCCTGAACCCCCTTTCATGAAATATAAGGCACCCCAAAGGTAGTAGCTCATAAAGCAGGGGTGCAGTGTAAAAAAAAAAAAAAAAAAAATGTAGAACATATACTTTTAGGTTTTACATGTCCTAGTATTCAAAAACTCTCTGTGAGAAAGTGGTTCGGACCAACTAATCCCCCTGGATTTTTTTGCTTTTTGGTCACCTGGTTTTTGACCTTTTACTGTGGGGTAGCCTCACAACCTGTGACTCACCCACAGTAAACTCATGGTAAAATGGAGTGCATGTATTTATCGTCAGTGCATGAGTTTTAAGACAAGTCTGCTGCGACGCAGCAAGGATAAGAGGCACCTGGCTGGTTACACGTGGACACATGTGCACGTCTGAGGGCTGGTAGCCTGCCGTAGAAGGGACTATGCAGAGGGGGAGGATCTGGAATAGACTTTATAATATGGGTGTACACATGTAGGGAAAGTATGTGTGCTTTACAGTCTTGACCGTAGTGGCACTCCTTTATACACCTACGGTAGAGGCTGCCCCAGGGCACAACTTCAGGTCCACAGACTCCAGAGTTGAACCAATGTACACTGTAACCTGTTTGAAAAGAACACTGCTGTGGAGCCCAAAAGCATATCTGTACAGGTTATGGGTCATCCAGGAATGTCATAATTCTCAGTCCTACATGGCCCCAGATATCCCTGTTAGAAGTTTAGGACCTTTACTGGCCCGGTAACTAAGCACATGGGGCTCCGCCACCAGTTTTCAATTTGGCTCCAGGATGTGTCCTGGCCCGGAGGTTGCTCCTTGAGCAAGAAGAATGTAAGGAAGTGCCGTCACACTTTCCCTATGCCAAGGAACTACAGTAACATTACTGATCATGAGGCAGCCCCGTCATGCCACTCTTCAATATTATGAAGGGGGGCACAGTACCCCATTCCTGGGCCTCACATCTTTGGAGAAAGGTAGAGTGCCACTGCACTCCACTGTGCTGTCGGACTTCCCTACTCCATACCCCTGTGTAAAGCAGCAGCAGAAAGGCCAGGAACTGAGGCACATCTGCCCTCAGGCACAGGCAGACCAGAAGGTGGCTGCCGGCTCCCATTGCTACACTCTGAGGTGCTTGCTACGTGGGGAGTCAGCCTGGGACAGCCGGAGGTGGGCCCCAGAGACTGTCCCACAACATTGAGTGACAGGGGGTGTCTGGGTGCGACCGGGCACCCCAACTGAAGCGCAGCACGAGGCCACTGAAAAAGAAATGTGAAACTCACTAAACCAATAATGAAGTCGCACATGGGTTGTCCTGGTGGGACTGGGCACCCTGACGGAAAGAAATACTGTGGCGTGAGGCCACAAGCCCAAGCCCAAATACCAGGAAATGGATGCAGCTCTCCCCAGTGTAACGGGAGAGCTGCTGTTTTACTATGCATCAAATCACACGAGGAGTGTCCCATAATGCCCTGCGGGGCCTAGCTCATTATTTCCTACCAAAATTCCTCATTTTGGCTTTGTGGTGGTCCCAGATGAGCGGAACACCACCAAAGTGAGCCTAAAGTGTGGAGGTAGCTGCAGGAGTAGCACAGCCTTCCTCCACAGGAATTCAAATTCCCCCACCATCAGTTTCAGAAGGCTCATAAATGATAACCTCTCAAAGCTTTTGTTCTGTTTGCAAGCTTTTCTCATGCTGGAGCTTTTGCTCTACAGATGGGGAATCTGTACGAGTCTGCTGTTGTACCTGGATGGACTGCTTAGCTGCCTGCAGCCTGCCTTGAGCCTTCAGAGATCAATCCTGCTGTTGAGCCTTGCATCTTCACCTGCACCCAGGACTTCCTGAAGTGACTCCAAGGGCTAGTTTGCTGGCCTCCTTTCCGGAGCCACAGGGACATAACAGGCTCTCACCATCTTGGATTCACACCTCGACCAAGCCTGAATGCGTCTTGAACTCTCAAGAGGTCTCCAGCAACTCCTGAGCCCTTGGTTGTGGTGCTAAAGGTATCCAGATGGGCAATTTCCAAAACTAAAGACGGACAAAATTTGGCTAAAAAGTGCTTTGAGAATGAGGAGGGGACTGGGACCAACTTCCTCACCTATATGGTTGGATTGACTTTGTGGTTTCTACCGCTACATTCTTTTCCACAGAAGCTAATACGTATCAGTGGTCCTTTGCCAAAAGGGCATCCGACCTTGTGGAACGGTCTTTGGCTATAGCCTTCTGCTTCATCCCACTGGAGATTTTCAACTTCCATTGCCACTACCAAGCTCAGAGGTAAAACTCTTCAATATCCCTAGAGCTGATGAGCTCACTGATAGAGCAGGCACTGCCAAATTCCTCAGTACCTTTGATTTGACATCAGGGTACTGGCAGATCGCCTTGACTGATGGAGCAAAAGAGAGGTCAGCATTCTCCACCCCTGAGGGACATTACCAATTCTGGGTGATGCCCTTTGGATTGAAGAATGCCCCACTACTTACCAGCGGTTGGTTAACAGGGTCCTGGCTGGTAAAGAGGTGTTTGGTGCTACCTACTTAGATGACATTGCGGTCAACAGTGTCAGCTAGGAAGAACACTGCTTCTCCTCCAAGAGGTGTTCCAGGCTCTGCAACAGGCAGGACTGACAATCAAGGCCAGTAAGTGCAAGATTGGGCAGGGTTATGTTGTGTATTTGGGACACCATGTAGGTGGTGGCAAGGTGCAGCCCCTCCAGGCAAAGATTGAAACAATCGTGGCTTGGCAATTACCTAAAACCCAAACTGAAGTGAGAGCCTTTCTAGGCCTCCCTGATTACTACTGAAGATTTGTTAAGGGATATGGCACAATTGTTGCCCTCTTAACTGAGCTGACTTCTAAGACGCAGTCCAGGTTGGTGATCTGGACAGAGGCTTGTCAGAAAGCCTTTGCTTCCCTCAAGGAAGCCATGTGTACAACACCTGTGCTCGGGCCCCTGATTACTTCAAGTAATTCATAGTGCAGACGGAAACTTCAAAGCATGGCATAGGGGCAGTCTTAGCACAGCTGAATGAGGAAGGCCTAGACCAACCAGTAGCCTTCATTAGCAGGATATTACTTCCACAGGAACAGAAGTGGAGTGCCATTAAAACAGAACCATTTGCTGTGGTCTGGACACTGAGGAAGCTAAGACCATATCTCTTTGGGACTCACTTCTGGGTTCAGACAGACCACAGGCCCCTCAGATGGCTCATGCAGATGAGGGGTGAAAACCCTAAACTCTTGAGGTGGTCCATCTCTCTACAGGGAATGGACTTTATGATGGAGTATCACCCAGGGACTTACCACGTCAATGCTAATGGTCTCTCCAGATTCTTCCACCTTAGTTATGAAAGCTCCCAAGGGGTTGGGTAGCTCTTCTCACTTTCAGCTGGGGGGGCACATGTTAGACCTGACAGCCTTTGGATGGTCATCACCCAACTTTTTGCCTGCCTCCTTACATTTATCTGACCCTGTTTATGCTGGCTTTGGTACTCTGCACACTTTACCACTAATGACCAGTGCTAAAGTGCATGTGCTCTCGCCCCTAAACATAGTAACATTGGTTCCTACCCAATTGGCATATTTAATTTACTTGTGTATCCTCAGTAAAGTGCACTAGAGGTGCCAGGGCCTATAAATTAAATGCTACTAGTGGGCCTACAGCACTGGTTGTGCCACCCACATAAGTAGCCCCTTAACCATGTTTCAGGCCTGCCATTGCACGGCCTTTGTGTGCAGTTTTACTGCTACTTCGACTTGGCATTTAAAACTACTTGCCAAACTTTAAACTCCCATTTTTCTACAAATAAGTCACCCATAAGGTGGGCTCTCATCAATCCATAGAGCAGGGTGCTATGCAAGTAGAAGGCAGGACATGTATGAATGTGTTTCACATGCCCTGTCGGAGGAAAACTCACAAATTCATTTTCCCCTACAGTGAGACCTGCCCCTCTCATAGGCCAGCATTAGAACTGCCCTTATATTCTTTTAAGTGGTAGATTCTGATCTGAAAGGAGTAGCCCTGTCATGTTTTATTTTTATTTTATTCATCATTTTAAAACATACTAAAGAACAAAAACATAGCAATGCAGTTCAAACATGAAAACTGTGCCACATGTAAGTGGTAGTACGTCAGTACAAATCATATGTAGTATTACCATTTGCAATCAGAGGGAAATCAAGCATTGGCAGGCAAAAGACAATTAGTACTGAAGCAGACAGACTAACATGGGAAGAATGGGTTCAGCATGAGCTGACACCATTTGAAGTCTGTGATATTGGAGGAGAAGTGGCTAGTGTAGACAAGTAGTGCCTCAGCGGTTGCAAAATATCCTTAGGCCTAGACATCGCAGGCTGTAGTGAGGAGCAGAGTTCACTATTGGTGTCACAGTACATGAGACTAGCCAACCAGGAAGGAATTCTAGGTGCATATTTGGACCCCTCATCGAAGCACTATCTCAGTTTTAGCCAACAGGAGTGAGATCACAGTGAGGCGTCTTATGGACTTAAGAATGTAGCCAATAAAAGCCGTAAGCATGTCAGGTCGCAGAGGCCAACCAACAATAGCCGACAATCTGTCATATATCTCGCACCAAAAGGGACTAACGTTAGGGTAGGTCCAAGTCATGTGTGAAAAATTAGCAATCAAAGCACTGCATTTGGGGCAAGTGGAAGAGCGTCTCAGGTCCATTCGGGCAGTGTCCCTGGTGTTTATATATGCCCTTCTAAGGAATTTGAAGTGTACTAGCTTGTGGCATTGGTTAGGTGAGACGAATCTGGTCTGCGCACAGCATGCCTCCCAGACTTTTTGGGACAATGGGTGACACAGATCTCTCTCCCACAATTCCCTCAGCCAAGCATCAAGAACCTGAAGAGCCTTAATGCAAGCCAGATATAGTTTGGATACCAAGTACGCCCCCGAGTCTGCTGTAGCAACCAGGGTAAATGGTGCAAACTCAGCAGGAGCCAATGGGTGTGGTGTAGATGACATAATGCAAAGTGTGTGGCATCTGTGAAACGAGTATCTGTAGTGCTTGAAAATTTGTGGTAATCGGGGAAAACATCTTCGACGGTGTGAAGCTGAAAAGTACGTAATGTACTCTGAACCAGTGCCTTCTGTGTAATGGGTATAAATGGATTATTAGCCAAGGTCAGTGCTGGGGAATACAATGTGTTGCAGTGAAGCAAGCGAGCCAGTTTATGCCATACCCAGCTAGTTGTGGAAAGAGTTTGAATATTTCTGCAATGTAGAGGTACACCCCCAGGCAAAAGGGCATTCAGTGGAATAGGAGCCAATAGGTCACGCTCTGGGATGGAATTGGGAAGGCGAGCATCAGGATGATACCAGTGATATGTACATTGACATTGCGCCACCAAGTAGTAGAGCTGGAAGTGGGGGACCCCAAATCCACCCACCTCATGTGGGAGAGTGAGGACCTCTCCCATCGAATGCGCAGATGTCTATCCGCCCACATCAGTTGAATAATCAAGCTGCAAAGTGTGGCAAAAAAGGAGTTAGTAAGCTGGATCGCAATGTTCATAAATAGACACAGATCTTGTGGGCGAACCACCATTTTAATGAGGGATATCCCGCCCACTTTAGAGATCGGCAGTTTTACCCATCTATCCACCTGGGCGGTGAATCTCTCCACCGCAGGTACATAATTGAGCTGTAGCACCTGCTCCTTGTCTCTGTGTATATGAATACCTAAGTATTTTGCTGAGTTGGAGCACCAGCACAGAGGGAACTCTGTCTCAGGCAGACGGGTATTGTCAGTCAGCAGTAAGAGCTCCAACCTTCTCCAATTTATTCGCCAAAGTGGGTCAGTTCTTCCACTTCTTCCAATATTAATGTAAAGTTAGTGTCTGGATGGCGAACGAATAGCAAAATATCATCTGCATACAGTGACACCAGGAGCGGTCTACTGGTCCATTTCAGTTCTCTATGGATATGTCCCTGACATAAGTGGTCCACCAGGGGCTCCACTGCCAGAATAAAGAGCAAAGAGAACAGAGGATACCCCTGCTGTGTGCCGCGTGTTGTGGGGAAAAAAGAGGAGAGCTCACCATTAAGCTATATAGCTGCTGTGGGCTGGGAATACAACAAGAAAATCAGTTTGGTGCAGCCCTAGGAGAACCTGAGCTTACTAAAGGCAGCATGTAAAAAGAGCCACTCAAGTGAATCGAAAGCCTTTTCGGCATCCGATAAGACTCATATTTAGTATCCCAGAATGGTAATAGAAAAGCATACCTCAAGGTAAAGGCGCAGTCTGGAAAGTACCAAGGCCCATATTTATACTTTTTGACGCAAAACTGCGCCGGCGCAGTTTTGTGTAAAAAATATTACCGCCAGCTAACGCCATTTTGGTGCGCCGTGTGGGCGACATATTTATTCTTTGACGCACAGCAGCGCAAACAACAGGTGGGAGTCATTATTTTTGATGCACACCGCGGCGTCAAGTCGTAAAGGAAAACGACGTTAACGCGGCGGAAATGACTGTGGGTCGATTTACGACACCGCAAACCGGATATGCGCCATTTTTTTGGACGCAATAGCGTCATAAAACACATCGAACACAGCCATTTCACCAGAGGAGAGCCAAAATGGATCCCAGATGCCACTACAGACCCCAGGAAGATGACAGCAGACCAGGAACCAGCCAGGAGGACCCACACAAGAACCAGGACACTTTTAAGAAGAAAAGAAAGTGTTGCTTTAGTGCAGAGGAGCAGGAAATCCTGGTTAAAGAGGTGACGGAACACCAGCACCAACTGTTTGTCACATCAAAGTTGCCAATCAGTAGGAGAGAGGCTATATGGCAACAAATTGTCGACAAGATTAACAGTGTGGCTGAAGTACGCAGAACAGTCATCGAGTGCAAGAAACGCTGGCATGGCTGCAAGTCAAAGATGGCAAGGAACAGGAAGGCAGCACTGCAGACTGGAGGGGGGAGTCCAGCCCACCAGGAGGCCCTGGACCACATGGAGGAGATGGTCACAGCCGCAGCCGTCATCCCTGAGGAGATCGTCACAGGGATTCAAGGACAGGACAGCGCAGACTACAAGGAGACAACGCACATGCAGGGTAACTTGCAAGGGGAATTAAAATGCACAAATGTTAACTGCAAGCTGGGCGGGATACCGACCACAAAATGCATGGAAGTCAACATATAGATGGAGTGGCATGGGTAAAGGGGCATGGCATTGGGGCATGGCCTGCACAGACAGAATCTGGGACACACCATTACACTATACCAACAACAGTCCCATGGGGGCATGCTGTCATGCCAACGATAGAGCAAAGGGAAAGCCATGACAGGAGGGAAGGCCACTACGTCAAACTTACATCCTGGCACTCGTCAGCCAACATACCTCCTACATTAACTAGGGCCCTATTAGCAATCCTCTAGCCAAACCAACAACTGCAATGTAACTGCGACAACAGTTGCCACTACCACCTCTGATCTGTGTGCAGCTCAAGTAGCCAATGGCAGTAACCTCCCCATGGATCATACACACCGAAATTAGGGGGTGAGGATGACATCTGCAACAATCCCCAGAAACAAGGAAAAGGCCCCAGTACACTCAAATGTGAATGCCCATAGTTGTCACAAACATCAGCTAAAGTAAACAACAATATGAGCGACACAGCACTATGGACACACCCATGCTGCATATGTCAGAGTCCATCCTATGCCTGGGTAACAAGGCAACATCCCAAATGTCATACTGCTCAGACAACAGCATAGAGGAGGGGACACATGTAACTGGTCACTGAAATACACCTGCACAGTCAGAGGAGGAAATAGGACACTGATACGACTATCATGGCAATCCAATGTAACACACATTACCCAGCATCAGCAGGACCCATTAACAATGTCAACATCCATATCAGATCATAACATTGCCATGCATAGGATATGCCACATGTCAATTACATTTAAGTCGATGTGAACGATCAGGGATTGGGGCAGGTCCAGATTGTTAAGTGTGCTGCCAGGGCCATCAGAACACCCATAGCCAGTGAAAGGTCTCACCATGAGAATGGATGTACACGGAGGGTCGAGTAGGAAAAGAAGGTGGCAATTCTCTATTTGGCTAAAATCAACACCTAGAGGCGATGAGGCTGACAAGTCTAATAACTCAATAACATACATGTGACACACAGGTGGGCCATAGGCCTGAAACAATGCCCATCTGAAGGACTGCAGATAATAACACAAAACAAGATCACAAAGTGAATTCATCAAAAGGCAGGCACGTCACATCAAAATTGCCAGAACACAGACACACTAATTGTACCCTGTTTCATTGCAGAGGAAGATGGATCTCCTGCCGATATGCCTGTCCCAGATTTCCCTGATGACATGGATGACGAGCCGATAAACATTCCCCAGGAGACTATCCAAAAGGTCCTTGAAACCCTCCAGACCCCACCTTCTGTCACAAGGAGGAGCACAGAACAAGCAGCCATCGCAGAGGAACCACCCACCACCCTAATTGTAAGACCTGCCAGCTCCAATAAGGCTGAGGACTCAGACAACACTGGCACCAGCTTTGAGAGAACTGTAGTTAGAGTACAGCAGGAGCTGGCCAAGGAGGTGCGGGTGGGGATGCAAAATATGGCAGCCAGCCTTCAGGGGGTGCATTCGTGCATGATGTCATTTGTAGATCAGGCAGCAGCTATGCAAGCCCTAACATCTATCTTGCAGGAACTGCAGAAAACCCAGAAGGAAATCAGCACAGCTGTAATACAGTTGACCCAACACCTACAACAGCAATCCTATCAACGCGTGCACAAATGCCACATTGAACCCCTCAGGGCCGACCTGGCTACCTACCATCGTGATGTGGCTGCTATTCTCAAGAACCAGCAGGCCCTCCTTGCAGCAGTACTGCCCTTAAGACCTTCACAGGGAGCAGCAACTGGGATGTCTGACTCCACATCTTCTAACGCTGAGGTGTGTGTTCTCCCTTCACAACCAACAACAACAAGGACAAAGCAGGCAACACACACATCAGAAGAAGAAGACATGGAACAGATCACATTCACAAGGAAAAGTACCCGGAAGCACTAGTCCCTGCCACATGGCAACTATTACCAAAGTCCTGCGTTTTGAAACATGACGGTCTTACAACAACTGTACTCAAGCACTGTTCTGCTAACCACTGTATATCTTGTCACCCAGCCCAGTGATTGTCTCTCTCCTACTCATTGGCTAAGTCTGTCCCTCTGCACTGTCTGAAACAGCAACCCCAGCATGACAAAAGAATTTTGGTAAACCCTTGTGTTGGATCACAATGGAAGATATCACTATAATGGACTCACAATCATGGACAATGTACATATAGCACTACAGCACTTTTCAGTAAATAGCACTTACACAACAAATCTCTCTCTGGGTAATGTGACATATCAACTGTGCAGTAGATAACTGAAATGTGCCTACTGTCAAATTACGTAGCTTGTCAATACAACTGTCCAGATATTATGTAGTTAGAGAAATCTGCACAGTGACCATGATTGCATCATACTCTGCCCATCCTGAGGGAATAATCTGATGAAGTGAGAAACCATACACCACCATGCTGTGTAGGACAGAAGAATGCTTCCTCAGGGGATAAGTAAGTCATCAAATAGTGCCCGCTAAATGTTGTCAACATGCAAAAATAACACAATAAACATGCCACACTAATATAGGTAAATACAAAAAAAAAACTGCACAAATGAAGGTGTCTGAGTTAACATACAAATAGGTAATCATGCCGAACTGTGTCACAAATGATGTATGAGGGTCATGAAGACAAGAATACAAGATTGCCAATGAGAACTCATCTTATAGGGGTGTGCATTATCATCACACTGCAGTCAGACCTAAAACTGATTCCCCAATATCAAGTCTGGAAGCACTGTTAGTGACTTTGAAAACACACTTATCAACAGAAACACATTGGGAACCATATTAACTGTGATTGGTGGTTGCAACAAAGGGTAGACACTTTGCAAGGTAGCTCTGGGCTAGCTGCCAATCGTACAGCTCAGTTGGGATTTGTTTGTAGCATAGGACACAGATGTTATAGTACAAAATTGATGTACACTGAATCCAAACCCACGATCAAGTACCATTCAACACATACTATTAAGGGGTAACCAAATATTTATTAAAAGCTAATCGTAGATGAGGAAATTGAAGGAAAAATCTTACCTACCCTAATCTACCCTGACTACTCATTACCCACAACTGTCCCTAACTAACCTAAGCTACACTTACTAATCACATGTAACGAAACGTTATAAACATCTACCCCCCTAGCCCCCTTATGAGACGGGACACATTGAGAACAACACATACTAACCTAAACACATACTATACTATCCTAAGCAAATATATATTTTTGGGGTATTTTTTTAAAAGTTGTTTTTTCTTTTTTGGGTATTTTTTTTTGTTTTACACACAAGAACCCCAACATAGCCCCCCACCCACCCACCCACCCACCCACACATTTAATAAGTAAAAAAAGAAACAAGCAGGACCCCCCACCCACTAACACTAACTAAACTAACAGCCTATACTAACCTAACACTAAGCCCCCTAAGCCCACTAACTATAAGAACAAGGAAAGAGGAGGGAGGGGAGGGTATCATGTCCATCAAATCAACTGTCTAGAGGTTGGCCCTCCGGAGGGTCCTCTTTATATACTTGACCCGCCGTTTAATGTGACGCACGTCCCGGCTCAGGTGGCTCACCTTGCGCAGCACTTTGTCCATCTTATGTTCAAGTCTATTGAAGGCTGCAGGGTCAACATCTGGAGCAGTGGCAGTCTGGGTACAGTTGGAGGAAGTCTGTGTGGGCTGTCCTGCACCGGTGGCAATGCTGGGGCCAGGAAGTCCAGCAGATGTTGGATCAACAGTGGCAGCTGTGGGTGGGGCCACCTGGCTCTGATTGGTGGTTGTTTCTGTGGTGGCTGTGGTGGGCAAAGTAGGCCCACCCTGTGGGAAGGCTCGCCATGCCCCGGAGGCACGTTCATGGTGATATCGCTGGGCCATCCTCCGGAACCCCGACTCCACCAGCAGGATGTGCTGGTATCGCATGGCCCGACGCTGAAAATCACGGACCTGGTTTGGAGTCATGTTAGCTGTTGTGAAGACAAATGCAGATATGCTACATTAGTAACTGCATTGTGTAAAACGGCACAGCAAGTTAATCAGACATTACATCTACTGTACTTGTAACAGCTCATATCACGATACAGAGCATTGAATGTCCCTGAGGAAGTGTATGGCAGGCCAGACAACAAAGGTGACATCACACAAAGCACATCCATAACCCACAAGATGGGAAACAACTGGCTTTGACTTGCAATCTGAGTTCTGACAGTTAACATCTAAGAAACATGCTGCATAACCTCCACCAAGAGCTGGGCTACAAATGTCAGTGTACGGAAAGCAAAACTAAAGCCACATGGTCTGCAAGTTGTAACTGGACTTTCCAGTATGGTACCAAGTGCCAAACCTGAGTGTGTATACTAGTATGCAACCAAACCGTCACTTATTCACAGGTATGTGTAACATACTGGTATCATCAATACTAGGTACCCCATTCACAAACCCATGGGCGTGTTTGAGGGGGGGCGGTGGATACACAACTATAATTTGCCAACAACATGTACACTGAGGAGTGTATAGGCAACTCCAAACATGTTTGTCTCTACAGACACACCACAGGTAAGGTCTATCTCCAATTTGGAGTCAGCAAACTCTAGAGCACTCATAGGGTCAGACATGTCAGGAAATTCAGAACTTAGTACACAACATATACTTCCAGTGAGGCCTGACTTACATCAGACACAGATTTGCTAGAACACCCATGATCATGAATTGCATCACACCTAGGCCATTACACTCAGGTTCCACAGACTTATGCACTACATGTGGAAGTACATGCTGCTAGGAGGTTCTACCTACTGTTTCAAACTTACGTAGATAAATAGTGAAGCAGATTTCTATTGGGAAGCTATTAGCTCCACCAATCTTAGAGAATGTGGGTCTGACAGGCTGACTAAATAGGGGCTGACTTCCATTGCGACTCTTGGTGATACAAGTGTCAGACACACGACTATCCCCTGCACTCACAGTGGGGCCTACAGGGATGTCCTACAATCCCTACATGATACCATTGGATACGCATTGGCAAACTCAAAACATGTGAGAACTGCATTCCCACTCATGGAACAAGTGAAAAACTTGCCCAACACATCACACCTTGCTATGCGTCCAACTCACACGAGTCCATAAACAGCAAACACAACACAGAACAGACATATCAACACTTACTGGAGTGGTCGGGGTCCTCAAATGTCGCCACCTCTCCCACAGTGTAGGGTGCCGGTCCACCTGTAAGGTATGGAAGAAATGTGCTCAAAATCTGTGCACAGTGCAACAATTTCATAATCATTTACAATGTGTAGGCTGAATAAGGACATGGCAGCCATTCAGACATGATGGTACTGCATCTGATATTTCACGGCCAACTTGTACATAGCTTGGGTCTCCTGTGACAGTTACACATATATCTGCACACATACATTGGCCCTAACTATCATGTGGTTGCAAACTTTCCCCATAATTGGTGAGCACTAAAAAATATGGAGTGTAATCGTCTCATCATGTGCATCCAAGAGAAACATCCAACGCCTGGTTACTTGAGGACTGCATTACCAGTCAAACATGCCTTGTGGCCATGACACATTTATTGCACATAGGCCCAATGTACAGAGGGAGGGGCAGGGACTCCTGTAAGCCATCCTGTTGTTACAGTATAGTCAATTGATGTGGCCCGGCTATGGTGATTTGCACCAACCATGGAGATGTGAAGCCATGTGCATACACTTGGACTGCCATCCATATTTGGATTGTGGCTCAACTAATTCCAACAAACATCTTAAGATGTTAGCTGAGGGCACCTTACACCTTTTCTCGTTGTTTTCAAATCATGAACTGACATGTATCCAAAAAGATCAAGAAACCAAATAATCCCACACATTCATAGTACTTCTGTGAATGCTTTCCTTCCACACTCACCAGACTAACATGAGACCAATGTTTGAGCCACTTTGCTATTATCAATTGAAGTGAAGGCAGCACTCATTTTCAGCATCATGTAGTGATTCTAAAGTCAGTCTAGCAATTGTGTCAACATAGTTGGCCTAAATGTACTTCTCTGTCAATAATACTCTATATAGACATGATTGGCTCCTGTTTTGTTAGCTGTGCTGACAAAAAGGCCGCACCAATTTCCTTCATGGTTAAGACACCTGTAAGTTTGCTGAGCACGTGCTGCCTGACAGCTAGCAATTGTGATCCTTGCCATAGTCCATCAATGGTCCCCTTATATTTCCCCAGCATTACACACAGTCATCAAGTTAGCTGGAAGACATTGCACTAATCCCCTGATGTTACTACAGAGCATTTAATCGTGCACATTAACAATTGTCGTACTCACCAACAGTGCCACCAATCATGATTCCCAGGTGGTCCAAGAGATCCTGCTCCCTGGTGATGAGGTCAGCCCACCGGTGCTTCAGCTGGTGGTCACTCCTCTGGCTGGCATACACACGCTGCAGGTGATGCAGCACCGTTCCCCACCGGATTCTGCACGCCTCTGTCGGGTACCCCTGTATGACCCTGCCTGGATCATGAGCGGCAAGAAATGTGCCACCAGCCAGATGAAGCCCCCCAACTCCTCTTCCCCCATCCTGCCAAGAAGTGGCCTACCAGACATACTTATAGTTGAATATAAGGAATAGGGGTAAAACAAATAGAAAAGGGAAATGGGTGAAAGTAGGGGTAAAAAGACAGAAAAAAAGTAAACCTAAACACTAAAACAGCCCAACTATCCCCAAACTAACACTACCCACAACAGACTCCCACAAACAAGAAATACACAAGATAAATGGACAAATGTAGACAAAACACAGTACTACAGTATACACAAACAATATTTATTTCACAAAAGGACTTTACAGATAGCACACAGGACAAATACAGCACAAAATCTCTGGACAACACTCTCTACACAGCCACACAGTCTAGAAGGATCATAGACTGCAAAGTGAAAGTGAAAGTACACCCACTTTACATGATCTGTACACAGGATATCCTATTACATCACTTCCTGTATGAAAAGTCCTGACTTTTTCGCGTTAGGCGTCATTTTGTTGTTGCACAAAACTGTATTTGCGTCATTTTTTTTTACGCACAGACGTGAATATTACCCCGCATCCACATAATGATACATGGATTGTACAAATATCTGGATGCGGGCTAAATTTCACTCCTGTCCGTCAAAAAAAATGACGCAAATACAGTTTTGGTAAACAAAAAATGACGCACACGGCTAGGGATGTCAAAATTACAGTGCATTAACTGGTTTGGGGCATTTTTACTTGTTTTTTGGTTATTTTACATTTGGAACACATCAGAGATTGGCTAATTGAAGACAGTATGGTGTTGATGGTGTATGTTCACATGTGTGACATCATACTGCAGCGAAACATCATCCACTACACCCTTCATAGTATGTTTACAGTTGGCTTACGTCATAGATGGTCATAAGTGTGGCCTACATATATGTGTGGCACAAATTGTGCATTTTTGTCATAAGGAGAGGATAGCAATGTGACGCACATATGTACAATACCTAAATGCCTTTGGCTCAAAGTGTTTGCTTTGACAACTAATGTGTTGGTTGACCAAGTGTGTGTGTATATCACATAAAGCATTACTGTACATATGGTTGTATGAATGTGACGTCCATGTGTCCAATCCTAAGATGCAAGTCAAATTTGGAATGAGCAAGGGCATGTGTTAGTCATACATGTAACAACACCGTAAAGTATACTTCCAAGTTTTAGGGTCACGTAGACACCACATGTGACATAGCATGCACCAGATGGATGGCATACGCATGTTCATGTCAATGGCCCACATTTTCTACATCCTATGTCTTAGAGTATTGGTAAGAGCTTCCTAGGCACTAGTTGATGAATCCCACAGTGAGTCATACACATGCATTGAGGAAGTGGGTACCATGTTGTTTGCACAGACAGACAAGGGTCAATCTCATATGTATGATGACACCACAGTTGAGGCCATAGAAGTAAGCCCCAACTATCAAGTGGCTGTGGTGGACCAGCATACAAGACAGCACGTGTCCACATATTTCCAGTGATCAATTGCACATAGGCATCTTGTTCATGTGTGTGGTCCAATGATGATCCTGTAGATTGTTTGGGGTGTAAATTGTCACAGATCAGACCAGGACTCATCATGAGTCAGTGGCAGTTATTCCTGTAACTACTGAGTATCCTTTGTTGATCAATGTGAGTAAAGTAGATGTGGACATGTGAACCAACATGTAGATGGTCCCACCCTGTCACTAAAGACGTGTAATGAGACAGTCAACAGGGCAACCTTGGTGTGCTGAGTGAGATAATGTCTCAATTGTCATGTTCCGGCAGGTGTCATTACAACATTTGTACACAGGTTGGCCTCTGCACTTCCCACTGCATCTGGGAACATCATAGCCTCTGTGCTGTTTATTCTCGCAGCTATTCACCACACACGGCCCATCACTATGTTGTGCGCACTGTGATGCTATGTGTGAACTATCATGGTTCTGACATTTGTGTATTATTCATGCACATTATCAGAGGTTGCTGGTTGTGTTGAAAGTCCTGTACCCAATCCCTGCCTCTGACCCTGGGACACTGTCACACTTTGTCATTCATGCAGATATGCAACCCAGACAAGGGATGGGCCTTGAATTTTGCATTTCCAAGAGGATGTAACTCAAATGGTACAGTTAAAAGGCAATGATGCTATACAATGTATTTGGGTATGCATGGAAGAAGCCCATGCCCAATGCCCCCTAATGAATGGGAGGTTTTCTTACGCACGTGTGGTACATATGTAGACACAGGGATACTTTAGTGTGATGCACAGACAGTTGCCAGTCAGGCTGACAGAATGCAAGGTGATTCAGGAGCCAGCTACTGGACAAGTTACATAATCAGTGGTCTGACTGAGACTGTTTGGAGGACAAACTAGACAGTTGACATGTCAAACTGTGTACGTCCTGTGTTTTTGAAGGTGACAAATGAACCCAAGGGCTGTGTTACACGGCTTTATTAGTATCAATGGTTGACGGTGTATTTGACATAATGGCAACTCCTATGCTGTTCCAGGCATCATCAGGGGCAGTGCTTTTTTAAATGGGTGGTGTGCATGGAGGTCATCACAGGTGTGGGCTGCATCTGTTTCTCACCAGTCCTGTAGGTGAGGCTTGCATTCTAAGGGCCAACAGACATTTTCACAAGGGGAAGCAATCTACATGTGCTAACAGGGCTTTGAAACTAGAAGACAGTGTATAAATTGACCTGACGTCCATGCAGTCAGTTGTTATATGACAATGGCATACCTTAGGAAAGGGTGTAGCACACTGGTTTGCTAATGTTGGTCTGTGTGTGTAGAGGAGGTATTATCAGGGTACGCATCTTAGTATTCCAGGGACCTCTTCCGACAGGTGGGTTGTGACCAGGTGCATGGGTGTGTCAGGAGTTAGGAAATGGCCTGACATGTGCATGGAATGTCATGTGCGCAATGCATGTCATATGTGTGGCACTTGTGCTGTCTATGTTCTGCTTCTATGGAACTCTAGTCACAGATATTCCTTGCAAATATTGGATGCAGTTGGACTAACTGCTGTCAAGGGTCTTGTCAGACATTCCTGTTAGTGATGCCAAAGCACATTGACTGCCTCATGTATGAGGCTTGTTTTCCCCTTATTGAGTGATGGTGTCATAGTTGTGTGCCATATGTTGCGTTGGACCTTGCTTTCAACATGAATGTGTGAAATAGTTGTGGTCCTCTGCTATTGGCCTTCAAAGGAGATATGTACATGATATATGTCATTAAGAGTGTGTGTGTATGTGACCATTGTATGTTAGGCATCACATTAGCTCTGGGATGTTCTTTGTCCTACTCAGTATCTCAGCAATGCTCTATGAGGCAACACTCTTATTCTGATAAGTAGAGATGAAGGTGTGCAAAAAGGAATAGCCAGACCATGATATGGTGATTAGAGTAGGTGTTTATTTAAATTAGTTAACTAAAGTGGTGAAGGTGATCATATTCAGAAGAAATTATTTACAATCTGTTGCCGCCTGCATATACCAGCAGCTGTGTTCTGTAGTTCCCCCTCCTGTTGCAGGCCAGCATCCTCCTCTTCCTTCTCTTCAGGCATGTGTAGCTCTGGTTCCAGGAGGGGAATGTTTCTTCTGATACAAATGTTGTGCAATATTGCACATGTGCGGATGATCCTACAGACCATCTCGGGGGAATATAGGAGGCTACCACCAGTGATGTCGAGGCAGCGGAACCTTGACTTGAGGATGCCGAAGGTCTGCTCGTCAATGCTGGGTGTCCTCCTATGGGCCTTGTTGTATGCACGCTCTGCAGCTGTACTTGGGTTGTCAAATGTTGTCCTAATCCATGGCTGGATGCCATACCCCTGATCAGCTGCAAGAGAAAAGTAATGGGATCATGTTGATGTAGCTGGCACTATTGAAAAGACCTTTATTGGCAGTAGTTGTCTTGTGTTGTCTGTTACTCTTTTGTGTGCTAATGTGACATCCTATGCTTGTAGACTGTACCATCTGCATTGTGTTGTTTCCTTGGCTGAACGAGTGTTTGTCTGCTAACCGTTTGTCAGCAGTATGTTTTGGGATTTGCAGTACAGTGTGCCCTCCCTAGCATTGTGACTTGTGATACAGGTGTCCGTGTGTCTTCACTGGGGGTGAGATGACAGTTCCATGCACAGTTAAAATTGAAAGTGTTGTTAACACGTTCATATCAAAGTACCCTAGACATCCCATACCTTGACACTTATGCAATGTATTAATGTAAAGGTCATTGGGACACTTACAATTTGCAAGGTGACATTTAGGCAACCACACTCATTGATGTCTTCACATTTGGCTGTACAGTAATTTTCAATGTGTGACAGGTTCAATGGTGACTTAAGAAACATGGCTAGTGATGTCACGACCTCAGTGTGTTCCTGTTGACATGTTGCTGTTGTGGTGTATGTGTTGTGTGTCCTAGAGGTTTGCTATGCAGTGTGTATATAAGTAGGTTTTTGTACTTACCAACAAGTAGTCCATTGCCATACCGTCCATCCTGGAAGTGTTCATTGATGGTGCAGTGACGGAAGATGTATGAGTCATGTACACTCCCAGGATATTTAGTCACGATGTTGATGATCAATCCCTGGTGATCGACTATGGCCTTCACGTTGATGGAATGTGTGTGCTTCCTGTTGCGGTAGAGGTGTTCAGTTGCAGCAGGTGGCACAAGGCGTACATGTGTGCAGTCAATTGAGCCAAGGACGTGTGGGAAGCCACTGATTGCGTAGAACCCCTGTTTTGTTTCCTGCTGCTTCTGCAGTGTGTTAGGGAAGCAGATGTGGCGGGGTGTCAGTCGAATGATGGCGTCCAGTACTTTGGGCAAAAAGGCGGAGAATGATGGTTGTGATATTCCGCCAACCAGGGCACCAGTTGTTTGGAAAGAGCCACTTGCCAGCATATGAAGTACGGCAAGCAGCTTTGTTTCTGTTGGGATGGTGCGGGGTGTCACCAAAGTGGGGCCCAACTGCAGTTCAATGTTTCGCAGCAGCTGCTGAATGGCCTGCCAGTTCAACCGGTACCTCTGTATGATGTTGTGTTCCCTGAGGCCCTGAAGGGTTGTTCTTGGGCAGAATATCCTCTCCTGTCTTCTGCGCTGCCTTTGGGGTCCCTGCTGGTGTTGTTGTAGCTGCTGTTGTTGCTGCTGGGTTAGAATCACCTCCATGGCTCCCTGTTGCTGCTCTGCTGCTCTGCTGCTCTGCTGTTTGTTCTGTGTGTTCTGATTAAATACAGGTGTGTTTGCCCCATTTTAATGCCTGCCCTGACCCAGGCGTTAATTTTTGACGCAAATCGGGCTGTGCGTCATTTTCTGGCTCCGCCTCCCGGCCGTGCGTCATTTTTGCCCGGAAGCATGAATACGACGCACCGCCGTTTAAGCCATTTTTTGGACAGGAACGCCTACCTTGCATATAATTAACGCAAGGCGGGTTGCCGCATCCCAAAAATTACGCACACAGTGGAATTTTGTCATCCGCGGGCTCGGGCGTCACAGTTTAAATACGGGGCAACGTTTGCGCTGATTGTGCATCAAAATTTTTGACGCACAATTGGCGCAGACAGAGTATAAATATGCCCCCAAATGTATGCAGAAAGACGACAGAACATGCTTCAGAAATATGGTTAGGAGTAACTCTTTCATGGTAGACACAAGGAAGAAAAGTGGCAGTTATGTGAGACCATGATAAGTCTCAAATCTGTGAGGGAACAAAATTCCAGGTAAGATTTGAGACTGTAAAATATCTATAAAGTATACAAAGATTATAAAAGATATGCGGGAGTGGTAGGGACTAAATGTGAACTAATTGATATATAGATGGCAAGTGTCAAATAACTAGTAAGCACAAGTACCTTAAAATGCAAAAAACAGGGTTAAATGTACATGGAAAATGGTTTAAAAATGATTAGCACAAGTATCTAGGAGTGTAAAAAATAATAGTGAACCTAGTAACCGATCGACAAATGAAGTGAGGGCTATTGATGCAATCCAATATTGTAGGAAACAAAAACAAATCAAGGGAAAAAGTAGGCACATTATGGAGTAAACAGATAAGGGGCTTTCCATTAAAAATAACTGAAAGCACGAGCCAGGAAGCTGTGCCTCAAAACTGCTGTAATACCGGTATGAAATACGAGCAGCAGTAATAAAGGTAAAACGGTCTGTCTTAGAACAAAAAAAGTTCACTGAGAAACTAAACAGGAAATGTGTTTAAGTTAGCTAACCTCAGAGTACATGCGAGGAAGATAAAACGGTCTGTCTTAAAACAAAAGTCCATGGAGAAAACACAAATAATATGTTAATAAGTTAGCTTACCTCGGAGTACATGCCAAGGAAAGTGCCGGCGTGGAGACGAGTAAGAGAGCGTCGGCCATGTTGATGAGTCATTTTAAAGGGCTCCGTGGGCACATATTAGTGATGGCGTAGTAAAAATTTTACAAATAAAATATTGTAATAAAGCCCCATCACCAACATCAGGGAGTTACCTAGAAATGGTGTTAGCGTATCATAGCTGAGAAATGAAGACAAGCATACCTCAAAGCAAAGGCGCAGTCGGGAAAGTACCAAATGTATGTAGAAACATTTGCTTATACAGATAGAATATGCTTCAGAAATATGGTTATGAGTAACTCTTTGATGGTAGTCACAAGGAAGAAAAGTGGCAGTTATGTGAGACCATGATAAGTCTCAAATCTGTGAGGGAACAAAATTCCAGGTAAGATATCTGTGACTGAGTGTGAGTGGTTGAAAGATTTCAGCACTCTGTCCATCAAGCCTTTTGTGTTGCTAAAGATGCTCTGAGTGGGAAGGGTATGCCCAGATGTGGGTCCCTTGCTCACCGTGCCACTGGATTCAAGCTAGCCTGGCGGATTAAGGGTGATATCCTGACACCGGTCCCAGGATGCTTGTTTCCGGTCCAGGGAGGACCTGGCCTGGTAGTTCGGGCTGGACTGTTCCCACGGGGAACAAAGTCAAGACTGATTTTCATATGGTTGGATCCCACTGGGATGGCACGGTGAGTAAAAGTACGATGGATTAAACCCAGATCTGTGACTGGAGGTGAGTGGTTGAAAGGTTTCAGCTCTCCGTCCATCAACCTTTTGTGTTGCTAAAGATGCCTTATGTGGGAAGGGTATGCCAGACGTGAGTCCCTTGCTTACCATGCCACTGCATTCAAGCTAGCCTGGCTGATGAAGGGTGATACACTGAAACATGTCCCAGGATGCTTGTTTCAGGTCCAGGGAGGACCTGGCCTTGCAGTTCGGGCTAGACTGTTCCCACAGGGAACAGGGTCAACACTGATTTGCATATGGCTGGGTCCAAACTGGGGTGGCATGATGAGCCAAAGAATGATGATTAAACCCAGATCTTTGACTGGGGGTGAGTGGGGGTGAGTGGTTGAAAGGTTTCCGCACTCCGTTCATCAACCTTTTGTGTTGCTAAAGATGCCCTTTGTGAGAAGGGTATGCCCAGATGTGGATCCCTTGCTCACCGTGCCCCTGGATTAAAGGTAGACTGGCTGATAAAGGGTGATACCCTGAAACATGTCCCATGATGCTTGTTTCCGGTCCAGGGAGGACCTGGCCTGGCAGTTTGGGCTGCACTGTTCCCACGGGGAACAGGGTCAAGACTGATTTGCATTTGGCTGGGTCCAAACTGGGGTGGCATGGTGAGCAAAGTAACAATGGATTAAACCGAGATCTGTGACTGGGGGTGAGTGGTTGAAAGGTTTCAGCACTCCTTCCATCAACCTTTTGTGACTCTTAGAAACGAGGCATTTCTCTGAAATTGCTTCCATATGTGCCTTACAGCCTGTTTCCAATTCATGTCTGGTCTGTGCTAGTTGACAGCTACCCTTGTGCATTCCACCCAGACAGCCATAAACACAGGACACTCAGGCACATCTGCATTCACCTGCATACTGAATGGGTCTCCCTGGGCAGGATGGGCAGAGGGGCTCTCTCTTTTTCATACATTTCAAAGGCCAGTGGCCTACCCTCACACAAAGGACTGATAACCCCCACAGGGATCATGGCAGACAAGTCTGGGCTAAAAAGGGGAACTTGTGCACTTCAACCCCACTCTTTGAAGTTTCCCCTACTTGAAATGCATTTTTTAATATATACGTAGTGGGTCTCGGACCCCACCAAACCAGACACTTCTGGACCTACATCGGGACTCTGTCAGAGGGACTTCTTGGCTGCCCAAAGGACTCATCTGGACTGCTTTGCTGGAAGGACTGTTGCCCTGCTTGGTGTCCTGCTTGGTGCCCTGCTGCCTGTCGGCCCCTGAAGGACTCTGCCTTCCTCCAAAGGTGCTCTACAAGGGTTTGGATTGAGCTTGCCTCCTGTTCTGAAGTCTCAGGGCCAACAAAGACTTCATCTACTACCTTCTAGCTAGTTCACTGACTTCAGCGACTCCAGCACCAATGCTGCTGCCCGATGCCGCATCGCTGCCTGCTACGGCTCTGTGGTCCTCACTGAACGCAACAACTGCGGCCTGCAATGCAAGTCCGACATTGCCATGATGCAGCTGTGGTGTGATCACAAGACTGCAAAGTCAACACATCACATCTTGACCAACTGGAATCATCTATCCTGCCGGGTCACAAGGAACAACACCTCACACGGACACCACATCAGCTCACCGACACCCGAACAGAACCAACACCTCGCAATCAATGCCTCACAGTATAGAACCGATGCCTCACCTTCACAGATCCCTAAGGGACCATCAGCACAGGCTCCAGCGATACCTCCCTCCCAGACTCAGTGCAACATCTTTATTTCTTTGTTTTCAAAGGTACTGTGCGTGGTTGTCCATGTGACTCAGTGACCAGCATCACTGGTGTTGGACTATTGGGAACGACTCTGTCAATGACGTTGGGATAGCCCCAGTTGGAACTATTGACTTTCTAAGTGCTTTACTGGAATTGAATCATTAAAAATTCATATCTTGGCTTGTACACATTGGATTTTTGAAATTTGTACCTTATTTTATTGAGCTAAAGAGTATCAACTTTTCTAAGCTGGTGTGGTGTACTTTTGTAGTGCTTTCTCTGTGTTACTGTATGAGCTATTGCACAAATACTTTACACATTGCCTTCTAAGTTAAGCCCGCCTGCTCTGTGCCAAGCTATCATAGGGTTAGCACAGGATAATTTAGATTGTGTTGTAATTTACCGTGACTAGGATTGTGGTCCCTACGTGGAGGAGGGTGTATATCTCAGTCAACTAAAGACCCATTTTCTAACAGGCATATCTTTCTGTCACGTTTGATCATGTAGCTGCTGCATTGTCTGGTTGTCTCAAAGCGATGGGTGCTGTCAGTGCTAGTCTCAAGAGATGTGAAAGCATGGTGATAGGACATCCTTCAGTTATTATGTTTCCTCATTCTGGCAATGTCTTGCTTACCAGAACAAAAACACAAGATATGACCAGTTTAAGGCTGACTAAGTATTGCTGATAACCTCACTCTGAGGAGCTGCCAGATTTTAAATCTGAGCACTTCCAAGCCTCTGCCTGATGGTGAGGCATCACATAAATTTGAGCATGACTGTCTTGGTGTCATAGACTTATGCTCCAAGCCAAGGCCTAATACAAAGAATGACCCATTAACAATTATGGCTTTTTTGTGGATGGTGCATGGTTAAGGACAAATAAAGGTTCCCTGTATGCAGCATATGCAGTTTGTACCATTTAAGAAATAGTAGAAGCGTCATGGCATCAAGGACTGTCCTCTGCACAAGTTGCAAAATGATTTGCTCTTACTAGAGCTTGCAGCTTGACAGCCCAAATGACAGTGACTATATTTATAGATAGTAGAAGTGGCTTCGGTTTGGTCCACATCTTTGGACAGATATGGTCCCAGAGAGGTTACATGACCTCGTCAGCATCCCCGATTACAAACGGGGAGCAAGTGAGGTGATAGCTAGGAGCTTTACAGCTTCCAACTGAAATTGCAGTTTATAATGTGCAGCACACGGGAGTGAAACTGGTTATGTCACTGTCAGCATTAGATATGCAGGCGTAGTGGCACACTATTGTGCAATTATGGCATGTACATTTAATGGAAAATTCACAGATAGATCTCAAGCGAACACTCTCCTTTCCATGCTGATGACAATAGCTGACACTTGGGAGTTTTTGAAAGCCATGCAGTAAAATATGTCTGAAGCATAACAAAAGAGTTGGATTAGGGCAGTATGTGGAAAGGATGGAAATTACATTTGGGTTTCAATACATGGCATACCAGTATTACCAGACAATTTATTGTTCCCAATGATATGACATTTCCATGGACCTACACATTTACACAGGGATGCTATGGTCAGATCATTTAGTCAGAATTGGTTTTATCCCAGATTTAGAGCTCCTGCAGAAGAAGTGTGTCACCAATGTGTGACATGTCAACAACTGAATGTAGGAAAACAAACACCAGTTGCAATGAGTCAGGTAAGGAGATCAGGAAGTCCCTTCAAAAGAATTTAGATGATTTTATTGAAATTCCTGCTTGTAAATGACTGAGGTATGTCCTGGTTTTAGTGTGCATTTTCTCTAGATGGGTGGAAGCTTACCCAACAAGGAGGAATGACCGTCTCACTGTAGACAAGATATTGTTGAAGGAGTTGGTCTCAAGGTGCACTATACTGGTTTCTCTGGAGTCAGATGGAGGAATTCACATCAACAGTGAGATCATCAAAATGTGTGCAGAATTACAAGCTGAGCAGAAGTTATACTAAGTTACTGATGGCCAGCTGGATTGAATAGGTTCTATGCTACAGATTGAAACAATAAGTAGCATGTCAAAGTGACTACACAACAAATTGTTTATTTGTACTTGAATTGATTTCTACACAAGAAGGGACTGAGTAATGGATGCACCTTGATGAACTACTGAGGCACAACATTCTGTCATGATGATGTCCCTTTTGAATGAATTTCAGAATTTGGGTTGAAATGTCAACATAAAAATAAAATGTTGATTGTATTTTGAAAATTCTAGTAGATTCTAGATACCTACATCAGGGGTGTTCCAAAAGGAGACTACAGGAATTTTTATACACATTTGTATATATTGCCTTGTAAATAACACTGATGCACTTTTTTGTCACCTCAATCACTTGCACTGCGTCATCACTTTTTAAGACCACCTAATATAATATTTTGCTTCAGTTGTTCAATCTAAATATATTATTTCTCGTAAAGTGGATATAATGCTGAATGAACCTTACCGAGTCAGAGGGTTTTAGTTGTACAACCACATCTGTGGAAGTTGAGGATTACACTTCCCTAGGGGGACCATTTTTTGCTGTTCTACATTTACTAACACAACATCTAGACCAGGTATTAATGAAGATGATTTAAAGGCTTCTTTTGTATATTATATGAAGGAACGTTATTCGACAAATGTTTATTCGAGATTAGTACAAGAATATTCAAAAGCTATTGATTCAAAGGACTGCTGTGTATGTACACATATGTATTCATCTGATGAACAACAGCATATCATTACATTCCCTCTTTCCTTTGCTAAATCATGTAGTATACAGAGACACTTTGAATACTATTTTTCTAACATTTAAATGGTTCTTTTGGACACTAATAAAGTGCATGAGTCTACATCCACAAGCAAAAGGGATGGAGACAGCTTAGCATTACTTGAGATCTTCTCTTCCTGTGAACACTGTTAAAGCACATGAAAATAATTTAACTTAATTAATAAGCTCACTAGGAAAAGCTTTTATTTCAATGTTAGAAGAGAAGAACGAGGACCTCATATAAAAAAGATGTTCTAAAGAATGTAAGGAAAAGAGAAGAAGGTGAGGTTTGAAAGAAAATGCCTGTTCCGGGATTAAAATTAGATAAGAGATGCAAAGGGAAAGTATGTACTTTTAAAGGAAGAATTCATGGGAAAAAGAGACCAGTAGGGAATAGTAATTGTGAGCATGTATTTGTGGAGAGAATGCTTATTTTAGAATGGCAGCTGAGTGGGAGGAAATTTGAAAGTTAGGTTTCCAAAGATTTATCTTATACAGAGTTTAGATGCATTAACAATGACACCTGCACACAAAAATTGTTATACAAATATATGGGAGGAAAATATGGAAAAAAAAATTGCCATCAATTTTGCTGCAAATATTACATTGATATTATCAATGATGTTATCAAAGATGTCATGAGTGCCGTAATTTGTAGGGTGATTAGCAGTGCATGGCAAGGGCGTGAGATATAGTTACCTTAGGGCACGAGTTGTAGTTGCTTGAGAAAACTCTAACTGTAACTGGTGAATTTCTATGGTTTTATACATTTAAAATGTGAGCCTAACTATAACTATAAACTTTATTTATTTCAGTGAATTTCTATGTATTTTTAAATTCTATTTCTTAACTTTAACATCCCTGTAACCTTTGATTTATTAAGTACTTTTCTATGTTTTTTTAAATTCTATTTCCTAACAATAACTTCCCTGTAACCTTAGTTTTTTCAGTTAATTTCTCTGGTATTTTTAACCTATAGTAATTTTCATTACTATACATTAATACAACCACCACAGTGCACAGCCGGTGGCGTTTTGCAACAGGACCTGGCTGAGGCCAACCCCCTATCAGCACCCGACCTTGCACTATGCACGACCTTCACTCATGCACAGCAAAGGTTGCCCGCAAGACCTTCCTGCAGCCAGACCCTGCGGCAAGCCCCTCTACCCACCAACCCCATGCTGTGCCCACCCCTTTGGGCGTGCACGGCGGGAATTGGCAGTGGACTCTTTGGGTGAGAGAATAGGTGTGAGAGGGTATATCTGGGGGTGAGAGTGGCTGTGAGAGTGTCTGTCTGAGTGTGAGATTGCATACATTTGTGTTTTAGTGAGTGTGTCAGTGTGCTTGCAGGCCTGTGAGTGGGTGCATGTGGCTGTCAGTGGTTCTGTGAGTGGGTGTGTGAGAGTTTGAGTGGGTCTGTGCCTGGGTGCGTAACTATCTGAGTGGGTGCGTGAGGGTCTGACTGGGGCTGTGGGTGGGTATATGAGTGTCTGAGTGGGTCTGTGGGAGGGTGAGTGAGTGTCTGAGTGGGTCTGTGAGTGGGTGCGTAAGTGTCTAAGTGGGTGTATGAGTGGGAGAAATTGATTGAAAGAGAGAAAGAGAGAGACAGGTGAGAAAATGAGAGGGAAAGAGCAAGTGTTTTAGAATTTGATGTATGATATACTTAGAATGAGATATTTCTGCACAATTTAAATTAAAAATTGTATCTGTCATTTTTAAAAATTAAAATAATTTGTACTAAAATAAAAAAATGTTAAAAAAGGCAAGCAAGTTCAGCTGGACTCCTGCCATGAATGCTCAGTGTGAAGGTATGTGACCTTCACACTAGGTTATTGCATTTTTTTTTTAGCCCTTTGTGGGCTTTATACGGGACCGAGAGTGAACCCTCAAAGGCTCCCCTATGGTCCTCCGCACTCCTCCACTGGTGCTCGCAGGTCCCGCTTTCAAATAGTGGAGTGTTTGCAGTGGCTCTGAAGCTGCAGCCAAGCCACAGCAAACAGCTATGTCCCTGGGATAGGCACCCCAGGACATAGCAGGAGCTGGCCCTGGGGTGTGGCAGTCCCCAGGGCTATTATTGGCTCCATGGGGGCGGAGTGCGCGGCCCCCCTCCAATGTGCACTTGTTCCCGGGAGGTGGTGATCCCTGGGGCTAATGGGGGTCAGAAATGCATGGCCCCGGCTCACATTACTTTAATCGCCCTGAGGAGGTGGTGGTCCCCAGGGCTTAATAAACCCCAAGGAGCGGGGCCCTGTGTGCCCCCTCCTGTATTTAGCCCCCAAATGCCCCCAGGAGTTGACCCACCCAGTGGCAAAAAATACAAAGTGCAGGAGACTAGGTTTTTTTTAAAAAAAGCTCTGAAAAATCCGCAAATCCATCCGTGGATTTTTCTGATGCCTAAAAAAATGCTTTTTAACCCTGGGGGGATCACTCAGGGAACCCAGCACTAGAGCTAAGGGGTCAGGGTGACTCTACCCTGGCCCCTTTTCTTTTTCTTAACTTTTTCTCAGGGACTCGGCTGAAGTCGAGCCCCAAGATGGCTACCAACACTTCTTTGTTGAAGTGTGGTCAGGCAATCAGATATCAGTACTGGGACAGTTTGATCCACGGAGAATCCGCTGCGCTAGATATCTATATTTTTCGGACTTAAATTACTTCAAAACTACTGACCAGATTTACACCAAACTACAAAAAGCATGGAACAGAATCTAGCTGTGTGCCAAATTTGGTGTAATTCTATTCAGCGGTTCTTGATGTAGGCGTGACTAAAGAACTGAAAATCCACGAAGACACAGAATGGAGAAAAAGTGTTTTGGGATCCTCCTTTATTTCGCCCCCCACACGGATCACCTTGAAGCATTCAAAACAGCAGCTGAACTGATAAAATTATAAATTTTGAAAAATTTGTGAACATTTGTCAAGCGGTGCCAAAATTACTGGCAAAACAAAAAACAACAAAATGGCCCTCTCTGAAGCATCACCACAAACCTTTTGCCTTTCTCCTTTTTTTGTTTTTGTTGGCTTTAGGACTCTGGGCACTTTACCACTGCTAACCAGTGCTATGTGCATGTACTCTCTCTGGTAACATTGTCTCATACCCAATTGCATATTTAATTTACTTTTAAGTCCCTAGTAAAGTATACTACATGTGCCCAGGGCCTGTAAATTAAAAGCTACTAGTGGGCCTGCAGCACTGATTGTGCCACCCACATAAGTAGCTCCTTAAACATGTCTCTTGCTTGCCATTGCCAGGCCTGCGTGTGCAGTTTCACTGCCACTTCGACTTGGCATTTAAAACTACTTTCCAAGCCTTAAAGTGCCTTTTTTCCACATAAGTCACCCCTAAGGTAGGTCCTAGATGACCCATAGGACAGGGTGCTATGTAAGTATAAGACAGGGCATGTGTGTATACGTTTTTCATGTCCTGGTAGTGAGAAACTCTAAAAGTCACAACTGTGAAGCCTCTCATGGGCTAGCATTAGAAATCAAAATGACAAAAGAATAATTGGTGCACTGTTCCAAATTAGAGGGCAATCAAGCACCTCTCACAGGCATACAATAATACTGAAGCATTGATGACATTCTTGTCATCTGGCAGGGAGAGGTTCAGTGGTTGATTCCTTCACCAGTTGGATCAATACTCTTGATCCCTTTTTAAAGTTTACCTCAACAGTTTCCACAATCAGTGTCACCTTTCTGGATCTTACTAACACTATCGATAAAGGTAAACTTCATACCTGTACACATCACAAAACAACAGATTGCAATAGTCTTTTACTGTATGCCATCCAAAAGCTCTTAGAGACAATTTGCCATATGGTCAGTTTTTGCGACTACGTCGGAATTATAGTAATGTTTCCTCCTTTGAAATTCAAGCTAATGACTTAGTCAAGAAACTCCATGAAAGACATTACCCTCTGAAGATCATCAACTCAGCCTGCATACGAGCTCAGAACAACAATCGGGAATCCCTATTGACTTGTATACCTAAGGAAACCACACCTCGACTTACTTATATCACCATCTTACCTGCACTATCAAATACTCTTAAGAAACGTATTAACAAACGTTGGTCCATTCTTACGAGTGGAGGTGTGGCCATCCCTAAGCCTCTATTTGCTTTTAAAAGACCTTCTAATATCAAATATGTAGTTGTTAACACCAGACCATTGAAGTTCACTAATGAATCTGATCAAAATACACTATGGGGACTCCCTCCTTGAAGGGACATTCTCCTTGTGGCAATTGCAATGTATGCCCTTTCACTAAACACATGACTACCATCTCTCTTGAACCAATTGGCCTTTGGCGTCTATCAAGTCATACCAACTGTAATTCCTGTAACTATATCTATATGATCTGTTGTCCTTGTGACTTAGAGTATATAGGTATGACATCAAGACCGGTGAAGATCAGAATTAACGAACATCAGAGCAATATTAGAAGTGGACGAATGACAATGAAATTGAGTATTTATTACTGTGAGGTACAACATACCCCAGATGATATGTGGTGGATTGTCCTAGAAATTGTGAAATCCCCGAACAGGTCTCTACTAGAAGCTGAACAACGTTGGGTGTCCAAGTTGGGCACTCACATCCAAGGACGATGACATACCTTGGATGAATAGGCATTTGAGTGAATATTTTTCATTTTTCAGTAGGCTTGGTCTTTTTTCTTTTCACTATTTTGGATTTTCTTTCACTGGTATTTACATTTTTTTTTTTTTAATTGTAAAAAAGTGGGATTTTGATTTATCCTTTTGTGGACTTGCGGTGAGTTTAACCACAGTCCTTCTTTTTCTTATTTTGGTTTAATTCTATTTCAGTTAGGACTTGGTGGACATATTTTTGTAGCTGTCCCCTTTTAATTTGTATTACCATTAGGAGGCTGAACCAGGAAGCCTTGTATAGTTGCTGTGTTCCCCCTTACCAGCTGGCAAGTGTCCTACTTCCGGTGCTTGCTTCTGCATATTTTTTATTTTGGAAGACGAACACGCATCATTGTTTCTTCTTCTCTTTTTGTCATAAGATGTTGTCCTCTTTTAGTTCTTATTACCATTAGGAGGCTGAACCAGGAAGCCTGGTATCGTTGCTGTGTTCTTGCATAACAGCTGGCAAGTGCCACACTTCTGGGAGGACACAGGGGCTTCACGTCTGTATTTTTAGCTTGGAAGACGAACACGCATTATCGTGTCTGTCTCCTCTTTTTGTTACAAGAAGTTGGAAGGCGTAACCGGGAAGCCCTGGTTAGCCTTTCTGATTGGCTGTGCATTCTAAGAGCCTCCCCTTTTTATCGTCTCAGGTCCGCGCGCATATCTCGAAGTTCGGGAACGCGGCCCAAATGCAGATTGCGCTGTTGATTGTTACGGGGCAAAAGTACGTTTGCTTTATTTATTGTTTCCTTGATTTATACTTTTCCCTCACTTTTGGGAACTTCATCTAACCGATAATTTCACTAACAATAGTGACGGCATCTATGCTAATTTTAGGCCGTTCACTCAGTTTGTTTTGGGTTTTTCTGACTTTGTTTTTTCGAGATACAGCTGGCAGTCTTTCAAGCATCATTGTAATTACGTAGCCCCATGTTTCATAGTGTTTTTACATATTGTTCGATAAGAGTGCAGCTACATTATATGTCCTCTGTCCTTTCTTTTCTTCCTGCTTTTAACAAAATGCACTATTTATTGATAGAAACAGTAGGCACATCTATACAGTTCTTGCTACATGATAGTGATAGTACCCACATTTGTCTTTGCAAAAGTAAATTGCTGTGGCATACTTTCATAGGATCTCTCTCTTTTTTATGAATAATTTACTTGGATAAGTTTTTCTCTCGATATACCATTATAGATCATTCGATTGATTTTTGACATATGTCCTCTTTGGGAGTTCTTTTTCTGATTATGGCTGATAAGCATTAATTCTATTGTGCCATTAAAACTGAGCACAGTGTTGTTGTAGTATTGCACTTCCAGCTATGTACATGTCATCTTTTATTTTATATTGTGTCTGTAAAGTAATCAGCAATTAATTGGTAAACATGTTTTTTGTCTCCACAGGTTTCCCATAGTTTTGTGCTAGTACACACAGAACTGCAGTGAGTGAAGTTTTACCCCTTTTTATTGTACATACTTCTTATTGAATGAATAGAGTGTATTCACACACCTGATGTTCTGGAGAAAGATTTTTGTTTGAGTCCTGATGAAGCACCAGTGGATCCTTTGTGGACACTTTTCGGCGTGAAACATGTTGACTTTTCATAGTGGTTAAAGTCATTATGCTTTTGCCTGTGATTATGTGAAGTGTGGGATCATTACTTCCCCCCTCACTTTACTTGTGTTTTTAACCTTGACCATATCCTCACTCGTTTATTAACGATTCTTTCACATGGAGGGGGTGCCCGACCCAATTTTATTTTGTATCTCTCCAGTTGTTTCTTAGTAACCCTGGATTTTTGGTACTGAGATTCATACAGTTTTTATGGCTAGATGGTCCTCTGTAGGACCCCGTCAGACATTGCAGTACCAGTCTGACGTGGAGCATAGCCCGATGATGATACATGAGGGCCCCTGCTTCAGCAATATTGTATGCCTGTGAGAGGTGTTTGATTGCCCTCTAATTTGGAACAGCGCACCCATTATTGTTTTGGCATATTGTGTTTTGGGAGAACGAGCACTGGACCAGTTAATCTCCCTTTCCCCCTTTTTTTATGACACGTAGCATTAGAAATCCCCTTATATGCTTTTAAGTGGTCATTTCTAATTTGAGAGGAATAGATTTATCATATTTGGTATGGTTGGAATGGTAGTAAGAAATCCTACGTACTGGTGAAGTTGGATTTTACATTACTACATCAGAAATGCCACTTTTAGAAAATAGCCATTTCTCTGCACTTACTGTCATCTGTGCTTTACAGCCTGTCTCCAATCCACGTCTGGTCTGTGCTGGTTGATAGTCCCCCTTGTGCATTCCACCCAGACAGTCATAAACACAGGACACTCAGCTGCATCTGCATTCATCTGCATACAGATGGGTTTCCCCGGGCAGGGAGGGTGGAGGGGCTCTCACTTACATTTCAAAGGTCAGTGGCCTGCCCTTACACAAAGGACTGATAACCCCCCACAGGGCTCCTTGCAGACAAGGCTGGGTTGAAAGGGGAATTTGTGCACTTCAAAACAACACTTTGAAGTTTCCTCCACTTCAAAGGCGCATTTCGTTACATATGCTTGGTCTGTGACCCCACCAAATGAGACTCTTCTGAACCTCCAGATGGAATCTGTCAAAGGGACTGCCTGGCTGCCCAAAAGACTCAACTGTACTGCACTGCTAAAAGGACTGCTCTCCTGAGTGTTTCCCTGATGGCCCCTGCTGGAAGGATTCTGCCTTCCTTCACAAGTGCTCTCCAAGGGCTTGGAATGAGCTTGCCTCCTATTCTGAAGTTTCAGGGCCAAAAAAGACTTCACCAAAGAGAAAAAAGTCACCATGTGCCGAAAAATCAATGTAACACCTGCAGAAATAGACGCAGCACCTTTCTCGCAGCTGGAAAGCACTGCATCACCTACTGGATCGACGCAGCTCCTGCTCTATCTACCAGCACATTCTGGATTTTCAATGCATTGTCCCTGAGCGTCAAAATATCCACGCATCACAACGAGGAATCAAGGCTGCTCTCCTGAAAATCGACGCATGGCCTTGCAGCATGGAAAGAAACAACACATCATCTTTGCCACATTGGAAAATCCAGCGCATTGCCTTACTTTTCAATTCATCTCACCTCTGCAACCCCTTTGCATCGTTATTTTTTAAGCATCCCAGGTACTGTATGTTAAAAGGATACAACCATGATTTTTAAGGATTGAGACTCATGTAAACCTTTAAAAAGTGATATCTTGATTTGTGCATATTGGATTTTTGTCATTTTGGTCTTATTTTATTCAGATAAATATTATCTATTTTCCTAAACTGGAGTAATTTTTGTGGTGTTGTCACTTTGTTACTGTATGAGTTATTGCACAAATACTTTACACATTGGCTTCTAAGTTAAGCCTGCCTGCTCTGTGCAAAGCTACTAGAGACTGAGAACAGGATAATTTAGGTTGTGAAATGAATTACCCTGACTAGGATTGTGGTCCCTATTTGGATAAGGGTGTATACCTCTGCCTACTATAGACCCAATTTCTAACTTACTAAGTATATATATATAAATATACATATATACACACATATATATATATATATACATATATACATATATATATATATGTTTACACACACACACAAATAGATAGATAGATAGATAGATAGATAGATAGATAGATAGATAGATAGATAGACTTACCTATATCTTTGGCACCTTTTGGCGGCCTGCAGGGAGCATCTAAAAGTTCTGCTCTTTGCGGGCTGGAGCAATTTTTTATTCTGTTTTTCCTTTCCCACTTCGTTGCGGGCAGGAAAATAGATAAAAAATCCACTTCAGGTGGGCTGGAGTCTTTTTCATGCTCCTGCGTATTGGGAGCGTTCTTGTTGTTTGGTGGGAGCTTTAAAATTGCCCCTGCCAATCAAAAGCAAACACAGATTACCCTGCCCACGCCAGTGCAGGCAGGTAAACTGTTATCTCATGGGGTTGATTACACTGGGACATAGTTGGAGCCAGCCCTGGGGGGCGGGGTCCGCAGTGCCATTAATGGATCTGGGAGTGGGGCCATGTCCACTTTCCACATTGGCAGGGCTGTAATCAACCTGGGGAGGGGACCCGCATGCACCCCCCTACCCTTGCTATATAAAACATATTTCTGCCAGGACCTTGTCCACCCGGGAGTCCAAAAAATACAGCACTGGTAACTTTCCTGTGAATTTGCAGATCCTCTGCGGATTTGCAGGAAATTTTTTCAAAAAAACGTTTTTGTCCCCTGGCAGGGATCCTGTTCAACCCCACCACCAGTTCAAGGGAGTCTGGGTATTCTTACCCTGCTCCCTTCTGTTTTTTTTTCATTTTTGTTTTGGGACTTTTCTGAGTCTATGTCTCAAGATGGCTGGCCCCATTTCCAGGTTGAAGTGGTGGCAGCCAATCAGATCTCATTGTGAGATCTGTTGGATCCAGTATCCTTCATCAGTCAATCAATCAGTATCTGTAAAGTGTGGTGAATCATCCAACAGAGCATGCAGGTCCCAGAGAAAGCAGTGAAAATGAGAGAAAAGCAAGGCAAAGGCACACATTATACAGAGGAAAAGGCTAGGAGAAAGCAGTGAAAATGAGGGAAAAGCAAGGCGAAGGCACACAAAAAACAGGGGGAAAAGCAAAGAGGAAGCTGCAAAAACTAGGGAAAAGCAAGAAGAGGGCCCACAAAAAGCAGAGGAGAAGAAAAAACAAGAAGAAGGCAAAAAAAGCAGGGGATAAAGCAAAGCGAAAGCAGTGAGAATGAGGAATAGGCATGGAGAAGGCACAAATAAAATGGAGAAAAAGCAAGGGGAAAGCAGTGAAAATGAAGGAAAAGCAATGAGAAGGCACACAAGAACAGTGGAAAAAGCAAGGAGAAAGCAGTGAAAATGAGGGAAAGCAAGGAAAAGGCACTCAACCTCTATGGACTCAATAGTATTGACGCAACTCTTCTGCTGTGCAGCATAACCAGAACCGACGAATCACCACTGCTGCATGGATCAGACCTGTCGCAAAGACCTGCATTGCCTTCGCAGCCCAGGGCCTCTTTGGAACAGCTGCTGCACGGCGCATCCAATGCGCAGGACCTCACATTGCTGTTGGCAGTCTCAATGATGACACCGGAATCCACACCGTAACCTCGCAGTTCCTCTGAACTAATGCATCGCACTAACAGTGTACCATCCTCGCCGCCAGACTTTGCATCGCAATCCCTCATCAACGGGAATCCTGACAATGATGCAGAATCTCGCATCACAGCCTTGCCGAACCTCAGAACCGATGCAACACTTCAGCTGTGCCACCATTCTTTGTTGCAAATCCTCGCAAAGCTCTGCAAACCAGGATTTGAGGCACTTTGTTCAGTGGGCCTAACTAGATCCCTGTAGCCGGCCCACACTCTATCATGGTCAGCCCGACCTTGTGACTTTATCCCGGTCCAGTGCAACCAGATATCCACAATCGTCACTTTGGGGGTCATTCTGACCTCGGCGGTAAAAGGCTCTTACCGCCGGTCAGAAGACTGCCATTCTACCACCGCGGCCGCGGTAACCCGCCACGGTCATTCTGACCAACAACTGCCAAGCCGCCAAAAACCCGACATCCACGGAAGGCCGCCTCATCAGCGGGCAGCGATAAACTGGAGATGACCAAACCTCCACCGCCACACCAACACAAACACGCCCATGCCATTACGACCCACCAATCCACGCGGCGGTATTTCAACCGCGGTATTCCATTGGCGGTACACACCGCCGCGGTCAAAATACACACCCAGGCTCCAAAACCCAGCCACATTGGACAATTTGAAATACACACACCTGATACACATACAAACACCACCCCCACACATCCAAGCAACTATAAAACACACACCCACATCACCCACAAACCCCCACTAGTTGGAAATCGGAGAGAAGGCGAGAGAGAGCGAGCGAGCACAGCAATCGAAAACCCCAACACACACAGGAACCCAACATCATCAACCACACCACATCTACGCACACATCACCACACACCACCACTCACATCACCGCAAACACCACCCCACACCTCATCCACACCACCCCATGGCACCCCAAAGACACCCCAGGTTTTCGGACCAAGAACTCCGGGTCATGGTGGAGGAAATCATAAGGGTAGAGCCCCAGCTCTTCGGCACACAGGTGCAACACACCACAATAGCCAGGAAGGCGGAGCTATGGCAGAGGATTGTCGACAGGGTCAACGCTGTGGGACAGCATCCCAGAAACCGGGAAGACATCAGAAAGCGCTGGAACGACCTACGGGGAAAGGTACGGTCGATGGTCTCCAGACACAACATCGCTGTGCAGAGGACTGGCGGCAGACCCCCACCCACCCCTCCCGAATTCACAGCATGGGAGCAAGAGGTCCTTAACATCCTGCATCCTGCGGGCCTCGCTGGAGTAGGCGGAGGAATGGACTCTGGTAAGTGTAGTCTCAACTACTCCCCCCCCCCAACCACCAGCATGCCAACCCGCACCACCACCCTCACCCCCAACCCCCCAGCACACAGCCTCCCTGCCAATGTCTCACCAGCACAACCCACCCAACCCAAAACCAAACCCTGAATGCCAACACAAACCATGGACACCCATCACCTATGCATGACCACTGCACATACCCATCCCCCCCACAAACCACCCTCACAACTCCTGCCACAAGGGGATGCCAGCACTGGGGGACAAGGGCACCCACAAATCGCACACCATGGAACACACAGAAGCAATAACCATACTCTTTCACCCCTGCAGGGCCCGAACGCCAACACACCGGCCAGGAGGGTCCAGATATGTCCATCCCACCCCCAGAACAGGCCCGCAGTGAGGACAGCAGCTCTGTCGACCTGGAACCTGATGACCAGCCCGGACCATCGGGGACCTCTGGACAGTCGGTTCCCCACACACAGACACAGGCCACAGCAGACCTAACCCCCTCTGGGAATATCAGCACCGCTCCCACCCAGCGGGCCCATGCCTCTGTCTCCAGGACAGGTCAATCAGCGGTGTGTCCGCCACTACAGGTCACCCAGGCTGACCCAACACCCCAACAACAACAGGGACCTGGGTGAAGTGGTAGTGGGCACACCGTCCAGGGGACAGAGGCCCGGGGAAACAGGGCAACTGGGAGGGCTGCAGTGCGACGGGGGGGAGGACAGGCCCAGGGAACCGACTCTCCAAGAGGCCCTCACCACCATCATTGGAGCATACCACCGCTCCCAGGAGACGATGGCGACGGTAATGGCCAGGTTACAGGAGATCCAGGCACAGCAGGAGGAACGGTACATGGGGTACAGAGAGGAGCTCAGGAACATCGTCCAGGCCCTCAACCTAATAGTCACCACATTGCGGGACCATGTGGCACCCCAAAGGGCCCCTGTCACCAGCCCGGACCAGGAACAGCCTACCACCTCCGCCGGCGCTAATGGACAGGAGGCCCCCACACAACGACGGGCCACCAGAACCCCACCTTCTGCTGAAGATCAACCACCCCGCAAGAGGAGCCTGAGATCACAAAGGAAGACAGAGTAGGATGCCAAGACCCCCGCCAGCCTAAGATCCCCCCGGATGTCATTCCACTGTCCCACATCGTCACCCTGTCCAACCTTGAACTGCCCCTGCTCCATCCTTCCACAGGCATATGGACAATGCACCTGTGCGACCGAGAACTGGACTCTGCCATGGACATCACTCCACCCCCACCCATCACCGTTTTACTATCATGGACCTATATGCAGCACTTTAAATAAATCACTTATTGCACTTAAAACACTCAGGAGTCTGCTTGTATTCTTAACAAATGTATTACACATAACGGGTCAAAAATGTATAGCTACATTGTGATGACAACATACCAATGTCAATTTGCTTTACTCCATGGCCGAACAAACCAGAAGTCACGCAGTGGGTCATACAGCTCTGAAAAGCCAAGGGAAAGTCACAATTCAGTTGAAAGGAACTGGGGGGAAACACAGAAAGTAGAGATGCAGGAGGCCAGAAGTACATGTAAAATGACGTGGGGGATTCTTACCTGGGTGCTACTGAAAATACTGTTGTATGACCGTGTCCCTGTTGTCCGTGTCGTCACCGTCGTCTTCCTCCTCTTCACTCTCCACAGGCTCCACAGCTGCTACAACACCACTATCTGGACCATCCTCCTGCAGAAAAGGCACCTGGCGTCGCAATGCAAGATTGTGAAGCATACAGCAGGTCACGATGATCTGGCACACTTTCTTGGGTGAGTACATTAGGGATCCCCCTGTCATATGCAGGCACCTAAACCTGGCCTTCAGGAGGCCGAAGGTCCTTTCTATGATCCTCCTAGATCGCCCATGGGCCTCATTGTACCGTTCCTCTGCCCTGGTCCGGGGATTCCTCACTGGGGTCAGTAGCCACAGCAGGTTGCGGTAACCAGAGTCACCTATTAGCCACACACGGTGTCTCTGTAGCTGTTCCATCACATAGGGGATGCTGCTATTTCGCATAACATACGCGTCATGCAGTGACCCCGGGAACTTGGCATTTACATGGGAGATGTACTGGTCAGCCAAACAGACCACCTGGACATTCATCGAATGGTAACTTTTCCTGTTTCTGTACACCTGCTCATCGTCTTTTGGGGGTACTAAGGCCACATGGGTCCCATCAATGGCACCAATGATGTTGGGGATATGTTCAAGGGCATAGAAGTCAGCCTTCACAGTGGCCAAATCACCCTCCTCAGGGAAAATAATGTAGCTCCGCATGAATTTCGTCAGGGCAGACAACACTCTGGACAAAATCTTAGAAAACATAGGCTGAGACATCCCTGATGACATGGCCACTGTTGTCTGAAAAGACCCACTTGCCAAGAAATGGAGGACTGACAGAACCTGCACCAGAGGGGGAATTCCTGTGGGTTGGCGGATGGGGGACATCAGTGCTGGCTCCAGCTGGGCACACAGTTCATGTATAGTGGCTCGGTCAAGTCGGTAGTGAAGTATTATATGACGTTCCTCCATTGTCCACAGGTCCACCAGCGGTCGGTACACGGGAGGATTCATCCTTCTCCTCGCAAGTCCCAGCGGACGGTGCCTAGGAAGGACAACTTGGAGCACAGAGTCAAACAACCCACAGGTACGTAACTACAGCTTGCACAGTACACGATTGTCAATGCATTGAATGGCTTGTATGAGTGGCAATGCAAGGCCTAGGCCTGTGTGACGCAGTAGTAATTAAGCCCTGTGGTCCCTTGTAATGGCGGCTGCCTGACCTGTGATGTGTGACAGTGGGATGTGAGGTCAATGCGCTGGCGTGACACACCGTGGCGGTAGGCGCTGGCGTGACCGCCATTTTCTATCTGATTAATCACTCGAGACCTGATCATCCACAGGAGAGGACCTATACTGCAAGTGCTGCTGTGACCTCGGTCTGGGAGATACAATGGCTGCTGCGACTGGGGAAAGGGCCCCTGCCTTCACTACAGAAGAGTTGGAGAAACTTGTGGATGGGGTCCTGCCCCAGTATGCGCGACTCTACGGTCCTCCAGACCAACAGGTAAGTACACTGGGTTCACGTTGGATGGGCTATGCCTGGGTTGTGTATGGTGGATGTAAGATGGTGGGGTGGGGGGACAATGACGAGTGCAAGGCACGACAGATGAGAGCATGTGCCACATGGCAAGGTTGGGGAGGGGGGCCAATCGCATCTGTCATGCGGAAAATTTATGATATTTCAATTTCCACCCTGTACATGTCAAATAGGTCAGCGCCCATCAGAAGATCGACATTTGGCGTGCCATCGCCAAGGAAGTCCGGAACCTGGGGGTCCACAACAGACGGGGCACCCACTGCCGCAAGAGGTGGGAGGACATCCGCTGCGGGACCAGGAAGACCGCCGAGTCACTGCTGGGGATGGCCTCCCAACCTAGGAGGGGTGCCAGTCGTACCCTGACCCCCCTGATGTCCCGAATCCTGGCGGTGGCCTACCCCGATTTGGATGGGCGCGTGATGACATCACAGCAGACACAAGGGGGTGAGTACCAGCACATTCAGCTATCTTTACGCGCAGTGGAGGTGCCTGGGTGGGGGAGGAGGGCTGTGGGTGACATTAGGCCAGGGCGCTTTCTGTAGTGTAGTCCTCTCCTTTAGCCATGTCCCTGTGCCCCCGTCCCCCACCTCTGTACGGTGCCAGGTACAGCTAGCCATGGTCCTGCATCACCCATGTGCGCGTTTGTTGTCCCTAGACCTGTTGGCCCAGTCACAAGTACTCAGTAGTGTATCCCGATTGCGCGGCTTAGTGCATGAGGCTCCTGTGTCTGTCCTCTCCGCCAACAGTGTTGACAATGAATGTACTCAACCTTTTATTATGTCTCCCCCCACCCTTTTTCTTTATCTTCTTGTGCATGTGTGCTTCAGCATCATCAGGCGGAGGAGACTTGGCACCGGAGCACGAGGGAGCTGCGACTCACAAGGCCCCGGTGGGCCATGGCACAGACACCGAGGCCACCAGTGATACGGAGGGCGAGGGGAGCTTCACAACGGGGAGCCGTGGTGAGACCAGCGACACCGACACGTCCTCGGAAGGGAGCTCCCTAGCAGTGGTGGCAACATCCGTGCCCCCGCCTCTACAGGTACAGCCGCCACCCAGCGCACCAGCTCCGCCCTCCCAGCAGCCCCTCAGCCTACGCTCCGTGCCCGCTCGCCCAAGAAGGCGGGCATCTCCTTCGCCCCAGGCACCTCAGACCCTGCCCCTGTTACCCCTGCTGCCCTCAGTGAGGAGGTCATTGACCTCCTGAGGACCATCATTGTTGGGCAGACTACCCTTTTGAATGCCATCCAGGGGGTAGAGAGGGAGGTGCATCGTAGCAATGCATACCTGGAGGGCATTCATTCGGGTCAGTCTGCCCATCAACGATCGTTCAATTATCTGGCCTCAGCACTGACGGCAGCCATTGTCCCTGTTTCCAGCCTCCCTCTTCTAACTGCCTCCACCCTGTCTCTGTCTCCTGTTCCTCTGCCTATCCCATCCACACCATCAGACCAGCCTGCACACACCTCAACACCCAAGGGCAGCTCATCCAGACATAAGCACCACAGATCACACAAGCATTCACCCAAGCAACACCCAGATGCAGACATGCCAACAGCCACTACCACCTCTGTGTCCCCCACCTCCTCGTCTCCCTCCTCCCTCCCTGTGACGTCTACACTCACACCTGCATGCACACCACCAACAGCCAGTACACCCATCACCAGCACACCCTCCAGTACAGTCCGCACACGTGCAGTCACCACCCCCACTGCCGTTTACACGTCCCCTGTGTCCTCTCCCACTGTGTCTGTCACCCCCTCTTCCAAGACACACAAACGCAGGCAGCCACTCACCCAACAGCCAACCACCTCACGACAGCCTGCAGCCCATGCACCTTCACCCAAGGACAGCACACCTGACTCTCCTACAACCGCCTCCTCTTCCTCCACTCCCATAACCACTGCACCTACCTTTTACCTTGGTCCTAAAAAGTGTTACCTCTCCAATCTTGACCTCTTTCCCTCACCTGACCCACCCCCTCCATCTGCTAAGAGTCCCAAGAGCACCTCAGCCACCACCAGCCCGGGTTCACGTGTCAGCGTAGTCCATGGATTTTGGAGTCCCCCCTTTGCCAGCAGTGAGACATCGGTCAGCAGCAAGGGGACAGCCAGCCCCCACCCCTGGAAAGAGGACCCGGAAAGTGAGGGGCCGCCGCGGGAGGAGTGCCACGGCTGCCCCCAAGGACCAAAGTTCGGACACTTCACCTGCCACAACATCCAGGGGAGGCAAGGCCCACAGAGCCACAGCGAAGGAGGGCAAGGGCAGCAGGGCGGAGAAGTCAGGCAGCAGGAGCGCGGACCAGGAGGGCCCCACAAGCCCCATCCCGGGTGTGAAGGAGGACACCCAAGGGCCCAGGACACCGTCACCGAAGGGTCCAGCAACTGCACGGTCGGAGGGCGACTGAGCAGGGAGTCCTGCCCAGGTCTGACTCCCTGGAATTACAGGACAAACACCGCTGAAGAGGGCCCGCCGTGCAGGAAGGCACCGCTGAAGAGGGCCCCGCCGTGCAGGAAGGCACCGCTGAAGAGGGCCCCGCCGTCCAGAAAGGCACCGCGAAGAGGGCCCCGCCGTGCAGGAAGGCACCGCTGAAGAGGGCCCCGCCGTGCAGGAAGGCACCGCTGAAGAGGGCCCCGCCGTGCAGGAAGGCACCACTGAAGAGGGCCCCGCCGTGCAGGAAGGCACCGCTGAAGAAGGCCCCGCCGTCCAGAAAGGCACCGCTGAAGAGGGCCCCGCTGTGCAGGAAGGCACCGCTGAAGAGGGCCCCGCCAAGACAGGCCCCGCTCCGCTGGGCCCTTCATCTCAAGCACCACTCCGCTGGGCCCTTCATCTCAAGCACCGCTCCGCTGGGCCCCGCCGTCTCAAGCACCGCTCCGCTGGGCCCTTCATGTCAAGCACCGCTCCGCTGGGCCCCGCCGTCTCAAGCACCGCTCCGCTGGGCCCCGCCGTCTCAAGCACCGCTCCGCTGGGCCCTTCCTGTCAAGCACCGCTCCGCTGGGCCCCGCCGTCTCAAGCACCGCTCCGCTGGGCCCTTCATCTCAAGCACCGCTCCGCTGGGCCCTTCCTGTCAAGCAGCGCTCCGCTGTGCCCCGCCGTCTCAAGCACCGCTCCGCTGGGCCCTTCCTGTCAAGCACCGCTCCGCTGGGCCCCGCCGTCTCAAGCACCGCTCCGCTGGGCCCCGCCGTCTCAAGCACCGCTCCGCTGGGCCCTTCCTGTCAAGCACCGCTCCGCTGAGCCCCGCCGTCTCAAGCACCGCTCCGCTGGGCCCTTCATCTCAAGTACCGCTCCGCTTGGCCCTTCCTGTCAAGCACCGCTCTGCTGGGCCCCACCGTCTCAAGCACCGCTCCGCTGGGCCCTTCCTGTCAATCACCGCTCCGCTGGGCCCCGCCGTCTCAAGCACCGCTCCGCTGGGCCCTTCCTGTCAAGCACCGCTCCGCTGGGCCCCGCCGTCTCAAGCACCGCTCCGCTGGGCCCTTCCTGTCAAGCACCGCTCCGCTGGGCCCTGCCGTCTCAAGCACCGCTCCGCTGGGCCCTTCATCTCAAGCACCGCTCCGCTGGGCCCTTCATCTCAAGCACCGCTCCGCTGGGCCCTTCCTGTCAAACACCGCTCCGCTGGGCCCCGCCGTCTCAAGCCCCGCTGGGCCAATGACTGTGCCGGTTCTGTGTCGTGCCAATGTTCACGCTGCACTCGGCCCACCCTGCCTCCTCCATTGCCTGTGGAGACTGTTATCCACTTGATGGACTGTGACTTTGCACTCCCCAGGATATGACAGTGGGCAAGCCACACACTGTAGAGACTTGAGAGACTGTGGCTTTGCACTCCCCAGGATTGGACAGTGGGCATGGTGGCCCCTTCTTGGATCTGGCGTCCTGGACTCATGTGGCTGTGGTGCACCCCCTTCCCTTCCCCCTGAGGTGCCTGTAGTTTTGTCATCTGATGCCCCTGCAGTGTTCTCTCCAACGGACTCAGGTCTCCTGTGTGGGCTTTGCCCATGTGTTGATACACTTCGGCCCACGGACATTTGCAATTTCTGTGACTGTGCAGGACTTTCTGCCTCTATTTCTCGGTCACGCAGGCCCATATTTATACTTTTTTAGCGCCGCATTTGCACCGCATTTTAACGCAAAAGCGGCGCAAACTTACAAAATACAATTGCATTTTGTAAGTTTGCGCCGCTTTTGCGTAAAAAAATGACGCAAATGCGGCGCAAAAAAAGTATAAATATGGGCCGCAATGTTTACATTTGAAATTTTTTCCATCATTTTCCTATTTTGCCATGTCTTCAATTAACCTATTTTGTACATAAATGTTGTTTCTCACTTGAATCATATCTTTTCGTTATTCCGGGGGGTTTGGGTGGGGTCACTTTGACTTGGTGCTCTGCATTGGTGTGTAGATAGTTGGGGGGTGGGTGTGATGCGTATGTGTGTGCCCGTAACCCTTCCTCCTCCCCCCTCCCCTGTGTCATAGGTGCGGTACTCACCGTTGTCGTCTGCGCCGGAGTTCGTACTCGTGGTAGATGAGCAGGTAGACGAGAGCGGGTAGGATGTGTAATTCGGGCTCCATGCTGTCCTCCGTCCTCGTGGAGTGTATAGAGGTGAGCGTTTTCCCGTTCGTAGTCTGTTTCCGCCATGGTTTTATCGGCGGGGCTCCCACCCCGGATGAGGTGGCGGATTGGTGAGTTGTGATAGGGTGGGCGGTACATTGTCTGCCGTCTGCCTGTTGGCGGTGACCGCCGCGCTGCTTGTCTGTCCCGCCGTGGCGGTCGGAGTGGTAAAGTGGCGGGCTCTGTTGGCGGTTCCCGCGAGGGTCAGAATTCCATTTTTTGAACCGCCAGCCTGTTGGCGGGTTGGCCGCCGCTTTATCACCGACCGCCAGGGTCAGAATGACCCCCTTTGTGCTTTTTGGTGCTATTTTTACTGAAATCTTTAAACATACATATCTATGGTTCTTCTATTAGGAATTCTGATGTTTTGGTCTTGTTTAATATATTAAAAAGTACTCTATTTGTTATTTCTGTTGTGGGATCCTTTTGTGGTGTGCTTTCACTGTGTTACTGTTTGAAGTTTTGCACAAATACTTTGCAAATTGCCTCTGAGTTAAGCCTGGTTGCTCTGTACTAAGCTACCCCATGGTTCAGGGTGGGTTAATTTAGGCTTTGCTTGTGACTTCACCCTGAGAAGAATTGTGGCTGCTCTTTGAGAAGGGCTTTTCTTTATATGTATGTGTGTGTGTGTGTGTATACATATACAAACACATATATATATATATATATATATATATATATATATATATATATATATTACCTACTGGTAGTCACCAGTAGGTAGTTGTACTTAGGAACCAGTTTTCATAGAAAGAGCATGTTTTCACTAAAGTTTCAAAATGTATACTTCTGTGGATTCAGCTGCTGTCCCAAAAGTTTTGTGGTGATCTGTCAAGTGAGGACATAGAAAAGGGAGTCCCAAAATGCATTTTACCCATGCATTTTCTCATAATGATTTTAAAAATGACTACAGCCCGAAGCTCTGGATGGAAGTATATAGAATTTGGCAGAAATCTAGCTCTTAGATGAGAAATTGTTCTTTTTGTGATTTGGTGTAAATCTGTTCCCTAGTTATGGAGTAATCAGAGATAAAAAAATAGAGATATTTGGGAATGCAGCTTCTCCACGGATCCAACTGTCCCTGTAGTGATATCTAATTGGCTACCAACATTTCAACAAGGAAGTGTTGGTAGCCATCTTGCGACTCAGTTTCAGATGTGTCCCACCAATAAAATTTAAAAAAGAAAAGGGGCCAGGGTAGGGTCACCCTGAGCCCCTAGCCTTGGTTTAGGGGTTTCACAGGGAACCCACCATGGCTAAAAAGCATTTTTTTAAATCTAAGAAAATTCCACAGATCCGGATCTGCAGACCTTTCTAAGATTTAAAAAAAAAGGGCAGTCTCCTGCCCTTTTTTAAATTTTGCCCCCAGGTGGGCCCGGTCCCAGGGCATTGGGGGATTGATAAAGGAGGAGGGCACATGCCCCCCCCCACCTAGGGCTTCTATTAGCCTTGAGGTCCATCACCTTCCTGTGGCAAAATCATTAGTTGAAATGGGGGATGCCGATAAGCCTCCCCCAGTCCCAGGGATCGACAATTTACCGGGGCTAAATCCAAAATTTACGTGAGGGTCCCGCATGGCCCCTCCACAGCCCTGGGGACCACCACAGCCTCATTGGCATCTCTATTGGAAGATTCATGTTATCACAGAGTTCTAGAGAAACAGGCAACAGGGACAACCATGTTGCCCAAAACGCACATAAGGTCACTGGTGACATTTCCTTGAGGTCCATTACACAGTTGTAGTATAGAATACATACTAGACATTTACCCAAAGAGGCTGAAAGAACTCCACTTGAGTAGCTATTTCATGCAAAGCTGTGAACTCTTATTAGATTGATAAAAGGGCAGATGAGGTTCCTTTGTGGCAGAGTCACTCACTGAAAAACCCACACAGACCCTCACACACCCACTCACAGACACACTCAGGCACTCACTCAGGCACTCATGCACCCACTAAGAGACTCACACAGCCACCCACAGACCCACTCAGACACTCACAGACCCACTCACAGACCACTTACACACCCATGCACCTACTCACAGATTGACTCAAAAACTCACCCACCCACTCACAGACCCACTCAGACTCACTCACACACTCACAGACCCACTCAGACACCCACTCTCAGACCCACACAGACACTCACACACTCCCTCACAGACCCACTCAGACTTACACACCCACTCACAGACATCTAAGATCCTTATGCACCCACTCACATACCCACACAGACACTTACACACCCAATCAAAAAGACACTCTCACACCCACTGTCACACCAAAAGACACCCTCTTACACCCAGAGACACCCTGTCACAATTATTCTTACACCCAGAGAGACCGGCCCTATGGCCAACCCTTGCCGCACACGGCCAAGGGCCATGCACAGCATGGTGTTGAGTGGTTGGGTGAGTTGGCTGCAGGGACTGATCGAAGGCCAGGCCCTGCAGCCGGCATGAGTTATAATTATCATAGGCCGTGAGTTGTAGGGCCATATGTATGAAGAAATGGCTTTGCGAATCACAAATAGCAATTTTAAAGAAATCTCTATTTCCGAGTCGCAATTGGCCATGTACCATAATTGTGACTCGGAATTAGCAATTTCTTAAAAATCGCTATTTGTGTTTTGCGAGGCCGATTTACCGAATCACAATTTGCATTTTTGCAAATTGCGATTCGGTAATTGAAAATCGCAAATTGCGAGAAAGCACACCTGGAGGAGCCTGATGACACCACAAGCAGGAAGTGAGTCATACCAGGCAGTTTCAGGTGCCACACCCAAACCAGCATCCAGAGAGAGTCAGCCCAGCCACACTGAGCAACACTCTGAAGGAGGCAGCACACCTGAACAGCCATGGAAACCTCAGCCCAAGGAAAGGAGAAGGGAGAAAGAAAGCGGAAGCTCAAATTTAGTAAGCAAGAGCTGGAGGTGCTGACAGAGGAGGTGGTCAGGAGCCATGACCGCCTTTTTGGCAAAAGCTCACTCCAGGTGCTGGAGAGTGAGAAAAGGAGACTCTGGGCAGATATACAAACAAAGATCTGCGCAATTGGAGTGGCAGAGCGCTCGGTTAAAGAAATTAGGAAGAGGTGGTACGACCTGCAGTCCCGTGCCAAGGAGAGGGTGGCAGCACGACTGCAGGAGGCCAGGAGCACAGGAGGCTGTCCACCCACAGTCACCATCAACCCCGTTAGAGGACCTAGTGGAGTCCACACTCCTCCCTGAAGCAATCAGTGGGGTCACAGAGATAGACACCTCCGGCACACCAAGCACCAGCAAAGGTAAGTGTAATATTGAATTGTAACCCCATATGTGTATGCCCAAAAGCCCCTTAGGAATTAGCAAGTAATGTAAAACATTGTGAGAAGTAGTCCATTCCACATCTTAGAAGCAGCACAACAATGCATTATGGGAGTGGCAGTCCACAACCCAGAGCTGAAAGTAGCCCAGACAATGTAATTAAGTAGAGCGACACCCAGAAGAACACAAAACCCACAACACAGCGAAGAGATATACCTGTACCTTTATTACCATTGTGTGACCTTACTTGTAACAAACATAACTGGCATGCTGCATATTGTCGTTGCAGGTGGGCCAGGCCCAGCAGCCACAGCATGTGCCAGCTTAGGGGAGACTGACACCCATCCAGCCTCAGGCTCCAACACGAGTGGGTCTGTGACCATTGCGCCATCCAACGCAGGCCCAGGGCACTGCCAGAGCTCAGTCAGGACTCCGATGAGCAGCAGGAAGGCCCACATACACCAAGCCCAACTGGCAGATGCACCCAGATGCAGGAGGCTGCTTCGCAGCAGACCATAGCACACCGCAGGATTGCTACAAATGCAGGTGCACAGGCGTATGAGGCAGGTGAAGGAACATCCTTCTTTGGTGGCCTGGAAGCGGCTATGTTGCAGCAGCAGCGCCTGCAGAATAAAAAGATCAGTGCTTTACAAAAACAAATGCAGTCACATAGTGCCAACATGGGGGGCCTGCATCGCCAGCTGGAGTATCTGAATGCAAATATAGAACAGCTGCATGAGGGACAGGTGCAGGCATCGCAGGACACAAGGGAGCTCATTTCTGCTGTGCGGGAACTATGCCAGGAGCTGCCCCAGGACAGGGTGAGCCACCTCAGGCAGGAGCGACGTTTCATGAACAAATGTGTTTGACAACATCATGGGACAGAGGTCAGCCACACCTAGCGAGCTTGGACTGGGGGACACGGAGGACACTTCCAGCCTCAGCAGCCTAGCTGTGCCCGCAATAGACACCAGACGGTGCAGTGCCAGGCACAGCACTGCCACTGAGGCAGACAATCGAGGTGCCAGTGAGGCAACTGGGCACTCGAGTGGTGTGCGTGGCCACAAGAAGTAACTGTAGCGGCCAGAGGGGTGATGAGTACACTATGAAGTAATAGTGCTTTACTCTGAACTTCTATTGTTTCAATTTTTTAACTCACTTTGGTGGTATTTGTTGAACTCACATTACCTGACATTACGGTAATAAATTTACTCCACTACAGGTACATTTTTCAGTGCATTTGTCTCATTCATACTTACATCTGAAATGGTTCTGTGTGATGTCATCACGCCTTTGCCTTCCTTCTGCTGCACTGGTCCGGTCTGCTGGCTGTAGGGGTGGATTGGGATCATCATCCTCATCTGAGTATGGCTCCGATATTTCCACAGGTATGCCTCTGGTGGTAGCTATATTGTGCAAGATTGCACAAGTAGCCACTATTCTACATGTCGTCTCTGGGCAGTACTGTAGTGCCCCTCCACTTTTGTGGAGGCACCGGAAGCGACTCGTCAGCAGGCCAAAGGTGCATTGTATCTCCGTTCTGCTGGTGTTGCAGGATTTAGATAGGGCGTCATCATGTAGGTGCGCACTGCATAAGCACTGTCTCCTGGAAGGGACAGAGGGTACGATGAGTAAGTGAGCCATTTGAAATCAGCACGCCATCAATGCACCACTGTACAGAGGTACAATACCTAGTAGATATCCTTCTCCAAATTCCCCAGCTAGCAGTCTTGTGTGAATGCCGCTATGGCAAAAGATTTACGAATCCTGTGTGTTCCCTGGGTACCTGGCCATGAGATCAGTAATGATGTATGAGGCATTGCATATCACCTGTATATTCATGGAGTGTTGGTATTTACGGTTGCGGTACACATACTTTGTGGCTGATGGTGGACATATGGCAACATGTGTCCCATCTGGCACCTGGGACGTGGGGGAACTGTGCTATCTGGTAAAAATCTATTTTTGTCTGCTGTATATCTTGTGGGGTTTGGGGGAATCTGATGTACAGGTGTATCCTGCTCAGCATGGTGTTAATAAATGCATTGAAAAATCTGGGGAGGGTTCTCTGTGATACCCCTCCAGCTGCTGCTATGACCCCTTGTATGGGTTGTAGCTCAGCCATCAGGTCAAGTATCATAGCTGAGTTCAACCTATACCTCTCAAATATTTCCTCCTCTGTCTGGTCAAAAAGGGTTATGCGCACTCCGAAAATGCGCTCCTGTCTCCTCCTCCTTCTCCTCAAACCTGCCAAGATCCTCATCCTCCTTGCCATGACGTAGAGTGCAGCCATTGTGGAAAAGAGTCTGAGGCATTCTGGGCCTCTTTTTATAGGTTGCACCTGGTTACCACCTAGTTTCACTTAGTGGTATTTTGCATGTGCAAAATGCCATTCTGCGAAAAATCGCAATTTGTGATTTTTTGATGATTGATTTGCGACTTTGATTTTGCGAATCGCATTTTGCACCTCACAATTTCCTACTGGAAATACCGAATTGCAAAATGCGACTCGCAAAACCAGGTCGCAACGTGAAAAAATCGAAATTTTTGCAATTTCTTATTTTTGGTCTGCGAATGCCTTTCAGGCATCGCAGACCACGTTTTTGCATTCCCAAACGGCTGATTTTTGCAATTCGCACCATTTGCGAATGAAAAAGGTTCATACATCTGGCCCATAGTTACTTGAAATAATGCTAACTGCTGAATTTCTCTGGTTTTATGCGAGTAAATTTAGAACCTAACTGTAAATAATAAGTTAGCAACCACCGCCAAAGATCTGCCAAGATGACACTAAGAAGAAGTTTAAATTTTTTTTTTAACGGTTTGCCAAGTTCGGTATACCTAAGGCAAAATTCACCAGAAGCCTACCCAAAGTCAACAACAAGTCTTCCCAAGTGCCAAAAACCTTTGCAAAACCTTCAAAGATGGAAAGCATGGAATTTTATGTGGCCATCCGGCCCCCACTGAGGATCAATGATTTAAGGGTGCTGTGCAGAGAAAAAAAAATCAGCCCAGGGATCACTGCCAAGAAAGAGGGCCTGGAGAAGGCCCTAAGAGCCTGGAAAGAAGAAAGTACTGCCCAGGCCCAGCTAGCAGAGGGCATCTACCCTGACAGTGGGGAAGAAGAAGACGGCAGAGATCCCTTTGATGCAGAGGGGGACAATAAGAGTGTGACCCCAACAGTTTCCTCAAGGCATGACCACATCTGCGAGTGGAAAAAGCAAGGAGACCCAAGGTCCTAAAAGCTCAGCTCAGCCGCTCAATGATCAAGGAGGGGAAGCAGGCTCTAGAAGAAAGAAAAATGGCTCTAGAGGACAAGAGGGTCAAGCTGGGGCTGAACCCCCAAGGATGTGATGCAGTAACAGGGAAACAGAGGTGAATGCAGAATGTGCCAATGACAGCAGGTTGCCCAATGGTGGTGCTCCTAAGTATGTATAGGCGTATGACATAGATAAATGGCTGGGATCCTATGAGAAGGGTGGATATCCAACATTGGTGGTCCTTCTTATAACTAATTCCAAAAGTAGGGAGAGATAGACTGCTGACACTGGAGGATGAGGTGGCAGAGTCGAACACCCACTTGGAGATCGAACTCATCGTAAAAAGTGAAATAGGTCTGACGCTCCTGTGTCAACTGTCAAGCCAGTGGCACAGCAGTTGGCAAGCCAAAGGCTCCCTTTCTATCACTGCCTGTGTTGGGAGTGTCTTTTAATAAGGTAGGGATTGTTATTGTTGGTCCCCTAGATCCCCCAACTGCCTCTAGCAATAGGTTGATCTTCGTGTAGTGGACCATGCTATACGATACCCTGAAGCTGTTTCCCATTAGGACTGTTACTGCTTCTGAAATAGATAGGACCCTTCTTGGTATCTTCACTAGAGTTGGGTTCTCTATGGAGGCCATTTCAGATAGTGGCACATTTTTCATGTATGCCTATCTGAAAGCAATGTGGGATGGGATTTTCAAGTGACTTATAAGTTTCCTACCTCCTACCACCCAAAGGAAATAGTCTTGGGGAAAGGTTCAACAAGAACATGAAAGGTGTGATTGTGGATTTACCTGAGAAACTCAGAAGGAGATGGGATGTTCTCCTACCATGTCTGCTGTTTGCATATAGGGAGGTTCTTCAGAAAAGAGTAGGTTTCAGTCCATTTGAACTACTCTTTAGACATGCTGGAAGAGCTCCTTTGAGTTTTGTGAGTGAAGGTTAGGAGAGACATCTCAAGGAGCTCAAATAAAACATTTTGGCCTATGTGCTTAGGCTTCACTCCAGGTTGGCAGAATGTCTGAAAAAATCAAAGAGAAACTAGAAGGCTAGTCAGAAGCGTGTTAAGCACCGGAATAACCAAGAGTCCTCCATGGTCTAGTGTCAACCTGGATGACTGGTGTGTGTCCTAGAACCTCTCCCTGATGTACTGTCTTCCAATGTCAAAGATGGCTCAGTGGAAAGAGTAGTTCATCTTCTTTTTTGACAGAACAACCTGCTCAGTCAGTTTGTTGATTTATTTTCATTGACCTCAGGTTTGACAACCTGGAGCCTGATTTAGATCTTGGCTGTAATGGTCCTTCCATTGATTTTTTGATGGACAAGCCTGAGAACTACTAGGACAAGGGTTAGTTACTCACCACATTTTGCCTGGAGAGGTGCCATGTAAGGAAAAGCTTCTTTTCACCCCTGCATTTTTAGACAGATGCTGTAGGTTTTTTGACTCTGAGAATGTACTGGGGCCTACTAACCGGACCCCAGTGTCAGTGTTCTAACCCCTTACAAAGTGTATGTCAAAGTTCCTACCCCTAATTGGCAGAGACTGACTTACTTATAAGTCCCTAGTATATGGTATCCAGGGCACATAGATCAAGTGTTCACTCAGGGTTGCAGCACTGGTCCTGCCATCTTGTGTGTGACAAAGTACAAAATGGCTCCCAGCTTGCCACTTCAGATTTAAAGGGCAATAGTAGCACTGCTAGTTTGACTTTGCCATTCAAACCAATGTAAAACCCCCCACTTACCTTAACAATATATGTAGGTCTCCCCTAAGGAAGGTCTATTGAGCCCTAAGGCAGGGGGCTCTACATTATTAAGTGGGGCATGTATTTTATATAAATGTCCTGACAGCACTACTTCCAAAATATTTTGCTGAGATGGGAACTATAAGGTATCAAACTAATTGTGGTGTTGAATTCAACTTGGGCATCAAGTCGGATTTAATGCCACAATTAGTTTGATTCCTTTTAGTAATCATCTCAATAGTCCCATTCAGAAGTTAGTCAGGCTGAGGGGTCAGCCAGTAACTCTGTGTTAGCCAATGGGGGTGCTAACTCTCTCACAGCAAAATTACAATTTGATGGAAAGCTTTAGAAAGTTGCCACTCTGTAACCCAGTTTGTCCAGTGGCCTCACACTTTCCCTGGCCACCAGACATCTTTCTGCCCTTGTGTTTGAACAACTCCTAGGATTAGGACCAATAGCAGCCTGCCACAAGGAGATATCTTACCTCCTTTTCACAGGATGCTACTCAGGGTGTGTTAACTCAAAAGACATGCCTTTGGTGGATAAATGGAGATCATACTTTTTGCGGGCGGCCATTTGTTCAGGTAGACAAGCTGGCAGCAGGAACAAAGAGTGTAAACCAGTGATTAAACTGTTTTTTCCCATGGAAGTGTAGCCGACAGTTATGGGGTGGTCTACCAAGATCCTAACCTCTAAGGAATGGTTCAGACATTTTGAGAGTGGACAGAATAGTGCACTCTAGGGTTGCTAGATGCCACACATAGCTGGAAAGCTGTCATAGAGAGGAGGGGACCTAGTAGCCCATTGGCTAGTGACCCCATCATCCCCAGGGCTGTTTCAGGCCATAAATATGGCACCCCTGGCACCTTGAACTTCAGATCACGCCAGAACTGGAGAAAGGACTGAAGAAGGACTGCCCTGCTGATCCCTGGACGTGACAACGAAAGACTGTTCTGTCTGCTGTACTACACCTGACGCACCTTAGGCTAGCAAAGAGAGGACTGTACCTGTGGCTTTTAGCTGAAGTAGCCCAAATGGGCAAGTTCGTAGCCACTTCAAAAGAATCACTGCTGAGTGCAGATGGGCACCCCAAAGACTGATTGTCGACAGTCAAAAACTGCAACCAAGCCTGTGTAACACAGGCAAGTCATCTGAATCAAGGTTGGTTGCCCAAGAGGGGCACCAACCTCCACCACAAAATATCATAGGGACTGCTGCGGAAGGAGACCGGTAGCCCAGCAGCCAGTTGGCCTTATGCTGGCTCAAAGAGGATTTCAAGGGACCCCGACCTCTGTGGCCAAATTCACCCCACCTGACCGATGGACCAAGGAATAACCGCAAAGACACCCGGTCAACCACATAGCACCCAAACCATCCTTGAGCACCTTCAATCTCCTGCATCCACAACATCAGGCCCACTTAATAGAAGTCTATGGCGGTTGTGCTGTAAGTTTGAAACTGGACTGGAAAAGGCTTTGGTGGCCAGGCAACTGTTCAAATACTTCTTATTGGCCCTCCAGAACTCATCTCTTTTGAATTTGGTCACCCAAGTCTGGCCGGAATATTCAAACATAACTCTCACAAGCTTTTCAAAAGTTTACAAACTTTACAGTAGCTTGTTTCCGGTGTAATTGTGATTTAAGTTTTCTTTAAAAATCTGTCTCTCTGGAAACCTCCAGTATATTTTGCTCATCTTGGACTCTAAAACTCATTAAAATATAATCTATTTTTAGGAATTGGTGTTGGGTTTCTTTTGTTGTTGTGTAGCCATTTTAGTTATAGCTCCATGCATGTTAATTTAATACGCTAGGCTGCTGTGCACCTTGACCTAGATATATTTTATTCAGCTTCACATTGTTATTTTTACAATAACAAGTTTTACGGGTTTGTTTTAACTTCTGCTATCTAACTGTTTTGCTTAGTTCAGCATTATGTTCTCAAATAAAACATTCTTGATCACTGTGTGCTTCAGTCAAGGCTACAGTCTGGTACATTGCCGGTAAACGTGGTAGAAGTTTAGTCTCCAACATTCGTAGAAATTACACATCCTTACGTAGGGACATTTTCATAGAACATCTGCTGTGTTAATTATAAAAACACTTTCTAGTCCCATTATACGTCAAGAGGGAGATTCCATCCAGGGAACCACAACTGTATGCTGAATGCTTCACTGGAGATGCTGACACAGATTACAGGCCTTTGCTCAGGTATGAAGGTTGATGTCCTCCCAAGAGAACCTGAAAGGCAGGATTGGAGCTTAACATGCCGTGCTCAAAATATGATTTAGACAGGAAATAGTCCATCGATCCTAGTGGCAATATGATAGCATTACTCTTATGCTTCACTCTCATCGCCACCATTTTAATATTGTTGTGTTGTGTCGTTCTAGTTATTGCAGCTCACGCTTTGCTATCCAAAATGCAGTTGTTTTATTAAACCGATCTTTAAAACTTATACTGCTCTTATTGTCATTTATATATGAGACCGAATCGTGAGTGAGAGTACCGGATGTGACCTGAGTGACCACGACTTCCCTGAGAAGTACGATATGTCATGCGCTCGGCTGCCCAATCATCTCTAGCTTTCGGGAGAGATGAGGCACTGCTAGTTAGTCAGAGCAAAGCCCGGATTTGGAGCGACAAGTGTCACCCACCGTGGGACAGACTCAGTCCCCCACACTGTGGACAATCTTGCTGCTCAAAAATCCAGTAGTCTCATTAGAATAATGAGAGCCTACGTGACATGGCGCCGCCAACGTTTGGTCAGGCTCTAATTTTCAGGTCCTCCGGAGTATCTCTGTCTCATTATATATAATGACACCTCAATGCCGTATGCAGAGACGTCCGTGGTACTGAGGATTTCCACCACAGCTGTGTTGGTAATCCTATTACAACTGGCGGTTGTTCAAGATTGAACTTTAAAAGGAAACCCCATTTTGGCGTGCCTTCTCTGAACTCATAATGTTACTATTATGGCGAATCCCCAAAACGTACAAATAGCTGTTAACATGAGACAACCTCTCACAGCACACTTATTAGCAAATGGCCTAACGGCCCAGGGAGGTCCAGTCACATTCGTGGTGGACACCCACGCAGCTTAAAGAACAGAACTTTTTTACTCTTGAGTCATATTTCCAGCAGTTGATGGGAACACAAATACATCTCACACATATACAATTGCGAATGCGCCTGGACAATACAGAGCGTACGCATATTTATAGATACCTCTATCTTATCAAGAACATAATAATTGGCTTGATGGCACCCTACCCCATACAATATTACCAGTTAGATTAGGTCCACTAAGTAATGACGGTCCTACCTGGCCTTTATTGGCCTTATACACCACATCCTGCGGTTGGGAATTTAGCAGTAGCAGAGGTTTGTACAGACGATTAGTACAATTTGTGATGCAAACATTAAATACAGACCCAGCACGTGCTGCTCCAGCATACCCACATGCAGTAACACCAGGTATAAATCCTGCTACTGTACATTCGATTATGGATAAAGTACACGCCAAACGAGAGGAAACTCATTTTGGTTAGCACAAAAAATGTATACGCTGGAGGGAGTATTTCCCCATACGGGACCTCAGGATAAACATAGAATATTAATGATGTGCTTGCCCTTTGGGATGGTCCCTACAGTAGAAAACTGTAATACATGGGGTACGGTATTTGCCGCGCTCTATATAACCGCACTCGGTACACCGACACTTGCCAACTTACCGGAAGTGCTGAAACAAATTCAAGATGAATATGGGGCTGCCCGGCCTTAGATTTGGGGATGCAACTGATGGGCAACTTTGCCACAGTATCCTCAATCATTTTAAATAACCTTAAAGAGGAAGCTGTCACACTTGCAGTGCGCATGTGGCTCGGTGACGTTCCGCAACAAGATAAAGAATGAGAGCTGCCTAAAATAGTAGCGGAAACATATTCAAGTATCAGTCGGCATCGCCTAGGGGCCAGACCACAAAAATCTCAATTCCAGGGTAAATCAAATGAAGATAACTCCAAACAACAACCTGAGGGTAATATGAAACACTGGGATAAAAAGCAACAGATGCCTAAAGAAGAAAGGGGAGAATCTCCACGCACGGAGACCCCACAGAATAGGTATAATCTCAGAAATAGAGATAATATCAAAACGCCTGATAGATATCAATATACTGCCAATCTTGTTCTTTTCAGGACTCATCGGAAAAGAGAAATGAGAGAGGTGGGCGATCAGAGGTAAGAACAGAGTACGTAAAACCGAGACAGGAATCACAACGCTGTTTGGAGGTTTCTGTTAAAAAGGAAGAGAAACCTGCCCAACAAAAACAACAATTTAAAAAGAAAAAGGTGGCAGCAGTCGCAATTTGACAGGCCACACAGGAAGAGGATCTTCTTGAAGAACAAGAACAGGGCTCTAGCATTGCTAGACAGCGCAGCAGGGTTCACAATAGTTCGCCGGAATCTTCTAGAGCATCTGGAGGTGAAAGCAACTGATGACTTTATACAAGTAGAAACAGCGGACATGCGTGTCTCCAGGCCTGATAGGGTGTACAAAGTAACGCTGCAATTAGGAGACATTGAACGCACAATAAACTCAATCTTTTGAGATCGCATAGTAAAAGTGTATGATGTCTTGTTGGCCGAACAAGATTGTCTGCCTGACTTTGTCCGTACCTGCCCATAGGGAGAAGATGTAATTAAGCCTTCTTTCTGGCCCCGTGTTCCAGAGGAACTAGCTGAATCCTATTCCATTGAATAGCTCTAGCACAAGCACCATACAGCATTATAAAGAAATCACATAGCGTGGGATAAAGACTCCCCCTACCATGTTATTCCCATTAAAAGTGAACCTCAGCCACAACCGCAGTATCCTATAAAACATGACGCAAGAGCACCAGTGAGAGAAATACTCACGCAATTAGAGTACCAGGGTGTAATTGAACCCTGTGTCTCGCCGATGAATAACCCTTTATTTCGTGTAGCTAAACCGGACCATTCATACAGAATAGTCTTATACTACAGACATTTAAACAGTCACACACGCACATATGCTATACAAAATTCACATAGCACTGCACTAATGAGCAACATAGTGCGTAAAAAATACAAAACAACATTAGACATTTCAAATGGGTTTTTCTGCCAGAATATAGCACCTGAAAGCAGGGACTTAACAAGCTTTAGCGCACTAGGCTCTCCGAAAATTCTGTCGTTTACCTCAGGGGTAGAAGAAAAGCACAGGACTGTTGGCGGCTCGTGTTACTGCCATTTTACACGAGATTGACCCTGAAGCATTGTCCTATATAGATGATATATATCTCATGGATGATGAGTTATTACAACATTTAAGACGGGTAGCCAGCATTGTTGTAGGGTTTGCCGAATTTGGCTACAAATTTAACTTAGAAAAAACAAAAATTGCCTTCCTCAGCGTCCTGTTTCTAGGATATGAACTGTCAAGTGAAGGGAAGAGCCTAGCGCCACAATTTTTAGAAAAATGCGCACAGTTACAACCACCGAATACGATTAAAAAACTCCAATAATTATTGGGTTTCATAAATTTTGGCAGAACCTACATTCCCGATTATGCCATGCGCATAAAACCTTTATATGACTTAATACGTCCAGATTTTTCAAGTAAATTCTGGACAACTGAGCATGCACGCATACTTAGAGAATTGCAGACAGACATGCTTGCAGCACAACATTTACACACAAGGGACAAAAAAACACATTTGGTCATCAGGGTAATAGCTGGGGCCATCGGTTTCACCTATGTGACATTTAATGAGGGTGAGACAGTCCCGACAGCATACAAATCACATTTGTATTCAGCAGCTGAACAACACTTTGCTCCCACAGAGAAAATTCTCACTGCTGTGCAGATGGCTGTTATTAAAGAAAGACCTCTTGCCCAGGGAAAACACATTATTGTGATTTCTCCAATCCCAGCGCTAGAGGCTGTTACAAAAGCTAGTGTTCCGAACGCAAAAGCACTACATCCACGTTGGATACAATGGGCTACGCCTTTAACAGCCACTGACGTAGACTACATTTTTGACCCAAAGTCACAAACTCAGGAATTCCTGCAATATAAAGTAGAATATCCAGTTCCAGCAAGTACCTTGCCTATTGATCAGTATCATACAGTCATGTACACCGATGGCTCTGCACAAACTGCAATTGGAACTTAACATCAATATTCTGCTGCTTGCGCAGTTGTAAGTGGCTATATGGAAGGGGACAAATTCTGTCCTCTACATACCTTTACACAGACCCTAGGGGATTGTACAGCACAATTTGCTGAGCTAAAAGCTCTGCTGATGGCACTAGACCATACGGATCAGGCACAGCCTACGCTAATTGTTTGTGATTCATATTATTGTGTCCAGTCCTTTAATGAATACTTGCATTATTGGCGCCAGAATGGGTTCAGAGACTCCAAAAGCAACACCATTAAACACAGACTACTGTGGGGGAAGGTAGTGGCTCTGAAAGAGACGCTACAGAAGGTCCATGTTGTGCATACACTTGGACACCAGCGCATTGGAATACACGCTGCTGGAAATACATTGGCTGATGAAGCTGCAAAGTCGGCAGTGGCAGTAGCCACTGAAGCTGCAGTGACTCGCTCAAGTTCCAAACCAGACGCAGACATTTGGGCTGCCATAAAAGCTACGGCTGATGGTACGCCCCATCCTAAAGGATTCCCTAACAAATATCAATACTGTATGGGAAGTATGCTGAAAGCTGAAATTAAGATACCAGGCGTAGGCGTATGGGACGTCCTTAACAAAGATACAAGACCACAATTGATCAAAGCAGTGCATGAGGGGGTGGCATCTGCACATGCTGGTGTGGCGGCTACAATTTCAATCTTACAGGCCCGTTATTGGTGGCCCGGGAACTATAAAGAGACTAAGCAGTATGTCCTTGGTTGTGACATCTGTCAACAAATTAAAGTTTTCTCGGCCAAGCGCCCGCCGCAGACACCCCTCTTAATTTCTAACAAACCGTTACAGTGTGTGTACTTGGACCACTGCGTCCACTAACACCTGACAGTGCATACAAATACATATTAGTCGCTGTTGATTCATGCTCCAGATTTGTATGGGTGTGGCCACAATGCTCGGCTGACGCTCGGACTGTTATTAAAGATTTGAGAGTCTTTATCGGTACATATGCAGTTGCGGCGTACCATTCGGACCAGGGCCCTGCTTTCACCTCAAGGGCATTCAGGGACACCATGGCTTTGTTGGGGGTCCAACTGTAGTACTCGTCTCCATTTCATCCCGAGGGAAATAGTGTCGTGGAGCGATTAAACCGCGTTTTAAAGCAATCCTTAACAGCCAGAGTCTTAGGTATGGGTCGTAGTTGGCTTAATCACCTGTATGGAGTCCAGAGAGCACTAAATAACCTACCTAGAAGGTCCCTGGGAGGTCGTACTTCATATGAGTGCCTGTTCGGAACTCAAATGTTTGTTCCGGATCTTGATGGTCCTGGCGTGGAGGCAGCAGAAACACCTTTTGACATAAATGAACGTGTCACTGTTTTACAGGAATTACAACAGTTCTGTGATGATAATTCTTCCAAAAGTGCTGCCTCCACAGGAATTAAGGATGTGCCAGTAACATCTACTGGCTGGATTCCCAGAGTTGGGGATCTTGTACGTGAAAAAGTCACAGTGAAAAATGAATTTGGTCCTTCTTATCGAGCACCAGTCACTGTACTAGGGATACACGGTACCAGAACTGTTTTTCTACCACCGTTGGCAGGTGCCAAAGAAAATCGTTTTGTTTCAATTGACAATGTCAAATTACACCATGTGGCCGATCCTGCACAGCCGACCAAGAGGAACATCCAGTAGTTCCCGAATCCCTCTCACTACTGGCGAAGAAGTTCCACTACAAGTTGTTTATAACAACACTGATACCTCTCCGAGCTTGGGGAGGGTGGATGATGATCTTGCATTAGTTCCACTAACATCAAATAATTTAGAAACATTTGACCAAGTCAACTCAACTACAAGCCAAATGGATGGTGCTGTCTATAGTGTGCCACCACAGAAAACACCAACTCCATCACTGACAACGGTTAGGCCCTTTGCACAAACTGCCTCTGGTTATTTTGCTGACTTCAGCGATGGTTTATCAGACTCTTTCGCCTCTTCGACAGCTGATCTGTCAGGTGCACGTAAGCTAACACACTGGTTTAAAGAAACATACTTCATTTTTCCATGGAACTATGTATGGCTTTCTTTGACTGTTCTAGCCTTTCTACTTTGGATTGGTTTTGTTATTACCTTTTTTTTATTAAAACATTGTCATTTTCTTCCCGAAAGATCAGCGGTTGAACAGGTGGAGGAGGTTTTGAAACCACATTTTTCATCACAAAAGGCCCGAAGAGACTTGTCTTTTGTGAACATTTCCGCAGTGCCAATTCCTGATGGGATTGTTTGGGACAAAGTAATGTTCGATAAATATGGTCCCACGGAAATTATTCAAATACCGTATGTGTTAAAATTATCAATGAATGATATAGTCATACCAGGCATTGTATCTGATGATTGGGATGTTAAAACAGTTGATTCTATGATGGCAGAATTGCAATATTATACTGTCTTTGAAAACGAAGATGTTTACCAATTCCAAGAAAATTATGGTGATATGTTTTGCTATAATTATTATGGGCACCACTTCATACATAGAGCGAGTAGTCCCAAAATGATATTTATTTACACGCAATGGGAACATTGTCCAACTCTACCGCAAGGGAGTTCTAAAACTTATACTGAAAAGTTTGCATATTTTTCTGGGCATAATCAAAAGAATGCTGAGTCATATTCTTTTAAAGTAACTCCTACTAAGGATATACATATGTTATTGACCAATACGAAATTTATATATTCGGAATCTTTTGTTTCCCGGTTATCAATAGAAGGTTATGAATATTGGTCCAAATCTATTGATTTGAAACATGTTTGGGGAACGAAAAGTTGCCAGATCAAGGGAAAGAAAACAATGGGCGTCATTACAACATCGGCGGTAAAAGCCGCTTTCCGCCGTGCAGAAGACGCCAACACACCGCGGCGGGCGCGGAATACCGCCACAGCTATTACGACCCACTGTTCGGAATCTGCCGAAATTCAGACACCCACACAAGTCCACCACACCAAAGGTCAGTGATAAACTGGCGAAAACAAAACCTCCACCGTCACGCCAACAGAAACACGCCCATGCTATTACAACCCACGAATCCACGCAGCGGTCTTTCAACCGCGGTATTCCATTGGCGGTACACACCGCCGCGCTCAAAATACACACACATCTCCAAAACACCGCCACATTGGACAATTCAAAATACACACACCTGATACACATTCAAACACCACTCCCACACACCCATCACAATATAAAACACACACCCACAAACCCCTACGACAAAAAATAAGAGACAAAGGCGACAGACAGAGAGCACAGCAATAGACAACCCCACCACACAGAGGCACACAAAACACCATCACCCATACAACATCCACACACAAAACACCCCACACCACTACACATCACCACACTCATCAACACATACACCACCCCACACATCACCTACACCACTCCATGGCACGCCAAAGACACCCCAGGTTTTCCGAGGAGGAGCTCAGGGTTATGGTGGAGGAAATCATATGGGTAGAGCCACAGCTATTTGGATCACAGGTGCAGCACACCTCTATAGCTAGGAAGATGGAGCTATGGTGAAGAATCGTGGACAGGGTCAACCCAGTGGGACAGCACCCAAGAAATCGGGAGGACATCAGGAAGAGGTGGAACGACCTAAAGGGGAAGGTGCGTTCAGTGGTCTCCAGGCACAACATCGTGATTCAGCGGACTGGCAGCGGACCCCCCACCTCCTTCCCCACAACTAACAACATGGGAGGGGCAGGTCTTGACCATCATGCATCCAGAGGGCCTCGGAGGAGTCGGTGGAGGAATGGACACTGGTAAGTCAAATCTTAACTATCATATCCCCCACCCTACCTGCATGCTATCACAGACCCCCACCCTCACCCCCTCCCCTATCACTCCAACTCCTCACCAATGTACTAAGAACAAAAACCACCCATCCCTACACCAAGCCCTGCATGACACAACAAAGCATGGACACCCATCACTAAAGCATGCCCACTGCACATACCCATAACACCCCCCCCCATCACACAAGCCCCCACACAGGAATGCTTGCACTGGGGTACACGCACACCCACCCATTGCACACCATGACACACACACATGCAATAATCATGCTTTTATACCCCTGCAGGACATCTACGTAACGTCACCAGACAGCAGGGTCCAGACATCTCCACTCCACCCACAGAAGAGGCCCACAGTGACGATAGCAGCTCTGGCCAACTGGATCCAGATGACCAGCCCGGACCATGGTGGGCCTCAGGACAGTCGGTTCCCCTTGCACAGGCAAAGCCCAACACTGACCTTCCACCCTCTGGTAACACCAGCACAGCACCCACCCAGCGGGCCCATACCTCCGTACCCAGGACACGTCAATCAGCTGTGTGTCCACCACTACAGGGAACCCAGGATAACCCACCACCCAACAACAACAGGGACCCGGGGGCAGTGTTATTGGGCACACGGTCCGGGGGACGGAGGCACAGGAACACAGGGGAACTGGAAGGGCCGCTGTGTGACAGGGGGCGGACAGGCCAAGGGAACCCACTCTCCACGAGGCCCTCTCCTCCATCATGGGAGCATACCACCACTCCCAGGAGACGATGGCTACGGTCCTGGCCAAGTTTCAGGAGACCCAGCGCATGCAGGAGGAACAGTATTTGGGGTTCAGGGAGGAGCTCAGAACCATCAGCTCCGCCCTGGGCACCATCGTAGGGGTGCTGAAGGACATACAAAAGACCATGAGGGACACCGTGGCACTCCAAGGGGCCCCTGACACTAGCCTGGACGATGAACTGCCCACCACCTCCGCCGGCGCTAGTGGACAGGACGCCCCACCACAGGACCACCACACCAGCACCCCACCCCCTGCAGACGGTGAACCACCCCGCAAGCGGTCCCTGAGATCCAGGAACAGGACAGAGCAAGATGGCAAGACCCCCACCAGGAAATGAGACCACGCTGATTGTCCTCCCACTGTCCCACTTTGTTACCCTGTCCAGATTGGAACTGCCCCAGCTCCAAAGCACCTGTGAGACTAATAGACTGGACTCTGCCATGGACATTCCTCCACCATCACCCATCACCATTTTGCCTCCCCCTCCAATAATTAGCACTTCAATAAACACCCTTGAACCACAAAACAATCTGGAGTCAGTCTGTGATTTTGAAAATGTGTAATATCTATGACAATGACAAAAACCATTCAAAAATGTAATGTGAACATACCTATGTTGCACATCACAAGCCCATGAAGGATGCAAACAGATGACACACGTTGGTAACCACACCTGTGAAACCGTAATGGAAATGTATCACTCAGTTAGCAAATACTACTTCAAATTGACAGACAGGATAGAGGTAGAAGTGTGAAAGTACTTATAGTATGCAGGAATGTGTTCTCACCTGTGTGTCACTGGAAATATTGCTGTATGACAGAGTCCCTGTTGTCAATGTCTTCTTCCTCTGCTTCCTCCTCATCACTGTCCACAGGCTCCACAGCTGCCACAACACCATCATCTTTACCATCCTCTTGCAGAAAAGGCACCTGGCATCGGAAAGCTATGTTGTGAAGCATAGAGCAGGCGATGATGATCTGGCACACCTTCCTTGGTGAGTAGAATAGGGATCCACCTGTCATATGGAGGCACCTGAACCTGGCCTTCAGGAGGCCGAAGGTGCGTTCGATCACCCTCCTAGTCCGCCCATGGGCCTCATTGTAGCGTTCCTCTGCCTTGGTCCTGGGATTCCTCACTGGGGTTAGTAGCCATGACAGGTTGGGGTAACCAGAGTCCGCTAATAGCCACACACTGCGCCTCTGGAGTTGACCCATCACATACGGGATGCTGCTATTCCGCAGGATGTAGGCGTCATGCACTGAGCCAGGGAACATAGCATTTACCTGCGATATGTACTGGTCTGCCAAACATACCATCTGTACATTCATCGAATGATAACTCTTCCGGTTCCTGTACACCTGTTCACTCCTGCGGGGGGGACCAGAGCCACATGGGTCCCATCAATGGCACCTATGATGTTAGGGATATGTCCCAGGGCATAGAAGTCACCTATAACTGTAGCCAAATCCTCCACCTGAGGGAAAACAATGTAGCTCCTCAGGTGTTTCAGCAGGGCAGTCAACACTCTGGACAACACGTTCGAAAACATAGGCTGGGACATCCCTGATGCCATGGCCACTGTTGTTTGAAATGACCCACTTGCTAGGAAATGGAGCACTGATAGTACCTGCACTTGAGGGGGATTCCTGTGGGATGGCGGATTGGTGACATGAGGTCTGGCTCCAACCGGGTACACAGTTCCTGGATTGTGGCACGGTCAAACCTGTAGGTGATGATTAAATGTTGCTCCTCCATTGTTAACAGGTCCACCAGCGGTTGGTACACCGGAGGATTCCGCCATCTCCTCAAATGTCCCAGCTGACGGTGCCTAAGAAGGACAACAGCGACCACAGAGTCAACAAACTCTCAGGTATGTGCCCACAACTACACAGAACACGACACTAAATTCAAAATTCTTCCTGTATGTGTGTTGAGTGTAGGCCTAGGTATGTGTGATACAGTTGTAAATGAAGCCATGTGGGCCCCGAAATGGCGGCTGCCTGACCTCTAAAGTGGGACATGGGATGTGAGGTAACTGCGCTGGCGTTGTACACCGTCACGGTAGGCGGTCGTAGATCGCAGTGCAATGCTGCATTGGTTAACATTGGACCCTATGGGTCCAAGGTGCCAATGATGAAGTGCGCCAGCGGTGATGATACGCACCGCCGTGGACGTCACCGCCGCGGACGTGACCGACATTTTCTATCTTTTCAATCACTCGATACCTGATCTTCGACAGGAGAGGACCTACACTGCAAGTGCTGCTGTGACCTCGGTCTGGAAGAGACAATGGCTGGTGCGTCTGGGGAAAGGATCCCTGCCTTCACTGCACATGAGTTGGGGAAGCTCGTGGAGGGGGTCCTCCCCCAGTACACGCTACTGTACGGTCCTCCAGACCAACAGGTAAGTACACAGGGAGCACGTTGTATGGGCTATGCCTGGGTGGTGAGGGCTGGATGTCAGTAGGAAGGGGGAAGAGTTCTGCGAGCATGAAGGACTGTGAATGCATGTGCCACATGGCAAGGGTAGGGATGTGGGCCACTCACTTCGACGGTGCAGTTGGTAATGACTTCTCTTCTTCCCCTGTACATGTCATGTAGGTCAGCGCCCACCAGAAGAAGGATATTTGGTGTGCCATCGCCAAGGACGTCCGGACCCTGGGGGTCCACCAGAGACGGAGCACCCACTGCCGTAAAAGATGGGAGGACATTCGCCGCTGGAGCAAGAAGACGGTGGAGGCTCAGCTGGGTATGGCTTCCCAACGTGGGAGGGGTGCCCGTCGCACCATGACCACCCTGATGTTCCGGATCCTGGCGGTGGCCTACCCTGAGTTGGATGGGCGCATGAGGGCATCACAGTAGACACAAGGGGGTGAGTACACTCACATTCTGATGACTTTGCGCGCAGTGGAGGGGTCTGGGTGGGGGAGGAGGGCTGTGGGTTTCCCTAGGCCAGGGCGAGTTCCGTAGGCTAGGCCCCTCCGGAATGCAGGCCATGTGCCACTCCACCCCACCTCTGTAGAGTGCCAAGTACAGGTATACATGCCCCTGTGTCATCTATGTGCACAGATGACACTCATAGCCATGTAGGCCATATCCCAGGAACTGCATCTGTAGAGGCCAGGAGCACGGCGTAGTGCAGGGGGCTGCTGTGTTTGTATTGTCCGCCAACTGTAGCGGTAATCCATGCACTCAAACTGTCTTTCTTCTGTCCCCCCCCTTTTTGTGCTCTCCCTGCTCTTTTGTGCATCAGCATCATCAGGCGGAGGTACAGTGGCACTGGAGCACGAGGGAGCTGCATCCCACATGGCCATGGAGGGCCACACCACGGACTCAGAATACACCAGTGGGACGGAGAGCGAGGGGAGCTTCACGTCGGTCACCGGATCAGCAAACAGCGACACGGACTCGTCCTCCGATGGGAGCTCCCTTGTGGTGGCAGCACCATCTGTGCCCCCCACTTCTACAGGTACAGCCGCCACTCCCCCTACCAGCACCGCCCTCCCAGCAGCCCCTCAGCCTTCGCTCCGTGCCCGCTCATCCAGGAGGGTGGGCATCACCTTCGCCCCAGGCACCTCAGCCCCTGCCCCTGTCACCCCTGCTGCCCTCAGTGAGGAGGCCATTGACCTCCTCAGGTCACTCACTGTTGGGCAGTCTACCATTGTGAATGCCATTCAGGGTGTAGAAAGGGAGTTGCAACACACTTATGCATTCCTGGAGGTCATTCGTTCTGGTCAGGCTGCCCATCATCGAACCCTGCAATCTATGGCCTCAGCACTGTATGCAGCCATTGTCCCTGTCTCTAGCCTCCCCCCTCCAACTTCCTCCACCCAGACCCAATCCCCTGTACCCCAGCCTATCCCAAGCACACCATCAGACAAGCATGCACACACCTCAACACACAAAAGTGGCTCTGGCAAACATAGGCACCACACATACCACAGGCCCTCACACAAGCATCACCCACATATAGACACAGTAACATCCACTGCCTCCACTGTGTCCCCCTCCTCGTCATCTCCCTCATCCCTCCCAGTGTCATCTACACTCTCACCTGCATGCACTACATCTACAGCCACTAGGACTCACACCAGAACACCCAGCACCACACCCCGCTCACCTGTACTCACCAGCCCCACTACCATTGACACGTCCCCTGTGTCCTCTCCCATTGTGTCTGTGACGCCCCCTCCCAAAGTACACAAACGCGGGCACCCACACACCCAACATCCATCCACCTCACGACAGCCTCCAGAACCTGCACCTGCACCCAAATCATCTAAAGTTACACCTCCTACAACCACCTCCTCTTCCTCCACTCCCAGACCCCCTCCAGCTACCCATCCCAGTGTTCGTCAGAAACTTTTCCTGAGCAACCTTGACCTCTGTCCCACCACCCCCACCCCTCCAATTCATAGGTCCCGTACTAGCACCTCAGCCAAAAAACGTCCGGTACCAGTGGTGCGTGTTAGAGGTCTGTGGAGTGCACCGGCCACCAGGGCAGCCAGTGTGACACGGAGTTAAAGCACTGCCAGTCCACCCCCTGTAAAGCACCAGAAGTCAGTGCCCTGGAGGGCAGCACTATCGTCACTGGTCCGGAGACCACTGCTAGCGTCAGTGCCCTGGAGGGCCCCGGCAGCCACAGCCCTGCTGGGCACTGAGGGACCGTCATGCCACACACCGCTGCACAGGTCAGAGACAGCAAAGTCAAGCCCCGCTGAACAGGGCAAAGACCACCATGGCAAGCACCGCTGAACAGGGCAAAGACCGCCATGGCAAAGCACCGCCGAACAGGGCAAAGACCGCCATGGCAAGCACCGCTGAACAGGTCAGAAACTGCAAAGTCAAGCACCGCTGAACATGGCAAAGACCGCCATGGCAAAGCACCGCAGGAACAAGGCAAAGACCGCCATGGCAAGCACCTCTGAACAGGGCAAAGACCGCCATGGCAAAGCACAGCTGAACAGGGCAAAGACCGCCATGGCAAGCACCGCTGAACAGGTCAGAAACTGCAAAGTCAAGCACCGCTGAACAAGGCAAAGACCGCCATGGCAAAGCACCGCTGAACAGGGCAAAGACCGCCATGGCAAAGCACCGCTGAACAGGGCAAAGACCGCCATGGCAAGCACTGCTGAACAGGTCAGAAACTGCAAAGTCAAGCACCGCTGAACAGGGCAAAGACTGCCATGGCACGCATCGTTAGCCCATGTGCAGCTGGGACAGTGACGGAACTGGGACCGTCACGGGGAGCGTGATGCACTGTGGGCACCAGTCCCCCTCCAGAACCAGTGGAGAACTGCATCCACTACCTCTGTCCTTCACAGGATGAAGCACTCTGGGCACCAGTCCCCCTCCAGAACCAGTGGAGAACTGCATCCACTACCTCTTTCCTTCACAGGATGAAGCACTCTGGGCACCAGTCCCCCTCCAGAACCAGTGGAGACTGTTATCCACTTGAGAGACTGTGGCTTTGCACTACCCAGGATTGAACAGTGGGCAAGCCAACCACTGTAAAGACTTGAGAGACTGTGGCTTTGCACTCCCCAGGATTGAAGAGTGGGCAAGCCAACCACTGTAGAGACTTGAGAGACTGTGGCTTTCCACTCCCCAGGATGGTACAGTTGGCAAGCCACCCACTGTAGAGACTTGAGAGACTGTGGCTTTGCACTCCCCAGGATACATCAATGGGCATGGAGCCCCGTTGTAGATCTGGCGTGGTGCTGTAATCCGGCTGAGGTGCCCCCCCCCTTCCGTTCCCCCTGAGGTGCCCGTTGTATTTCTATCTGATGCCCCTGCAGTGTTCCCTCCGTTTGTGGACAGGTATCTAGTGTGGGCCTCGTCCATGCTTTGTGGGCCCAGTGGTCCACGGACATTGAATTGTTCATACCTGCACTACTAATCGTGATGTATATATTTGGAATGTGTATATATTTCTGTATATATGAGCTTACTGTATTTGGATACATTACAATGGTTCAACTAATTTGGTTTTCTCTTTGCATTCTTCCGGGAGATTGGGGGTTGTTACTGTGATGTTTGGAAATGCATTGGTGTGTGTGTTGTAGTGTGCGAGGGTCGGGTTGGGGGTGGGGGTGTTGCGTGTGTGTGTCCCTGACTTTTGCCTCCCCCCTCCCCTATGTCGTAGGTGCAGTACTCACCGCTGTCTTCGGCGCCGCCATTGCTGGTGTTCGTAGAGGAGCAGGAAGACAAGCGCAGGGAGTATTTGTAGTTCCGGCTCCATGGTGGCTTCCTTCCTCGTGGAGTGTGTTAATGTGAGCGTTTTCCCATTGCAAAAGCTGTTTCTGCCGTGTTTTTATCCACGGTGAATCCGCCCCGGAAAAGGTGGCGGATTGGTGGGTTGTAATCGTGTGGGCGGGAAATTGGCCTCCGCCTGTCTGTTGGCGGTAACCGCCGCGCTGCTTGTCTGTACCGCCGTGGCGGTCGGAGTGTTAAAGTGGCTGTCTATGTTGGCGGTTTCCGCCACGGTCATAATTCCCTTTTTTTTCCACCACCATGTTTGCGGTATTACCGCAGCTTTAACACCGTCCGCCAGGGTTGTAATGACCACCATTGTTTAGAGCATGTCTCATCCCTGTTCAAATGATCTTTTTAAATGAAACAGTGCAACAAACAAGTTGTTTAGGCTTAGCAATAATCAGAGAATTAAACATGCTCAGTATACCTACCCCTGCAAAATTTGACAACTGGCAAAAGTACACAAATGTAACTAAAGATGAGCTCAATGAGAGGGTCCAGAATGGTACGTTTAATGCTTCACTGACACGTCCAGGCGGGTGGTTATTGTGGCCCATAGATACCAACGGGAGTCATCAACGTTTTATTAACTCCTCGGGGTTTTAGGACGAGTAGGCCAGACCCTCACTATATATCACCAGAACATGCAGATATAATTACAACATACAGTGTAGGAAAATTGTGCCAACAGTGGCTAAAATCATCCTCACTAGACCCGGTTAAAGCACACCTCAGTCTCTTGTCTAACACTACTGACTTACAAGATTTCTTGTATCGCCTCAGGATACCACGTAGGAAGTGTTTCTTACATGCAGTATACAATGAAATATGGAAGCTATCCCAACAAGATGCTGCAGCACAGTTAAAGCAAATGGATCAGGAAAATTTGAAAAAGGCATTAGCTGTTGTAGGTAATGGGATCAATACCTTGTCTGACCGGGTATACACAATAAGCAACATTGTATCTTCTGCTATAGACATTATACGATCTGATCTGTCTTCTTTATACCATGGGCAGAGTCAGACCAAGTCCATTATGCAGTTGGATTGGACGCTTCAAACATTGAAGGCAGGTCACATTCCGTGGCAGCACGTCAGTGCCAGGGAAATATTTTTCTCCTTTAATCTAACGCGGCAACAACAACTAATGGCTAAGAAAGAAGTGACTTATGTCATGCTTAACATAGAGAAAATAGAAAGATTACCTTTCACCGTGGCTGAAATACCTTCAGCAGAGTGGTTAATACACAGGGTTATTAATCTGCCTATTTCCACATTACAATTCACCTCCTGTTTGAAACACATTCCAGTAGGCAGATATGAAAAGCTGGGAGATAGTTACATCCATGAGGTGTGGGAGCTTCCCTTCTCATACAAATGCTTCAATGGCATGAAAGAGGTATTTCTTAGAGGTAGTGAATGCAAGACCTCAGTCAGCCATTCAATGATTTGTAAACAGCTGTCCTTGCATGGGGCGTGTAACGCCTCGGCTGCAAACTTGGCCTGTTATCTTAAGGGAGTTCCAGTCCTCTTGATTAGACCTACGTTCCAGGTGCTTTCAAATGGCAGCTACGTCCTTCTCAATAGTGAAGACTGTTGTGGCATGCGAGCCGTAATAGTTTACGTTGTTTCGGTTTCTAAAGTTGTTACATGCTGCAGGAACGTATTGTTTCTCCCCACTAAACTGAAGAAGGTAGCAGATATCTGGCCTCGCATTGCTACTTCAAATGTGAATTTTGACAAGTTAAGTAGACTCAAGGCTTTATTGTTTCAAAAGCATGTGGCCCTTACATCTGCACGCGAGACCTTCTCACTTCAAGTGGCAAGGTCATCAGCAGAAACAGTCCCTGTTAAATACGAACTTTCCGAGACACTTTGGTGAACTCGCGGGACGAATATTTAATGCGTACAGCACAACTGGATTGGCACATTTTTTCAAAGCTGTCGGTTCTGGTTTTGTTCACACCTTCTCCTCCTATTCGGTTTGATACCTTCAGCTATCCACTCAATTTTCTGTAGTATTTTTGGGGGATTTCCGATAACGTTGGCTTTATTAGCCGGCATCCTGCTGTTGCTGTTGTTTATGCACAACGGCTGTCCCGCCGCAACAAGGACAAATGACGGCGCTCCCATCAGCGCAGCTGTGTCGTGAATGTATGATGCAGCATTTCAGAGCAACACTCCTGGAACATTTGGAGTGTGACTGGTCTTTGTCATTCAGACCAGTTTTGTATTGTGTGCAGCCTGTGTTCCGGTGTCTTTGATGCTCTTTTGAACATGCACTGGAAGTTTGTCTTTCACATCAGCGGCCCACATCAATATATGCTGATCTGTTGATGTTCTTGTTGAGGGTTCATTACCAGACATGCGCACTGAGGCTGCGTTTGCTGCGTGAAGCTGATTATGAGCTACCCTTCCGGGAGGAAGTTGCCATAAACTCATCAATGGGCACTGCACGGGATGCCGCCTTGGTTGATACTGGGGCTATGGAACACACCTGCTCTTTGGTCGTTTTTGGCGTGGACTTCCGGTTTTGTCATCTGCCGAAGTGGAAGATCTCTTGCTTTCCATGATTCGTGCTTGATTTGGAACTATTCTAAATTGACATTTTTCATTGAATTCGGTTCTAAGCCACATGCTCATTTTTAAATTGCCAAGTAGTATGCTTGTGTGTCCTTTTAACTTGTCCAAATTAAGTAGGGTTTTAGGTATATCTTAGGTTGAGACATTTTAGTTTTGGCTTGAACCACTTTCTACCGACAAGGGGAGGGTGTTGTGTAGCTAATTTACTTATAGCTCCATGCACGTTAATTTAATACACTAGGCCACTGTGCACCTTGACCTAGATATATTTTATTCAGCTTCGCATTGTTATTTTTACAATAACCAGCTTTACGGTCTTGTTTTAATTTCTTCTACCTAACTGTTTTGCTTAGTTCAGCATTTTGTTCTCAATGCATTCTTGATCACTCTGTGCTTCAGTCAAGGCTACAGCCTGGTACATTGCCGGTAAACGTGGAAGACGCTTAGGTGGTCATTCTGACCCTGGCGGTTGAAAACTGCCAGGGCAGAGTGCTGCGGAAGCACCGCCAACAGGCTGGCGGTGCTTCATGGCCAATTCTGACCATGGCGGTAAAGCCGCGGTCAGAAAAGGGCAACCGGCGGTTTCCCGCCGGTTTACCCCTGCCCCAAAGAATCCTCCATTGCGGCGCTGCTCGCAGCACCGCCATGGGGATTCCGACCCCCTTCCTGCCTTCCTGGTCCTGGCGGTAAAAACCGCCAGGAACAGGATGGCGGGAATGGGTGTTGTGGGGCCCCTGGGGGCCCCTGCACTGCCCATGCCACAGGCATGGGCAGTGCAGGGGCCCCCTAACAGGGCCCCATAATGATTTTCAGTGTCTGCCTAGCAGACACTGAAAATCGCGACGGGTGCCACTGCACCCGTCGCACACCAGCAACTCCGCCGGCTCCATTCGGAGCCGGCTTCATCGTTGCTGGGGCTTTCCCGCTGGGCGGGCGGGCGGCCTTTTGGCGGTCGCCCGCCCGCCCAGCGGGAAAGTCAAAATGACCGCCGCGGTCATTTGACCGCGGTACGGTCTTCTGGCGGTTCTCGCCAGGCAGGCGGCTTCTGCTGCCCGCGGGGGTCAGAATGACCCCCTTAGTCTCCAACATTTGTAGAAAATACACATCCTTACGTAGGGACATTTTCTTAGGACATCTGCTGTGTTAATTATAAAAACACTTTCTAGACCCATTACATGTCAAGAGGGAGATTCCAGCCAGGGAACCACAACTGTATGCTGAATGCTTCGCTGCAGATGCTGACGCAGATTACAGGCCTTTGTTCAGGTATGAGGGTTGATGTCCTCCCAAGGGACCTGAAAGGCAGGATTAGAGCTTAACATGCTGTGCTCAAAATATAATTTCGAACGGAAATAGTCCATCGATTCTAGTGGCAATATGATAGCATTATTCTTATGCTTCACTCTCATCGCCACCATTTTAATATTGTTGTGTTGTGTCGTTCTGGTTATTGCAGCTCACGCTTTGCTGTCCAAAATGTAGTCGTTTTATTAAACCAATCTTTAAAACTTATACTGCTTTTATTGTCATTTATATATGAGACCGAATTGTGAGTGAGAGAACCGGATGTGACCTGAGTGACCATGACTTCCCTGAGAAGTACGATAAGACATGCGCTTGGCTGCCCAATCATCTCTACCTTTCGGGAGAGATGAGCCACTGCTAGTTAGCCAGAGCAAAGCCCGGTTTTGGAGCGACAAGTGTCACCCGCCGTGGGTCAGACTCAGTCCCCCACACTGTGGACGATCTTTCTGCTCAGAAATCCAGTAGTCTCATTAGAATAATGAGAGCCTACGCAACATTGTGATCTGTAGCTTTCTTATTTCATTGTTTGGTACTTTTAAATGATTTACATTAGTTATTTTGTTTAAGCCTTGCAGCTTGAAAACATAGCTACTGAGGGTTGAGCTTAAGGCTTTGGACTGGGCTCAACTGTTTTACAAAGAAAGGCCACACAACCATACCATATCATACAACCAAATCCTCAAAGTATAGATAGATAGATAGATAGATAGATAGATAGATAGATAGATAGATAGATAGATGTGTGTTTTCTTAAAATGTTTTTTAATTCACACTATGTCTGTCTATCTATCTATCTATCTATCTATCTATCTATCTATCTATCTATCTATCTATCTATCTATCTAGCTATCTATCTAATTGAAAAGTAGTCCTTTGTCAAGGTAAAGGAAATAGAGCAACACAGAGTGGAAAGGATATAAGAAACAAAACCTGGGCTACAATTAGAGATAATAGCAGGTTGGAACCAAGAATGCAGAAAACAACAAAAGTGAGGTGTGAGAAATTGGGTTGTTGGCTGACTGGATGTCAGCCCTGGTCAAGCAACAGCCACTATCCCTTACAGAGTGAACCATAAAAACTCAGAAACTTTAACCTGTCCTTAATCCTGGGTAATAGTAATACAGTGAAAACACAACACAACACAAATCCCAAACCAATTTAGAAAAATAGAGTGCATTTTATTCAACTATTTAACACTAACCCATTAACATCCAATTAGTAGAACCGAAGTTATGATTTTTTAAAGTTTAAGGTTCAAAATACCACTTAAAAGCAAAAAGCCCCAACCACGGATATCTGGCCGCTCTAGACCAGGGTAAAGTCTAAAGTTAAAGCCGACCAAGATGGAGCATCCTTCAGATATGTAAAGTGGATTGAGTCCTGTCAGCGCTTACCTTCAAAATTCAACATTTTTTGAAGAAAAAGTATGTGAGAAGGTAGAAGTTCAGCAGGCAAGTCAGCAGGAGTGTCTGAGGATGGAGCGTTGTTGTTTGATAGTAGTGGAGTGAAGCCTGGTTGAGCGCCAGTCTTGGTGATGGAATTGAGGGCTTGGTAGTCCACACACAACCAAATTTCTGGTTTGGTGCCTGGGGGGGCAGCGTTTTGTACCAATATCACTGGGCGAGACCAGGGACAGTTAGAGGTTTCAATCACACATAAAGCTAGCATCTTGGCAACTTCCTTCTTGATACTGGCTTTCACTGTATCTGACAACCTGTAAATTTTGTTCTTTACCTTTGGACTGTCTCCCGTGTCACTGTCCAGACAAACGGATGCCTGAGGCCAGGGTTGAGGGAGAACAGTGAGGCAAACTGTTCCAAGCAGTCACCCCTCTGCACTAGGGTTAGGGAGTCAAAAAAGTTGACACCCTCCACTGTCCCATCACTTTCCTGTGCAGAGGGGCAGTCAGGGAGCGGTTCACTCTTCTCCTCCTCCACATCTTCATCTGTTACAAGGAGCCTGCTGACTTAAACGTGAGGCTTGAGTCTGTATACATGAAATACCCTTAGGGGGTTTCTAGGGGTCTTGAGGTCCACTAAATAAGTGGACTCCCCTTAAAATCCTTTATTTCATATGGGCAAGTCCAGCGGTCCTGGAGAGCTCTAGGATCAACTGGCTCCATGATCCATACTTTGTCACCAGCCTCAAACTCCACCAGAGTGGCCTTCTGGTCATACCAGCATTTCATTACCTCTTGACTGGCCTCAAGGTTGCTTTTGCCCTTTTTTCAGAAGCAGTGCATTCTGGTTGAGGAGGGCCAACATGTAGCTGACCACATCCTGGGGGGTTTCTTGGGAGCTTTCTCTACCCTTCCTTGACAATGCCTAGAGGTCCCCTAACAGGGAGGAGTTCAAAGGGACTGAACCCTACTTCTTTCTGTGGCACCTCTCTGTAAGTAAAGAGAAGGCTTGGCAAGAGGACGTCCCACTTATGCCTCATGGCCTCAGGTAGGCCAGCAATCATGCCCTTCAGGGTCTTGTTAAATCTCTGAACTAGACCATTGGATTGAGGGTGATAAGGTGTGGTGAACTTGTAAATTACACCACACGCATCCCACATGGACTTAATGTATTCAGACATGAAGTTAGTGCCTCTCTCAGACCCTATCTCTTTGGGGAACCCCACACTGGTAAAAATCCCCATCAAAGTTCTGGTCACCACAGGTGCAGTCACCCTCCTCAGAGGGATTACCTCTGGGTAGTGTGTGGCATGGCCCACCAAGACCAGGATGAACCTGTTGCCTAGGCCTGTCATGGGGTCCAATGAACCCCCCTCTTTCTTCTGTTGGGTACCCTGACCACCTTTGTGGGTGCCCCCCCCCCCCACACAGATACCTTTTTGGACACTCTGTTGCTAGCCCAGATGTCTGCCTCCTCAGCAAGCTTCAATGGATCAGTTAGCTTACTGTCAACTAGGTGCTGGTGCAACTGTGTAAAACAAATACTGAGCATGAGCTCTCTCAGTATTAAATTGTACAACCCAACATAATCACTGCCTTTACTGCCCAGCCATTCAGTGCCTTACTGGAGTAATCAATGAAGTCTACCCAGGATTGGTTTGGGAGCTTGTTACTGTCCCTGAATCTTTGGTAACACTTCTCAGGGATCAGTCCAAATTTGGCAATCAAAATGGCTTTCATTGGAGTGTACTTGTTCTAGTCTGTTAGACGTGGCATCCTTGGCGTGGTCTCCCCTATACATTTGCCTCTGCTTCCCAGGTTGTTGATGTATGCTGGACTCTGTTTTTGCTGAATTTGATACTCTGGGCACTTTTACCACTGTTAACCAGTGCTAAAGTGCAAGTATTCCTGTGTAAAATGTATGTGTAATGGCTATACATGATTGGCATATTTGATTTATAAGTAAGTCCATAGTAGAATGCACTAGAGGTGCCCAGGGCCTGAAAACCAAATGCTACTAGTGGGCCTACAGCACTGGTTGTGCCACCCCCATTAGTAGCCCTGTAAACATGGCTCGGACCTGCGACTGCAGATTCTTTGTGTGCGGTTTTAAACTGCCAATTTGACTTCGCAAGTGTACCCACTTGCCAGGCCTAACCCTTCCCTTTTTATACATGTATGATACCCCTAAGGTAGACCCTAGGTATGCCCATGGGCAGGGTGCAGTGTATGTTAAAGGTGGGACATGTCCATGTTACATGTTGTAACAGTGAAATACTGCTAAATTCAGTATTCACTGTTGCAAGGCATAACTCTCTCATAGGTTAACATTGGGGCTGCCTTTAAATGATGTTATTAAAGTGCAGATTCCATTTGAGAGAAGATAGAAATAGTGAAGTTGTTTTTTAGATTGTTAGTTTGAAAATGCCACTTTTAGACAGTGGGCATTCTCTTGCTTAAACCATTCTGTGACTCTGCCTGTTTGTGGATTTCATTTCTGGGTCAGTTTAACAGTTGGGCTTTTTGTGAATCCCCTCTAGATAGTGAGACAAAAGGGGAGCTGGGATGCAGCCTGCACATCCTGATGTAACAGAAAAATGTTTCGGTCCCTCTGGTGGAAGGATATTAATTAACCTCCACGACAGTGGTTGTACCATAAAGAACCTTCTGTACCGATGAAGTTTGTGAGTAATATGTCACATTTATTAGAAACTTAAATTCCACAATTTAAAGTAAAGTAATTGTGGTGCTCCTGTATAACGACGCAGTGTGAGTGAATTATGTGTTAGTATAAGTGTTGCAGTGCTATTTACATGAAAACTAAAACCAAACTGTTGTTAAAAGCATGAGGTCTCAAATAAGCACCTATAACTATACGTACTCTGAGCCTGCTTAATTTTTCAAAGCTAATCCACATTTTCTAATACAATGTCGACATTTCGACCCCAATCACAGAAATTAATTCAGGTGGGTTATCATCAGGACAGATTAGTGAAATAGGAAGCACCCCTATTTGATTGTACTCAGACACATCCTAGTCGTGTTAAGAATAAAACTATACCAATTTGCCTTCCATTTCATGTAGCCCTGGTGTGTTGTTAATAAGGAATGTCTTAGATCGTTCCATGAAAATGAGCCAATTGTTTAAAGTCCTGCTGAACTACCAGCCAAAGCATTTTACCTGATTAAATCAGGGCTACAGATCCTTAACTTTAGCATAGGACCACGCCAACATGTTTTAAAGAGGACTTTAAACAATTTCTGATAATGATGCAAGCCCCACGGATCGCGGTTTTCTAACACTATGCGACCGGATTTTCCACACTTCATCCCAATGAGTCAAAGTCAACCGAACTCTGCGGATCTGAGGTGCCCCATCTGGAAATCGACGCATCGCTCTCTTGCGAGGGAGAAAAAACATGCATTACCAACCCGACTGGAGAAGAAATTACACACAGCTTCCCTTGCAAAGAAGGAATCAATGCATTGCTGCCTTTTTCGACACACACTTGCCTTTGCGCCTTTATTTTTTATGCTAACCAGGTTCTTTGTGCAAAATCATTGTTCCCGTTGTTTTCTATGGAGTAAGACTCTTAGGGCCATATTTAGGCCCGTATTTATACTTTTTTTAGCGCCGCATTTGTGCCGCTTTTTGACGCAAAACGGCGCAAACCTACAAAATACAATGGTATTTTGCAAGTTTGCGCCGTTTTTGCGTCAAAAAACGACGCAAATGCGGCGCAAAAAAAGTATAAATACGGGCCTTATACTTTTTGATGCAAAACTGCGTTAACGCAGTTTTGCGCCCAAAAAATTAGGGCCGGCTAACGCCATTCTGAAGCGCCATGCGGGTGCCGTATTTATTGAATGGCGTTAGCCGGCGTTAGCCGACCGGCGCTGCCAGGTGTGCGTGAAAAAAAACGACGTACACCAGGCAGCGCCGGCGTAGGGAAAAATGGCGTTTGGGCGTCCCAAAATGGGGCAAGTCAGGCTGAGGCAAAAAAATCGTCTTAACCCGATTTGAGCCATTTTGTTGGGGCGCCCAGACGCCATTAACATGACTCCTGTCTTAGCAAAGACAGGAGTCATGCCCCCTTGCCCAATGGCCATGCCCAGGTGACTTATGTCCCCTTGGCATGGTCATTGGGCATAGTGGCATGTAGGGGGGGCACAAATCAGGCCCCCCTATGCCACAATTTTTTTTTAAAAAAATACTTACCACAACTTACCTTTTCTTCCCTGGGATGGGTCCCTCCATCTTTGGGTGTCCTCCTGGGGTGGGCAAGGGTGGCAGGGGGTGTCCCTGGGGGCAGGGGAGGGCACCTCTGGGCTCATTCTGAGCCCACAGGTCCCTTAACGCCTGCCCTGACCCAGGCGTTAAAAAGAGGCGCAAATGCGGGGTTTTTTGCCCCGCCCACTCCCGGGCGTCATTTTTGCCCGGGAGTATAAATACCACACACATGCTTGGGAGTCATTTTTTAAGACGGGAACGCCTACCTTGCATCTCATTAACGCAAGGAAGGTGTTCACGCCAAAAAATGACGCTAACTCCATGAACTTTGGCGCTAGACGCGTCTAACGCCAAAGTATAAATATGGAGTTAGTTTTGCGTCGAATTTGCGTCGAAAAAAACGGCGCAAATTCGGCGCAAACGGAGTATAAATATGCCCCTTTCTGTTTTGAAAATTCATATTTGAACTTGTGTATGTTCGATTGTTGTCATTTTGGTCTTGTTTTGTTCATATAAATACCTATTTTCTAAACTGGTGTTGTGTCCATTTTGTAGTGTTTTCACTGTATTACTGTGTGTTTTGATACAAATACTTTACACATTGCTACTGAAGTTAAACCTGCCTGCTCGTGCTAAGCTACCAAAGAGGTGAGCTTGACTAGAGTGATTGTCCTTTCTTGGACAGGGGGTAACCTGACTGCCAACCAAAGACCCCATATCTAACATGGTCCCTAACCTCTAATGTCAGAAGTGTGTCCCTCCCAAGTGTTGGCATGTGTTTCCATAGGCCTGCCCCCCAGTGCTGTTCAGGAACCCCTTGTGCCCTCAATGCAACTTCATAAGCAGAAAACCACTTGTCATTATCATCTCCCACCACATACCTGGGCACCAAGTCCTTGGATATACAAACCTTCTTGTCTCCAGCAGGTTCTGCATGTATGCTGCCACCATCACTGCTGGATTCAGACTGCCTAGCCTTGAGCTCCAGCTCTTTCAGACTCAGTTCATGAGCGAATATAAGTGTCTTCTCAACTAAAGCTCTTTCAGCCTCTCTGCCTTTATTTTTAATCTTACCAACTGCAGCTGGTATTCTCTCTCCTCTCTCCTTTCCTCTGCAGTCAGGCTGCTTCCTGGTCTCGCAGGAGGAACAAATTCAGGGGTGTCATCCCCTACTTTTGTTGGCAGCTCCTTGGAGGAGCCCTTCTCTGGCTTCCCATACTCATCATTCTCTTGGGTGTGGGACACTTCCCAGGCCCTTTGAAGGTCTCCCTTCTTGGAAGCTTCATGGACAGGTACCCCCATATCTTTGTAAAAGCCCTTCATCTGAAGCCAGGCTAAACTCCCCAGCTCTGCTTGTGGACCCAGCCAGGGACATGATGTATAGCACTGGTTAAAATGTAAAGCAGGGAAAGCTTGCAGAAGAAAAAAACATTAAATAACTTTTACCTGTGGGTAGGTAGTTTACAGATAGCTATTGTATGGCACTGCAAAAATACACCGATGATCACCAATTTTTAAAATTACTTCTCTAGTTGGCTGAGGTATATACCCTTGTCCAAGTAGGGACCACAATCCTAGTCAGGGTAAGTCACAACACAATCCAAATTATCCTGTGATCACCCTCTGGTAGCTAGGCACAGAGCAGGCAGACTTAATTTAGAAGGCAATGTGTAAAACATTTGTGCAATAACTCAAACAGTAACACAGTGAAAACATCACACCAGTCTGGAAAAGCAGAAAATCTTTTTCTGAATAAAATAAGGTACAAAATGTCAATGATCCAATGTATATAGGCCAAAATATGAATTTTAAAAAACTCAGTCCCAAAAAAAGCGTTTAAAAACACAGTAGCTCCAACTGGGGCTCTCACAAAGTCGTTGACGGAGTCATTCCCAATAGTCCAATGCCACTGGTGCCAGTCACCGAGTCACATGGACCCTCAGGCACAGTACCTTTGAAAATGAAGACAAAGAAGTTGCACTGAGTCAGGGAGGTGCGGCATCGCTGGATCTGGTGTGGTGTTGGTCCCCTAAGGTGTCTGGGGAGGTGCGGCATTGGTTCTATACTGTGAGGCAGGGAAGGCAAGGCATCAGTTCTTCTAGTTGCTGGGAAGCTGATGTGACACAGATGGCGAGGCATTGGATCCTTGTGATCCAGCAGAGTCGATGAATGCAGTCAGTCAATACGTGATGTGTCGACTTCGCTGTGACGCGGCGACATCTGACTTACGTTGTAGGCTGTGGTTGTTGCATTCAGCGAGGATCACAGAGCCAGAGGAGGCAGAAGTGAGGCATCGGGTAGCAGCATCAGTGCTGGAGTTGCTGAAGTCAGTGAACTAGCTAGAAGCTAGTAGGAGAAGTCTTTGTTGGCCCTGAGAATTCAGAACAGGAGGCAAGCTCAATCCAAGCCCCTGGAGAGCACTTTTGGAGGAAGGCAGAGTCTTTCCAGCAGAGATAGTCAGGGACCAACCGGCAGAAGGGTAACAAGCAGAGCAGCAGCCTTTCCAGCAAAGCAGTCCAGATGAGTCTTTTGGGGAGCCAAGAGGTCCCTCTGACAGAGTCCAGGTATAGGCCAGAAGTGCCTGATTTGTTGGGGTGAGAGACCCAGTACACATACCCCAAAATGCATTTGAAGTGGGGGAAACTTCAAAGAGTGGTGTTGAAGTGCACATGTTCACCTTTCAGCCCAGTCCTGTCTGCCAGGATCCCTGTTGGGGGTCATCAGTTCTTTGAGTGAGGGCAGGCCACTAGCCGTTGAAGTGTAAGAGAAAGCCCCTCCACCCTTCCTGCCCAGGTAGACCCATTAAGTATCCAGATAAATACTTATGTGCCTGAGTGTCCTGTGTTCATGACTGCATGTCTGGGTGGAATGCACAAGAGGAGCTGTCAACCAGCACAGACCAGACCTGGATTGGAGACAGAATGTAAGGCACAGATTGCAGTAAGTGCACAGAAATGTCCCCTTTCTAAAAGTGGCATCTCTCAGATAGTGATCTTAAATCCAACTTAACAAGTAGGCAGGATTTTCTATTACCATTCTTGGCATGCTAAACGTGACAGGGCTACTCCATTCAGGTAAGAATCTACCACTTAAAAGTATATAATGGCAGTTCTAATGCATGCCTATGAGAGATGCAGACCTCACAGAAGGGGAAAACAAATTTGTGAGTTTTTCCCTACCAGGAAATGTGAAACACATGAGTACATGTCCTGCCTTTTACATACATAATACCCTGCTCTAAGGGTTACCTAGGGCCTACCTTGGGGATGATTTATATGTATAAAAAGGAGAGTTTAAGGCTTTGCAAGTAGTTTTAAATGCCAACTCGAAGTGCCAGTGAAACTGCACACACAGGACTTGCAATGGCAGGCCTGGTACATGGTTAAAGGGCTACTTATGTGGGTGGCACAACCAATGCTGCAGCCCCACTAGTAGCATTTAATTTACAGGCCCTAAGCATCACTAGTGCACTGTACTGGTGAATTACAAGAAGATTAAGGGCCGTATTTATACTCTGGTTGCGCCGAATTTGTGTCGTTTTTTTCGACGCAAATTCGACGCTAAACTAACGCCAACTAACGCCATATTTATACTATGGCGTTAGACGCTTCGGGCGCCAAAGTGCCCGGAGTGTGCGTCATTTTTTTGCGTGAACCCCTTCCTTGCGTTAATGATATGCAAGGGAGGCGTTCCCGTCTTAAAAAATGACTCCCAGGCCTTTACGTGGTATTTATACTCCCGGGCAAAAGAGACGCCCGGGAGTGGGCGTGGCCAAAAACGGCGCATTTGCGCCGCTTTTTAACGCCTGGGTCAGGGATGGCGTTAAGGGACAAGTGGGCTCAAAATGAGCCCAGAGTGCCCTCCCCTGCCCCCAGGGACCCCCCCTGCCACCCTTGCCCACCCCAGGAGGACACCCAAGGACGGAGGGACCCATCCCATGGACATTAAGGTAAGTTCTGGTAAGTATTTTTTTTTTTAATTTTTGTGGCATAGGGGGGCCTGATTTGTGCCCCCCTACATGCCACTATGCCCAATGACCATGCCCAGGGGACATAAGTCCCCTGGGCATGGCCATTGGGCAAGGGGGCATGACTCCTATCTTTACAATGATAGGAGTCATGTTGATGGGGGATGGGCGTCGAAAAAAAATGGCGCAAGTCGGGTTAAGACGAGTTTTTTAGCGTCAACCGGACTTGCGCCATTTTAAGACGCCCTAACGTCATTTTTTCCCAACGCTGGCGCTGCCTGGTCTACATGTTTTTTTTCCACGCACACCAGGCAGCGCCGGTCTGATTGCGCCGTCTAACGCCATTCCATAAATACGGCGCCCGCATGGCGCTTCAGAATGGCGTTAGACGGCGCAAAATATTTTGACGCTAAACTGCGTTAGCGCAGTTTAGCGTCAAAAAGTATAAATATGGGCCTAAATATGCGACTTGGGTAGGAACCAATATTACCATGTTTAGAGGAGAGAGCACAAGCACCGTAGCACTGGTCAGCAGTGGTAAAGTGTGCAGAATCCTAAAACCAGCATAAATAGGGTCAGAAAAATTTTGTGGGACAGGGAAAAAGTTGGAGATGACCACCCTAAGGCTGTGAGGTCTAACAAGACCACAGGCCTTTTTGTATTACCATGCATCTGTGTAAGCACTGAAAGAGTGCTGCCCTCCCTCTTACTGCAAAATATTGTTAAACTCTTAGAATAATCAGGCATTTTCTAGTGCTTGGGCACGATAGGGACTTTCTCTCAGCTCTAAGAAAGCTTTAATGCATTTTTTGTCCCTTAAAATTGGATTAGACACATCTGTGTGTGTCAGCCTAAGTGAAGGCTTTGCCACCAAGTAAAAAGTGGGTATCCACTGTCTACAGTAGCCAACCATTTCCAGAAACATCCTAACTTCTCTTTGCATCTTTGGGGAACATTTGTAAAATGGCTTTGTGAGAAATTGGGTTGTCGGTTGACTGGGGTGTGAAAACTGGTCAAGCAACAGCCACAATCCCTTGTATGGTGAACAACAAAAATAAAACGCCAGTTTTTTAACCTGTGCTTCACCCTGTGTAGTGTGTCATAGAAAAGCAGTCAGGCTAAACTTAGAGGCAATGTATTAAGTATGCATGCAGTACAAAAGCAGCAATACAGTGAAAACACAACATAATAAAAAATCCCAAACCGATTTAGAACAATTGAGAAACTTTTAATAACTCTTTTGACACCATAACCATAAAAATCACATTAGTGGAACCAGAGTTCTGAATTTTTAAAGTTTAAGGTTCAAAATAGTCCTCGGTTTTGGAAAATGGCCACCTGGGAACCTTTAGCACCACAGCCAAGGGCCCAGGAATGGATGGAGACCTCTTGGGGGTCAAGATGCACTCAGGCTTGGTCCAGGTACAGGTTTAGGATGGTGGGAACCTGTTATGCCCCTGTGGCTCAGAACAGGAGACCAGCTAAATAAGCCTTTGGAGTCATGTCTGGAGTTCTGGCTGTAGATTGTGATGCAGGGTTCTACAGCAGGGCTGGCCTCTGAAAGTTCCAAGCAGGGTCCCAACAGCAAGGCAATTCTTCTGCAGGCCCAGTAGTGAACTGAGGAGCACTCAGGCTTATTTCTATACCCTCCTGCCCTGCTCTTAGAAGTTGGTGAAGTTAAAAAAAGGTTCTGAAGTTTGAGGAATTTCTAGCCTCCCCTACTGTGGCTCCTAGCTGGCTGCACTGAGCCTATAAGCCCATTGTATGGTGGCAGAGCCCAGCCTATTCAGTTGCAAGTGACGCTGTGCCCTCATCAATTCAGTTAATGGCCCTTTCAGGCTATGCTAATCCCTCTATTGTATGACTGTCTGGGTGAATTCACAAATTCCTAATTGTCAGCTACACCCAGTCATGTGACATAAGGCAGGCTGCAGGTCTGAGGGCTAAGGGCAGGAAAATGGCAATTTTCTAAAAGTGGCATTTTAAAAATTGTAATAATAAATCCAACTTTACCATTAAAGAGGGTTTATTATTACAACTTGATAGCTACCAAACATGAAATATCTACCACTTCTGGTTTGGGACTCACAACATATTCATTTTAATACAGAATCCCCAAAGTTATCCTACTGGAGTAGTAGGCCTCTCAGGAGTGGGAAAATAGATTTAGAAGTTTTTCACTACTAGGACATGTAAAACTGAAAAGTATATGTCCTACCTTTTAATTACACATCACCGTGCCCTATGGCTACCTTGGGCCTACCTTAGGGGTGACATATGTAAAAAAAAGGAAGCTTTAAGGCTTAACAAGGGGTTTTAAATGCAATGTCGACATCGCAGTGCGACACTGCCTTCAGGCTTCAACGGCAGGCCTGAGACACATTTAAGGTGTCTCTTCCCAATAGAATTAATATAAAATTTTAAATTTATAAAAAAACACTTACCGCAACGCCGCATGCCGCTCCGCTCCTGCTTCTCCTCCTCGCTGCAGACACAGGCTCCCAGACTGCCCTGTGGCCAATCCTGATGCTGCTCCATGCAGCATCAGGATTGGCTGGGAGCGCCCAGCCAGGGTGCTTCCAGGCAGACTGGGAGCCTGTGCTGGCTCTCTCCAGCCCAGCAACTGTGTTGCTAGGCTGGAGAGAGCCTACAACGCATATGTGTTTGGACGGCCCCAGACGTCCAGTCAAACACACATGCGCTTCGAGGGGGAGTGCTGTGCACTCCCCCTCAGTGCACGTCACCCAAGTGGCCCTGCTCCTTTTTACCAAAGAACAATAATAAACACAGTTCATTATCGTTGTTTGGTAAAGGTTTTGCAGCTGTCGCTGCTGGTGTGGGGGGGGGGTGACACTCCTCTGTCCCCATGGAGGAGCCCCTCCTTGTCTTGTATCTGCATTGTATTTCAATTCACGTGGGGCAATTGATTTTGATTCAATCTTGTTTTACCCACATTCTGTTAAGCTATAGGGGCTTGTGGGACTGGCATCAGTTGAACTTGATTCTGCATTACCATTTGTCCCTGTTATGCGGGTGCATTTCACATCTGCATTTGGTTTCCTCCCTCTGTCTGTTTATTGCTTATTCTATCTGGACTGAGACTAAATTTGTGCTTCCAATCGCCCACCCTCAAAGATGACAAGGAGTCATTTTCTTCAATGTAGAAACATCAACACCGGTATATGGATCAATCAGAACTCCTCAACCTCTACCCTGTGTGACAACCATACCTCCCTGTACAACTTGCACTCCAACTTGAAATCCAGCTCCTTCTATATCACTTTAAACATCAACACCTTGCACTGCACCACTATTTCCTGTAGACACCGGATTTTGAAAATCTCTTTGTGCCAGGTTTGTTTGGGCTAGCATAGACTTTTCATTAAACTTCCTCTGCTTCATTGTGTGCTCATCACTGCAATACTTTGAATACTTAAGAACCTCATCTAAAGACTTAGGGCCTGATTTCGAGTTTAGTGGACAGGTTACTCCATCACAAATGTGATGGATATCCCGTCCGCCATATTACAATTCCCATAGGATACAATGGGATTGTAATACATAAGACGGCATATCTGTCACACCTGTGACGGAGTAACCCCATCCACTAAACTCTAAATCAGGCCCTCAGTTTGGCCAAAAATCACATTCTGCTGTACGTGCAAACTAACCTCTTACCTTAAACCAAGCACAAACTGGCTCAATATGCATTTGACTCATATGTTACTGAAATGCCTTCAATCATCTCTCATAATACTCCTTCACCGACTCCTTTACTTTTTGCTGAATTTGATTCAATCTCATGTAATTCAAATCCTTTGTAGTGACTCTACCCTTCAGAAAAGTAACCGCCTCATTGTATTTTGTCATCACAAGAGGCAAAGGTGCATTAGTGCCAGAATCTCTTGTCGGCACTGCATCTGGCATTTGAACAGCAATTTTCTATATAGCCCACAAACAATTTGGAACAACAACTTTAAAGAACGTATTTAAATCAACCCACAAGGCCTTTAAAAATCTTAACAAACCTCTTAACTTGAATATACCACTTATAGGATTTGCTCTCACTTTCAGAAAATTGTTTGTAAATGAACTTGTTCTCCAAGGTACATGGACGTGTCCTCCACCTGTACCTCTCTCAGTGCTGTAGTTCCCTCAATATCTGGGACATCTAAAGGAGTCTTTTCTTTTATTTCCATTGCCTCTTTTGGTTTCTTTTTCTTTTCATGTTTCTTTGAACCGTTGTTTTCAAATTTTTCAAATTCACTCCACCTGCGGACCCATTTTACCAAAATCAGTTATGTGTGTTCACACAAACTGTACCCTGAAACCTCTCTATAATGGGGGTGCTTTTAAAAAGATCAACTTCATATGTATGTCCCCATTCAGTTAATTTATTATGTACAGCTGCAGCTCGTCATGTAATCTTTTTGCACAAATAAATACATTATTTTTCTTGGTAATGATTCATATGATCCCAGTCTAAACATTCTTATTTCCTCTATTTAAATTTTTTATCTTGAGGCATTCAATGGTCCTTCAGCCTCAGAACCTGAACTAGTACTGTCCCTTTGCTGTTGTGAAAACAAATTACATTCTCTCTCCTAATGCCTGCATCATTTGTAGTAGTGTTCACACAGCAATCTGTGAATTTTGTGAAGTTGGAACATATGATGTCACTGAGGTACCACCTAGAGCTCCTTGAGCTACTGTTTTGATGTATTCTTGATCTGGGCTCCTGGTGCTCTCATTACAAACATTTCTACTGGCTGGACTGTGGCTACCCTATTAGCATGTGCTAGTACTGTCACCACAGAAGCAATAAGACCTGTGGACTTCCCTACCAGGGCAGTCCCTACTTGAGCTGAAACATTAGCAATTATTAGCTCAACAAAAGGCTGTGTCATAGCAGGCTGTGCTACAACTGGCTGATTCACTACAGGTTGGCAACAACTGGTTATGCCACTTGTAACAGTCAATCTGATATACATTTGGATCAACAGGAGCTGTTGCGAGCGTCACATCATTAGTTACGTTGCATCAGCATTTGTCACAAGACCCACATGAGGTAGTGGGCATGCAACAAATAATTAATCTAAAATAGAATCTCCTGAATCAGTATTGGTGTCTAATTTTGTTTCATAATTTTTCTCTTTCTCCCCTTTAACCTTTTTCCTTGTAGGCTTTTTGTATTTTTCAGTTCAACTTTCTCATTTGTTATTTCTGAACATAATCCTGTCCCTTCCACCTTACCTTTTCTTCACCTTTGCTGTTGCTTATCCCGTTTTGCAACTGCCTACATTTCTCATAGCTCTGTTTGTTCGTCTTTGGTATTTCTCTCTCTCCCTAGTGAGAGCCATCTTTGTCTAAGCACTTAGGCCCATATTTATACTTTTTTTGCGCTGAATTTGTGTCATTTTTTGACACAAAAACAGCGCAAACTTACAAAATACAATTATATTTTGTGACTTTGTGCGCTTTTGCATAAAAAAATTACACAAATGTGGCGCAAAACAAGTATAAACATGGGCCTTAGTGATTCAAACTATGTAGGTCTAGGAGGTGGCTTCATTTCACAAAGTATTTCTTGTAATCTGTCAATAACTCTTAAATTAAATGTAGTCCATCTTGGAAAACTCAATGCCTTTCAATCAAAAAGAGTTTTACAGCAACAAGGATGAAATCTCGACCAGCAGAAAATCATCTAATCAATGCAGTGTCACCTTTGCACATCAGGCTTCACTAACACTTATCAATATTGGTACAACCACTACAATTTGTTATAGTCCCTATCTCAATTGTGCAGTTGACAACATCTCTCAACCTGCACTTTAAATCATTAGGAGACAAGAATACCATAAATCAACTCATGTTTATCCCTACATTCCTGTATCTTATCCTACTTCTTAGTCCGATGACGCTATGTCTTCTTCTTTGACAAAAGCGCATTAATGTGTCAGCAATACAATTTCAACACATCAACAATAGATCATAATTAAAAGTGCAATCACAGTAACTATCATGTATGCAATGCATAAACCTATTGATACTCATACCCGAAACAGGAAAATCAGCAATCTGCAACTGCAACCAGAAACCGCTTCAGGAACCACACTCTGTCAATCTTTGAACTTGGGCTTTGGGCAATGGGCATTTATCTTATTCTGGGGTACTTTTAAAATTTCCAGTACTTATTTTCTTTTACCGAACCATAACTGCTACCAACTCTGATGAAGAGTCATTAAAAAAAAAACACCTCTGCGGTCTATTAGATGCCTTCAAGATATAAAGGTCCTGTTCCTCTAGTGAGCCCTAGACGCAAGGACTTTGAGGTAGATAATGTAGAATATTAAGAACTGCACATTCCTAAAATACACTCAATTTAGCATGATTAGAGTCAATAATGAGAGTTTGGGTTCTGTTGTCAAGATTTCATTAAATCATTAGTTCATCGGAATCTTTATTAGCAAATCATTTAAATCAATGCAAATTACAGAATAGAGCAAATAGTGTGTCCCATAAGGAGCTAATCCCTAATCTAATCTAGTTTCAGGAAAATAAAATTCAACAGAATACTTAAAGAGTTCTCGTCTCAGATGTGAAAGCACATCATTTCTAGTCCATCATCTCACTTAGAATATTCAGCAGATTTCTCAGAAATAGGTTTAGGCAAGATAAAGTTAGCCTCACAATGCCTCACAATGAATCCAAGACATCAGTAAACAAAAATAAGACAGCATGTGTCAGAGTGTTCTCTCTCAGAAGCTGAGAAAAGAGTCTAGTGAGTATGGTGAGTCTAGTCCTGCTCAAGTCAAGTTTGTCTATCTCAGTCTGGGGACACATTTTTATAATATAGTAAAGTGCTTGAATAAATAATCTTTGGCTCTGGCCAGTCAGTGCTTGAAGTCTTCATGTGAACAGGACAGCTTCCACTGAGATGGCAAGTTTTAACAAAGAATATTCTAAACACATGATACATTTACCTATTATCTAAATAGCAATGAAACACTTGAGTTTATTCTCATAAGTGAATGTCTATACGGCAAATAACAGTCAGGTGAGCATGATACATTCCTTAAATTACTTTATTTCCTTTCTAACATATCTTGTTAGCAAAGCCTATTCACAAAGAAACTGTTTTAAGATTAACATTGTCATAATTCTTCTCGTGGGTTAAATGATCATGAAACAAAGCACTAACATTTTCTCTATTTATTTATTACCATAGAACATTTGCATAATGACATGCTATGCTTTTTACCATGGCAAGTGTCTAAACTAACAAAAAGGAAAGAATGAGGGGAAAAAAGAAATAAGAACTTGTCCTTGTTAGTGGCTCAATGAGTACTTGGCCCTCATTTTGACATTGGCGGTAAATACCAAATACCACCACAGTGACTGCTGGCAACATACCGCCTTAGAGGCAAACATCCATCTGACAGATTATGACACACACACACACACAAAGCTGACAGAAACCAGCCACATCTAAAAATCCACCAGAACCAACAAAAGTGATAAACTGTCAGAACTAACACCCATACCTTTACACCACCAAAACAATGCCCTCCAAATAATAACCTACAAATCACCACAGCGGACATTCAACAGTGGTAAACCACTGGTGGTGCACACTGCCAAGGAGGAAATGGCCACCCAAAAACAAAACAAGACAGCATTGTCCAGAACCAAAAAATCAAACCTGATTCAAATACACACACCCCACACACCCACCAACAGCACCATAAAACACCCCCACAACTCACAGCATGGGAGGAGCAAGTCTTGGCATTACTGCATCCTGAGGGACTCGCTGGAGTTGGTGGAGGACTGGACACTGGTAAGTCTACTTTGGGCAATTATCACCCCCCATACCTGCATGCCATCACACACCCTCACCCTCACTCCCATCACACCACCACATCCAACACACTCCACCATCACATCTCACTAATCTCAATGCCAGGTGCTGCATGCTGTAGCAATACATGGACACCCCTCCCAGCCCTGCATGGACACTCATCACAAAAGCATGCACAGCATAGGGAAACTAACATAACCACAATAGACCAACATACACAAGCTGGCAGGGGAACAACAACCATAGAGGGTAAGCTACAGAAGTACAAATGTCACACACCTGAAGCTTAATACATCATTTACATCCCCACAGGTATCCCAGCCAATGCCACTGGAGAGGAGGTGCCACCACTATCCAGTCCCCCAACAGAAGAGGCCTACAGTGATGACAGTAACTTTGAACTTCAGGATCTGGATGATCTCCCTGGCTATCAGGGACCACTGGACAGCCAGTCACCCGAGGCCCACCCACAGACCACCACAGAGCCTCCCTCATCAGGAACCAAAACCACAGCACCCACCCAGCGTACCCACACCTGTGTCCCCAGGACACGTCAATCAGCAGTGTGCCAACCTGTACAGGGACCCCAAGCCACACCTCGCCCCCAAGACAATCAGGGACCTGGGGTAAGTGGCAGTGGGCACACTGTTTAGAGCAGTGTTGTACAACCTTTTTATCGCCGCGGACCGGTAAATGTTGGATAATTTTTCCGTGGCCCGCTTGGGAGGGCGCAATGCTCTGCGCCTCGGCCGCCCGCCACAGTGAAATGAAGTTGAAGTTCCTCGGGTGGCCCGGTGCCGATTGATCCACGGACCGGCACCAGTCCGCGGCCCGGGGGTTGGGGAACACTGGTTTAGAGGACAGAGGCACAGGCCAACAGGGATACTGGGAGGACTGCTGTGCACCAGGGGGAGGACAGGAGCAGGGAACCGCCTCTCCAGGAAGCACTCTCTGAGATCCTGGGAGCCTACCAACATTCCCAGGACACGATGGGCCAGATCCTAAACAACATGCAGGAGAACAGGAGGCTGCAGGAGGGACAGTATCAGGGGATCAAGGAGGACTTGCAGGCCATTAACAACACCCTAAACTCCATTGCTGGGGTGCTGGCAGACATGGCCAACATCATGAGAAAGGCAACAGCACAACAGCGGGCCCCTGCCACTAGCCAGTCACCTGAACAGCCCTCCACTTCTGCTGCCGCTAGTGGCCAGGAGGCCCCGCCACAGGATAACAGGTCACCAGCACCCCTCCCCCTGCAGAAGGTGAACCACCCCGCAAACGTTCCCTTCGAAAAAAACAGAACCCAGAGACACTTGCCAAAACCACCGCCAGGAAATGAGACTCTCCTGATTGTCCCCCTTGTGTCCCACTCAGTCACCTTGTCCACCTTGAACTGCCATTGCTCCCCTTCCTATGTCCCCATGGACAATGCACCTGTTCTACAAATAGACTGGAAGACTACCCTGGATTGTCCTCCATCATCACCCCATTCCATTGACCCTTCCCCTTTATATACTAGCACAAAAATAAACACCCTTGGATAAAACTTGACTACTAGTTTTTAATTGATTGCAAATGTGTATTCATTGAAACAGCTACAACCATTGCAAATGAACTGTGAGTAGTATGAACATAGAATTAATGACCTGAAGCTGGCTGGTGTAATCACACCAGGAGAATGTTGTCATATCACCAACATCTGCAAAATGAATATCCATAGGTAACAGTAAGTAGGGGAAAGAAGTGGGTATTGCCAGCATGCCAATGCCACATAGAATACACCAATAGTCATAGAAATGTGAAGTTGCACCGTCTCACCTGTGTGTCACTGGAAGTACTGACGTATCACTGATGTTTTGTTGTCCACATCCTCATCCTCTGCCTCCTCATCCTCACTGTCCTTAGGGTCCACTGCTGGCACAGGGGCATCTCCAGTTTCCTCCTCCTGCAGAAGAGGTACATGTCGTCTGTGGGCCAGGTTGTGCAACATGCAGCATGCCACTACTATCTGGCAAACCTTCTTGGGGGAGTAGCACAGGGATCCACCTGTCAGATGAAAGCACCTGAACCTGGCCTTCAGGAGGCCAAAGGTCCTCTCAATTATCCTTCTGGTTCGCCCATGTGCCTCATTATAACGTTCTTCTGCCCTTGTCCTGGCATTCCTCAAAGATGTCAGTAGCCATGATAGGTTTGGGTAACCAGAGTCACCTGCAAATATTGAGGGACAACATTTAGCCACACACTATCCCATATGGCCAACACCATAGGCATACACCAAAATATACTTGGTGGGAACCAAGGCTCACCTATTAGCCACACCCTGTGCCTCTGTAGTTGGGACATCACATTTGGGATGTTGCTATTCCTCAGGACAAAGGCATCATGCACCAACCCTGGATACTTAGCATTGACGTGGGAGATGTACTGGTCTGCCAGGCACACCTTTCTGCACATTCATGGAGTGGAAACTCTTATGATTCCTGTACACCTCTTCATTCTGGCGGGGGGTACAAATGCAATATTTGTTCTATCAGTCGCCCCAATTATATTGGAGATATGTCCCATTGCATAAAACCCTGCCTTCACAGTGGCCAAATCCTCAACCTGGGGGAAAGCAATGTAGCTGCACGTGTGTTTGGTCAGGGCAGACAAGACTCTTGCTAGTACGATTGAGAACATTTGCTGTGACATTCCTGCTGCCAAGCCCACTGTCACTTGGAAAGAACCAGTTGCCAGGAATTGGACAAGAGGGGGATCCCACTGGGCTGACGGATAGCTGATATCAGGTCAGGTTCCAATTGGGCACACAGCTCTGTGATTGTGGCCCTGTCCAGTCTATAGGTGAGTATTATGTGCTTGTCCTCCAGTGTAGCGAAGTCCACCTGGGGCCTTTACACGGGGTATGTCTCCATCTCCTATCCATCCACAGCGGTAGGTATCTAAGGGACACAAGAGTGAGTAGGCTGTCACAAACGGATCGATAGAGCCACAACAACAAGCCACATCGTGCATACGTCTTATGGGACAGCGTAATTTATAAACTATGTGCCTATTTATCCTGTGACGCAGCAATTATCAATAGACCTGTTTACCCCCCTTGAAATGGTGACCGCCTGTCCTGTGTGGAGGGACAGGTGGAAGTGAGGTAATGCCACCGACATTGTGCACATGACGGTAGGTGGTCGTAAACCGGTGTCCTCATTGGATAATATTGGGCCCTAAAGGGAACATTGGCCAATGGGGATCTACGTTGGCAGTGATGGTATGCACCGCCGCAGACGTGACCACCATTTTCTATCTCAATCCTCACTTGTTTCTTGACCTTCCATAGGATAGGAGCTACACTGCATGTGCTACTGTGACCTGTGCCTGGAACCTACTATGGCCCATGTGACAGGGGAAATGGCCCCATCTTTCGCTTCTGAGGAGTTGGAGTGACTGGTGGATGAGGTCATACCCCAGTACGGACTGCTGTATGGGCCTCCAGACCAACAGGTGAGTACACTGTGGGCACGATGCATGTGGCATGAATGCATGAAGTTGTGTGTGACGGTATCGTGCAAGGGGGTGAGTAGATGTCCCCTTGGCGGTGTACATGATGTGTGCTGGGCTATGTGTGTGCCAATGGTGATGCAAACTGGTATGGTGGGCCATGTCTGTGACAGGCTGGACTGTTTGTCTAATGGTGTTCTCCTGTCTCTATTGCCTCTGCAGGTCAGTGCCCATCAAAAGAAAGGAATATGGCAAGCCATCTCCAAGGAGGAGCGGACCCTGGGGCCTATGGCAGGTGGAGAACCCACTGTCGGAAACGGTGGGATGACCTGAGACGCTGGGTACGGAAAACCGTGGAGGCCCAGCTGGGGATGGCCTTCCAACGAGGAAGGGATGCCCGTCGGACCCTGACACCCTCTGATGGTCCGCATACTGGCGGTGGCCTACCCTGAGCTGGATGGGCGCTTGAGGGCATCACAGCAGCTACAAGGGGGTGAGTACAGTGGCTATCATTACAACTTATGGCTGGTGGGGTGGTATTGTGTGTCCTTGGGTGCCCCTAGGCCAGGCCAGAGATAGCATAGGTCCTCTGGTGGCTAAGGGTTTGAATGTAAAATACTGCTTACCTAGCTTGTTAGTATTAACTTCTGGGCAGGGCTGTGTGGGTCCCAGGTTTGCTGCAGTTGGCGGTGTGTGCCCCTCCTCATTCCTTGGTGAGCAACCATTTCTATGGTAGTGCACAGTGAGTAGGCCTGTTCCCTGTGTGTGAGGGTGCTGTGTACACCAACGGTGGTGTTGGAGCAGTCATCGACCGAGTGTATCCTTAGTCTCCCTCCCCCCATTTCTTGTTTTTTTCATCCTGTCCTTATGTGCATTACCATAATCTGGCAGAGGAGCAGAGGCACGGGCGACGGAGGGAGCTGCATCCCACAGGATCCTGGAGGCAGAGACCTCCAATGCCAAGGGAACCAGTAGGACGGAGGGCGAGGGGAGCACCACAGCGGAGACTGAAGGGGACAACACAGACTCTGATACCTCCTCTGATGGGAGCTTCCTGGTGGTGGCGGACACTTCTGTGACCACTCCAGCTGCAGGTACAGCTGCAACCCCCGTACCAGCACCACTCTCCCAGTAGCCCTTCAGCGAGTTGCCCGTGCCCGCTCACCCACGAGGATGGGTATCTTCGTCCCAGGGACCTCAGGCCCTGCCCCATTGAGGCCAGCTGCCCTGAGTAAGGAGGCTATTGACCTCCTGAGATCCATCTATGTAGGGCAATCAACCATAGTTAATGCAATCCAGGGGATGGCAGCCCAGATGCAGCAATACAATGCATTCCTGGAGGGCATTCACGGTGGATTGGCGGCCCAACAGAGATCGATTCAGGCTCTGGCCCCCTCTCAGATGGCAGTTATTGTCCCTGTTTCAACCGTCCCCCCTCCAACTTCCACTTCCCAGTCCCATTCTCCTCAACCCCAACCCATCCCAAACACACAGACAGACGAGCATGCACACAAGACAACACACAAGAGTGGCCCAGGCAAACACAAGCACCACACTTCATCCCACAGGCACTCACACAAACACCATTTATTTGCAGACATGACAACATCCACTGTCTCCACTGTCTCCCCCTCCTCCTCCTCCTCCACCTCCCACCCAGTTACATCCATACTCACACCTGCATGCACTATATCAATATCCACTCCAGCTGCAGGTACAGCTGCAACCCCCGTACCAGCACCACTCTCCCAGTAGCCCTTCAGCGAGTTGCCCGTGCCCGCTCACCCACGAGGATGGGCATCTTCGTCCCAGGGACCTCAGGCCCTGCCTCATTGAGGCCAGCTGCCCTGAGTAAGGAGGCTATTGACCTCCTGAGATCCATCTATGTAGGGCAATCAACCATAGTTAATGCAATCCAGGGGATGGCAGCCCAGATGCAGCAATACGATGCATTCCTGGAGGGCATTCATGGTGGATTGGCGGCCCAACAGAGATCGATTCAGGCTCTGGCCCCCTCTCAGATGGCAGCCATTGTCCCTGTTTCAACCGTCCCCCCTCCAACTTCCTCTTCCCAGTCCCATTCTCCTCAACCCCAACCCATCCCAAACACACAGACAGACGAGCATGCACACAAGACAACACACAAGAGTGGCCCAGGCAAACACAAGCACCACACTTCATCCCACAGGCACTCACACAAACACCATTTATTTGCAGACATGACAACATCCACTGTCTCCACTGTCTCCCCCTCCTCCTCCTCCTCCACCTCCCACCCAGTTACGTCCATACTCACACCTGCATGCACTATATCAATATCCACCACCAGCATCATCACCACACCAAGCAGAACATACAACTCAACTCACTGGCAGACATCTCCACAACATCAATGCACGCGTCCCCTGTGTCCTCCCCCACTGTGTCTGTCCCCCCCAAGGACACAAATGCAAGCACTCAGACACCCAACAGCCATCCACCTCACAACAGCATACAGCCCATGCAGCTGCACCCAAATCCAGCAGACACACACCTCTGACGACCACTCCCTCATCCTCCACTCCCATTGCTCCTCCCTCTTCCCACGCCAACGTACCTGAAAACCTTTTCCTTTCCACAACTGACCTCTTCCCTACCCCTCCCCCCTATCCTGCACGTATGGGCAACATAGCAAGGACCCTAGCCAAACAGTCCAAGGGGACAGTGGTAATACCACCTACTCCTAGTGGTAAGGATAACAGACCAACATTACTGAAGGGGAAGGAGGCAGCAAAACCTGGGATGAAAGGGACGAGTCCGGCACCACCTGGGAAGAAGGGGAAGGAGCCTGCACCAGCTGAGAAAAAGGGGACGGAGCATGCACCACCTGTTTAGAAGGGGAAGGAGCCTGCACCAGCTGGGAAGAAGGGGGAAGGAGCCTGCACCAGCTGGGAAGAAGGGGAAGGAGCCTGCACCACCAGGCAGGGTAAGGGATCCCTAACCCATGACCAGGAGGAGAAGAGGCCCTCTACATCAGCGGAAGCTGTCAGCCAAACATCACCACCACCAGCAGCTGTCACTGGACCCCCACTGTCAGCCGTGTTTTTGCTGCCATCACAGAGTGCAGGGGCTGCCCAGGAGCCTCCCCCAACCACCACCAGCATGCAGCCATCACAGAGTGCAGGGGCTGACCAGGTGCCTCCACCAAACAACACCACAATGCAGCCATCACAGAGTGCAGGGGCTGACCAGGAGCCTCCCACAACCACCACCACAGAGCAGCCATCACCGCCGGCAGACGCCATGTAGTCCACCCTCCAGGGGGTACTGTGTGGGCTACCCCCTCCAGAACCAGTGGGGAAGACACCCACTCGAGAGACTGTGGCCTTGCAGGACAAAGAGCAATGGGCATGTCGCCCCCTCCAGAACCAGTGGGGAAGACACTCACTAGAGAAACTGTGGACTTGCACTCCCTGGGCCAAAGCACTGGGCATGTTGTCCCCTCCAGAACCAGTGTGGAAGACACCCACATGAGAAACTGTGTCCTTGCACTCCCCAGGGCAAAGAACAATGGGCATGTTACCCCCTCCAGAACCAGTAGGGAAGACACCCACTCGAGAAACGGTGGCCTTGCACTCCCCAGGACAAAGCACAGGGCATGTTGCCCTCTCCAGAACCAGTGGGGAAGACACTCACTCGAGAGACTGTGGCCTTGCACTCCCCAGGACAAAGAGCAATGGGCATGTTGGCCCCTCCAGAACCAGTGGGCAAGTCACCCACTTGAGAGACTATGGCCTTGCACTCCCCAGGACAAAGAGAAATGGGCATGTTGCCCCCCCCAGAACCAGTGGTCTTGTCCCCGCATCCGGCTGAGGTACCCTCCCTCCCCCTGAGGTGCCTGCCTATTTGACAACTCTTGTCCCTGCAGTGTTCTATCCAGATTTGGGCAGGATTAAAGTTAGGCCTTGGACTGTGCCCTATGGCCATGTGGGCCCTTTGAACTATGAACTGAGCAGTGCCCCATTTTTATAGAGTTGTACATATCTGTTTCATGGCCAATTAGGATTATAGATTTTGTTGTTGAACTGATTACAATCACTTTCCGCCAGGCTTTTGATGATGTTGGTACCGCCCCGGAAAAGGTGGCGGTTTCCTGTGTCAAAATATGGTGGGTGGTACTTTGTCTTCCGCCTGGCTGTAGGTGGCTACCGTTGTGGTGACTGTTCTTTCCACCCTGGCGGTCAGTGTGGTACATTGGCTGTCTATGGGAGTCATCACCACCATGGTTACCCCCATCCTGTTGGTGGTACTACCGCCACTTTATCACCCACCACTGGGGTCGTAATGAGGGCCTATATATCTTATTTTTTCAGACCCCTTCCTGCATCCTGATCCTATTCTGTTGTACATTTTCAACATCTGTCTTTTTATTCTTTGTATATTTATTATCATATTTCTCCTTCATGTAGTTCTTCTGTCACCGATTTCCACCTAAAATAAATATTGTAATAAATGAATGGCATCTGGTTTGTCTTTGTAATCCAAACGGTGGTGTAACTTTATCCACTAAGCTAGAAATTCTTAACCTGATGTTCTAACCACTAGCTTATAACTTCTTAACCTGATATTACCAGAAATGTGACACTGCCCAATTCAATATCAGGTGATATTCATATTGAAATGTTCAAAAAGCTAAACAGTTACAGGCAGTTCTCTGGGAGTCCAAAGCTCGTCTATATTCTTCTCACAGATGTATGATCTCATGAAAACTGCTTACTTTTGAGGAAACCGCCAAAAACTTAATTTCTCCGACAAAGCGCTGCCTATAATCAAAGAGACCCAGGAACTGCAAAGAGTAATGCTGAATGGCATGTGGTAATGGTGGCTGACTATAATAAAAACTATGACCATCTGCTACTTGTACACTGTCAACTAGATACTCTGCTATCCAGGTAACTGTTAGGATTACTGATCAACCAATAAGCCATTACTGAAAATAGAATTAGTCTCAATTTACTAATTATTACACATAAGGTGCAGCACTCACATTTCACGTACCTCTGTCTTAGGCAACTGTTTTGTATGTAGTTCCAAAGTGGGTGAAAGGCAGAAATTTGACACCATCTAAGCTGCCAAAATAACGAGCTGGCATGAGCTCTGCTAGGCTTCAGTTGATTTGAACTATCATGAGAGGTTTCATATATAATTAACAGAGGAAGGATGCTAGAGGCTTGGTATTGTAGGGATAAGTGCACACCTACCACTTGCAATACACCCCCAATGCAGGGTTATGCCCAGTCAAGGTCCCACAAAGTAGCCCCTGGCTCAACTCCTGGTAGCTTGAAAATGAGCAGTCAGGCTCAACTCTGGAGACAGGTATGTAAGGCATTTAAATACACCAATACAGTAAATAAGTAACACACAACTTAATAAAAATCCCATACCAATTTATAAAAATATAGTACCTATTTTTATCTTTAAAATGACACCAGAGTGACAAAAACCCAATTTATGGAACCAGAGATATGAATTCTTAAAGATTTAAAGTAAAACTAGTGCTTAGAAGCAAATAGCGCTCAAAGGGATGGTTGCACTAGACACAGCCAATAGTTTAGTTTAGTAGTAATAGTAATAGTAATAGTAGTTTAGAATAGTTACCCATCTGCAATTTAACACTTTTACACTTACTTCCAGAACTGTTTCTTGATGCAGGGAGGTGATCCACAACCACAATCCAAGGTTCCAGAATCTCTGAGTTGTTCCTTGGGATTTTGGGACTCCAAACACCAAAATGCATCTGACCAAATCCTTGCAAGTCCACTGGACACAGACTGGGGACTTTTATGAAAGTTATTACAGGGGAGGTCTTTTAACCTGTTGCTTCAGGAAGTCCACTCCTGAGTCCTTTTTCATGCAAGGCAAAATCCTTTGGGCTGTGGTTTCAGTGTGCAACAGGCACAGTGTGCAGGCCTCTGGGTTGCAAATCAGGGTTTCGGCAGGGCAGTCTTTTTTCTTCTTGTGGTTTCACGCAGCAAATCTGAGGTCCAATACAGATCAGCCACTTTTATTCAATCTTCCTGGGGGGACAGTCAGTGAGCATCCTTGTCCATTGGTCAATTGAACTGCAGGGTGCACCCCAGAAGTCCGACAACTTCCTCCAAAGTGTGGCATCTTCTTGTTCCATAAAACATTGTATTTTAACATTCCAAGATGGATTATTTTCCTCCAGAGGAATATGATCTGGCTAAACTAATCCCCTGGTGGAGCTCATCACATTTGCAAATTCCTTTCCTAAGCACACTGTTAAAAATGGTGTCTTTGGTTTAGAAAAATATATATTATTTATCTTATAAGATGCAGGTCAAAACGATTAAAATGCAATAAGTAGATGTTGAGTTATCACTGTAAAAGTGATGTAAAGTGTCTTAAGTCTTTGCAAAACAAGTAACTGTCTCTTCAAAACAATAAAGGTCTCTTGCAAGCACAAAGTACTTGGTTTGCGTTCAAAATCTCCACAAAGGACCGCAGAGGAGGCTATGCGTGGAAAATGGGGAGAAGTGCGTCGGTTTCACACCTTCCCACACTTGAATCGTTATTTTTCACGCACGGGTAGGCTTTGCATAGATTTCCGGCGCGCAGGCTTGGTTCCTCTTTGGGTTGTGGGGTTTTCTGGTGCCCTGGGGTCTGTACATGGAATCCTGGGCTTGCGGAGCGCAGTCACAAGCACTGCTTCGATTCAGTGGGCGTTGCGTGAAATTTTCTCCCTTACGGCAGGCACTGCGTAATTTCCTCTCTGGAAGTCGGGCTGCGTCTTTCCGGGTCGGCTGTGTGTCGATCCGGTGGGCTGTGCATTGAAGATCAGGTCGCAACGCAGGTGCCGCGTTGATCTTCTCCTTGCGAAGACGTGCTGGATCGTTCCGGTTCGGTGTGTAGTGAATTTCTCACTGCCGGGCAGGCTGTGCATCATTTTTAGAAGGCTGTGCATCGAATTTTCGCCGCACAAGGAGTCCAGTTGCATGAGTGAAGTCTTTTTGGTTCTGAGACTTCAGGGAACAGGAGGCAAGCTCTATCCAAGCCCTTGGAGAGCAGATGTCAGCAGAGCCAGGGAGCAGCAAGGCAGCTGGCCAACAGCAAGGCAGCAGTCCTTGTCAGAAAAACAGTCCCAGTGAGTGCTTTGGGCAGCCAGGTAGTTCCTCTTGGCAGGTCTGGTTCAGGGATTCTTCACCAGCAGGTTTCTTGTCCAGAAGTGTCTGTGAGGTAGAGTGTCTACCCCAAGAGTGTCTAAAGTCTGTGGTTTTGGGTCCTCTTCTTATACCCATTTTGGCCTTTGAAGTAGGAAAAGGAAAGTCTCACTTGATTGTGAAATCCTGCCTTGCTCCGGCAAGGCCTCAGACACACACCAGGGGGTTGGAGTCTGCATTGTGTGTGGGCAGGCACAGCCCTTTCAGGTGCGAGTGACCACTCCTCCCCTCCCTCCTAGCACAGATGGCTCTTCAGAATATGCAGGCTACACCCACTGTCTGGAGAGAGGTGCAAACAGCCCAACTGTCAAACTAACCCAGATAGGGAATCCACAAACAGGCAGAGTCACAAAAATGGTTCAAGCAAGAAAATGCCCACTTTCTTAAAGTGGCATTTTCAAACACACAATCTCAAAACCAACTTTACTAAAATATGTATTTTTAAATTGTGAGTTCAGATGTCCCAAATTCCACATGTCTATCTGCTCCCAAAGGGAAGCTACACTTTAATCATGTTTAAAGGCAGCCCCCAGGTTAACGTATGAGAGAGATAGGCCTTGCAACAGTGAAAACCGCATTTGGCAGTATTTCACTGTCAGGACATATAAAACACATTAGTATATGTCCTTCCTTAACCATACACTACACCTTGCCCATGGGGCTACCTAGGGCCTACCTTAGGGGTGTCTTATATGTAGGTAAAAGGGAAGGGTTAGGCCTGGCAAGTGGGGACACTTGCCAAGTCAAATCTACAGTTAAAACTGCACACACAGACACTGCAGTGTTAGGTCTGAGACATGATTACAGTGCTACTTATGTGGTTGGCACAATCAGTGCTACAGGCCCACTAGTAGCATTTGATTTACAGTGCACTTTACTAGGGACTTACTAGTAAATCAAATATGCCAATCGTGGATAAACTAGTTAATAGTACAATTTACACAGAGAGCATATGCACTTTAGCACTGGTTAGCAGTGGGAAAGTGCTTAGAGTTCAAAAGCCAACAAAAACAGGTCAGAAAAAGTAGGAGGAAGGAGGCAAAAGGTTTGGGGATGACACTGTCAAAAGGACCAGGTCCAACATGACCCACCACCAGCCTAAAGCCAGGGGAGAACAATCACTATCCTGATGTGCTTCCCTGATTGAGGTAATAGAACAGGGACCCAAACCCACAACAGCAGTGGCATCTTCCAGTTCTACGCCTTCCTGACTCCAGTTGGATCCCTCTGTCCATACTATCAGGGCCCACTAAGCTAACCCATGGTGAACCTTTCTCCTCACCTGAGGATACCATCTGTGCAGCACCTAACTTTACTTTGCTCAAGATGTATCCCAGGGGCCAGATACTACCACCAGGGCCAACACAGTGGTGTTGCCCACTCCACCCCCGGGGTGTGACTCTTGCCCCCCCCCAGGGGTAACTCTGTCCACCAGGACAGCAAGCCACAGTGGCCAGTGACAGCTGTCAGGGATGAGAGCTAGGTCGCAGGCCTCTCAAAGCTCTCTAGCCACTGTGTCTGTAGAGAGTGGGGTGCGGTAGCCCCAGGTGCTGGGCACCCTTTGACAACTCTCCCTTCCACCAGGTCCGGTTTGACAGCCTGGCCCTGGTCCTCCCCTCTGGGCTCTGTACCCTCCCTCCTGAAGTGGCACCCCCAAAGTCCAACATTGTCAGGGTGCTTATAGAAGCAGCCCTGCAGAAGTCTTCCACCAGTACAGGGATGTTAACCTGTAACTGGTCTTCCCCTCTGGGTCTATGTATCATCCCTCCTGGAGCGGAACCCCTAGAGTTGAAAATGGTCAGGGTGCTTATAGAAGCAGTCCTACACAATTCTCCAACCAGTGCAGGGATGTTAACCTGCAACTGGTCTTCCAACCTGGGGTCTGTACCATCAGGTTGGACTAGGGCCAGGGGTGAGGCTTGCCTCCCCCTGCCCTCCCTTCTGGGGTCTGGCACAGCCCTACTAGGAGTGCCCCCCCCAGAAGACAACATGGTAGGGGCACTGTTAACAGTAGCCCCTTCTTGCAGGTCAGGGGTACACCTTGAACCTGGCCTTCCAGTCCAAAGTCTGTACCCTCAGACTGGACCACTGCCTGGCAAACCAAGACTTTCTGGGGGGCACACCTACCCTCCACCAGGTCAGAGTTTACCCTCTGAACCTGGTCCATCAACCAAGAGTCACCACCCTGAGGTTGAACCACTGTCTGGCACACCAGGACGTCTTGGGGTGCACACTGACCCCCCACCAGGCCAGAGTTTAACCCCTGAACCTGGTCATCCAACCCAGAGTCACCACCCTGAGGTTGAACTATTGCCTGGCATGGCAGGACTTCCTGGGGGCACACTCACCCCCCACAAAGGACACACCGTCCCCAAGGGCCACACAAGAGTCTGGCGAGTTCAGGTCTCCTGACCCCTGCCCATCTGGCAGAGTCTGGATCCTCCCCAAACCAGACATGATCTCACCTAGGTCATTCCTGGGGGGCTCTGCTCTCAGAGCTGACCCCTGACCCTCCAGGTCCTCCACTGGGGTCGGCAGCCCCCTCTCAACCCTCTGTCCGGACTTCTGAACCCCCTCACTAGGAGTGATACTGCTAGACACCAGAACTGGTGGGATGCCGGCTTCAGCCACCTCCACACCCAAGTTCTTCAGACACTGTGGGTCTCCCTCAACAGGTGGCCCTTTGGTACAGGCTAGGCTCCTCTCCTGGCATTCCCTCATGGAAGCCTCCAGGACCTGGGACCACATCTCGGGCACCCTGGGCCTCAGCCTATCCTCATTCCCTCTCCTCTGAGACTGGACATGGGGTCCCTCACCCATCCCACTACACTGGTACCTACCTAGGACACTGAAATCCTTTCACACCTCACCTGGTTGGAAAGCACCTAGACCACTCCCTTCAGGAGCACCACCAAATGCCTCTACAGACTCTCTGGTACTCACCCAGAAGTCTGCCTCCATTGTAAGCTCCCTGGGGTCAGAGAACTCACACTCCACCTGGTGTTGGCGTAGCTCTGGAAAATAAAGACTAGACACATGCTCTCCAGCAATTACATCACTCAGCCCCTCACATGGATTAACCAAAGTACCCTTCATCCAACTATCCAGTGACTCAGCCTTGAAAAAGCACTCCACATCACCCTCCTGAGACTGGTGAGACAGTATCTGACTGTCCCTGATACTCAACCCACACTCTTCTGGGATGTCTCCACACTCCATAACCAGGACCTCCACCAGGGGGGAACCCTTCTCCCTGTCACTCTCCTCTAGAGCCAGTAAAGTGTCCCTCCCCCCAGTAGGAATATGACTCCCTGTGCCAGTTCCCCAATCCTCCTCAGGGACCCCGTGCATAATGGGAACTACCTCAAACTCCTGAAACCTCCTGGTGTGTGTCAACTCCCTTCTTCAAGTAGGGCACCATATCTCTGGGCATTTGCACATCTTAAGCAGTACTGGATACAAGACTTTTGCTGCCACCATCTGAACTTGACTCAGCCCTTATGGCTTCCAGTTTCAGCTCTTCAGAGCTAAGCTCCTGAGCTGCAATCTCTGCCTCAGCCCTCTCAATCTCATCATCTCGCTCCTTCAGCCTCCGCTCCTGAGCTATAAGCCATTCATCTCACACTGGTTCTCTTTCCTCATCCGAGTAGTACTCCTCCTCATAACCCTTCTCAGGGCTATTACTCCTTTTGTTCTTTGCTGCCTGTTCCTCTGTCCATTGTGCTTCGCCCCAGGCTACAAAGATATCCAGAAGTTTCATCTTAGTGGATCTCCTTGACATAGCCAACCCCCTTTCTCTGCAAGGCACCCTCAGCTCAGCCTTGGTGAGGAATTCAACAGGGACAAGGTTTGACTCATTGTAGTTTCTGTGAAGCTGGGATCTATTCCCAGTCTGGTAAGGTATCACAGGCAAAACCCAAAACCAAAGTCCAAAAAATATCAACAATATATCCAGGACATCAGAGAACCAAAAGCAAAAAGATGAAAAATCAAGTTGACCTTCAATTGTGGGTAGGTAGTGAAATACATAGCTACTGTATGTCACTGCACAAATGCAAGCCCTATCCTCACCGCTGATCACCAACGTTAGAAATGGTTTTTTTGCTTGGCAGTCAGGTTACCCCCTATCCTAGCAAGTTCCCTCACTCTAGTCAGGGTAAGTCACAAGAAATCCAAATTATCCTTTGCCCACCCTCTGGTAACTTGGCACTGAGCAGTCAGGCTTAACTTAGAAGGCAATACGTAAAGTATTTGTGCAATAAATCATACAACAACACCATAGAGCACCACAAAAATACACCACACAGTTTTCAGAAAACTATATGATATTTATCTTATAAGATGCAGGTCAAAACGATTAAAATGCAATAAGTAGATGTTGAGTTATCACTGTAAAAGTGATATAAAGTGTCTTAAATCTTTGCAAACCAAGTAATTGTCTCTTAAACTTAAAAACAATAAAGTTTTCTTGCAAGCACAAAGTACCTGGTTAGCGTTCAAAATCTCCGCAAAGGACCGCAGAGGAGGCTATGCGTGGAAAACAGGGAGGAGTGGGTCAGTTTCGCCCCTTCGCACACCGACTTGCATTGTTATTTTTCACACACAGGAAGGCTTTGAGTCAATTTCTGGCACGTGGACTTGGTTCTTCTTCAGGTTGAGGGGTTTTCTGGTGCCCTGGGGTCTGTGCATGGAATCTTGGGCTTGCGGAGCGCAGTCACAAGCGCAGCGTGATCCAGTGAGCGTTGCGTGGAATTTTCTCCCACATGGCAGGCGCTGCATTGATTCCTCTCTGGAAGTCGGGCTGCGTCGTCCCGGGTCAGCTGTGCGTCGATCCGGTGGGCTTTGCATTGAAGTTCCGGTCACAACGCAGGTGCCGCGTTGATCTTCTCCTTGCGAAGTTGCACTGCATCGTTCTGGTTGGACGTGCAGTGAATTTCTCACTGCCGGGCAGGCTGTGCGTCATTTTTAGCAGGCTGTGCATCGAATTTTCACTGCAAAAGGAGTCCAGTTGCAGGAGTGAAGTATTTTTGGTCCAGAGACTTCAGGGAACAGGAGGCAAGCTCTATCCAAGCCCTTGGAGAGCACTTCTCAGCACAGCCAGGGAGCAGCAAGGCAGCAGGCCAACAGCAAGGCAGCAGGCCAACAGCAAGGCAGCAGTCCTTGTCAGAAAAGCAGTCCCAGTGAGTGCTTTGGGCAGCCAGGTAGTTCATCTTGGCAGGTCTGGTGCAGGGATTCTTCACCAGCAGGTTTCTTGTCCAGAAGTGTCTGTGAGGTAGAGTATCTACCCCAAGAGGTGTCTAAAGTCTGTGGTTTGGGATCCTCTTCTTATACCCATTTTGGCCTTTGAAGTAGTAAAAGGAAAGTCTCACTTGATTGTGAAATCCTGCCCTGCCCGGCAAGGCCTCACACACACACCAGGGGGTTGGAGTCTGCATTGTGTGTGGGCAGGCATAGGCCTTTCAGGTGCGAGTGACCTCTCCTCCCTCCTAGCACAGATGGCTCATCAGAATATGCAGGCTACACCCCAGCCCCCTTTGTATCACTGTCTGGAGAGAGGTGCAAACAGCCCAAATGTCAAACCAACCCAGACACGGAATCCACAAACAGGTAGAGTCACAAAAATGGGTCAAGCGAGAAAATGCCCACTTTCTAAAAGTGGCATTTTCAAACACACAATCTCAAAACCAACTTTACTAAAAGTTGTATTTTTAAATTGTGAGTTCAGAGGTCCCATATTCCAAATGTCTATCTGCTCCCAAAGGGAAGCTACACTTTAATCATGTTTAAAGGCAGCCCCCAGGTTAACCTATGAAAGAGATGGGGCTTGCAACATTGAAAACCGAATTTGGCAGTATTTCACTGTCAGGACATATAAAACATATTAGTAGATGTCCTTCCTTAACCGTACACTGCACCTTGCCCAGGGGGCTACCTAGGGCCTACCTTAGGGGTGTCTTATATGTAGGAAAAGGGAAGGGTTAGGCCTGGCAATTGGGGACACTTGCCAAGTCAAATTTACAGTTTAAAACTGCACACACAGACACTGCAGTGGCAGGTCTGAGACATGATTACAGTGCTACTTATGTGGTTGGCACAATCAGTGCTGCAGGCCCACTAGTAGCATTTCATTTACAGGTGCTGGGCACCTCTAGTGCACTTTACTAGGGACTTACCAGTAAATCAAATATGCCAATCATGGATAAACCAATTAAAAGTACAATTTACACAGAGACCATATGCACTTTAGCACTGGTTAGCAGTGGTAAAGTGCTCAGAGTTCAAAAGCCAACAAAAGCAGGTCAGGATAAATAGGAGGAAGGAGGCAAAAAGTTTGGGTTGACCCTGTAAAAAGGGCCAGGTCCAACACACACCATCTATCTGTGGGATACAGGGATGAGAGGGCAGTCCTGGCTGCATTCATTTCTGACTGGTAGCCTTTTGAAGCCTCAGCTTGATTCACCCAAACCCCTTCCTGCCCTTGCTTCACCATCTGCCTTCTCCCTATATCAGATAACCTCTGTTTAGTGCATGCCACTTGTCACTTCATCAAAGCAGTCTCAAGTCATGCCCTAAGATATCTATAACTTGTGCGCCGCCATGCAGTTTTTTCAGCAAAAACATTACAGCAAATATTAGATCGATATTATCAATGATGTTATCAAAGATGTTGTGAGTGCCGTAATATGTGAAGTAAATAGCAGTGCATGGCGAGGGCACAAGTTATAGTTTCCTTAGGGCACAAGCTGTGAGTGGCGGGAGTTAGCTGTGGCCTCTATGGGAGTGAGAATAGGTGTGAAAGGGTGTACCTGGGTTGAGAGTGGATGTCAGATTGTCTGTCTGGGTGTGAGAGTGTGTACATCAGTGGTTTAGTGAGTGCGTTTGTGTGTGCGTGTGTCTGGGAGTGGGTGCATGAGAGTGTCAGTGGGTCTGTCAGTGGGAGTGGGTGTGTGACAGTCTGAGTGGGTCTGTGAGTAGGTGCGTGAGGGTCTGATTGGGGCTGTGAATGGGTGCACGAGGGTCTGAGTAGGTCTGTGAGAGGTTGTGTGAGTGTCTGAGTGGGTCTGTGAGTGGGTGTGTAAATTCTGAGTGGGTGTGTGAGTGGGAAATAGATTGAAAGAGATAGAGAGAGAGAGACAGTTTGTGAGCGGGAGAGAGACAGAGAGTTTTTTATGCTTTGATATATGACATACTTAAAATGAGATATTTCTGTACAAATTAAAAAGAAAAATGTATTTGTCATTTGAAAAGAGTAAGATTACCTTTCAGTATGAGCCTTAAAGATTTGTAGTAAAAAAAAAGAGGGAAACAAGTCCAGTTGGACTCGAACCCTCAACACTCAGAGTGAAAGTCAGTGACCTTCACACTGAGCTATTCATTTCTTTTTTTGTGCTATTTTTTCTTAGTCTTTTATTTTTATATATATATATATATATATATATATATATATATATATATATATATATATATATATATATATATATATATATATATATATATATATATATATATATATATATATATATACATATATTTTTTTTTAAATTCTAAAACAAGCCCTTTATGGGCTATCTGGTACCACGTGAGAAGCCTCAAGGCCTGCCCAGTGGTCCCATTGCTTCAGCAATCACGGAGCTGCTTTAAGCAGCAGCTGAGTAGTTGCTGAAGCAAACCTTTCATCTCTGTTCTCTGCACGCATACCTTGGCAGGTCCTGCTGTCAAAAAACGGAGTGTTTTCTGTGACTTGGCTGTAGATGTAAAGCACAAGCCACAGCAAACAGCTATGTCAGGGAGGTGGGCACCCCAGGACATAGCAGGAGCCGGACCCGGGGGTGGCGGTCCCCAGGGCCATCAGTGGCTTCTTGAGGGGGGCCGCGCAGCTCCCCTCCAAATTTGAAGCAGCCCCTGGGAGGTGGTGATCTCTGGGGTTAAGAGGGGGTCCAAAACAGACACGCTGTAATTATTTCTAATATAGCCCAAGGGAGACAGTGGTCCCCGGGTCTGTGGGGGAGGCCATCATGCCTCCCCCACAGTAGAAAGGTATTTTTGGCACTAGGGTCATGGTTCCCTGGGTGTAAGGGGCTGTGCATCCCCCCTCATATATCATTATAGCCCTGTGGAGGTGGTGGCCTTCGGGTCTCCCCCACAATGGAGTGGAGAAGTGTGGCACAATGGTTAGAGTGGCAGACTCTGAAGCAGAGATCTGGCTCAAGACCAGGGTTCAAATCCCGCTTCGGCAGGTCTTGGGCTCAATTCCCTTGGACCAGATAATTCTCGCCTCGGTGCCTCATCTAACTAATGGGTCCAACTCTGGGCAATAGCTTGCTTAATCTCCACAACGGCCCCAACAGTGCTTGGATGCCTTGCTTCACCCTGGGTGTGCCCAGGAGTGGGCACCTCACAGGGAAAAGCCAGGAGGGGTTCCATAGTGGTATGAGTACAGCGCCTTGAGACCCTAACAGGTGAGTAGTGCGCTATGCAAGTGCACAGTTTACAATGGAAAAGCATCTTTGACCTGAGGCTGTGGTCCCTGTAGTGTGGGCTGCACGGCCCCCACTCCTATAGCATTATAGCCCCGGGGAGGTAAAGGTTCCTGGGGCATTGGGGGGTCCAGGAGGTCCCCCCATTAAAAAGAAAAGAGTTCCCCAGGAACCTGGACCACCCGGCTGCTTATTTAAAAACAAGTGCGGGAACCTGTGCATATTTTTTAAAACATTCTTTACAGTGGACTCGCGATCCCATTGCAAATTCACAGTAAAACCTTTTAGCCCTGGGACCCCAGCACCAGAGCTAAGGTGTCAGGGTGCACATACCCTGTCCCCTTTTGTATTTTTTATTCTTTTTTTTTTGGGACTTGGCTTCAGCCAAGTCCCAAGATGGCTGCCAAAGCTTGTGGAAGTGTTGGCAGGCGATCCGATCTCAGCACAAGATCTAGAGGGGTCGCATATCCTTCACGTCCCTTGATAAAGAAATGTGGATTTCCTTTCATTTCTATAAAACTACTAAATGGATTTACACCAAAACAAAAAAAAGTTGCTTTCTGGACCAGGGCACACCTTTCTGCCAAATATGGTGTAATTCCTTCCAGTAGTTTTGGCACTATCACTGTTAAATTTTTCCTATGGAAAAATGAATGGGGGAAAAAGTGTTTTTTTTCTCAAACCCCCTGGACGGCTCACCCCAAAACCTTCCAGACAGCAACTTATGTGACGGGCAAATTTTTTGGGAAAGTTTTGTGAAGAGCCATCAAGTGGCGGCAAAGATATAGACGAATAAACAAACACTTTTCGTATAGAAACTAGGGGCCAGATGTAGCAAAATAGCAAATTGCGACTTGCAATTTGCGAGTCCGTGCGACTCGCAAATTGCAAGTTGCAATTTGCTAGGCAGAAAGGTGTCTCAGACACCTTCTGCAACTCGCAATGGGGTCGCAAAGACCCACCTCATTAAAATTAATGAGGTGGGTCGCAGTTTGCGACCCCATTGCGAGTATGGGCACTCACGGGGATGGTGGCCTGCTGGAGTCAGCAGACCACCATGTCCGTGACTGCTTTTTAATAACGCAGTTTTTTTTTTCCATCTGCAGCCCGTTTTTCTTAAAGGAAAACGAGCTGCACTTGGAAAAAAAAACCGAAACCTTTAGTTTCGTTTTTTTTCCATTCACAAAGGGGAAGGGGACCCATGGGGACCCCTTCCCGTTTGCGACTGGGTTACCATCCACTTCAAGTGGATGGTAACTGCGATTTCATTTGCGACCGCGAAAGCGGTCGCAAATTAAATTGCATTGCATTGCGAGACGCAAATAGGAAGGGAACACCCCTTCCTATTTGCGAGTCGGAAATGCATTTTGCGAGTCGGTTCCGACTCGCAAAATGCATTTCTGCATAGCAGAGAGGCTTTTGGGCCTCGCAAACGGCGTTTTTCGCCGTTTACGAGGCGCAAACCCTTTGCTACATCTGGCCCCTAGTCCTAACTATAACTACCTAGTGGTGACCGCCAGTAGGTAATATAGATAGATAGATATATAGATAGTTAGATAGATAGATAGATAGATAGATAGATAGATAGATAGATAGATAGATAGATAGATAGATAGATAGATGGATAGATAGATGGATAGATAGATAGATAGATAGATAGATAGATAGATAGATAGATAGATAGATAGATAGATAGATATTTGCCTCTTACAGTAAGTAGTGAGACAAGGAAAGAAATGAGGAGGTAATGGTTTGATTACTTATCAGTAATCTTTATTACTCCGATTCTGCCTTCCTCGTCCCTATACTTTAAGCTCTCCGCCCCCACCCTGTCTCCTTCATCAGCTTCTACTCAAGTGCTTGGTAAGAAACAGGAATTGTTGATTGGGAGTAGGTTCTTTATGGGTAAAGTCTCTACCTGGGTGATAGAAACAAAAACAGCTTGGGAAGTGGTGGAATGGAAGAAGGGAATGGGCACATTCACTCCTACAGTAAGCAGTGGGACAAGGAAGGAAATAAGGAGGTGATAATGAGAACTTGTCATCATGTAACCTCCTGCACGATCAACGTGCAAATTTTTCGACATTTCTTGTGACAATATTTTCTAAATCCACCCCTCACATCAGTTTTTACACTACATTCCTCACATTGGTGAATGCAGAATGAAAGAATTGCGGAGACGTAACTGTATACATGTAAAGAGAGGCTCGAACCACAATGATGATTTACGCAGGTCATGGTCAGCTTCTTCCAATAAAAAAAAAAACCTCTTGGGCCATGATTATAAAAGACCTATTGAGTTTGACTAACCTGGCATACAGGGCCCACTGGAATTCTAAATTTAGCAGGAGCATTGCTGGTAGGAGGTCTTCCACAATTAAAAAATTAGAGCTAGCTCCTGAAGGACTTGAAATCTCATTGATACTGTCATTTTTCTGGAAAAAATGGACATCTGATACAGGGAAAGCAAAGCCACTGCCAAAGAATCTTATCTAACTGAAGACCACAGCAAGCTGCATTGTAGTTCATTGATGGTTCTTTGCAACAGCAATTGTCATAGCTGTAGCTTACTCAGTTAATCCCTTACCCAGTGACCTACATCCGTCTAAATTTCCCTTGAACTGAATGGATTACAGCAAGCCCATCTGCCAATAGAGTGCCTACAGGTAGGAGCACGAGGGATTCTATTAACTATTGAATTCCTCCCACATTCTTGAAAAAGAATGGGATAATACCCAGGCACCACATTCTATTTTCGTATTTTTCAGAGCTAATGTGAAAGTGGGTTAGAAGTGAAGTTGCTAGGAAACCGGTGTCAAGCTTGGTAACAGTAGTCAAGGGTTTGTGCAGAAGTGTGGCATGTGAAAGGCTGCTAACTGTTAGTTAGGTAATAGTCTCCGTGTTTGTGCTATCCCATGGAGAGATCCTTTTTAAATTATGGATATTAATTGAGCCATTGTACTCTGCTGCACGTCTGCTGTTACTTACTTAACTTGTCCAATCAATATTCTACATGCACGCAGAAACATCTGGACTACTTTAGTGGCAAAAACAGACTAGGCAGATTCAACACATTTGGTATAAATGTTCTAATTGTAAAAACAAATGCAAAAACGTGATAACGTTTTTCTGGCCCTACTAGAGCTTTTTCATGGATACCGATATACCCAATCATTCAATTGCAACAATCCAATTTCTAAAAGTAAAATTTATTTTAGGGGTTCCTTTTTGCTTTCTAGAATTCTGACACTTTCCATTCAAACATCAGCCTTCCAAGCTAGTCAAAGTTTTTTTCGTTTATCAAATTTGGGGAGGAGCGCTTAAAAATTACAGCCAGATGTCTGTGCGACAAAGTGAATTTACAGAGTAGCAAACTTGAAATAACAAAGTCTGCCTGCTCTGAAAAAAATATTTTCACATGCATTTGCAAAGGAGAAGGGGTCCCATGGGGACATCTTCCTGTTTGTGAATAGGTTAGCACCAATTTGGAATTGGTGCTAACTGCGATTGTTTTGGAGCCGCATTCACGGTCACAAAACAATCATACATCTCACTGCGACTCGCAATTAGGAAGGGAATGCCCCTTCCTAATTGCGACTCGTAAACCCTTTTTGTGATTCGGTAAAGAGATTACTGAATTGCAAAATTGAGTTTGTGCACCGCCAAATGCTTTTTTCTGCGAATCGGGCCATTTACAACGAGAAGAAAGCTATGTGCATGTTGCCCATGATGCCCTGATTTGCCCATTCCCCATCTCTTGCATTGACTTACTACCTTTAAGCCCATGCCACAGGAGAATCCTTTTTCGGACAGTTGTCCATTTAATTCATGTCACCATCTGGACAGGGTGAAGGTACTCTGGAAAGTGGTGACCTTTCCTCATCAATCTCAAGTAAAGCACCATGTATTCAAAGAAGTGATAGCTGGGGGCATTTGAAAGTGGTGGTGCTTAAAAGTTGGGTATGACTTTTATGTAGCAAGTGAAGCATGCATGCTCGATGGACGAATGTAGGGCTCAGGAGAGGGGCTTCTCTCCCTGAGAAAATTGGAAAACATTGGTGCATTTTAAAACAAATTAAAAAAAAAAAACATTTAGTGAGAGAGCAAGAAGGCTTCTAAAGCATAATGTGAACATGTAGCTATAAGATATTTAAACACATTAAAAAACTGCCCCATATCTTACTGAATTAATATGTTCAACAGTGTTAGAGCTGGCATTCTTGGTTTGGTTTCCCCTGTCTTTTTTACTCTGCTTCCTATGTTTTGACTGTGTGCTGGGCTTTGTTTTTGGCTGGTTTTGGTACTGTGGGCACTTTACCACTGCTGACCAGTGCTAAAGTGCAAGTGATCTCTGTGTAAACTGCATGTGTAATTGGCTTTTCCATGATTGGCATATTTTATTTACTAGTAAGTCCCTAGTAAAATGCACTAGAGGTGCCCAGTTCCTGTAAATCAAATGCTACTAGTGGGTCTGCAGCACTGATTGTGCCACCCACGAGTAGCCCTGTAAACATAGCTCACACCTGCCACTCCAGTGTCTGTGTGTGCAGTTTTCAACTGCAAATTCGACCTGGCAAGTATACCTACTTGCCAAGCCCAAACCTTCCCTTTTTGTACATGTAGGCACCTCTAAGGTAGGCCTTAGGTAGCCCCATGGGCAAGATGGAGTGTATGTTAAAGGTGGGACATGTGCTGATGTGTTTTACATGCCCGGACAGTGAAATACTGCCAAATTCGTTTTTCACTGTTGTAAGGCCTATTTCTCTTATAGGTTAACATGGGGACTGGCTTTAATTATCTTTGAAGTGCAGTTTCCGATTGGGAGTAGATAGATCTGGAGCTTGGGGTCTCTGAACTGAGAATCGAAAAATACACTTTTGATAAAGTTGGATTTTAGATTGTCAGTTTGAAAATGCCACTTTTAGAAAGTGGGCATTTTCTTGTTTAACCATTCTGTGCCTCTGCCTGCTTGTGTATTCCATGCATGGGTCAGACTGACAGTTGGGCTGTTGTGAATTCCCTCTAGACAGTGACACAAAGGGAGCTAGGGTGTAGCCTGCATATCCTGATGAGTCTCCTGTTCTAGAGTGGGGAGGGAGGAGCTGACACTTACACCTGAAAGGTATGTGCCTGCCCTCACACAATGTAGTCTCCTACCCTCAAGTGTATGTCTGGGGCTATTCCTGGGCAGGACAGGATCTTGTGAACAACAGAGACTTTCCTTTGAAGTTTGTCTACTTCAAAGGTAGAAGGGGTATAAGTAGTGGACCCAAAACCTCCTATTTCTAGAGCTCAGAGAATGACGCATTGCCTACTTGACCGTAAAAGAAACGATGCACTGCCTCATTTGCGAGTAAGGATTCGACACATCGCTAACTTTTCGGAGGCATGCCTCACCCGTGCAGTTTTTATTTTGTATGCTTTTTGGGGGTATTTCTATTTTTGGCACAAACCAGGTACGTTGTGTAACATCAACACACACATCCATTCTGACTCTTTTTAATTTAAAAATTCATAACTTTACTTGTGTATGTTGGATTTTTGTCATTTTGGTCTTGTTTGATTTAGATAAAAATTGGCTCTTTTTCTAAATTGGTACGGCATCCATTTTGTAGTGTTTTCAGTTTTCACTGAGTTACTGTATGTTGTGGCACAAATACTTTACACATTGCCTTTGAGATAAGCCTGACTGCTTGTGCTAAGCAACCAAGCGTGTGAGCAGGGGATATCGGAAGTGTGTATCTCCTTTGCCCTGACCAGAGTGAGGGCCCCTGCTTGGACAGAGTGCAAACTGACTGCAATCCAGAGAACCCATTTCTAACAAACAGTTACCATAGCATGAAAATGATATAGTGCGATAACATCAGACCCTTTAAAGTGTGTGCTTGCCCATTGTCTTGTGGCATCGACTTAGGAAGAAAATGCTTTAACCAGGTTTGGAGAAGCACCCACAGCTCAAAGTTGTAGTCAATCATATAGAAATATGGGCAGATACGGTGAGAAGAAAAAAGTGGGAGTCTCTAACGGGGGCATGGCTTAAACTTGTAAAGTAAATTTCTGTGATTCCCATAATGTGCTACCCAACTTATTATTTTGGTTTCTCCCTGAGCTTTCTGTTATTGCAACCAGATATATAACACAACTGCTACACACTTAAAGCTCTCCAGAACTATTGGCTTTGTCAATGGTTGTTGGCACTTTAAGATAAATAAGTCGCAAAAGTGATTGTGCTATATTGAACATGTTTTAATTGTGCAATTGTGAGACTGAGGTTTAAATAATTGAGGCCTGTGGTTAAAGTATTGATATTCAGTTATGTGCAATTTGTGTTAGACATGCATGCCTTTTTTGTCTCCACATCTCATCCATATGGATATCTTAAACCTCTTCTGTTCTTCTTCAGAATCATCTTTTGGCTCTTTCCTGAATGCACTTCCTCGTATCGCCACTTCACTGGCCTCAAACATAAGCTGCACTGACACATGTAAGCACACAATTTTTTTACTTTCACCTTGACAATATTTTGACAGCTGTGTACCTCCTTTGCACACATTTACCCAGCATTTCAATCTCAGCTGTAAATACATGACCATTGCTCTATGTGATCTGCAGAGAGGTCAACCCACTGACAGGGACTGTGAGAATCTTGCAGTGCCTTCAACCGCAGCAATAGAGCTCTCAATCACGGCCTGTCATAAAAACCTGGTGCAACACAGATCAAAGTATGCACTACACAAGAGAAATAAGATACAGGAAAAGAACACAGAAACAACATGATGGAAATAGCTAGCACTCTTAGGGAATGCAAGATTTATTAAAACGTGTAATAGAAACAGGAACTAAATCACTGACATGCATTAATTTAACGTTTTTATCAATCATTGTTCTGAGAAAAATCTGTGTTTTTGGCATTAAGATTAAGGGCATGGTTCCACTGCCCAACAGGGACCCATTTTAATGTATGTTTTAATGCCATAAAGATCCCCTAAACTACACAAACACAAACATCTGGCAATAGCATGCTGCAGCATCTGTCTTTAAAACCAAAGAATGTCAAGAGTGGGGATAAAACATTTTAGAATCATTGTGCTGATCATTCTCAATAAACCAGGACCTTAGTAAGCACCATGTTTTTGCACCATCTTCTAGGCATGCACACTCATAGCATTTGATTTTTTCTAAATACATTTTTCTGGTATTCTACAAATCAGGACACTATATGCAAATATTTCTCCATTTCTCCAAGGAACAAAAGTCCTGGATGACTTTGGATCATATTCGCCAGGAAACAAATGACAAACAGCTCCACTTCTAAAGAAACCAGCAACCTCAGACATGGCCTGAGGTGTCACAGTGGGGGAGTTCAGCATGACCAGGTGTCTCAGCACAATATACCTATCACAAGTTTAGCATTAACACTTACTGTTACTTAGGACAAGGTGGCAAATCTCACTTACCGTGTTCTCATCTAATCCTATCCTGTGATGAATCAATAGGGTGAATCTATGCCAATGCATGACATCTGGTCTCATGCAATGATGCATCCTGCAATGCCTGAAACCATGAAACCGCATTATCACTGGCCTTCAGTGCATATCACCAAAGACTCCCATGGAATTGAAGGTCTTTAGAAAGGTAGCACTGCCTCATGTGTCACATTGCACAAAGTAAATTTACTGCCTGGCTTCCAACTCCTCGTTCAAGGTGAGGTAGGGCAGGAAGCCTGAAACAGGTGGCTCAGACGTTATTGCATTTACTTAGAGATGCAATCTAAAAATGTATCTCTAAATAAATCAGTGTATTTAATATTTTTTGCAGAAAAGATGTAGGAATTTCAGAGGGGTGCAGCCCCAGAGCCCTAAAAGCAGAAACCATCCCTGGTTCAAAGGGCAGATAAACTGATTTTAGAAAAACACTCATCTTTCTGATGTTCAAAAACAAAAAAATGTATTTAAATTGTTTGTGCTCCATCTCTCACTGCTTCCTCCCATCACATGCCTAGGCTTATCAACCCAAGACAAGGTAAAAGCAGCACTCTGGTACACAGATAACATCAACTTGATTCACCAAAAGGCCACACTGCAATTCCTACACCCTTATAACCAAGCACTCTCCTATGGTGTAGAGTAGTTTTTTAATGCACTTCAGAGCATCAAATGCATGTTGCGCTGTACACGTTATACAATAGCATAAAACGTTAACAAGGATGGCAAAAAGGCCAGTCGTTTTATCCTCTCATACACATCACAGAGCAAGTTATAACACTGTGATTATGATCTTGGTGTAGGCATCAGCATCACCAGTAAAGGCAGAACATAAACAGGATTTGAACCACACCATTAAGCCAAAAATTTATACTTTAAAGATTTTCGGATTAGTCGGATTAGTTACTAAGGTTGTGCTAGTGCACTCACGTGGCACAAAATGATGCAAAGCATTGCGGTGGTGTACTGACCATTATAATAGTCTGTAGAGTCATTTTAAAATTAAGCAGCGTCATTTAAGAACCCACACAACCATTAGAAAATAACTCCCTAGATATATGACTTTGGGGGTGATTCTAACCCTGGCGGTCGGTGTTAAAGTGGCGGCCAACCCGCCAACAGGCTGGCGGTCCAAAAAATGGAATTCTGACCCTGGCGGGAACCGCCAACACAGCCCGCCAACTTAACACTCCGACCGCCGCGGCGGTACAGACAAACAGCGCGGCGGTCACCGCCAACAGGCAGGCGGCAGACAATGTACCGCCCACACTATCATAACTCACCAATCCGCCACCTTTTCCGGGGCGGGAGCACCGCCGATAAAAACACGGCGGAAACAGACTACGAACGGGAAAACGCTCACCAAAACACACTCCACGAGTACGGAGGACAGCATGGAACCCGAATTAAACATCCTACCTGCTCTCGTCTACCTTCTCATCTACCACAAGTACGAAGTCCGGCGCAGACGACAACGGTGAGTACTGCACCTACGACACACGGGAGGGGGAGGACGAAAGGTTACGGGCACACACATATGCGACCCCCCCCCCCCCAATCATGTACTCACCAATGCAGAGCACCAAGTCACAGTGACACCACCCAAACACCCCTGAAAAATGCTAGGACATAATCATATTTGGAATAAATATTTATGTACCAAAAAGCTCCAGAAAATTAGCGTACAACCATGAAAGATATCCACAACAAAACAAATGACATACACATCAGTGTATAACTGAAGTACCAAGTCCTGCACATCCTACGAATACAGCATGTCCGTGGGCCAAAGTCTTGAGAAACAAGGGCAAAGCCCACACAGGAGACCTGAGTCCTTTGGAGAGAACACTGCAGGGGCATCAGATGTAAAAACTACAGGCACCTCAGGGGGAAGGGAAGGGGGGGGCACCACAGCCACATGAGTCCACGACGCCAGATCCACGAGGAGCCACCATGCCCACGGGACCATCCTGGGGAGTGCAAAGCCACAGTCTCTCAAGTCTCTGCAGTGGGTGGATTGGCCACTGGACCATCCTGGGGAGTGCAAAGCCACAGTCTCTCAATGTCTCTACAGTGGGTGGGCTGCCCACTGGGCCATCCTGGGGAGTGCAAAGCCACAGTCTCTCAAGTCTCTGCAGTGGGTGGATTGCCCACTGGACCATCCTGGGGAGTGCAAAGCCACAGTCCATCAGGTGGATGACAGTCTCCACTGGTCAAGGAGGAGGCATGGTGGGCACAATGAACCATCAACGGTGCTTGAGACGGCGGTGCCCTGTTCAGCGGTGCTTGAGACGGCGGGGCCCAGCGGAGCGGTGCTTGAGAGGAAGGGCCCAGCGGAGCGGTGCTTGAGAGGAAGAGCCCAGCGGAGCGGTGCTTGAGAGGAAGGGCCCAGCGGAGCGGTGCTTGAGAGGAAGGGCCCAGCGGAGCGGTGCTTGACAGGAAGGGCCCAGCGGAGCGGTGCTTGAGAGGAAGGGCCCAGCGGAGCGGTGCTTGAGAGGAAGGGCCCAGCGGAGCGGTGCTTGAGACGGCGGGGCCCAGCGGAGCGGTGCTTGAGAGGAAGGGCCCAGCGGAGCGGTGCTTGAGAGGAAGGGCCCAGCGGAGCGGTGCTTGAGAGGAAGGGCCCAGCGGAGCGGTGCTTGACAGGAAGGGCCCAGCGGAGCGGTGCTTGAAATGAAGGGCCCAGCGGAGCGGTGCTTGAGACGGCGGGGCCCAGCGGAGCGGTGCTTGACAGGAAGGGCCCAGCGGAGCGGTGCTTGAAATGAAGGGCCCAGCGGAGCGGTGCTTGAGACGGCGGGGCCCTGTTCAGCGGTGCCTATCTCCACGGCGGGGCCCTGTTCAGCGGTACTCTTCTGCACCGCGGGCCCTGTTCAGCGGGGCCTATCTCCACGGCGGGGCCCTGTTCAGCGGTACTCTTCTGCACCGCGGGCCCTGTTCAGCGGTGCCTATCTCCACGGCGGGGCCCTGTTCAGCGGTGCTCTTCTGCACCGCGGGCCCTGTTCAGCGGTGCCTATCTCCACGGCGGGGCCCTGTTCAGCGGTGCTCTTCTGCACCGCGGGCCCTGTTCAGCGGTGCCTATCTCCACGGCGGGGCCCTGTTCAGCGGTGCTCTTCTGCACCGCGGGCCCTGTTCAGGGGTGCCTATCTCCACGGCGGGGCCCTGTTCAGCGGTGCTCTTCTGCACCGCGGGCCCTGTTCAGCGGTGCCCATCCAGCAGGTCAAGGGAGCCAGACCTGGCCTGGACTCCCTGTTCAGTCGCCCTCGGACCGTGACGTTTCTGGTCCCTTCGGGGACGGACTCCTGGCCTCCTTAGTGTCCTCCTTCCCAGCTGGGATGTGGCATGTGGGGTCCACCTTCTCCGCGCTCCTGCTGCCCTTCCGCTCCTTTGATGGGGCTCTCGGGCCCTTGCCTCCCCCAGATGGTGTGGGTGGTGAAGTGGCCGCACATTGCTCCTTGGGGGCAGCCCTGTCGGTCCTCGCACGGCGGTCCTTGGTTTTGCGGGTCCTCTTGCCGGGGGGGGGCTGGACGTGTCCTTGCTGCTGATCGATGTGTCACTGCTGGCAAAGGGTGGGCTCCAGAACCCAGGCACAACAGTGACACCCGAAGCTGGGCTGGTGGTGGCTGCGGTGCTCTTGGGACTCTTTGAAGATGGATGGGGGAGGTCATCGGGGGGAAAGAGGTTAAGGTTAGCCAGGAAAAGTTTTTTAGGGCCAAGGTAAAGGGTAGGAGAAGTGGAGATGGAAGTGGAGGTAGAGGAGGTGGTTGTAGGAGAGTCAGGTGTGCTGTCATTGGGTGAAGGTGCTGGTGCAGTAGGCTGTCGTGAGGTGGATGGCTGTTGGGTGGGTGGCTGCCTGCGTTTGTGTGTCTTGGAAGAGGGGGTGACAGACACAGAGGAGAGGACACAGGGGACGTGTACATGGCAGTGGGGGTGGTGACTGCACGAGTGTGGACTACTGGAGGGTGAGGTGGTGATGGAAGCACTGGCTGATGTTGGGGTGCATGCAGGTGTGAGTGTAGACGTCACAGGGAGGGAGGAGGGAGACGAGGAGGAGGGGGACACAGGGGTGGCAGTGGCTGTTGGCATGTCTGCATCTGGGTGTTGCTCGGGTGAGTGTTTGCGGGATCTGTGGTGCTTGTGTTTGGATGAGCTGCTCTTGGGTGTTGAGGTGTGTGCAGGCTGGTCTGATGGTGTGGATGGGATAGGCTGAGGAACAGGAGACAGAGAAAGGCTGGAGGCAGTAAGAAGAGGGAGGCTGGAAACAGGGACAATGGCTGCCGTCAGTGCTGAGGCCAGAGCAGTGAACGCTCGTTGATGGGCAGCCTGACCCGAATGAATGCCCTCCAGGTACGCATTGCTCTGTTGCACCTCCCTTTGCACACCCTGGATGGCATTCAAAAGGGTCGTCTGCCCAACAATGAGCGTCCTTACCAGGTCAATGAGCTCCGCACTGAGGGCAGCAGGGGCAACAGGGGCAGGGGCTGAGGTGCCTGGGGCGAAGGAGACGCGCGCCTTCCTGGGCGAACCGGCACGGAGCGAAGACTGAGGGGCTGCTGGGAGGGCGGGGCTGGTGCGCTGGGTGGCGGCTGTACCTGTAGAGGCGGGGGGCACGGATGTTGCCGCCACCCCTAGGGAGCTCCCATCCGAGGACGTGTCGCTTTCGCTGCTCTCACCAGCGGTCCCCGTCGTGGTGCTCCCCTCGCCCTCCAGATCACTGGTGCCCTCGGTGTCTGTTCCTGGGCCCACCGGGGCCTTGTGTCCTGCAGCTCCCTCGTGCTCCGATGCCATATCTCCTCCGCCTGATGATGCTAATGCACACATGCACAAGAAGATGAAGAGAAAGGGTGGGGGGAGAAAAAAGAAGACCAGGTTGAGTGCATGCAATGTCAACACCGTTGGCGGAGAGGACAGACACAGGTGCCTAATGCACTAAGCCGCGCATTCGGGGTACACTACTCAGTACTACTGACTAAGACAACAGGCCAAGAGACGTCAAACGCGCACATGGGAGATGCTGGACCTTCAATGGCTGTACTTGTCACCCTACAGAGGTGGGGGCCGGGGGCACAGGGCCATGCCTAAGGGAGAGGACTACACTACAGAAAGCGCCCTGGCCTAATGTCACCCACAGCCCTCCTCCCCCACCCAGACGCCTCCACTGCGCAGAAAGATAGGAGAATGTGCTGATACTCACCCCCTTGTGTCTGCTGTGATGTCTTAAAGCGCCCATCCAATTCAGGGTAAGCCACCGCCAGGATCCGGGACATCAGGGGGGTCATGGTGCGACTGGCACCCCTCCTAGGTTGGGAGGCCATCCCCAGCAGTGTTTCTGCGGTCTTCCTTGTTCCACGGCAGATGTCCTCCCACCTCTTGCGGCAGTGGGTGCCCCGTCTGTTGTGGACCCCCAAGGTCCGGACTTCCTTGGCGATGGCATGCCAAATCTCGATCTTCTGATGGGCGCTGACCTATTAGACATGTACAGGGTGGAAAGGAGGAAATCATCAATGGCCTGCATGTTAGATGTAATTGCCCCCCCCCCCACTTTGCCATATGGCACATGCTCTCATCTGTCGGGCGTTGCACTCCTCATTCGCCCCCCACCCCACCAACTTACATCCACCCCAATCCACACAGGCATAGCCCATTCCATTAGCACCCGGGGTACTCACTTGTTGGTCTGGAGGACCGTAGAGTAGCGCATACTGGGGGAGGACCCCATCCACGAGCTTGTCCAATTCTTCAGACGTGAAGGCAAGGGCCCTTTCCCCAGTCACAGCAGCCATTGTATCTTCCAGACCGAGGTCACAGCAGCACTTGCAGTATAGGTCCTCTCCTGTGGATGATCAGGTCTCGAGTGATTAAGCAGATAGAAAATGGCGGTCACGTCCGCGGCGGTGCGTACCGCGGCGGTGCGTACCGCGACCGCCGGCGCACTTCGTTATTGGCTCCTGAAACCCATAGGCTTCAATGTTAACCAATGCGGCTTTGCGCCGCGGTCTTCGACCGCCTACCGCCACGGTGTGCCCCGCCAGCGCAGTGACCTCACATCCCATTGTCCCACTTCACAGGTCAGGCAGCCGCCATTTCAAGGGCCCACATGGCTTAATTTTGACTGCGACACACAGGCCTAGGCCTTGCATTGCCACACATACACGCCTTTCAACCCATTGCCATTCTTTAACTGTGCAAGCTGTCTGTACGTACCTGTGGTTTGGCTGACTCTGTGCTCCATGTTGTCCTTCCTAGGCACCGTCCGCTGGGACTTGGGATGAGAAGGAGGAATCCTCGCGTGTACCGACCGCTGGTGGACCTGTCGACAATGGAAGAACGCCATATAATCCTTCGATACCGACTTGACCGTGCCACTATCCATGAACTGTGTGCCCAGCTGGAGCCAGCCCTGATGTCCCCCATCCGCCAACCCACAGGGATTCCCCCTCTGGTGCAGGTTTTGTCAGTCCTCCATTTTTTGGCCAGTGGGTCATTCCAGACCACAGTGGCCATGTCATCTGGAATGTCTCAGCCTATGTTTTCAAAGATTTTGAGCAGAGTGTTGTCTGCCCTGATGAAACTCATTCGGAGCTACATCATTTTCCCCGAGGAGGGTGACTTGCCCACAGTGAAGGGTGATTTCTATGCCCTTGGACATATCCCCAACATCATTGATGCCATTGATGGGACCCATGTGGCTTTGGTACCCCCAAAAGACGATGAGCACGTGTACCGAAACAGAAAGAATTATCATTCGATGAATGTCCAGGTGGTCTGTTTGGCTGACCAGTACATCTCCCATGTAAATGCCAAGTTCCCAGGGTCAGTGCATGACGCGTATGTGATGCGAAATAGCAGCATCCCCTATGTGATGGAGCAGCTACAGAGACAACGTGTGTGGCTAATAGGTGACTCTGGTTACCCCAACCTGCCGTGGCTACTGACCCCAGTAAGGAATCCCCGGACAAGGGCAGAGGAACACTACAATGAGGCCCATGGGCGTACAAGGAGGGTGATTGAGCGAACCTTTGGCCTCCTGAAGGCCAGGTTTAGGTGCCTGCATATGACTGGTGGATCCCTAATGTACTCACCAAAGAAGGTGTGCCATATCATCGTGGCGTGCTGTATGCTTCACAACCTGGCTTTGCGACGCCAGGTGCCTTTCCTGCAGGAGGATGGTCCAGATGGTGGTGTTGTAGAAGCCGTGGAGCCTGTGGAGAGTGAAGAGGAGGAAGACTCTGAGGACGACACAGACAATAGGGACAGAGTGATACAACAGTATTTCCAGTAACACCCAGGTAAGAATCACCCACGCCATTTCACAATTGCTTCTAGCCTCCTGCATCTGTACTTTCTGTAGTTCCCCACAGATGTTTTTTATTAATTTATGCCTTTCCCTTCCCTTCTCAGTGCTGTCTGACTCAGTACCTGACTTCTGCTTGGTTCGCCCATGAAATACAGCGTATTGACATTGGTATGTTGTCATGACTAATTGACAGAACAGAAATTGAACAGTAATATGTTATCCCTTTGTTAATAATACAGCATGACTCAAAACAGGTTTGTGTGCAAAATGTGATTTATTTACAGTGCTAGATACCGGTACATGTGATTCTAAGGGTGATGGGTGGGGGTGGAGGAATATCCATGGCAGAGTCCAGTTCTCAGTCTCACAGGTGCATTGTTCTTTTGCCTGTGGAAGGATGGAGCATAGGCAGTTCATGGTTGGACAGGGTGGCAATGTGGGACAGTGGGAAGACTTGAGGGGGTATGTCCTGCTGGCGGGGGTCTTGACATCCTACTCTGTCTTTTTCTTTGGTCTCAGGCTCCTCTTACGGGGTGGTTGTTCTTCAGCAGGAGGTGGGGTTCTGGGGGGCTGTCGAGGTGTTGGGACCTCCTGTCCACTAGCGCCGGCGGAGGTGGTAGGCTGTTCCTGGTCCGGCCTAGTGACAGGGGCCCTGTGTGGTGCACCATGGTCCCGCAACGCGTCCTCTATCCTGTGGAGGGCCAGGACGATGGTCCCCATTGCGGTCCCGATGATTCTCAGCTCCTCCCTGAACCCCATGTAGCGTTCCTCCTGCTGTGCCTGGATCTCAGTGAACCTGGCCAGTACCGTCGCCATCGTTTCTTGGGAGTGGTGGTAGGCCCCCATGAGGGTGGTGAGGGCCTCTTGGAGAGTGGGTTCCTTGGGCCTCTCCTCCCCCCCCCTGTCGCACAGCAGCCCTCCGAGCTGCCCGGTTTCCCCCGGCCTCTGTCCCCTGGCCGGTGTGCCCGCTCCCACTGCCCCCAGGTCCCTGTTGTTGTTGGGGTGTCGGGTTAGCCTGGGTGCCCTGTAGTGGCAGACACACCGCTGATTGAGCTGTCCTAGAGACAGAGGCATGGGCCCGCTGGGTGGGAGCTGTGCTGGTGTCGGCAGAGGGGGTCGGGTCTGGTGTGGCCTGTGTCTGGGTGAGGGGAACCGACTGCGCAGAGGTCCCCGATGGTCCGGGCTGGTCATCAGGTTCACTGTCGACAGAGCTGCTATCCTCAGTGTGGGCCTGTTCCGGTGGTGGGATGGACACTTCTGGACCCTCCTGGCTGGTGTGTTGTCGTTCGGGTCCTGCATGGGGTAAGAGAGTTTGGTTATTGTTTCTGTGTGTGCAATAGCATGCGTGTTGTGGGTGCCCTTGTCCCCCAGTGCAGGCATTCCCTGGAGGGAGGTGTTGTGAGGGTATTTAGTCGGGGGGAGGGGTTAGTGCAGTGGTCATGCTTAGGTGATGGGTGCCCATGGTTTGTGTTGGCATGCAGGAGTTGGTGTTGGGATGGGTGGGTTGTGCTGGTGAGACATTGTCGGGAAGGATGTGTGCTGGGGGGTTGGGGGTGAGGGTGGGGGTGTGGGTTGGCATGCTGGTGGGGTGTGGGGGATATAGTAGTTGAGATGGGACTTACCAGAGTCCATTCCTCCGGCTACTCCTGCGAGGCCCTGAGGATGCAGGATGGTCAAGACCTCTTGCTCCCACGATGTAAATTCGGGAGGGGTGGGTGGGGGTCCGCCGCCAGTCTTCTGGACCGCGATGTTGTGCCTGGAGACCATCGACCGGACCTTCCCCCGTAGGTCGTTCCATCTTTTGCGGATGTCCTCCCTATTCCTGGGATGCTGTCCCACCGCGTTTACCCTGTCCACGATCCGCTGCCATAGCTCCGCCTTCCTGGCTATACTGGTGTGCTTCACCTGCGAGCCGAAGAGCTGGGGTTCCACTCTTAGGATTTCCTCCACCATGACCCGGAGTTCTTGGTCCGAAAATCGTGGATGCCTTTGGGGTGCCATGGGGTGGTGTGGGTGAGGTGTGGGGTGGTGTATGTGATGAGGATTGTGTTGGTGAGTGGTGCTTTGTGCTACTATGTGGTGTGTGTGATGGTGTAGTGTGCCTCAGTGTGTCTTGCTTTGGATTGTCTGCTGTGTCTCTCTCTCCTTCTCTCAGTAATTGGGGTCGCAGGGGTTTGTGGGTGATGTGGGTGTGTGTTTTATAGTTGGTTGATTGTGTGGGAGTGGTGTGTGTATGTGTATCAGGTGTGTGTTTTTCAAATTGTCCAATGTGGCTGTGTTTTGGTGATGTGTGTGTATTCTGACCGCGGCGGTGTGTAGCGCCAATGGAATACCGCGTTTGAATGACCGCCGTGTGGATTCGTGGGTCGTAATGGCATGGGCGTATTTCTGTTGGCGTGACGGTGGAGGTTTGGTCATCTCCAGTTTATCGCTGCCCGCCGATGTGGCGGGCTGCAGTGGAGGATGGATTTTTGGAGGTTTGGCCGTTTTGGGTCAGAATGACCGTGGCGGTTGACCGCGGCCGCGGCGGTGTTATGGCGGTCTTCTGACCGGCGGTAAGGGCATTTTACCGCCGAGGTCAGAATCACCCCCTTTGTGTCTTCTGATATAAATCACTGAGCACATTAGAAGTTGGCGAGGTACCAGGCAAAAATCAATGATTCTGGATGGTATCATTTTATAAATTAGCAGCACTCACAAATTAACCTCCCTACCCGAATCGGGAATAATCTGCAGTAACAGAATTAGCAAGTCATTTTCTTTAAAGTATTTGCCCAGTTCCAGATCTTTTAACTCTTCAAGTACTACCTGTGATTTGGCGGTGGTAAATGGAAACTGGGAGCTATAGCAGGTTGCTGTGTGGGTGCCTAGGGATGTGGAGGGTGAGGGGGCAGGGCAATGTCTTGGGCTACAGGGAGGCACCCACATTTGGCCTGAATGGCGTTCACTTCCAGCTCCGAAGCCCCAGTGGAAATCTTGGTGCGTCAACTGAAAACACCAGTGATGACTCTATAATCAGTTTATTTAAAAGCTTGATAAACTTATGGGAAGTAGTTACGTTTTTTCTTTCAATTGAAGTAAATTGTTCGTTCAGTTTTGAACCACCTCTTCTAACCTAAATAAGTAACATTTTATATAAACACTTTTAAACATGCAAACAGCATCACTTGGAACAGATTCACAGTACATGATTTGCAAATAACTATTTATTGTAAGTCGGAAACGGAAGCACACGTGCATGATTTAATTGTTCGTTTATCAAATGTTGCCAGATTTATCACTCATCCATTACCTTTGCCTGAATAAAGCCATTGTGAACTGATGTGAACAATACATGGGCACCATCACCAACAATATTGAACCAAAGCAAGAACGCTTTTACAAATGCTACCAACATTTCTGAACTATAGACATTAACCTACCTCTTCCTCCTCAGGTGCGGAGCCTTTTTTTTTTTGTTGCTATTTGGGGTAGTTCACTCTTAGGCCACATAAGCTACCCACGCCAAATTTGCATCCTTGTTTCCAACATCCTAGGGATTCTAGAAGTAACCAGAATTTGGGGGTTTCCCTGAGGAGTTTGCGGTGCTGAAATCACCATCTTCCCAGCTTTCAGTAACAGGCAGACTTGAATCAAAAAAACACATTTTGCAACACAATTTTGGCATTTTACAGGTAGATACCCCATTTTTACTATTTTTTGTTCTTTCAGCCTCCTTCCATTTAGTGATAGAAATGAGTATGACACCAATGCTGGATCCCAGACAGCTAAACATTTCTGAAACGTAGACACAATTCTGAATTCAACAAGGGGTCATTTGTGTAGATCTTTCAATGTTTTCCTACAGAAAGTAAAAGCTAAAATAAAACTTTATTGAAATTGAGGTGAAAAAAGAGCCATTTCTGTCAATGTTTTCTTATTTAACTTTATCCAGCCTATGGCAGATTTTTGAAAGCAACATACTGTTACCTCTACTGGACTCTTCTGGTTGCAGGGACATATAGGGCTTGTAGGTTCACCAAGACCCCTAGGTAGCCAGAGCCAATGAATGAGCTGCACATTGCAATGGGTTTTCATTGTATAGCGGGTATACAGCAATTCTATTTGGTGAAATATAAAGAGTGAAAAATAGGTATCAAGGAAACCTTTGTCTTTCCAAAATGGGCACAAGGTAAGGTGTTGAGAAGCAGTGGTTATTTGTACATCTCTGAATTCTGGGGTCCCCATTCTTGCATGTGAATTACAGGGCACTTCTCAAATAGACTTCTTTTTTACACACTGTCTTACATTTGGAAGGAAGAAATGTAGAGAAAGACAAGGGGCAATAACACTTACTTCTCTATTCTGTGTTCCCCCAAGTCTCCCGCTAAAAATGGTACCTCACTTGTGTGGGTAGGCATAGTGCCCGCGACAGGAAATGCAACATGGACACATCACATTTTGACATTGAAATCTGATGTGTGTTTTGGAAGTGCCTATGGATTTTGGCCTCTAGCTCAGCCAGCACCTAGGGAAACCTACCAAACCTGTGCATTTTCGAAAACTAGTGACATGGAGTAATCCAGGATGGGGTGACTTGTGGGGCTCTCACCAGGTTCTGGTACCCAGAATCCTTTGCAAACCTCAAGATTTGGAAAAGAAAACACTTTTTCCTCACATTTCGGTGATGGAAAGCTCTGGAATCTGAGAGGAGCCACAAACTTCCTTCCACCCAGCATTTCCCCAAGTCTCATGAAAAAAATGGTACCTCACTTGTGTGGGTAGGCCTAGTGCCCGCAACAGGAAATGCCCCAAAACACAACGTGGACACATCACATTTCCCCAAAGAAAACGGACCTGTATTTTGCAAAGTGCCTATCTGTGGATTTTGGATTGTAGCTCAGCAGGCACATAGGGAAACTAAACCTATACATTTTTTAAAACTAGACATCTAGGGGTGTACAGACCGGGGTGACTTCTGGGGCTCTCACCAGGTTCTTTTACCCAGAATCCTTTGCAAACCTCAACATTTGGCAACAAAAACAGTTTTTCCTCACATTTCAGTGATAGAAAGTTCTGGAATCTGAGAGGAGCCACACATTTCCTTCCATCCAGCATTTCCCCAAGTCTCCCAATAAAAATGGTACCTGACTTGTGTGGGTAGGCCTAGTGCTTGCAACAAGAAATGGGCCAAAACACAACATGGACACATCAAATTTTTCTTATGAAAACGGACCTGTTTTTTGCAAAGTGCCTAGCTGTGGATTTTGACCTCTAGCTCGTCCGACACCTAGGAAAACCAAGCAAACCTGGACATTTCAGAAAAATAGACACTTAGGGGAACCCAGGATGGGGTAACTTGTAGCGCTCTCACCAGGTTCTGTTACCCAGAATCCTTAGCAAGCCTCAAAATGTGGCAAAAAAAACACTTTTTCCTCACATTTCGGTGCTGCAAAGTTCTGGAATCTGAGGGGAGCCAAGAACTTCCTTCTACCCAGCATTCCCCCACATCTCCTGATAAAAACGGTACCTCATTTGTGTGGGTGGGCCTAGTGCTCGAGACAGGAAATGCCCCAAAACATTATGTGGACACATCAAAATGATCAATTACAAAAATACCTCTTTTTGCGGGTGGCACCTGAGTTTTTGGTCCTGGGCTCAGCAGCCATTTAGAGAAACATAACAAACCCAGACATTTCTGAAAACTAGACACCTGAGGGAGTCCAGGGAGGTGTCACTTGCGTGGATCCTCCAGTGTATTCTTACCCAGAATCCTCAGCAAACCTCAAATTTAGCTAACAAAATCATCACATTTTCCCCACATTTCTGTGTGGGATCACTGCACTGACACAATTTTCCTACCACCCAATGTTCCTCTCCATCTCCTAATAAAAATGACACCTCACTTGTGTAGGTGAGCCAAGTGCCTGTGACAGGGAAGAGCCAAAAACATGTTGAAATTGAAGGGGAACCAAAGCGGATCCAAAAGAGCAGTTTGTCAAGTGGGGCAGAATTTTTATGGTATAGATGCGACAATGCTGTGTGGTAGGAATTTTGTGAATTCCTGCAGGTTACGAAAGGTTCCATCACAAAAATGTGGAGAAAATGTGTGATTTCAAGAAAGTTGGAGGTTTGCAGGGCATTGTGGGTAAGAAAATGGTGCAGGATGCATGTGAAGCACACCACTCTGGACTCACCCAGATGTTTAGTTTTCAGATGTGTCTAGGTCTCGTAGATTTTTCTAGATGACAGCATCTCAAAGTCCAAAAAGTGCATCCCTCGACATTCCAAGTGGGACGATTTTGAGAGTTAGCTAAGCTCTCATGACCCAAATGTAAAACCAATATCCTGAATAATCAAATGTCTTCTTGTTTGCTGTTGGGATAAAATCTTTTAGTGTGCTGGGGGGAGAGATGAAATACTTTTACCCCCTTCCTTTGGGGTGGGGGCATAACCATGCCCATACTATTTGGTAGCCAACACAGCACTATTTTTTTTTTTTAATTCACTGGCAACTAGGGGCATTCGGTCCCCCAGGGAGCGGGTTGGGGGTAATTGTCCCATCTGCCCACCGGTGGGCAGAACAACTTTGTCCCCATTTATTTGGGGGCATCTTCTTTTTTGAAAAAATCTTCCCTGGTGTCTAGTGGGCTTTCTGCCCGGTTCCCAAGGAGAGCAGAACTGGCCAACAGTAATGTTCCCCCATGAGGAGCGACCCTTACCCAAGGGTCTGCCCCAAACAAAACACACACACACAGCAATCCCTGGTGCCTCAGTGGTTTCTGCCCACTTAGAGGCAGAGGGACCTAAAAGAAATAGGCCCAAGGAGGGCAGACATGGCCTAAAATAAATTTGACCCCCAGGGGAGCAACCCTTGCCTAGAGGGTCACTCCCCATCAATAAAAAAAAAAAAAACATATTGATCTGCCCCCAAAGGGGCCAGAAATAGCCTAAAATAAATTTGCACCCCAGGGGAATGACCCTTGCCTAAGGGGTCACTCCCTTTGCTTGAAATTGTCCTAAAAAACATCCCTGGTGTCTAGTGGTTTCTGCTCTCCTTGGGGGCAGATTGGCCTAGTAAAAATAGTCCGATCTGCCCCTCAAGGGGGGGCAGAAGTGGCCTAAAATAAATTTGCCCACCAGAGGATTCCCCTTCCATTCCTGCCCAGGAGAGGGGGGTGGGAGGCCCACGGGAGAAGCCCCCAGTGGGCTAGCTCCAGGACGTTATGGTTCTGTCCTCGGCACCCGAGCGGTGCACCCTAGGACGTAACCATTACGTCCTCGGCACGCAAGGGGTTAAACCATAAAAACCGAAAACAAGCACTGGCAAGCCGACAAGTTTGCCTTGCATTTTCAGTTGTGTACTAGTTCTATTTGCTTTGCTATTTAGCGTCTCTTATCTTTGCTATTTAGCGTCTCTTTTCTTTGTGAGATGTTTCCACTTGTCCAGCAGCAGGCGCTAGTGCACCAAACACCCTCCGAATGCTGAATCCTGTCAATGTAGTATAGAAACTGCTGATGACAGCATCTCAATTCTGCATACAATTAGAAAGGAATATAATATAATTTATATTGTGCCTGGGGCAAAATACATCGCCTCAGCTCGAAAGAACATAAAGATAACCCGCTACAGAGAAGGCAGAAAACTTGAATGTTCAGTGCTCTTACACACTGGATGAGAGGAATGAGGAGGAAGATCACATTCCCAGAGCGAACTTAATCTGCAGCTGACGAGCCAAGTCAGAAAACTTCCAGTCTCAAAGACTTTTAAATCACTCAGGGGCCCTAACTCTGCTGAACAAAGTGTATGTATAATCAATCCATATAAGTAGGCATGATAGTTTTTTTCAGAGGCTAGAATGTCAGACATGGGGCAGTTCAAGCAGTTTCCCACACTATAGAGTGTTGTGATGACCTCAGAATAGTAGAGATTGACTCCATTTCCTTCTGTCTTACAGTAAATCTCGCATGTATCTGCAAGAAGGCGGTGGGTGGGCAGACCTCAAGATGCATGTGGCAATGACTTGCATAGAAATGGCTTATGGAAGTTAAACTCTGCATTTTTTAAAATATAAATGCAAAGAGTCTGCATTGTATAAGGCCGTCTCCTGCCCTTTTAAGATGACTGATCTGCTGACAGTTCGAATCATCTTTCTTCTTATTTTTTGTCCTTCATTGGTGATTCTTGAGGTAGACCAAGGAAGGCATCAAACAAGGACCAAAAAATTAGCAAAGGTTTTCCTGGTAGCCAGGAGCAGTGCCAGATATATCACTGGGCAAGGCACTGGGTGGTCTACACAGAAGATGGGGCAGACAGAAGCAGGGGAACCCAACTGCACTTCACCTAAATGCCACATAAAGCGTGGAAACATCAGAAGGGCAAACCTATTTTCTCCCCATCACAATGCAAACTGAAAAGTAGTAACATACACAACATGCTATGCACTGATCAAAAATGTGGTGGACAGCCCACTGAGCCAGTCTTTAGGAAGCTCACCAACAGAAGACAATGGGTGAAGACACTTATCCAAAGGCCCATTCTGTGTGCTGCGTGTAGTGTGTTATTTGTTGTAAAGACATCAGTCTTGCTAAGCTAAAGCTTCCTGATACCACACCTAAAACACATAGCAACCTGATTTAGAGTTTGGAAGATGGGTTACTCCATCACAAATGAGGGTGGGTATCCTACTGACCTTATTACAAGTGAATATCCTATTGCACTAAGATGCATGTGATATCCACTATATTTGTGATGAAGTAACTCATCCGCCAAACTCTAACTCAGGACCAAAGTTCTGTTATCAACTTTAAACTGGCAAATTCGAACAAAGAATGACACGAGAATGACAGGATGCCTGAAAGTATACAAATGTGAAGACTAACATAGAAGACATACAAACTAAATTTGGTGTAAATCCATTCAGTAGTTTTTGTGATATTAAAGAAAATCCAGATTTGTATATCTAGAAGCATGAATACTTTGCATATAGTCCTGATGTTGTGCTGGAATTTGATTGGCTGTCATCGCTCCATCCCGGAAGTGTTGGCAGCCATTCCCTTTCCCAAAAATCAGAAATAAAAAGAAGTGAGGAAGGTTACCCTACCACCCTAGCTCTGTCAGGGCAAAAACAGCATTTTTAAAAATTTCACAGTGAAAATCTTGAATATTTGTGACTTTCACCGTAAATTTAAAAAACAAAGCAAGTGGGGTCTCCCGCGCTTGCTTTTAATTTTGCCCCTGAGTAGGCCAGGTCCCGGGAGCATACTTATTTTGTTTATTATGAAGGGGGACATATGTTGCCCCCCCTGGTAGGGCTGGTAAAAGCATCAGGGGCAACCACCTCTCTGGGGCTATGTTTCATAAGTAAGCAGGGGGCTGCATGGACCCTCTGGGCCCCGGGACCACCAATTCCCTGGGGCTACAATGAGAAATAATGAGGGAACAGGGTACCAGGGCCAAACAGATATACAGAAAGAAGAAGGAGGGCTGCATAGCCCCATTCCTGAAGCCATATATGGCCCTGGGGACAGCCACCTCCCAGGGCCAGCTCCTGCTACCTCCCGAGGTAGCAAAAGCAAACATAACTACGCTCCCAGCATGTGGGAGCGTAAAAACGGCTCCCACTTGCTGTCCCTGCCCACTGTCATGCAGACAGGGAAAGAGGTGAAACTATTGCTCCCGCAAGCAGGGAGCTGTGTTTTCAGCAGCTCCCAGCGTGCAGGTGCAATGCCGGCTTCTGCAGGAAACAGGGAGCTGACTGGGACCATGGGTGCATTCAGACTCCCCCTGTGGTCCCATCAAGGAATAATGGGTGCCCTGGGTGTGGCTGTGGCACCCATGAGGACGTGGCCTGGCTCCGGGGGATGGGGTCCCTAGGGCCAAAATGCTGCCCCTCCCTTTTTAAAGGGAAAAATGGCCCTGAGGAGGTGGTGGTCCCTGGGGCCCAGGGGATGCATGGCCCTCTTAAGTATTTTTAATTAATTGGCCCAGGGAGGTGGTGGTCCCGAATAGGGTTCACGTGGGCCCCTTAATTATTTTTATTATGTAGCCCCAGGGATGTGGTGGTTCCCTGGGTCAGGGGGTTCTCATGGCCCCCCTCCATATATTTATTAGATGTAGCTCCGGGAGGTGGTGGAGCCTCGGTGGTCCGTGCGGGCCCCGTATATTTATTAAATGTAGCCCTGAGGAGGTGGTGGTCCCTGGAGATTTTAAAAGCCGGGGGCTTGTGTCCACTCCTTATTAAATACATTTTCTGTGCCCCCGGGACCTGGCCCACCCAGAGGCAAAATATAATAAGCGTGGGTGATCGCACTTAAAAAAAAAAAATCTGAAACACCCATGGATTCACCTGTGGATTTTGCAGAATTTTTTAAAAAAATTACTCTATGGCCCTTGCCCAGGACCAAGGCAAGGGTGTTAGGGTATATGTACCCATCCCCACTTTTTTCTTTTTTTTTTAGTTTTGCAAAGGCCGTGGGTGGTGCAGCATTTGGTTGTTTCTTAGGGGGTTGGCTGCAGGCCTGACCCTGCAGCCAACCTGTGCCACACACACATGCGGTGGTTGGATTAATGTAAAGTAATTACAATTAAGTTACGTTAAACAAACCATACAAATTCACAGAAAAAAAACAAAGGTTACAGGGACATTATAGTTAACTTCTGAATTTACTTGCACAGACCTGTAGAAATTGAGCAGTTATTGTTATGGTTAGTTCAAGTAACTATATTTCGTGCCTTCACTTTGCACCACTAAGAACCCGACATACTACATCACTCATGACTTCTTTGATAACATAATTGATAATATTGTGTCATTTGAAGTAAAATTATTGTATATGGCAGTGATGCGAGTTCTTGTTACCTTATGTCACAGGTTATAGTTACTTGAGCTAACCTTCTATGGTTTTGTGCAAGTAAATTCAGAGTCTAACTATAACCTCCCTGTAACCTTTGTTTTTTTAAGTGAGTTTCTGTGTTTTTTAAAATTTTATTAAAACTGTAAAGTCCCTGCAACCTTTGCGGCCTTGATCACACACATATATATATATATATATATATATATATGTATATATATATATATTCAGTGCAAAGAAAACAACGTGTTTCGACTAAACAGTCTTCTTCCTGGTTTCACAGTCCTTTCTCTTTTTATACTACCATAGTCCAATGACCATTGTAATGCATTGTGGACATTGTAGTGCACTATAATCAATACCCAATTACTGATATTTTTTACGATAAGTCAAATTAACATAATAATTATAATCAAATCAATATATGTCTAATCACATTGCTATCGTATTCATCATAGATCAAGGGAAAGAAAGGTACTCTACAGTGTTATATCTAAAAATTTATAATTTTTCTTTGTCCTTGTAAATGGAATATAATTCATACATAGTAATCAAAATTCAATTATTAAGTGATGCGTTTGATCAAAATATATATAATTTGTAAATATTTCCCAAAAAATTCCTGCCACCCATTGTAATGACATTGAGTTTATATAGAAAGGATTCAGGCGATTTATTGAGAATTCTAACAAATATAAATTGGAGTGATGAATATTTACTGCTTACAATTGATGTAGTATCTTTACAGTATATACATCCATTAATCATGAAATTGGTTTAGAAGCTTGTGAATATTTCTTAAGGCAAAGAAGTATTGCAGAATTTGAACATGTGTCTTAAAAATAATATATTCATATTCAATCATGAGATTTATCAACAAATGTGTGGGACAGCAATGGGCATTTCCCTTTCTCCAAATTATGCCAACCTAGTAATGGGGTGGTGGGAGAGGGAAATAGCATGGGGCAAAACCAATGATCTATACATGGATACAATTGCATTGTGGGTATGGTTTATCAATAACCTTTTCATTATTTGGCATGGGTCACAGGAAGAGTTCATGGCATATTTTTCAAATTTGAATACAAATGACACAGGATTACAATTTACATGTGAAACGAGCAAAACTTCAATCAATTTTTTGGATATTACTATTTATGTTGAGAATGATAAATTAGAGACAACAGTTTTTCGTAAGGAAACCTCAACTAATAGTATATTACATGGCAAAAGTTTTCACCCAAAACTTACTAATTAAGTTTTAATTACTATGTCTAAAAAAATTGGAAAGTCAACCAAAGTAGTGAAAATGTCTAATGAAGTTGAAATGCACATTAAACATAGAATAACTTGTAATACTAAATTCACTGTATATGTGATTGAATGCCATTGTGGGTTAAAATATGTTGGCAGTACAATTTGCATGCTTAAGAACAGAATTTTGGAACACTTTAGAGCGATTATACACAATGACTTCACTTATGCTGTAGCCAAACATTTAAAAATGCATGAAATTAATATTTGGAAAACTCTAAGATGTTTTGGTATAGATCATATTCCTGAACATGAAAGAGGGGGTGATAGAATTAAAAAATTAAGACAATTAGAATCCAGATATATAATTAAAATGAGAACAAGAACACCTTTTGGTTTGAATAATGACGAGGAACTTTTTGTTCATTTATGAATAACATGATGGATGATGAATATGAAAGAAGTGATATGTTAGGGGTTACAAGCATAGTGGTATTACATGTGATGTAGAGAATTAATTTTGGAAATATTTACAAATGATTGTATATATTTTGATCAAACACATCACTTAATAATTGATTTTTAATTACTATGTCTGAATTATATTCCATTTACAAGGACAAAGAAAAATCATAAATTTTTAGAAATAACACTGTAGAGTACCTTTCTTTCCCTTGATCTATGTTGAATACGATAACAATGTGATTAGACATATGTTGATTTGATTATAATTATTTTGTTAATTTGACGTATTGTAAAAAATTGGGTATTGATAATAGTGCACTACAATGTCCACAATGCATTGCAATGGTCATTGGACTATGGTAGTATAAAAAGAGATAGAGAGAAAGGACTGTGAAACCAGGAAGAAGACTGTTTAGTCGAAACACGTTGTTTTCTTTGCACTGAATAAACTCGAAAAATGAAGAACTAATCCTTAACGGAGTGCGTCGCCATAAAATTTTGTTTAACAATTAATTAATAGCACGGTCAGCCCTCCTGCTGTTTTGGGTACATATATATATACAAATATATATATATATATATATATATATATATATATATATATATATATATATATATATATATATATATATATATATTTACATAACACATAAGCAAATAGGGTATCAGGGGTATCAAGCAATTGCCCTACGCTAATTCTCATAACACTGGTACCCAATCAGAGTACATAAACAATTTAACATTTAAATAAAATTGTTCTTTAATCTTTGTTGTCACTTGAACGGAGCAGAAACAGCCAACATTTCGAGACACAGTCTCTTCTTCAGGGCTGTTTAACACAGAAAATGAATGGATTGCCCACTGTACCATCCTGGGGAGTGCAAAGCCACAGTCTCTCAAGTGGATAACAGTCTCCACTGGTTCTGGAGGGGGACTGGTGCCCAGAGTGCGGCACACACCCCGTGACGGTCCCAGTTGCGTCACTGCCCCTGCCGCAAATGGGCTAGCGGTGCATTCCATGGTGGTCCCTGGCCTGTTCAGAGGTGCTTGAGTTGCCAGTGTCAGACCTGTTCAGCGGTGCATTCCATGGCGGTCTTTGCCCTGTTCAGCGGTCCCTGGCCTGTTCAGCGGTGCTTGAGTTGCCAGTGTCAGACCTGTTCTGCGGTGCATTCCATGGTGGTCTTTGCCCTGTTCAGCGGTCCCTGGCCTGTTCAGCGGTGCTTGAGTTGCCAGTGTCAGACCTGGTCAGCGGTGCATTCCATGGCGGTCTTTGCCCTGTTCAGCGGTCCCTGGCCTGTTCAGCGGTGCTTGCCAAGGCGGTCCTTCATTGCCCAGCAGGGCTGTGGCTGGCGGTCCTTCATGGGTCAGCTGGGCTGTGGCTTGGTGGGCCCTCTTGGCCAGCTGGGCTGGGGCTGGCGGTGGGCTCCTGGGCAGTGACTCTGGGGCTGGCGGTGGCCTCCTGGGCAGTGACTCTAGAGGTGGCCTCCTGGCCAGTGACGATGGGGCTGGCCTCCTGGGCAGTGACTCTGGAGGTGGCCTCCTGGCCAGTGACGATGGGGCTGGCCTCCTGGGCAGTGACTTTGGCGGTGGCCTCCTGGCCAGTGACGATGGGGCTGGGCAGTGACTCTGGCGGTGGCCTCCTGGGCAGTGGGGATGATGGCGGTCCTCTCCGCCGTGCTACTCCTCCCAGACTTTGGAGATTTCTTCTGCCCCTTCCCCACCTTGGGAGGAGTCACACATTGGTGTATTGCAATTCCCTTTCTACACCCAGGATGGCATTCAAAATGGTAGACTGCCCAACAGTGAGTGACCTGAGGAGGTCAATGGCCTCCTCACTGAGGGCAGCAGAGGTGACAGGGGCAGGGGCTGAGGTGCCTGGGGCGAAGGTGATGCCCACCCTCCTGGGTGAGCGGGCACGGGGCGAAGGCTGAGGGGCTGCTGGGAGGGCGGTGCTGGTAGGGGGGTGGCGGCTGTACCTGTAGAAGTGGGGGGCACAGATTTTGCCGCCACCACAAGGGAGCTCCAATCGGAGGACGAGTCCGTGTCGCTGGTTGCAGATCCTGTGACCGCCGTGGTGCTCCCCTCGCCCTGCGTCCCACTGGTGTATTCTGAGTCCGTGGTGTGGCCCTCCATAGCCATGTGGGATGCAGCTCCCTCGTACTCCAGTGCCACTGTACCTCCGCCTGATGATGCTGATGCACACAAGAACAGGGAGACCACAAAAAGGGGACGACGACAGAAGAAAGACAGGTTGAGTGCATGGCTTACCGCTACCATTGGCAGACAATACAGACACAGCAGCCCCCTGCACTACGTCGCACTGTTGGGCTCTACAGATGCAATTCCTGGGATATGGCCTACATGGATATGGTCGACATCTGCACACCTAGATGACACAGGGGCATGAATACCTGTACTTGGCACTCTACAGAGGTGGGGTGCCACATGACCTGCATTACAGAGGGGCCTAGCCTACGGCACTCGCCCTGGCCTAGGGAAACCCATAGCCCTCTTCCCCCACCCAGACACCTTCACTGCGCGCAAAGTCCGCTGAATGATGTTGTACTCACCCCCTTGTGTCTGCTGTGATGCCCTCAAGCGCCCATCCAACTCAGGGTAGGCCACCGCCAGGATCCGGAACATCAGGGGGGTCATGGTTCGACGGGTACCCCTCCCACGTTGGGAGGCCATCCCCAGCTGAGCCTCCGCCGTCTTCTTGCTCCAGTGGCGAATGTCCTCCCATCTTTTCCGGCAGTGGGTGCTCCGTCTGTGGTGGACCCCCAGGGTCCGGATGCCCTCGCGATGGCACGCCAAATATCCTTCTTCTGGTGGGCGCTGACCTACATGACATGTACAGGGGAAGAAGGGAAGTCATTACCAACTGCACCGTCTAAGGGAGTGGCCCACATCCCTACCCTTGCCATGTGGCACATGCATTCACAGTCCTTCATGCACGCAGAACTGTGCCCCCTTCATTCTTACAACCAGCCCTATCCACACAGGCATAGCCCATACAACGTACTCCCTGTGTACTTACCTGTTGGTCTGGAGGACCGTAGAGTAGCGTGTACTGGGGGAGGACCCCATCCACGAGCTTCTCCAACTCCTCTGCAGTGAAGGCAGGGCCCTTTCCCCAGACGCACAAGCCATTGTCTCTTCCAGACCGAGGTCACAGCAGCACTTGCAGTGTAGGTCCTCTCCTGTCGAAGATCAGGTATCGAGTGATTGAACAGATAGAAAATGGCGGTCACATCCGCGGCGGTCACGTTCGCGGCGGTGCGTACCATCACCGCCGGCGTACATCGTCATTGGCTCCTGGGACCCATAGGGTCCAATGTTTACCAATGCAGCATTGCGCCGCGGTCTTCGACCGCCTACCGCGACGGTGTACAACGCCAGTGCAGTTACCTCACATCCCATTGTCCCAGTTTAGACGTCAGGCAGCCGCCATTTCAGGGGCCCACATGGCCTAATTACCAACTGCGTCACACAGACCTAGGCCTTGTCGCACAACACAAATACAGGCCATATTTTGTGTATGAACGGTGTTCTGTGTAGACTGTGGGTACATACCTCTGAGTTGTTTGACTCTGTGGTCGCTGTTGTCATTCCTAGGCACCGTCCGCTGTGACATGTGAGGAGATGGCGGAATCCTCTGGTGTACCGACCGCCGGTCGACCTGTCGACAATGGAGGAAAGACATTTGATCATCACCTACAGGTTTGACCGTGCCACAATCCAGGAATTGTGTGCCCAGTTGGAGCCTGACCTGATGTCAGCAATCCGCCATCCCACAGGAATCCCCCCTCAAGTGCAGGTGCTATCAGTGCTCCATTTCCTTGCAAGTGGGTAATTTCAAACAACAGTGGCCATGGCATCAGGGCTGTCCCAGCCTATGTTTTCCAACGTGTTGTCCAGAGTGTTGTCTGCCCTGCTGAAACACATGCGGAGCTACATCGTTTTCCCTCAGGTGGAGGATTTGCCTACAGTTAAAGGTTTTTCTATGCCCTTGGACATATCTCCAACATCATAGGTGCCATTGATGGGACCCATGTAGCTCTGGTCCCCCCCCACAGGAGTGAACAGGTGTACAGGAACCGGAAAAGTTATAATTCAATGAATGTACAGATGGTATGTTTGGCAGACCAGAACATCTTGCAGGTAAATGCTATGTTCCCTGGCTCTGTGCATGATGCCTACATCCTGCGGAATAGCAGCTTCCGTTATGTGATGGGTCAACTCCAGAGGCACCGGGTGTGGCTATTAGGGGACTCTGGTTACCCCAACCTGTCATGGCTACTGACCCCAGTGAGGAATCCCAGGACCAGGGCAGAGGAACACTACAATGAGGTCCAGGGGCGGACAAGGAGGGTGATCGAACGCACCTTCGGCCTCCTGAAGGCCAGGTTCAGGTGCCTGCATATGACAGGTGGTTCCCTATTCTACTCACCAAAGAAGGTGTGCCAGATCATCGTGGCCTGCTGTATGATTCACAATTTGGCTTTGCAACAACAGGTCCCTTTTCTGCAGGAGGATGGTCCAGATGACGGTGTTGTGGCAGCTGTGGAGCCTGTGGACAGTGATGAGGATGAAGCAGAGGAAGAAGACATTGACAACAGGGACTCAGTTATCCAGCAATATTTCCAGTGACACACAGGTGAGAACACATTCCTGCCTACTACAAGTACTTTCACACTTCTACCTCTATCTTGTCTGTCGATTTCAACCAGTATATGGTAACTGAGTTGTACATTTCCCTTACGGTTTCACAGGTGTGGTTTCCAACGTGTGTCATCTGCTTAGATTCCTCATGGACTTGAGATGTGTGACATAGGTATGTTGACATTACAATTGTAAGAGCATTTTATCACTGTAACTGCTAATACACTATTTCGAAATCACAGACTGACTCCAGATTGTTTTGTGCTTCAAGGGTGTTTATTGAAGTGCTAAATATTGGAGGGGGGTTGTAAAATGGTGAGGGGTGATGGTGGAGGAATGTCCATGGTAGAGTCCAGTCTATTAGTCTCACAGGTGCATTGCCCATATGGGCATAGGAAGTGGAGCTGGGGCAGTTTCAAAATGGACAGGGTGACAAAGTGGGACAGTGGGATGACAATCAGGGTGGTCTAATTTCTTGGTTGGGGTCTTGCCATCGTTCTCTGTCTTGTTCCTGGATCTCAGGGACCGCTTGCGGGGTGGTTCTCCGTCTGCAGGGGGTGGGGTGCTAGTGGTGGTCCTGTGACGGTGCCTCCTGTCCACTAGCACCGGCAGAGGTGGTGGGCAGTTCATCATCCAGGCTAGTGTCAGGGGCCCCTTGTAGTGCCACACTGTCCCTCCTGGTGTTGAGTATTTCCTTCAGCACCCCTACGATGGTGCCCAGGGCAGAGCTGATGGTTCTGAGTTCCTCCCTGCAGCCCAAATACTGTTCCTCCTGCATGCGCTGGGTCTCCTGAAACTTGGCCAGGACCGTTGCCATCGTCTCCTGGGAGTGGTGGTATGCTCCCATGATGGAGGAGAGGGCCTCGTGGAGAGTGGGTTCCCTAGGCCTGTCCGCCCCCTGTCGCACAGCAGCCCTCCCACTTCCCCTGTGTTCCTGGGCCTCCGTTCCCTGGACCGTGTGCCCACTACCACTGCCCCCAGGTCCCTGTTGTTGTTGGGGTGGTGGGTTATCTTGGGTTCCCTGTAGTGGTGGACACACAGCTGATTGACGTGTCCTAGGTACGGAGGTATGGGCCCGCTGGGTGGGTGCTGTGCTGGTGTTACCAGAGGGTGGAAGCTCTGTGGTGACCTGTGACTGGGTGTGGGGAACCGACTGTCCCGAGGCCCACGGTGGTCCGGGCTGGTCATCTGGATCCAGTAGGACAGAGCTGCTGTCATCACTGTGGGCCTCTTCTGTGGGTGGGGTGGAGATGTCTGGTCCCTCCTGTCTGGTGACGTTGGGTAGGGGTCCTGCAGAGGTGTAAAAGCATGATTATTGCATCAGTGTGTGTCACGGTGTGCAATGGTTGGGTGACCGTGTACCCCAGTGCTAGCATTCCTGTGTGTGGGCTTGTGTGATGATGGTTGAGGGGGGTGTTATGGGTATGTGCAGTGGGCATGCTTTAGTGATGGGTGTCCATGCTTTGTTGTGTCATGCAGGGCTTGGTGTTGGGATGTGTGGTTTGTGTTATTAGTACAGTTGGGAGGAGTTGGAGTGATAGGGGAGGGGGTGAGGGTGGGGGTCTGTGATAGCATGCAGGTAGGGTGGGGGATATGATAGTTAAGATTTGACTTACCAGAGTCCATTCCTCCACCGACTCCTGCGAGGCCCTCAGGATGCAGAATCTCCAAGACCTGCTCCTCCCATGTTGTTAGTTGTGGAGGAGGAGGTGGGGGTCCGCCGCCAGTCCGCTGTATCGCGATGTGGTGTCTTGAGACCACGGAACACACCTTCCCCTGTAGGTCGTTCCACCTCTTCCTGATGTCGTCCCGATTTCTTGGGTGCTGTCCCACTGTGTTGACCCTGTCGACTATTCTTCGCCATAGCTCCATCTTCCTAGCTATGGAGGTGTGCTGCACCTGTGCTCCAAATAGCTGTGGCTCTACCCGGACGATTTCCTCCACCATGACCCTGAGCTCCTCCTCTGAGAACCTGGGATGTCTTTGCCGTGCCATGGGGTGGTGTAGGTGATGTGTGGGGTGGTGTATGTGGTGATAAGTGTGGTGATATGTACTGGTATGTGGTATTTTGTGCGTGGAAGTAGTGTGGATGATGGTCTGGTGTGCCTGTGGATGCTTGGTAGTAGTTTGTAGTGTCTCTCTCTGGCCTTCTTTCTGTGTTTTTGTCGTAGGGGTTTGTGGGTGATGTGGGTGTGTGTTTTATATTGTATTGGATGTGTGGGAGTGGTGTGTGTATGTGTATCAGGTGTGTGTATTTCGAATTGTCCAATGTGGTTGTGTTTTATAAATGTGTGTGTATTTTGAGTGCGGCGGTGTGTACCGCCAATGGAATACCGCGTTTGAATGACCGCCGCGTGGATTCGTGGGTCGTGATAGCATGAGCGTATTTCTGTTGCCGTGACGGTGGGTGGAGGTTTTGTTTTCGCCAGTTTATCACTGACCTTTGGTGTGGCAGACTTGTGTGGGTGTCTGAATTTTTTCAGATTTCGAGATGTGGGTCGTGGTAGCTGTGGCGGTATTCCGCAGCCTCGGCGGTGTGTTGGCGGTCTTCTGCAAGCCGATTTTACCGCCAATGTTGTAATGACCCCCATAAACTTTCAATGTAAAAATGTGATGTGTCCATGTTGAAGTGATGTACCATTTTTATTGAGCGACCTGGGGGAGCACTAAATAGAAGAACAAGTGTTAATACTCCTTGTCTTTCTCTACATTTTTTCCTTCCAATTGTAAGACAGCGTTTAAAAAAGAAGTCTATTTGAGAAATGCCCTGTAATTCACATGTTAGTATGGGGACCCTGGAATTCAGAGATGTGCAAATAACCACTGCTTCTCCACACCTTATCTTAAGCCCATTTTGGAACTACAAAGGGTTCCTTGATATCTATTTTTCACTCTTTATATTTCACCAAAGGTATGCTGTATACCCGCTATACAATGAAAACCCATTGCAAGGTGCAGCTAATTTATTGGCTGTAGGTACCTAGGGTTCTTGATGAACCTACACGCCCTGTATATCCCCACAACCAGAAGAGTCCAGCAGACTAACAGTAAATTGCTTTAAAAAATGTGCCATAGCTGGAAAACGTTATACAGTAGAAGAAAATGTGGGCAGAAATGGCTCTTTTTCACCTCAATTTCAATCTGTTTTTATTATAGCTGTTACTTTCTGTGGGAAAAACTTGAAGGATCTACACAACTGACCCTTTGCTGAATTCAGGATTTTGTCTACTTTTCAGAAATGTTTAGCTATCTGGGATCCAGCATTGGTTTCACACCCATTTCTGTCACTAACTTGAAGGAGGCTGAAAGCACAGAAAATAGTAAAAATGGGGGATGTACCAGTAAAATGCCAAAATTGTGTTGCAAAATGTGTTTTTTTGATTCAAGTGGTGCCTTTTCTGGAAAGCCAGGAAGATGGTGATTTTAGCACTGCAAACCCTTTGTTGATGTCATTTTCAGGGAAAAACATGCTTTCTTCTGCAGCCCCTTTTTCCAATTTTTCAGAATACCCTAGGATGTTGGAAAAAAAGGACGCACATTTGGCCTGGATAGCATATGTGGACAAAACGTTATGAGGGAATAAGCACGAACTATCTCAAATGGCCCAAAAGAGGCTCAGTACTGGGGGTGGGGAATTGGTGGTGGGGGGGTGGGGGTCGGGGTGTTAATATTGTAAACAAAAGTGTACGAAAAAGAAAAGACATAGGAGTCAATCCTGGCACATAAATAGTTAAAAGTCTAATTGCTATACGACTTTGGCTGTTTCTTACAAACAAAAGTTTAAGGAAAGTGTTTGGCCTTTTGTTAGTCCCGTACAATATGCATTTGGTACACTTACATGTTTTCATTTTTTAACTAGTTAAACTTAACCAACATCACACTCAGCCTTTTAACGCCATGTCAGTTTGTTCTTGGTGATTCTTTTTAAAAATTACAAAACTACCTCTGCAGAACTTAACGCATTGTTTGCTCTTAAATTAGAATCAGCTACCATTGACTAATATTGGGAAATGTATCATCCGAGCACACTTTTTAAAGAATATTCACTAGACAACCATTGATATCTGGAGTATGATCATCGATTAGTGACATTGATAAAAAAATGTGACTCTGATCAGCTTTTAAATGGGATCAACACATTTGGCAGCAACCTATTTGTGCCACTAGATTATAGAGGAAGTGATGGCTCATCTAAAGGGGCTGTCGTGGTGTGCCCATCATCTTGGGTGCTGCCGCACACTAACCTATTATGTGCATTTTGTTTTTATTTATAATTAGCCCCACATTAACTTACCTTATCTGCAGTGGCCAGTGCTTAATTTGTGCTTGCTGTTTCCGCTGCGGAGCACCAGCACTTATTTTTCGGCCTCGAGCATTTACTGCGAGCAAAAGACACAGATGGAAAAGATGGAGGAAGAGAAAAACAAAAAAGAGTCACAATGGGAGAAAGTAGAAAGCTGCAAGAGTGAGCTGAAGGGGCAGGGAGTGGCTTGAAGAGGTCGCAGATGGCTTCAGGATTACGCTGCCTCAGAATTCCGTGTCTCGACGTTTAATGGTAGCAGATGCACGTTTAAGTGGAGAGCTTTGGGCACCAGCACGTTTCTATTTACAAATTTAGCACTGGCAGTGGTGCCCATGAGTCAGTCACACACAGTCCTGGTGGAGCTGGTAGGAATCTTCAGATGCATGGCCCAGATGAGTCACGACAGGCGTGAATTAAAGTGCTTATTTCGGGCAGCCAAGTGCACTTGCACTGTATTGGAGAGCAAGGATAACAGTGATCCTGCCCTTCCTACAATGCTAAAGCCACTCTCATACTCTTCACTGAAAGCATCATGCTCTTTGTCATAAGGATCATGATTGGCTGGATTGGGTAAGCGGAAAGCAAATAGTGCTGATTGACAGCACAAGGTCATGAGAAACGAGTCTGCAGTTTTCATGTAAAGCCATTTGGTGTTTCAGGGATTACAGAGCATGTCTTCATCAGCTTTGAGAATGGGAAGCTGTGGATCCATAGCAGGGTGGCAGATGCACAGACTGAGGAGGGCAGAAGTACTAGGGTGCGCAGGGGCACAGACAGACTTAAAGCTCATGACCAAGTGGATACTTCAAGTCATGGAGTAGGCGAACGTTAATAGTAATGAGCAGCCAGGACCTGGAGCCAGGTAGAGTGAACAGACATGTGCTGCTCTCATAGCTGTGGCCCCAGCCCAGAAACCATCTTAGACAAACCCCTTCCTATGCACCCCAACCAAATTTGGGTGTAATACATTTATGTTTTTACCTTGGAAAGGGGATTTATGCAAACCCTTCGCTGAAGTAAACGTATAACCCTTTCCAGGCTAGACAGTCAAATGGTAGAATTTTGTGAATGCTGACAAATGTACTTGTTACGTGTTTGTGGGTGTTCACACCATTCGAAAGCTAACCATACTTTGGAATTCCCAGAAGAATCCTCAGAATTGCCCCTTGAATTCCCCTTGTCTTTGTTGACGTTTGCACTGGCCACAGAACCATTTACCGGCCACATGAGAGAAGAGACAGGTGCACTGGGAATGGAGGTATGGGGACATCGGAATGCAGTCTCCTTATAGGCTGACAATTACTTGTTGCACCTGCGAGGCACGGCAAAAGCATTACCTCAAGCGTTACATAAACTAGAAGTTATAACTCAAAATAGAACACCATACTTTCAGTACCGTAGTGTATATATATATATACATATGTATGTATCGAAGCGATGGCCTGGCTGGCAATCCTGATAAGGCTTTGGCCTCTGTTAGGACATTGGTGAGTTGTTGGCCCAAGCTCCACCTGACAGTCCTGGGAAAGATGGCCCGCGTTAAAATTGGTACTGCAGCCGAGGTCGTCATACCTTTTTATCAATATATGAATATTATTAGACAGACCATTTTCGCTGAGTTAAAGACTATACATGTGGTTTTGCTCTGGGGCTTGGCCAGACACAGAGTGGCCTTGGAGAATCCATATCGACCTATAGAGGAAGGGAGTTTGCAAGTGCCTGATTTTGAATCTTACTACCTGGCATCCCAATTAAAGTGGTCAGCAGAACGGGTAAGTCAGCTGGGAAGTCCGGAACTGGTGTATGTTCAACCAGAACTGGGCAGTGTCCAGATAATGGACTATCTATAGTGACGGACCCAAACAGTGCCATGAGATATGCTAGTGAAAGCAGGCAAGCTTAGCTAGAAATGTTATCAACAGAAGATAGGGAGGCACCAGCCATGCATCCTATGGTTAACAAACAAGGCCACACATATGAATGGTGGACCTAGTTCGGTGTTGGGGTAAATAGAGTAGGCCACCTACATGAACCTGGGACTCTTAGCACATTCAGGCCCTGATTTATACTTTTTTGCGCTGCATTACCGCCATTTTTTGACGCAAAAGTGCTGCAAACTTACAAAATACAATTTCAATAAATGACGGTAATGCAGCGCAAAAAAACTATAAATCCGGGCCTCAGTGGGTTCAGAGAACAATATGAGATCCCAGCTGGACAGTTCCTGACACACACATATCTGTATAGGGCAGCAGAAAGAGCTTGGGATATATTGACAGTAGAACCCGAGGCAAATTGTGTGCTACATTTGAAACTGACACAGATGGGACAGTGTGATGCAGTCACACACAATAATTTTCCCCCAAACACAACAAGCATGTCCCAGGTGCAATGTGGAAGATGCCTTCTTTTATCATATGACATGGTAATGCTCGACTCTACAAACATGTTGGGTGTCGGTCACTGACCAGATTATTAAGTAGACTCAATGAACCTACTCAAGCTAAAAACATGTCTGCTGGACTTAATGTTCAGGCCGATAACTGACAAATCAAACTGTAGGTTGGTGGCTATGGTCCTCCCGTTGGCTAAGACAGCAATATCAATAGCAATTATCAAACACCCGGCCTGGAAAACCAAGTTATGCTAATGATCCCAGACAGAAGAATAAATAAATCATCTGCTGTAGAGTAAAGCAAGTAAAACGAAAAATGGGATGTGATGCTTCTTAAATTCGACTTCAAATCAGATTACTGACTGCCATAAAACATAAAAGAGCACAACCTTGCTCAGGTAAACATATTTAGGGCCAGAGCTACAAGAAAGTGCCACTTTTCTCACACCGCTCCTGCCCCACCTAAGGACACCATGGTTGCATGGTATTTGTAATACGGCACACCATGGCACTTGTTTCCACAATAGCCTTTTCATTTATTACTCTATTCTGGCACTTTGCTGGATTAGCGCCATAACATTAGCGCCATAAATTATGGCACTAGTGCAGCATAGCTCTAGTGAGGCCCATAGTTTACTATGGGCTTGTCACTTTAACCCCTGCCCCAGAGCATTAAAAATGATGGAAAAAATGTTGCAGGGAAATCTTGTAGATCTCACTGCACCATTTTAGTGGGATCGCTGTGTAGGAACGCCCACCCTTGTATACATTAGACCTGGCAAAGGTATAATGTGGTGCAAAGGGTTACAAAGTGGTACAATGCTGGCATTGTGCCACTTTGTAAATATGGCGCAGGGAGATGGCATCCTTAACGCCACATTAGAGTAAAAACAAACTATGCTAGTGTGGCGCAAGGGACTTGTAAACCTGGCCCTTAGTGTGTTAAGTTCAGACAACATTACCGTAAAGTATGATCTTAGTTATACCCAGATACACGAGCTGCCCTTAAGAACAAAATCAGTTAAAATTAGCCTGGCTGCGATCTTTTCGGTCATGTTGTAGTGTAGCTATGTCTCCAAGTTAAGTAAATGTTTTCATAAAATCTTGCCCCTTATAAGGGATTTGCAGATGTGGAAATATCCACACTTGCCTCCTGGGGACGTTCAATTAGTGGTTTTGCATCGCAGGAGGCCCTGACCCCACCCTATGGACTCCAACTCCCCTCTCCCCCGCCAGGAGGCCGGGGACGTTAAATTGAGTGCTGATGAGCTGCTGTGTGGGACGCACAGCTAGCAGTTTTGCATCATGGGAGGCCCTGACCAGTGACTCCAAAATCCCTGCGTTACGGTCAGGAGGCCGGGGAGGCTAAAATGAGCGCTGGTGAGCCGCTGTGCAGGACACCCGTGGGTCTCACCTGGGCGAAGACCAGGCAAAGAATGGACCCGTCTGTGCCTGTCCGCGGCCTGTCCGAGGCTAGGCTTGGCCACCCCTCTGAAGTTGTTCAATATCCAACCCCTGCATCTTCTCGTCATCTTGGACAGTGGGGTGAGTTACGCCCCCATCTTCTATTTTAAGGTTATGACAGGGTCTCCCAGTGTGCAAGAAAACCAATTTCTTTGTTCAGTGAGGAGTATTGGGTGGCTCGGAAATGGGAAGGAAAAGGACATTACAAAGTGTAGACCAACAAGTGGGGAAAAGGGAGCCAATCAGCTCCATGATGGATTTTGTTTCCCCATATGGTAGGGGTGGTATTGACAGAAATTGTGCTGGCCTAGAGATGTCTTCCCCTGGAACTGAAGGACTTGCTATGAGCATCCACTTACACAGAGGATTCTGTGATTATTGACATGGGAGATTGTATTTCAGCGTGGCCACCGGTTGATTTGCTCAGGCCCCCTCTGGCAGAAGGAAATAACAGTGTGGTTGGGGGTGTCTTGGCCAGTGGTAATTGGAATTTTTCTGAATTTTCACCCAGCTGCACCTAATAAGAAGAAAGCCACTGAAAAAAAGCTGGAAAAAATTCAAATCGCCCCTCTCAGATTTGGTGACTCTTTCCTGTCCCAAGGGGCTTCTTGTGCAGGGCAGGATCAAATCTGTTGGGGAAATTTAAGGAACTGGTTGAGGCTTGCTTGACGTTCTTAAAAAAAAGACTGCAGGCGCTTTAAACAGCAGTCTTGCTGTTGTCTTCTAGGGTCTGGACCCGTTTGGCCTAAGCCTGTGACTCTTTTCGGCCTGATGTGCGTAGAAACTCTAGCAGGGATTGCCGGAAGGCTGTGCCTGCAATGGAGAAGGATGGGGGCGGGATCCAAACTTAGTTGTCTGTGCTTCCTATTCTCGTTTGAACCTACCACCGGACTGTGCTCCCTACGTGGTAATTCTTACAAGTGTACTTCCGTTACCTCTGGACTTACGTGAATCCACCGAGTAGTTGAAAAATAAGGTTGGACATTGGTTGGGCAGAAACTGTGATTTTGAATGTAGAGATCTTGAAGACATTTTGGGGGTGAGGTACCGCCGCCAAATGACCGCACAGCGGTCAAAAGACGGCGGCGGCCATTCAAACATTTCCTCTGGGCCGGTGGGCGCTCTCCAAAAGAGCGCCCGCCGGCCCAGAGGAAATGCCCCTGCAACGAGGACGCCGGCTCAGAATTGAGCCGGCGTAGTTGCAGGGGTGCGACGGGTGCAGTTGCACCCGTCGCGTATTTCAGTGTCTGCAAAGCAGACACTGAAATACTTTTTGGGGCCCTCTTACGGGGGCCCCTGCAGTGTCCATGCCATTGGCATGGGCACTGCAGGGGCCCCCAGGGGCCCCGCGGCACCCCCTACCGCCATCCTGTTCATGGCGGGTTTCCCGCCATGAACAGGATGGCGGTAGGGGGTGTCAGAATCCCCATGGCGGCGGAGCGCGCTCCGCCGCCATGGAGGATTCCCCCGAGCAGCGGAAAGTCGGCGGGGGACCGCCGACTTTCCGCTTCTGACCGCGGCTGAACCGCCGCGGTCAGAATGCTCGTGGGAGCACCGCCAGCCTGTTGGCGGTGCTCCCGTGGTCGGTGGCCCTGGCGGCGACCGGCCGCCAGGGTCAGAATGACCCCCTTTGTATGTCAGACAGATTGGGTGTGTGAAGGGTGGATCAGGGGATTGCATTACAGTGAATTGTAGATATCCAGTGCAGGCCCATTGTTTGATTCTTTTCTTGTCACATAGATTCCTACGCTTGTGAGGCTATTGGGCTAGTGCCCTTGAGATTCTTTTACAGGGATACTCAATATCCAGATGTTTCTCGTGCACGAGGAGTTCCCATTTTGCAGTGTGCCCAGCCTTTGCTTAGCCTGAACAACAGATTTTCGTCCCTCTCAGATTTAGGGGGTGCTGATTTACAGTCAAGACGGGTGAATTGTTCCAGCCAAGATGGACGTCTGTAGATTGATAAAACGGGGCTCTTGTCTTATTTAATTTCAAAGGAGGCTGGTGTGAGAGATGTTTCCTCCGTGTGCCTTAATTTCTTGGAATGTGGCTGGGTATGATGCCAACCTACAGGACATGCGAGGGGTAGGATATAGCTGTATCTTTGACTTCATCCTGCTCCAAGAGATATGGTCAGAGGGGGAAGCTGAAGGGTTTGGGTTCCAAAGGTTTGCTGTTTCTGCTGTTAGGGTGCCCGGCCATTGTTCTGGGGGTGTGGAAGGGGTGGGGTTTAGAGACCTTGGTTCATACTTCCAAGACCTACAGAGCATACCACATTAGATGTAGCCATTTGGGTGTTTTTTCCTAACAAGTATAAAGCTCTACTTGTTAATTTTAATAATGCAGTGTTGGAGTTAGGCTTTCAAATTACTGCCCTTTTTTCTGCCTTGCAGAACCTTTGCTGGGAGGGGGACGGGGCTACAATTGATCATGTTTTGGTGTCCACCTCAGTGGGCAACTTGGTTTGCCAAGGAGGGGGTCCAAAAGCAAAATTTCAGCGATCACAATCTCCTTACAGTGATTCTGAATTTCCCTTGTAACAGGCTGTTACCGGCAGTTATAGGTCCGGTTGGCCTGATAGCAAAAGATCAGGGATATAGTGTTTGCTTGTGGCAGGCAAATATCCCACAGGTTGTTGTGAGCGTGGTGAATAAAAATTATAACTAGAACCCTCTTGGCGGCAGATGAGATTGATGCCTTTGATAGAAGAAATGGCTCTATTAGATCTATCATGAACAATAATGCAGGGTCTATGTGTAAGCATCGGTGCAGCTGGGTTGACAAAACTTACCATGTGGCCAGGAAAGCCCTGCAGAGGGCTTGGAAAAAGCAGCCTAGAGATAAGGCACATGAGTAGTGCGAGGGCACAGTATAAGCTTGCCTTGCCTTGAAGTTAGGGAAGCAGCAGTCAAAATATCAGGCATGGAAGGCATTGGAGTTTGCATGTCGCACTAAGAATCCAGGTTTGTTCTGGAAGGTTGTGAATAGGGGCATAACATTTCACCTAATGTTTGGATGAGTCATTTTTGTAGTATTTATTTGGTAGAGACCCTTGGTGAAGAGGTGGCTGACGAGGTTGACCCAGGTCAAGCCTGTCTGTTAGATTCACCCTGGAGGAGGTGATTGTTGCCCTGCAGGAGAGTCTGAGGTATAAAGAGCCCGGGCCAGATGCAATTCCTATGGAAGCGTAACACGCACCTGCGGGCTCCTGTTATTGTAAACGTCTTAATGCAGCGATGAGTGTAGGGATCCCCACTTTAATGGAAAGCCACTTCTATTGTTCCAGTGTTTAAAAAGGGAAATCACAGTGACCTTAACTGCTATCACCCCATCTCACTGCTAGACTCTATGGTGAAACGTTTGGGCCTCATTGTTTTACGTTGCTTTTATGAACCTTAGCTGTGCTTCTGATAGGGTTAATTGCAGCAAGCTGTAAGGCATATTATCTTAAATGGGTCTGGAGAGCTCAATTGTTGAACATTTGTGAAAGCTCCACTCTGGGTCAAACGCTTCTGCGGGATACAGGGTAAAGGGCACGTGCACAGATACTTTTAATCTAAATCGATGAGTGAGACAGGGTTGTATTCTTGCCCCCATCCCTGTTCTCTTGTATACCAATAAGCTGCATGAATTTTTAGTATATAGATGCAAGGATGCCCCCCAAAATTAATGGGAAGATTGTGTCATCCATGATTAATGCAGATGATGCAATGTTGTTGGCCTGTACTATGAATGGCCGACGTGTAGCAGTCAAGGCGTATGTGGAATTTATGTCTGACCTCTACTTGGAGGTAAATATTGGTAAAATCCATTACATGGTTTGTGGTAAACCGCTGAGCAAAGTAGGGGTGGTTGCCATTAAAGGGCAACAAATTAGTCACATGAGCAAGTTCCCATATCTCGGGGTCACTTTTGACGACAAAGGACTGTAGGTTCCTTGTATCACTAGGTGTTATTGTATGGGGCTGCAATTTGGGGCTACTCTGGTAGTTTGGCACCCCAAAAAGAGGAAAATTACTTTTGTAGAAGGCTACTAGTAGTCCACCAATTGCATCTTGGTTTTATCTGCATGAGGAATTGGATCTAGAATTTGTTGGCAATAGTATTACTATTGTGCACCTCCTTTTATGCATTTCTGTGTGGACAAATAAATGTGCCTCCCTGAACATGGAGTTGATCTGAGATTGCTTGGCCTGTGATCGAGGTTTAGCCGCTCCCTTGTTATTTTATATTAAATATATTAAACAGACCGCCACGCTTCTGGGTTGCCCGGAGATTTTTAATGCCCCTCAATGCTTAAGACGTTCTTATAAGTGCTAGGTGAAGGAGAATGTTATTAAAATTATGATGAGGAACAGGGAAGCTAAGGACCTAGTGAAACCATCTGTGAGGGATTTTTTAATGCTAAAGATGCAGGCGGGCCCTGAGGGCTATCTTTTGGTGGTCTACAATGTTTGGGAAAGGGAGCTCATTACTCGCTTTCGCCTGCGAACAATAGGATGTAATTTGTGTTTCCAGCTCAGTCAGTATGAACCAAAAACTATTCTTAATTGCCTGTGTGATGGTGTCTCTCTACAGACCCTACTCCATTTTTGTGAGTTTTATGCTCCCTTTAGACTGAGGTTTTTTTGCTGATCTTTTCTTAACTGCACCATTGGCTGGCATAATAGTGTCAATTTTTAATCTTTTTAATATTTATCCTATTTTTAGTTTTTAGAGCATTTCGAATTTTAGTAATTTCCAATCATGTTTTATTGATGTATTATGTGTTTTATGGTTGTATTGTTATAACCGAATAAAGAGATCTACTACTACTACTTACTGCTACCTGTTATTGCCTTTAACCGCTTCTGTGCCTTGGACGAGATGATGTCGTCCAAGGCTACCGTTCCCCTGTGCCTTGGACGAGATCATCTCGTCCATGGCACAGGGGAACTTGGGGGCGCGCTAGCGTGCCCCCTGTGCACCCCCCTCCCCCACCAATTCGGGGATGGAAGGGGAAGACCTTCCCCTTCCACCCCTGACCCCCCCACCCCCCCCTGTGACGTCAGCGCGCGCGCGCGCGCTGATGTGTCACAGGGGCCTCCCTCGTCGCGCTGGAAGCTCTGCTTCCAGCGCGATTGAAAAAGAAATGCAAAAGCATTTCTTTTTCAATCACTTGGGAGGCCCGGAGGGGCTTCAAAGGGAAGGAAAAGTATTTCCTTCCCTTTGAAGTCCCTCCGAGGGTTTCAAAAGCCGGATTGCTTGCAATCCGGCTTTTGAAACCCCACTAGACACCAGGGATTTTTTTTTTTTTCATTGAAATTGACAAAAGGGAGCGACCCCATGGGCAAGGGTCGCTCCCAGGGGGGGCATTTTTTTGAAAAGGCCTTTTCTGCCCCCCCTGGGGGCAGATCGGCCTTATTAGGCCGATCTGCCCCCAGGGGGGTCAGAAACCTCTAGGCACCAGGGACCATTTTTTTTGTTTTTTTTTTTGTTTTGTTTCATTTGTTTTTATTGAGGTGGGGAGCGACCCCTTAGGCAAAGGTCGCTCCCCTTGGGGGAAAATTATATTTTGGCCATTTCTGCCCCCCTTGGGGGCAGATTGGCCTATTTTGATGAGGCCAATCTGCCCCCAAGGGGGGTAGAAACCACTAGACACCAGGGATTTTTTTTTATTTTTTTATTGTTATTGACAAAAGGGAGCGACCCCTTGGGCAAGGGACGCTCCCAGGGGGGGCATATTTTCGGGAAGGCCTTTTCTGCCCCCCCTGGGGGCAGATCGGCCTAATATTAGGCCGATCTGCCCCCAGGGGGGGCAGAAACCTCTAGGCACCAGGGACCATTTTTTTTTTTTTTTGGTGGGGAGCGACCCCTTAGGCAAGGGTCGCTCCCCTTGGGGGAAAATTATATTTTGCCCATTTCTGCCCCCCTTGGGGGCAGATTGGCCTATTTTGAATTTCACGCAAAGGGAGCGACCCCTTAGGCAAGGGTCGCTCCCTGGGGGGGAGGGCAATTTATTTTAGGCCATTTCTGCCCCCCCTGGGGGCAGATCGGCCTATTATTAGGCCGATCTGCCCCCAGGGGGGGAAGAAGCCTCTAGGCGCCAGGGCAAATTTTTTTTTGTGTTTTTTTTTTTTGTTGTTTCTTTTTTTTAGAGATGGGGAGCGACCCATCAGGCAAGGGTCGCTCCCCTGGGGGGCAAATTGTATTTAGACCATTTCTGCCCCCCTGGGGGCAGATTGGCCGATTTTAGGTCAATCTGCCCCCAAGGGGGCAGAAACCACTAGGCACCGGGGATTTGTTTTTTGGCGCCAATGTCACGCAGGTGAAGCGACCCCGTAGGCAAGGGTCGCTCCCGGGGGGGGGGTGGGGGTTGGGGGGGCAAATTTATTTTAGGCCATTTCTGCCCCCCCGGGGGACAGATCGGCCTATTATTAGGCCGAACTGCCCCCGGGGGGGGGCAGAACACTCTAGGCGCCAGGGCAATTTTTTTTTTGTGTTTTTTTTTGTTGTTGTTTCTTTTTTTAGAGATGGGGAGCGACCCATCAGGCAAGGGTCGCTCCCCTGGGGGGGCAAATTGTATTTAGACCATTTCTGCCCCCCTGGGGGCAGATTGGCCAATTTTAGGTCAATCTGCCCCCAAGGGGGCAGAAACCACTAGGCACCGGGGATTTGTTTTTTGGCGCCAATGTCACGCAGGGGGAGCGACGCCGTAGGCAAGGGTCGCTCCGGGGGGGTGGGGGTGGGGGTTGGGGGGGCAAATTTATTTTAGGCCATTTCTGCCCCCCCGGGGGACAGATCGGCCTATTATTAGGCCGAACTGCCCCCGGGGGGGGCAGAACACTCTAGGCGCCAGGGCAATTTTTTTTTTTGTGTTTTTTTTTGTTGTTGTTTCTTTTTTTAGAGATGGGGAGCGACCCATCAGGCAAGGGTCGCTCCCCTGGGGGGGCAAATTGTATTTAGACCATTTCTGCCCCATTGGGGGCAGATTGGCCAATTTTAGGTCAATCTGCCCCCAAGGGGGCAGAAACCACTAGGCACCGGGGATTTGTTTTTTGGCGCCAATGTCACGCAGGGGGAGCGACCCCGTAGGCAAGGGTCGCTCCCGGGGGGGGGGTGGGTGTTGGAGGGGCAAATTTATTTTAGGCCGATCTGCCCCCGGGGGGGGGGGCAGAAACCTCTAGGCGCCAGGGGAATTTTTCTTTTTTTTTTTCTTTGTTTTTTTTTTTTGAGATGGGGAGCGACCCATCAGGCAAAAGTCGCTCCCCTGGGGGACAAATTGTATTTAGGCCATTTCTGCCCCCCTTGGGGGCAGATTGGCCGAGTTTAGGTCAACCTGCCCCCAAGGGGGCAGAAACCACTAGACACCGGGGATTTGTTTTTTGGTGCCAATGTCACGCAGGGGGAGCGACCCCGTAGGCAAGGGTCGCTCCCGGCGGGGGAGGGTGGGGGTTGGGGGGGCAAATTTATTTTAGGGCATTTCTGCCCCCCCCCCTGGGGCCGGCTGAGCTACAGGCCAAACACCACAGGTAGGCACCTTGCAAAAAACACCTCTGTTTTCAGTGAAAAAATATGTTGTGTCCACGTTGTGTTTTGGGCCATTTCCTTTTGTGGGCGCTAGGCCTACCCACAGAAGTGATGTACCATTTTTATCGAGAGACTTAGGGGAACGCTGGGTGGAAGGAAATTTGTGGCTCCTCTCAGATTCCAGAACTTTCTGTCACCGAAATGAGAGGAAAAAGTGTTTTTTGGGCCAAATTTTGATGTTTGCAAAGGATTCTGGGTAACATAACCTGGTCAGAGCCCCGCAAGTCACCCCATCTTGGATTCCCCTGGGTTTCTAGTTTTCAAAAATGCACTGGTTTGCTAGGTTTCCTCAGGTGTCGGCTGAGCTACAGGCCAAAATCCACAGGTAGGCACTGCTTTTTATAAAAAAATGTGATGTGTCCACGTTGTGTTTTGGGCCCTTTCCTTTCGTGGGCGCTAGTCCTACCCACACAAGTGAGGTATCATTTTTCTCGGGAGACTTGGGGGAACGCTGGGTAGAAGGAAATTTGTGGCTCCTCTCAGATTCCAGAACTTTCTGCCACAGAAATGTGAGTAACATGTGTATTTTTAGCCAAATTTTGAGGTTTGCAAAGGATTCTGGGTAACAGAACCTGGTCCGAGCCCCGCAAGTCACCCCTCCTTGGATTCCCCTAGGTCTCTAGTTTTCAGAAATGCACAGGTTTGGTAGGTTTCCCTAGGTGCCGGCTGAGCTAGAGGCCAAAATCTACAGGTAGGCACTTCGCAAAAACACCTCTGTTTTTTTCCAAAATTAAGGATGTGTCCACGTTGCGCTTTGGGGTGTTTCCTGTCGCCGGCGCTAGGCCTACCCACGCAAGTGAGGTATCATTTTTATCGGGAGACTTGGGGGAACGCTGGGTGGAAGTAAATTTGTAGCTCCTCTCAGATTCCAGAACTTTCTGCCACAGAAATGTGAGGGACATGTGTTTTTTTAGCCAAATTTTGAGGTTTGCAAAGGATTCTGGGTAACAGAACCTGGTCCGAGCCCCGCAAGTCACCCCTCCTTGGATTCCCCTAGGTCTCTAGTTTTCAGAAATGCACAGGTTTGGTAGGTTTCCCTAGGTGCCGGCTGAGCTAGAGGCCAAAATCTACAGGTAGGCACTTCGCAAAAAACACCTCTGTTTTTTTCCAAAATTTAGGATGTGTCCACATTGCGCTTTGGGGTGTTTCCTGTCGCCGGCGCTAGGCCTACCCAAGCAAGTGAGGTATCATTTTTATCGGGAGACTTGGGGGAACGCTGGGTGGAAGGAAATTTGTAGCTCCTCTCAGATTCCAGAACTTTCTGCCACAGAAATGTGAGGGACATGTGTTTTTTTAGCCAAATTTTGAGGTTTGCAAAGGATTCTGGGTAACAGAACCTGGTCCGAGCCCCGCAAGTCACCCCTCCTTGGATTCCCCTAGGTCTCTAGTTTTCAGAAATGCACAGGTTTGGTAGGTTTTCCTAGGTGCCGGCTGAGCTAGAGGCCAAAATCTACAGGTAGGCACTTCGCAAAAAACACCTCTGTTTTTTTCCAAAATTTAGGATGTGTCCACGTTGCGCTTTGGGGTGTTTCCTGTCGCCGGCGCTAGGCCTACCCCCGCAAGTGAGGTATCATTTTTATCGGGAGACTTGGGGGAACGCTGGGTGGAAGGAAATTTGTAGCTCCTCTCAGATTCCAGAACTTTCTGCCACAGAAATGTGAGGGACATGTGTTTTTTTAGCCAAATTTTGAGGTTTGCAAAGGATTCTGGGTAACAGAACCTGGTCCGAGCCCCGCAAGTCACCCCTCCTTGGATTCCCCTAGGTCTCTAGTTTTTCAGAAATGCACAGGTTTGGTAGGTTTCCCTAGGTGCCGGCTGAGCTAGAGGCCAAAATCTACAGGTAGGCACTTCGCAAAAAACACCTCTGTTTTTTTCCAAAATTTAGGATGTGTCCACGTTGCGCTTTGGGGTGTTTCCTGTCGCCGGCGCTAGGCCTACCCACGCAAGTGAGGTATCATTTTTATCGGGAGACTTGGGGGAACGCTGGGTGGAAGGAAATTTGTAGCTCCTCACAGATTCCAGAACTTTCTGCCACAGAAATGTGAGGAACATGTGTTTTTTTAGCCAAATGTTGAGGTTTGCAAAGGATTCTGGGTAACAGAACCTGGTCCGAGCCCCGCAAGTCACCCCTCCTTGGATTCCCCTAGGTCTCTAGTTTTCAGAAATGCACAGGTTTGGTAGGTTTCCCTAGGTGCCGGCTGAGCTAGAGGCCAAAATCTACAGGTAGGCACTTCGCAAAAAACACCTCTGTTTTCTCCCAAAATTGTCGATGTGTCCACGTTGCGCTTTGGGGCGTTTCCTGTCGTGGGCGCTAGGCCTACCCACGCAAGTGAGGTATCATTTTTATCGGGAGACTTGGGGGAACATAGATTAGCAAAACAAGTGCTATTGCCCCTTGTCTTTCTCTACATTTTTTCCTTCCAAATATAGGAGAGTGTGTAAAAAAGACATCTATTTGAGAAATTCCCTATAATTCACATGCTTGTATGGTCACCCCGGAATTCAGAGATGTGCAAATAACCACTGCTCCTCAGCACCTTATCTTGTGCCCTTTTTGGAAATGCAAAGGTTTTCTTGATAGCAATTTTTTACTCTTTATATTTCAGCAAATGAATTGCTGTATACCCGGTATAGAATGAAAACGCACTGCAGGGTGCAGCTCATTTATTGGCTCTGGGTTCCTCGGGTTCTTGATGAACCTACAAGCCCTATATATCCCCGCAATCAGAGGAGTCCAGCAGACGTAACGGTATATTGCTTTCCATAATCTGACATTGCAGGGAAAAGTTACAGAGTAAAACATAGAGAAAAATTGATGTTTTTTTCACCTCAATTTCAATATTTTTCTTTTTCAGCTGTTATTTTCTGTATGAAACCCTTATAGGATCTACACAAATGACCCCTTGCTGAATTCAGAATTTTGTCTACTTTTCAGAAATGGTTAGGTTCCAGCATTGGTTTCATGCCCATTCCTGTCACTGACTGGAAGGAGGCTGAAAGCACAAAAAATTGCAAAAATGGGGTATGCCCCAGTAAAATGCCAAAATTGTGTTGAAAAATTGGGTTTTCTGATTCAAGTCTGCCTGTTCCTGAAAGCTAGGAAGCTGCTGAGTTTAGCACTACAAACCCTTTGTTGATGCCATTTTCGGGGGGAAATCCACAAGCCTTCTTCTGCAGCCACTTTTTCCATTTTTTAAAAACAAAACAAAATTTTCACTGTATTTTGGCCAATTTCTTGGCCTCCTTCAAGGGAACCCACAAAGTCTGGGTACCTCTAGAATCCCTAGGATGTTGGAAAAAAAGGACGCAAATTTGGCTTGGTTAGCTTATGTGAACAAAAAGTTATGAGGGCCTAAGCGCGAACTGCCCCAAATAGGCAAAAAAAGGCCTGGCACAGGAGGGGGAAAAGGCCTGGCAGCGAAGGGGTTAATATGCATGTAGCTGTATTTAGTGATGAAACAAAACCATAGTAAAGTAAATAAAGTAAATGAGACTGTTTCCCCAGATTTGAGATTTGTGCATTCTGCTTTTGGCAGATGTACATGTCTAACCTTAACTGTGAGTATATCGCCCTCATTATGAACTTGGCTGCAATCACTGCCGACCGCCGTGCTGGCGGTGAACCAAAGTCCGCCAGTGGCGGTGAACTGCACACCGCCAAGTAATGATGCCAAAAATACAAACCTCCAAAAATCCTGCAACCTCCACCCACTGCCAGGGTCAAGGAAGGCAGAAAGGCAGTACACCCCACCCCGCCACCGCCATGCAGACAGATCCTTTGCCCACCAAATAATGATGCACAAATCAGCTTGGTGAACAGTGAATGTCGAACGGCCATTGCCGGTCTGCACCGGCATGGCCAGCAATGGGACCCACCAACAACAAATGCACACATTGGCAAGTTTGAACCCACATACCTGACACACATCCACAACACAATAAAACACACACATACACACCCCACAATCCTTTGGAATGCCATTAGCACAACAGATATTGACACCACAACACGCATACACTGAACTCACCATCACACAAGTCACGCACACAAAAACACTACCAAAACCCATACATTCCCCAAACACCATCATAAGTCACATACCCAACCACACAACAGCACCCTCACCAATATCCCTACAACACACCACCCACAACACACACCGTGGCACCCCCTAAGCACCCCCGCTTCACAGACCGGGAGCTAAGGACCATGGTGGACAAAATACTCAAGGTTGAGCCACAACTGTACGGGGCACAGGTGCAGCAGACACCCGTGGCCAGGAAGACAAAGCTATGGCAGACAATAGTCAACAAGGTCAACGCAGTGGGAAACCATCCATGCACAAGGGAGGACATCAGGAAGAAATGGAACGACCTGCGTGGGAAGGTTTGGTCCATGGCATGCAGGCACAACATCGCGTACAGAAGACTGGTGGTGGCCCTCCACCTCCTCCCCCCGAATACACGAACTGGGAGGAAAAGGTCCTGGCTATTCTGCACCCGGAAGGCCTCACCAGACTCAATGGAGGACTGGACTCAGGTAAGTCAACTACAGTACCTTAACAGTCACCACACCTGTAATGCATGTATCACCCCACCCATCTCGCTACCACCAGGACCCCATCCCCTACCCAGCCCACAACACCCACATCAAAGTCCCCTGCATACCCACAATCCCCCAAACAAATCACCACCCAGCCTCTTGTGCACACTCACATACCCCTGCAAGGAATCACAGTGGCACTACAGCACCCACAATGCACCTCCACTCCTCACAAAAAATGCACAAAAATGTACACGAAGGGACCCTGCATGACACTACAGGGGAATATAACCATCAATTAGTGCAGACCAGTGCTGCAATTGGCCAAAAAGTACAGGACCCCCACATCTCTATTCTCACACATGCCTACCACCACCCATGCCACCCGGACGGAGACCTCAAGGAGTGCCAGTCCTCCACCTGAAGACGGAGGCCCCACTCAGGAGAGTGCAGAGGGATGTCTGGACACAGATGAAATCCCTGGCCCATCCCACAGTCCTGGACTCTCACCCTCTAGAAGCCCCACCCAGGATACCACAGAGACCCCTACCACTCAGCCACCATCATCAGCTCTGGCCAACCACTCCCACACCAATGTCACTAGGCGATGGACTGGCTGCCCACATGTACAGAGGCCAGAGTCTCCACCCTCCAACAGGCAGGATGATGAAGGGCCCAGTGCAAGTGGAACTGCCAGACCTGTGCGGGGGACATAGGCACAGGGGGCTAGGGCCAGTGGGAGGGCATCAGTGGCCCAGGGGGTGGCCAAAGGATGGATGCAGCAGCCCAGGAGGTGATTTCTGAGGTCCTGGGAGCATACCACCATTCCTTGGATCAGAATCAGAGGCTGCAGATAGCACACCACCAGGAGGCCATGGAGCAATGGAAACAGCTCAATGCCACCATGGCCTCCATTGCATGGGTGCTGCAGCACCAGTACCACAGCCAGCATGAGTCCTCCACCCACCTGCAGGTCCTTACCACTAGCCTGGACACTGCCCTGCCATCTACATCTGCAGCATCCACTGGACTGGTGGCACTGCCAGAGGACTCACACTACATCTGCACCCCAATCCATGCATCCCAGCAAATGTACCTGAGTATGTTGTTCAACATGTGCCCACTCCCTTTCACTGTCCCAACACTTATGTATATATTGGCAGTGAATAAATACACATGTGCACTCAAAATATATGCCCTTAATCAACATGAGAGATCAATTGTGAATGTGAATGCATTAGCCAGTTACCATCATAATCCCACTTTTATTGCAGGAGGGGATCCAACACACTACAGTGTCTGAACTATGTCACACTGTACATAAAATTGCGTTCCCTGGCACCTGCTACTTCAGTCATGATTTAGCATTGTCACTGACAAAAGACACCACAGAACTTATTACATGAGTCAGACTGAAACTATGCAGTGAAACCATCAGCATCATTGAACAGTACCTGAGAGTCACTGGAAGTATAGGTGGTTTAGCTGGGTCCTGGAGTTGATATCTTCCCCCTCTTCCTCCTCACCATCACTCTTATCCCTCCTTTGAAGGTTGCAGGGCTGGTTGGACAGTACCCTCTTCTTCCAGAAGAGAGATAGCTTTCCTCACAGCCAAGTTGTGCAGCATGCAGCAGGCCACCACTATCTTACACACCTTGTCAGGGGCTTAGCCCAGGGATCCTCCAGAGAGATGGAGGCAACAAAATCTTGTCTTCATGAGTCCTATAAGGCACTCTAGCACCCTCCTATTACGACCATGGGCCTCATTATCATTCCTCTCAGCATCTGTCCTGGGATACCTCACAGGTGTTAGGAGCCATTGCAAGTCGGAATAGCCAGAATCACCTGCAAAAGTGGGCGAAAGAGGACTTCAACACACACATTTTACTTGCATACAGCCTGCCTGTCAGCTATGTAACGGATCCAGTGTCATACACACTCACCTATGAGCCAAGCTCTGCCCCCCTGTAGTTGTCCCATCATGTGGGCACACTGCTGTTTCCCAGGACAAATGAATCAAGGACTGATCCTGGGAACTTGGCATTGAAATGTGAAATGTACTGATCAGCAGTACACACCCATTGTATATTCATGGAGTAATAGTTCTTACGATTCCTATACACCTGTTCATTCATTCTTGGGGGCATGAGGGTTATGTGGGTTCCATCAATGGCACCAATCACATGGGGGATATTAGCAAAGGGATAGAATGCAGATTCTTTGTGGAAACTGGACATAATGTTGCAAGTGGTGAACAAATGCATCCAGGAAATTGGACATGATGTGGCTGAACATTGGCTGTGATACCCCTGCAGCTATGCCCACTGTCACCTGAAATGAGCCAGTGGGCAAGAAATGGAGCACAGATAGCACTTGCACAGTTGTAGGAATGGCATGCTGATTCCAATTGGCTGGCTTCGGAACAGGATCCATTAATGCACAGATGTCATGGATTGTAGCTCTATTTAGTCAGTAGGTAATAATGATGTGACGTTGCTCCATAGTGGCCAGATCTACCAGGGGACTATAAACAGATGGGGCCCTCCCTCGCCACATGGTCTGTACCTATGGGGGAGGAAAGAACACATTTTGAGTGTCGCCATACACTTGCATCACATGAATTCACTATACTTTTCAAAATGCGACACATAGGTAACGCACACAAACAGAAAGAATGAGATACACCGTCAGGCTAATGTGTGCTGAGGTTTCTCTGTCATAATGGCATCACATTGTATACACAAAATGGCAGCCTCCTGCCATCTAGATATGGTAGTGTGGAAATGACTTCATTCCGCTGGCGTTAGTTGTCATGGTGGTAGGCGGTGTTCACAGCCGTGCACCTTATATTTGGATTACATGGTTGTCAATGGGGAACCTGGGCCTATCATGATCGCTGCCGGCGGTGACGTTACACACTGCCGCGATATCTACCGCCATTTTGACAGACCCTTGACACTTGACTCCTGCATCACATGAAGGGTAGTACTCCACTGCGTGTGATGCTGTATCCTGACTCTGGTCCCTGAGATGGCGCGTGTCACAGGGGAATGGGCCCTGTCCTTCACTGCGGAGGAGCTGGAGAAGCTGGTGAACGGGGTCCTATCCCTGTATGCAAAGTAGTATGGATGACCAGAGGAGCAGGTGAGTTGCCATCTGTCATCCGCAGGTGTGTGTGATTGTGGCGGATGCCTGTATGCATGTTTGTTCGATGTGCGACTGCCCAGCTGTAGGTTGTCTGGCACTTTCTGCTTGTAATTTGTTCATATGCATGTCTCCATGGACAATGTCAGCATGAAAGGACATGGCATTTGTGTAAGGGCCACCCACACTGACTTCTGTTTCTTTACTCTGTGTGTCCCATGCAGGTCAGTGCCCATTAAAAGAAAGGCCTGTGGCAAGCCATCGCCAAGGAAGTGCGGACCTTGATGGTCTACAACCGGCGGAACACCCACTGCAGGAATCGGTGGGAGGACCTGAGGCGCTGGGCCAGGAAGACCGGAGAGGCCCAGCTGGGGAAGGCTTCCCAACAAGGAAGAGGTGCCCGTTGGACCCTGACCCCCCTAATGGCCCGCATTCTGGTGGTGGCATTTCCAGATTTGGATGGGCGCTTGAAGGCAGCACAGCAGCCACAAGGCGGTGAGTACCAACACTGTTGTGATACCATTATGATGGGTGTATTTGGGTGCTGTGCGATGCATGCATTTTAGTGCCAGCCACTTAGACAGGTATGTCCCTGCAGTCCTGCCCCCCTCCACGTCCTTGGGATAGGGTCAAGTTTTGGCAGGGTCTGTAGGCCTATGAGGGGGTACCCTTTTTGTCATCTGGTATTCATTGTGGCCTTAATGAACTTGTAGATGTATTGGCTTAGCATGGTCCCTCATGGGTTCACTTCACACAGTGTATCAGAGTTGTGTTTCATAAAGGTAACATGGCATATGCTGGGGTCATGCCTACTAGTCAGGGGCACATTCATAACGTATGTTGTGTCTGCTGATGGTTCGTGCCGGACCTGTGTGGGAGTGTGGGAGTGTATGTGTCCCAAAATGTACCAATTTCAGAGATTTAACATACACCTTTCTTGTTTTGTTTGTCCCCCCTGGGCTCTTGTGTCCCTGTGTACATTAACATCATCTGGCGAGGGAACTGAGGCACGGGCGAGTGGGGATGCAGCAGCCCATGGTTCCAAGGAGGTGGAGTCGACCGACGCCAAGGGGACCAGTGGGTTGGAGGGCGACGGGAGTACCACGGGGGAGGCAACTACCACTGGAGCTAGTGACTCTGATAACTCCTCCAATAGCAGCTCCCTGGTGGTGGCAAACCCTATCGGGCCACCCATTCTTTATCATCTTCCGCCACCCACCATACCATGATCGCCGTTCCAGTTGCTCCCCACCGAGTTGCCTGTGCCCGCTCACCAAGGAGGGTAGGCGTCTCCTTCATCCCAGGCACCTCATCCACTGCCCCAGTCAGCCCTGCTGCCCTCACAGAGGAGGCTATTGACCTCCCGAGAACCATCTGTGTAGGGCAGACAACCATCGTGACTGCCATCCAGGGCGTAGCATCCCAGATGCAGCAATGCAATGCATACCTGGAAGGCATTCACAGTGCCATATCTGGCCTATAGAGATCTTTTCAGGCTCTGGCCTCCTCTTTGACGGCAGCCAGGGTCCCTGGTCTTTACGTCCCCCCTCCCACAACCTCTACCCCTTTCAGAACCCCACTCCCTTCACCCATCCCAAGAACACATACAGACAGCCATGCACACAGATCAACACACAAGAAGCCCACAGACAAACACAAGCAGCACACTTCCCACCACAGGCAGGCACACACCCAACATACCAAAGTACACACAACAACATCCATCTCCCCCAGTGTGTCAACCTCCCTGCCACCCTGTCTGTCACGTCAACATGCACACCCACATGCACTGCACCCTCAGTCACTGCTGCTTCCTCCATTCATGCAGTCACCACAACAGCTAACATCCAGACATACTCCCCAGACACCACACCTCACCACCACTACATTCACAAACATGTGCTGCACACTCACCAGACCTGCAGACACCCACACAACATCCATCTACTCTGGCAGCCTGTCTTCTTCTACTGTGTCCACCCCCCTCCTCCCAAAACACTCAAATGTTCACACACATCCACACCACACACATCTACCACACATAAGCATAGTAAGTAGGCACCTGCATCCATGTCCGGCATCTACACGTAGTACGAGAACTCCCAGACCTGGCTCCAGATCCCCTCCAACTGCACCTAAGAAGCTTTTCCTTTCCTGTGTTGACCTGTTTGAACCCACTGGCTGACCCCGTCTTGTCCCTAAACATTCCCATGCCCTTGTCCAGTCCACTCCTTCCTCGTCTAAGTCCACCCCAGTCCGCCCTTCCCATTCCTGTGCCCCTTCGCCAGGGAGGAAGAAGCCCCATGTTGCCCCAGGTCCCTTTGCCACCCCCAGGGCCAGGCCCACTCTTCCTCCTTCCAAGGGCAAGCCCAATCCCCCTCCATCTCCCAAACCTAAGCCCAAAACCCCCCTTGAAGACCTGAGTCCCCACCCTGCCACCCCTGCCCCTGTTCCCTGAGGTGCCTGACTGCCCCATTGATGCCCCTTTCCAGTGGAGTTTCCTTTGCACACATGGGGGTAAAGTTTGGGCTATATTTGCCCTTCAGGAATTTGTCATGGACTGGCCTATGGCCTTATTTGGACATTACTTTTGTTCCTTGAAATAAAATGTAAGTGCCCAGCAGTGCTGTTGGCACAATATAGAGACTTTGTGCAGCGTTTCACTGTGGGAGTGTGGTGTACACAGGTGTGTACATTGGCGCAGGTATTTGTTGGCTTGTGTCTGGTAAGTATATTTTGTTATGGTATGTTTGGCTTGGGGTTTTGGGAGGGGTTGGGAGTGCGTTGCGGGGTGGGTGGGTGTGTAACTGTGCCCTTTCTTCCAATGTGTACTAGGCTGCAGTACTTACTGTCGTCAAGTTTGTCATAGGTCACAGTCCTGGAGGAATAAGGCAAGAAGAAGCACTGGCATTATTTCCAACTCTCTCTCTGTCTACGTTGCCTATTCTGTGTACCTCCGGTGAGTGTTTCCTTTTATATTGTTTGTTTCCACCACGCTTTGCCTGGCGGTGGTTCCCGCCCCGGAACTGATGGTGGTGTGGTGTTTCATCATTTGGTGGGAGGGTAGGGCCTTTGCGCCGTCCTGAGGGCGGCCTCCTCCGTTGTCGTCAGGACTACAAAACTGGCGGTGTGTGGATGGACTGCTACTTGTTTCTCATTGGATTCATTATTGGGCAGTCATATTCATAATGACCATAGGTGTCTGTTCCATTGCATCTATTTTCCAGAAGCATGACTCATTCATTTTTTTTCTAAATGGCTACTCTGTCAAAAATAGTTTATTTTGCTGAGGACTCCAAATGACTATGCCAAGAGCTGCTATGCAGTATATTTGGTTTAGAGTACAGACTGCAATTCATAGGAAGTATGATTTGTCCTGCTTACAGGTTGTCTGCTGCATTGTCTAATACAGGCTTGTTTGTCAGACAAGCCCATCATCTTCTAGTTAAGATGAAAAGTACTTTCCTTGGCCTTGATTAAATGACTGACCATAAAGTAATAAATGGTCATTTAAACATTTCAATTTGTGCTAAGCTGTAAACGCAGTGTTACATTTGATACTTCTGACTAAACTTTAGCGGTCACGGGCAGATAGTGTTGTATACAATACTACTTGGTGCGTGATTTCAGTCAGCCACTTGCTAACGATTGGATAACTTTTTTATCTACCCCAGTTCTCTGCTCTTCATTGGGTTGCTTTACTCTAGGCTAGGGCAAAATTTTGATTATGTCTTAGCAATTGAAGTAATTTTAGGAATTCTGCATTGCTCTTTAACGCAGAATGACTCCTGCTTGCACAATTAAGAGTAAACTGGGGCACAAAAATCCAACTGCAAGAGCACATTTAACAAGCATGAGCTGCTTCTCTCTCCCACAATTTGTGTCCTACTGCATTTAGTGTTGTTTGTTAGCAAATAATGCATTGTTGTGCCCATTCTAAATATGAGGGGACATTTTTGTGCTAAGAAGTGCTAAATACAAAATGACTCTTCTCTTGTAATTATGCATAATTCTTAGGTAATTCTGCATGATTACACTACACTGATGTACGCAAGTTATGCCTACCCCTACTTTTCTTTCTATTCTTGTGTTTGTCTCTTGTAGAGCATTTCTTCTTTGTCCTTGCTTTTGATTGGATGAACAGTTTCATACATTAAGAATTATGATTTCCTAAATGAGATCCAGAGATAATCTTCATCAGGAAATCGTTAGTACTAATGTCAGTATATCTGGCCCATAGAGCGCACTCAACCTCTTCCCCACATTTCCCAAACTTCCCTAACGATGTCTCTCCCCTTTTACCATCCATCTCTTTAGTGGCCATAGAGGCATTTGACTCTTACATGGTGTACCAGGTACTGAAAGGCAGCTTGCTGATGTCCTCATATTGTTACGCCATTCTTCCCTATCCTTCACAGTGCCTTTTACCATTCTTATCTCCATCACCTGCTGTTGCTCTTCTTTTACATGCTGTATGCCTCTAATTGCATTAAAAATGCCAGATTTTTAAAAAAACATGCGCGGTGTGAGAATATCCCTCTTTTGAATGATCATCCCCATTTTTTTGTTGACTGTTGTTACTAATTCTTTAACTCTGCACACTTAGGCACTGCTGTCTAGGCCCAGTGTATGTGCTCTAACCCCTAAAACACAGAAAAGAATTGGCTAATCCCCAATTGGCATTTTTAACTTTCCGCTAAGGCCATAGTATATCATGCAGGAAAATATACTTGTGGGATGGAAGTTAAATGCCACCTGTGGGCTGCACCACATGTTGTGCAATCCACAAGACTGAAGAAAACATGGTTTCAGGCCTATCTCTGTAGCCTGGCTGCGACAGCTTTTAAACCTACAGCCAACCCTGTTGAAAAGGGCTATTCTGACAGGAAAGAAGCCCACCTTTAAATGTGGAATGTCACCCCTAATAAAGCTTAGTTGCCTAGAAAGTAGGGTGCTTAGTATTTAAAATTGGTGCACTCGAGAATTTAGCACTTGCATCTACCTATAGTGACTAGACTGCAAAAGGTAAATTCATTATAAACTGTTGTAGCTGATCTTAGCAGAAACTAAAGTTCAGATACAATAATAATTCTGTTACTTTTGGTCTGGGATAGGCATCAGAGTAGATTCAACCACTGTTTAAAAAAACACATGCACTGGAGAACTTGGATTTTTAAATAAATATTAAGAGAGGCAACTTCTAAAAGGTCTAAACTGCTTTAAGATGCATCAGTTGGTACCTGTCCATCATTCCCCCTAATGAGGTGTGGAAACTGTTCCTAGGGCAGAAACAATGGCTGGAGCCTTTTGGCAGGAAGACCTGGGTGTGAGATAACTGACTTTTCTCCGCTCAGGAAGGGTGGCTGTGCAAGGTTCAGGAACTTTGCTAATTTGAAAAGAGCCAGGGTAAATCCGGCAAATTCATATTTGTGTAAAGTGTAAAGGAAGAGCTGTGGAAGAGACGTGTTTGTTCCCTAGGCCACCTTTAGCCATCTTGGCACCAGTCTACTGGGAGGGTACCAGCACCAGTTTGGTATAGTTGTGGAGGAAGTGACTGCTCAATTCCATAAACACAAGCTTGTTGACACACCAGATACCTACAAGATCATATGGGTGCTGCTAGACTGAATTTGCCTCATAATAGTGCACTGTGAGATAGTTTACAGTAAGGAAAACAGGGTATGTTGCAAAAGTGGGCAGGGGTTCCCTGATCTTTTTTCTTCTGGTTTAGAGAGTGTCCAGGAATCACCTTCACCAACTGGCTAGTCAAACCATAAAAGTGGCACGCCAGCTGCAGCATGACAGAACACTTTCTAGACCCCTGGAAAAACAGAAGAAGACTGGACCAGAATGCCTTCTGGACCTCTGGAAGAACAGAAGAGGACAGGACCTGGTGCCTGTGACCTGTATTGAGAACCTGAGGGGCTGGACCTGCTCACAATTATGCCCAGTTCTGAGAAATTGACTCCAAATCTCAGTTGACAGTTCTTCTGTGTAGCTACGCAGACACAAGCTGCATGAGGCCTTTTCCTTGAGTGGTCAGATTACCAATAGCAACTAGACCTGGACTGGACCCCACTAGGGGCCTGTGCTGCAGTGAGTCCTGCCCCTGAGTGTTGCTCTTGAGGTCCTGTGAGCCTTAGAAATGGCTAAGAGCTGACCCAGAAAGGCTGAAAAACTGGGACTTAGAACATTTTTAGACTTCAAAGACCCCCAAAGTGGCAGCAGGACCTTGCAACTAAAGTGTTTGATTCTGAGAGGATACAGCTTCAGGCTTACCCCACTGGAGAATATTGAGCAACATAAAAAGACTAAGGTGGTTATTATGAAAATGGTGGTTACTGTTAGAGTGGCGGTAACACCGCCAACAGGCCAGCAGTAATTACTGCCAAATTATGACCATGGCTGTGATAACTCCCATAGACAGCCAATGTACCACACCAACTGCCAGGGTGTAAACATCACTGACCATGGTGGTAGCCATCAACAGCCAGGTGGAAGACAAGGTACCGCCCACCATATTATGACATAGCAAACCACCACGATTTCTGGGATGGTACCAATGCCATCAAAAGCCTGTCAGAGACACAGAGATCAGCGCTGCCATGGAACCCGAACTTCAAGTCTTCCCGATGCTCATCTACATCATGCTCCATCTGGAACACCAATGCCGACGAAGACAACGACGGTGAACACAGCCGCCTAGCACACAAGGGAGGGAGGGAGGAAAAGGAGAGTGACACACACACGTACAACACACAACATACACACACACACCATACACACAACCAGCTGCAGAGGAAAACCAGTCTCATGGGACACATGTCATAATAATGCAAGGACAACATTTAGCCAAAAATGATAGGGTAATTTGATGCCAACAGCCACCATATTGTCCATGTGACAAAAGATATTTGAGTCACTGTTCAGAAAGGGCCAATGGCCAGTCCAAAGTACAAAAGGCCCACATGGTCACAGGTAACAGTCCAAGGCCCAACTTGTTCCCTGACGAAATCCGTACTACACTGTGCAGGAGCATCATGTTGGGAATGGCCAGGCACTTCAGGAGGAAGGAGGGTTGAGGGCACCTCAGCTAAAGTGGGGAACTTGCCCACTTGTTCTGGAGGGGGCTCCATGGCCATTCTTCTGTGCTGGGGAATGCAAGGTACCAGTCCCTGAGGTGAGGAACGTGCCCACTGGTTCTGGAGGGGGCTCCATGCCCATGTCTTCCTGATGGGGAGTGCAAGGTCACATTCTCTGAGGTGGGGAACTTGCCCACTGGTTTTTGGAGGGGGTTCCTTGTACAACAGTCCCTGGAGGGTGACCTAGATGCCCTCTGCTGGAGGTGAGGACCGCTGTGTCCCATCTGGAGGTGAGGACTGCTGTGTCCCAGCTGGAGATGAGAGCTCCTTGCCCACTGCTGTTGGAGGGAAACTCTGCTAGCCTCTGCTGGAGGTGAGGGCTCCTTGCCCACTGCTGTTGGAGGGGGCCTCTTGCCTCTCTTAGTTGGTAGAGTGGGAAACTTCCCTTTCTTGGGTGGTGGAGTGGGATCCTTTCCTCTCTTGGGTGGTGGAGTGGGATCCTTCCCTCTCTTGAGAGGTGGAGTGGGATCCTTCCCTCTCTTGGGTGGTGGAGTGGGATCCTTCCCTTTCTTACCTCGAACAACTAGGAGGTGCCTCCACTGTCCCCGTGGACTGTTTGGCTGAGGTGCTGGGCTGGGTCGTTGTGACCCCGCTCTTACGGGCAGGATGAGGGGGAGGGGAAGGGAAGAGGTCAGGTTGGGCAAGGAAAAGCTTCTTAGGGATGGTGGGGTGGGATGAAGGAGGAGGGATGGGAGTGGAGGATGAGGGAGTGGTTGGTGGAGGTGTATGTCTGCTGGTCTTGGGTGTAGGTGCATGGGCAGTGTGCTCATGTGAGGTGGATGACTGTTGGGAGTCTGAGTGCATGCGTTTGTGTCTCTTAGGAGGAGGGGCCGGCAGGGTGTGAGAGGACACAGGGGACGTGAGGCTGGATGTTGTGGAGGTGTCTGAAAGTGAGGTCTGTGCTGCTTGGTGTTGTGATGGTGGTGGTGGCTGTTGATGCAGTGCATGTAGGTGTGAGTGCGGATGTGACAATGAGGAAGGAGGAGGAGGAGGAGGGGGAGACAGTGAAGGCAGTGGATGTTGTGTGTGCAACTGTCTGTTGTTTGTGTGAGTGCTTGTGGCCTGAAGTGTCCTGCTTGTGTTTGTCTATGCCACTCTTGTGTGATGTTTTGTGTGCATGCTTTTCTGTATGTGTGCATTGGATGGGTTGGAGTTGAGGAGATTTGGACTGGGAAGTGGTAGTTGGAGGGGGGACGGTAGGAACAGGGACAATGGCTGCCATAGGAGAGGAGGCCAGAGCCTGGAGCGATCTCTGTAGGGCCGCCAATCCACTGTGAATGCCCTCCAGGAAAGCATTGTGTTGCTGCATCTGGGATGCCAGCCCCTGGATGACATTCACAATGGTTGACTGCCCTAAAGAGATAGATCTCAGAAGGTCAATAGCCTCCTCACTGAGGGCAGCAGGGCTGACTTTGGGCAGGGCCTGAGGTGTGTGGGGCAAAGGAGATGGCCACCCTCCTGGGTGAGCAGGCATGGGCAACTCGGTGATGGGCTACTGGGAGGGCGGGGCTGGTAGGGGGCTGGAGGCTGTACCTGCAGCTGGGGTGGTCCTAAAGGGGTCCACCACCACCAGGGAGCTTCCATTGGAGGAGGAATCAGTGTCAGTGCTGTCACCTCCTGTCTCCGCCGTGGTGCTCCCCTCGCCCTCCATCCCACTGGTTCCCTCGGTGTCTGTGGACTCTGCCTCCTGGGTCCTATGGGATGCAGCTTAATCTGTTGCTGGTGCCCCTGCTCCTCTGCCAGATGATGCTAATGCACAAATGGACAGGATGACAGAAGAAAAAAGGGGGGGGGGAAGAGAAAGAGAGCTGGGGGTCAATTACAGCACCAACACCAGAGATGGCATACACATTACCATCACACACAGGGATCAGGATTGAGCACCATGCATCGCACTAGCATTCCATTGGCTAGGTACCACAGCAAGATGTGAGCCAACCACCGCCAACTGCACCCCTCCTGGGAGTCACTAAGCCCTGTCTGACATGGAATGCAACCTAACTAAGTTACCATATTTTGCAATACAACCATTACCCTTGAGCTGGATCACGCTGGGATGTCTGACCTGGGTCCGCATGTCCTTGGTGATGCCACGCCACAATCCCTTCTTCTGATGGGCGCTGACCTGCAGAGGAAACACAGACAGGAGGACACCAATACACATACAATACAGCCTGCCACACATATGGCCCACAATACCATTCCAGCTCCATTGGTATACACATCACACAGCGCCCAACATGTACACTACCACCAGACATACCACCACCCCCAAATGACACGATTCTTGCACACACATCTCCATGCAACCTTGTCACATGCATCGTGCCCAAGGTGTACTCACCTGTTGGTCTGGAGGCCCATACAGCTGTCCATACTGGGGTAGGATCCCACCCACCAAGCGCTCTAACTCCTCCGAAGTGAAGGCAGTGGCCCTTTCCCCGGTCACACTGGCCATGGCAGGATCCAGACACAGGTCACAGCAGCACACGCAGTGTAGGTGTTGTCCTGTGGAAAGTCAGGAATCAAGTGACGATTTAGATAGAAAATGACGGTCATGTCCACGGTGGTGTACACCGTCACTGCTGACGCTGATCCCCATTGGTCACTGTACTCCATAGAGCCCCATATTAGCCAATGAGGAATTGCACGGGAGTGCAAGACTGCCTTCCGCCATGACGCCCAGCGTCGGTGGAGCTACCTCACTTCCACCTGTCCCTAGTTACAGGACAGGCGGTCGCCATTTCATGCTGGTGGATTACATTCAGATATTACATAACTGCGTCATTGCTACAATTTGCAAAAACATTGACATATTTACTGTCCCATTACATCAATGCTCAATGAAGACTGAGGCGGTAGTTCCATTGTTCAAATTTTGACAGCCTACTCCCTCTTGTGTCCCTTAGATACCTTCCACTGTGAATGAAAAGGAGTAGGAGACAAGACCCCATGTACAGACCCATTGTGGACTTGGCTACACTGGAGGACCGGCACATAATACTGACTTATAGACTGGAAGGGGCCACAATCACAGAGCTGTGGGCTCACTTGGAGCCTGATCTAATATCAGCTATCCGTCATCCTACTGAGATCCCGCCCTCTTGTGCAGGTTATATCAGTGCTCCATTTCCTGGCAACTGGTTCTTTCAAAGTGACAGTGGGCTTGGCAGCAGGAATGTCACAGCCAATCTTTTCAATCGTGCTGACAAGGGCTTTGTCTGCCTTGGTCAAACACATGTGCAGCTACATTGCTTTCACCCAGGTGGAAGGTTTGGCCACTGTGAATGCAGGATTCTATGCAATGGGACATATATCCAATATTATTGGGGTGAATGATGGTACACATGTTGCATTTGTCCCCCCCCACCAATATGAACAGGTGTTCAGGAATCGGAAGAGGTTCCACTCACTCAATGTGCAAATGGTGTGCCTGGCGGACCAGTACATCGTCCACGTCACTACCATGTACCCTGGGTCGGTGCATGACACCTTTGTCCTGAGGAATTATGCATCTCAAATGTGATGGCACAACTACAGAGGCACAGGGTGTGGCTAATTGGTGAGCCTGACTCCCCACACACTATATGTCAATGTATGCCTTCTGGAGTTAACCCCATACCATTGTGTAAGGCTAATGTTTGTCCCTCAATACTTTCAGGTGACTCTGGCTACCCAAACCTAACGTGCCTCCTGGCCCCTGTGAGGAATGCAAGTACAGGGGCTGAGAATCCTTATAATGCACAAGGGCGAACCAGGAGAATTATTGAAAGGACCTTTGGCCTCCTGAAGGGTAGGTTCAGATGCCTCCATCTAGGTGGATCCCTGTGTCACTCACCTGAGAAGGTCTGCCAGATAGTAGTCTCATGCTACATGTTGCACAACCTGGCCCTCAGACAACATGTGCCTTCTCTGAAGGAGGAGGAGCCTGGAAATGCCCCATGGTAGCAGTGGACCCTGGGGACAGTGAGGATGAGGAGACAGAGGATGAGGATGGGGACAACACAACATCGGTTATACGTCAATACTTCCAATGACACACAGGTGAGACAGTGGAAATGACATTCCTCTGATTATTGATGTTTTCTGTGTGCCTGTAGCAGGATGGCAGTCACTTCCTTTGCATCTCTACTTACTGTCAGCTATGGCTTCTCATTTTGCAGATGTTGGTGATATAGCAACTGTGTACTGATGTGATGACTACAGACAACTACAGGTCATTAATTGAATGCTATCACAGTGTTCAGATCATTTGCACATGATGTGAATGTTTCCATAAATGCACATTTTCATCACATAAAACACTATCACTCAAGTTGTGTTCAAGGGTGTTTATTGTAGTGCAAATAATTGACGGAAAAGTGCAATGGAATGGGGTGATGGTTGAGGAAAGTCCCAGGTATTGGTCCAGTCTGCTTGTAGCCCAGGTCCAGTGTCCAAGGGGCCATAGGAAGGGGATCAAAGGCAGTTCAAAGTGGACAAGGTGACAGGGTGGGACACAAGGGGGGCATTCAGGAGGGTCTCATTTCCTGGTGGTGGTCTTGGTCTTGGCAAGTGTCTCTGGCTTCTGTCTGGGTGGCAGGAAATGTTTGCAGGGTGGTTCACCTTCTGCAGGGGGAGGGGTGCTGGTATTCTGTGAGTCCTGTGGCAGGGCCTCCTGCCCACTAGCTGCAGTGGAAGTGGTGGGCTGGTCAGTAGACTGGCTAGTGGTAGGGGCCCGCTGGTGTGCTGTCCATTCCCTCATGATGTTGGCCATATCTGCCAGCACACCTGCTATGGAGACCATGGTGGTGTTGAGGGCCTGCACATCCTCCCTGATCTCCTGATGGTGTTCCCCCTGCAGCCACTTGTTCTCCTGCATGTTGGTAAGCATCTGGCCCATCTTGTCCTGAGATTGTTGGTAAGCCCCCAGGACATTAGTGAGTGCCTCCTAGAGAGTCGGTTCCCTGGGCCTGTCCTCCTCTGGTGCACAGCGGTCCTCCCAGTGTCCCTGTTCCCCTGTGCTTGTGTCCCCTGAACGTTGTGCCCACTTCCACAGAACCCAGGTCCCTGATTGTCTTGGGGGTGAGGTGTGGACTGGGGTCCCTGTACAGGTGGGCACACTGCTGATTGACGTGTCCTGGGGACAGAGGTGTGGGGATGTTGGGTGGGTGCTGTGGTGTTGGATACTGATTGGGGAGGCTCTGTGGTGGACTGTGAGTCGGCTAGGGTGGCTGACTGACCATTGGTCCCTGATGGGCCTGGTATTTCGTCCAGATCCTGATGTCCAGAGTTACTGTCATCACTGAGGGTATCTTCTGTTGGGGGACTGGATAGTCGTGGCACCTCCTCGCCACTAATTTTGGCTAGGGGACCTGTGGGAATCTAAGTGATGTATTATGGTTAATGTCCATGACATATTGTACATCCCTAGCTTCTCCTCTATTGTTGCTGTTGCCGTGCCACCTTAGTTTGTGTATGGTGATGTATTGTGGGATTGTTAGTTCTCCATGCTGTGCATGCTTTGGTGGTGGGTGTCCATGCAGGGCATGGGGGCTGCACATGCATTGGTATAGCATGCAGGGCTTGGCATTAGAGTTAGTCAGATGTGTAGGTGCAGTGTGTGGGATGGAGTGGAGTGATGGGAGTGAGGGTGAGGGGGTGTGATTGCATGCAGGTATGGGGGTGATGAGTAGTAAATATTTACTTACCAGTGTCCAGTCCTCCGGCTACCAGTGAGCCCCTCAGGATGCAGGATTGCCAAGACTTGCTTCTCCCATGCTGTAAGCTGTGGGGGAGGAGGCGGGGGCCCACCACCGGTTCTCTGTATAGCGAGCTGGTGCCTTGCTTCCATGGAACGTACCTTCCCCGTAGGTTGTTCTACCTCTTCCTGATGTCGTCCCTTGTTCTTGGATGCTGTCCCACAGCGTTCACCCTGTCCACGATTCTCCGCCATAGCTCTATCTTTCTGGCAATGGATATCTGCTGTACCTGTGCTCCAAACAGCTTTGGCTCTACCCTGACTATTTCCTCCACCATGACCCGCAACTCCTCATCAGTGAAACGGGGGTGCCTTAGTGTGGACATGGGTCTTGTGTGGTGTGTGTTGTGCAGAGGGTGTTGAGTGATGTGGTGGGGTATGGGATATGGAGTGCGTGATGGATGGATGGGTGTTTGTGGTGTGTATGTGTAGTTGTCTCAGTGGTCTTTGTGTTAGTTTTGTGGCGCTTATTGGTGTTCATAAAGGGTTGTGTGTAATGTAGGTGTGTGTTTTATAGTGACATGGGTGGGTGGGTGTGGTGTGTGTATCAGTGTCAGGTGTGTGATTTTCGTTTAGGCCAATGTTATGTTGTTTTGTATTGGGGTGGCAATTCTGAGCGCGCCGGTGTGTACTGCCAATAGTTTACTGCCATTGAATGTCCGCTGTGGTGATTTGTGGGTCATAATGTGGTAGGCGTTGTTTTGTTGGCGTAACTGTATGGGTGTTCGTACGGATACTTTACCACTGACCTTTGGGCTGGCTGATTTGTGTGTGTGGCAGTATTGTGTTGGTTTGGTGTGTGTGTGTCATAATATGGTGAACGGATATTCACCACCGCTGCGGTATGTTGGCGGCCATCACCGCGGCGGTAAGTGGCATTTACCACCAATGTCATAATGAGGGTCTAAGTTAGAAGGTAAAATCTTTGAAATGGTTGACCCAAATGAGGCATCTGACCTCTGTTCCATCGCAGTTGGCCTTAAGGCATGCCTAGGTCCAAGACTACCACATACCGTGACTTTTGATTGGCACTTTTACTATTTCTTGGAGCTTTGTGCCCTAACATTTTAAGATTTCATGTCTGTTCCCCTTATTGGATTTTAACTTTTTTGGTGTCATTTTTCTTATTATCGTCTTCTCTATTTCTTTATTAATTATAGTTAAGATTTTAGACTTTTGATTTGTTAAGAATTCACATCCTCACCAACTAGTGTTCTTACACACTGGCATTGGCAAAACCAACAGTGGTGATTAGCTATGTTAAAATTTAAAACTAACTTTCAAGACTTATTTGTGGCAGTTCACACTTAAGCTTTCAGAACTTCTATTTCACAAAAGATATCCAGATCACTGCTGCTTCCTTTTTCCCCACATTTTGAGGATTGTAAAGGTGCTAGATTTTGTGGTTTCCCCAGGAGGTACGTCATGAAATAGCTAAAATGTAGCCAAATATTTTTTTGTTAATAAAAAATGGAAAACAGTGCTTTACAAGAAAGTGTTTGGGTTTTATTTCTAAAAATATTATCAACTAAAGCTTTACTGTACAACTCTCACCCTTTTTCTAACACCCAGAAACAAGCACAGTAAAAAAAAATACTTTTCACCACAATTCTTGCAATTTTCTATGTTGTGGTCATTATTTTCTATTTTTGTGGTTCTTGCCTGCTTCCAATTTGTGAGGGAAAAGAGGTGTGAAACCCAGTGATGGATCTCAAAATCTGTACTATTTTAAAAACTATAGTAAATTCTGAATTCAATAAGGGGTCATGTTTCTATAATGCTTAAGGGTTTAGCACAGAAATTAATCATTGCAATAAAAAAAGTGAAAGTAAGTATTAAAAAGTCTGAAATAAGTGACAATATATGAATGTATAGGTTTTTGCACTGAAGGTCAATCTGCAAAGGTAACATACAGTTACATCTGCTTCACATTTGCTGTTCCAGAGATGTGTAGCATGTGTTGGTTATCCAAAAACACAAGATACTCAGAGCCATCAACTAATCTGAGGCTTATAAAGACTCCATTGTGCACCAAGTGTGCCTCAATGGCTAAAATATCTAATCAATTAAAAATAGGTATGAAGGAAAGCTATGCTAAGTATGCCCAAGAATCTCAGGTTAGGAATTCGTACCACTCTGAATTTAGGATTAACTGTGATATGAGATGAGTATATGGGTGTTTTTCAAAATGTGTTTTTGTGCTCACTTACTTGGAATTGAAAGACAAATATAGAGATATTCAATGAATAATACAAATGTCTTATAATTCTATGTTCCCACAAGTCTCCTGACTTGAATGGACCCACACATATGTGAGTGGCCAATTCTTGTACAGGAAAGACCCAAATACACAACCATATGAAGTGAGAAAATAATATTTTGGGGAGATAAGCTATTGTGATGGTTATTTTAATTTAGATTTTGGCTCAGGGTTGGCTGGCACCCAAGGAAACCTGTGAACTCCAGACAGTTCTGAAAATGTAACACCTGGGGATGTCCAGTGCTGCATGGCATTGTTGATTCCTCTACATTTTAGTAACCAAAATACCATGCTAATGTCAAACTTTAGGAAATCACTACATTTCCACTAATTTATGTGAGAGAAAATTCAGGAGCCTGCCCAGCATTACAAACGTACTACAATCCAGCATTTCCACACTTTTCATGGTAAAAATGATACCAGGGTGGGCCTGTTTTCCAGGATGGAAAAGGTCCCAAAGTGCATCTAGGAAATATCATGATGTTTGCTTTGAATTGCAATCAATTGGAATCCATTTTGTAGTTATGTGTGGTATTTAGAACTGGTGTTTGCTGGCAACCTGGAAATCTACCAACACTTGCTATGACTAAAAACTAGACACCCAGTGGAGTCCAGGGTGGTTTGTCTTGAATGGAACCCACTACTTACTCTCTCCTAGAATTATTCACAAACATCACGTCTGAGTGATTGACAAAAGTCCTACTACCAAGAGTTCCCACACTTCTCAGAATAAAAAGAGGACCACAGTTGTGTGGGTGTGCCTTTCTCCCCGGGTGGAAAAGGCCTCAAAACACATATGGAAACATCAAGATTTTTGCACTGAATAGCAATCAGTCATGGGATGTGGGTAGCTGTGGTATTTGGGTGAGGGGTCGGCTGGCACTGTGGGAAACCTACGACCACCAGACATTTCTGAAACCTCAATCCCTGGTGACTCCATGAATCCCACTATTTCTTCTCATACAGAATTCACTGCAAAGTTAAACTTTGAATACAATCAAAGAATATTCACAAACTTTTGTGAGGGAAAGTTTTGGAATTCTGAAGGAACAAGAAAAAAATCCCATCCAGCATTTCCACATTTCTCCTGATAAAACAGTATGCTATCAACCAGTGCAGGAATATCAAAAAGATGCTCTAAGAAAACATAAATAATTCAATTTTTGGCATTTCACTGGAATTTGCACCTGGAGTAGGCTGTTGCCTAGGGAAATAGAACAACCTTGGGCTTGTCTTAAAACTAGAGACCCTGGGAAAACAAAAGTGTTCTGACTTGCATAGACTCCACTACTTTTTTGCAGATAATGCCCTCCAAATGTAAACCTTGCTTAAAGAGCACAATTCTCTGTCGCTTTCTATAGGGGACAGCTATGGTATTTGGTCCTTGGATCAACTGGTTGCTGCTTACATGGATCATGAACACTTTGCTTTATCATCAAGAATACCAGCAAATGTGTTGCTGTTAAAAAATGTCCAAATATTTAGTGACAGGCAACTTGCAGCTAGCATCAAAAGTCCCTACTTCTCCTGATGTAAATGGTACCTCACATGTGTGGCTGAGCCTATCTTGCTGGACATAAGCTTGTCAAAAATGGAACTATGTGAAGTTAATTGAGTGTCCTTGTGGTCTTCCCATGGGTAAAGATTTTGGATGTTCCTATCACATGCATTAGGTAAACCCACACATATGGGGTATTGCTTTTCTCCGATCAAATGTAAGAATGCCAGGTGGTAAGATTTTTGCCATTTGATGGAAGTTCCAGAGATCCTGTCTCATAAAAGTATTGAAATTACTTGTTTGGAGGCAGACCTTGCAGGATCCAAGATGGCTGACTCTTGATAGACCACATTGCTAATCCACAGTTGCATCAACTGTGCTGGAGAACTGTGTTGGGAATCTGTGTTGCTGAGAAAATACCGATGAGGTGGAGCACCCTGAGACCATGCCACATGCACTGAATTCTGCAGCATTAACCTCAGGGCCTGGTACTGCACAAGTGAGAGGGAGGTGTGGTTGGCTGGCTGATACAGATAGCGGGTGTAAGAAATGTGATTATTATTTGTGGTGGGTGACTACCCAACTGAAAAACATACCCATCTGAAAGAACAGTCACAACCCTTTGTTGGATTGATCTTTCAAAGTGACTAAATTAACCTGAGGATAACATCCGTGTAGCTATGCCACAGAGCAGACAGGCTTAATTTATGGCAATGTGTAAAGTATTTATGCAGTATCATAACAGTGATATAGTTAAAATGCAAACTGAATTGGAAAAATAGAGAAAACCTTAATAAAGAAAAGGACACAAAATGACAAATTCCAATAAGGGAATCCATGGATATGCTTTTTCAAAGATTTAAGTAGGAATTCCTCCACTAAGCATAAAGTGCTAATGATAGTCAATGGGTGTGTTAAACCAGAACCTAAGCACGCTGACCACATAGAGTGCGGGTCAGATACACCAAAAAAGATTGTCCTAGTTCAGGATTTTACCTTCTGACTATAGTCCTGTGAGTTTCAAATCATTCACAAGAATACACTTCTAAAGCCCCCCAGACCATCAGAAGAAACACTTAAAGACTCACAGTGTGTCAGGGAGAGGACAAACCACAAGGTTCATTCTAGGTCCCATTGCCACTGGTCAGCTGGGTAGTTGCAGGAAAAGTATTCTTGTGGCTTGTTGTGTCCCTGTAGATTTCACAGGTGGTCAGCCTTATGACCCAAGGAGCACCCTTCTTAGTCCTAGGCACAAGAGGGAACAAGCCCAGTAATTTAGGGCTCCTCTCAGGTCATAGACAGCAGTTCCAATCCTCTCCAGCAATCTTCTGAAGTAGGTGCCAGTAGATGCCATATTTATACCTGGAATGAGCTAGTGGGTGGGAATGATTCCTGACCTTGCTCTAGCCAAAGGGGTAAAAGTTCCCAGGGCCAACCCTGCCAACTTCAGTTACAATTGAAAAAAGTTAACACAAAACTAATTCCACACTGCATCTTCTTTGTTCCATGATGCCTCTAAGGCAAATTCGTACAAATGTTCCCTACATCCCAATAAAAAAAAAACAGTAACATCCTCCTTAAATATAGGAGTAGAACAACTCAGTAACTCTGTCTTCTTTCTTCTTAGTCTGTGTTTTTTCTTTGTAAAAATATTGCAGGCTGATAAAAAAAACAATGATGAAAAAATCAGAATGTCTTTTTTTTCTTTTTGCTTGAAAAACAAAAAGTAATTTGTTTTGGAAACATTGTTTTAAATTAAAAAACAGAAAAAGGCAACCTACCCGATGATTGCCTACAAACACAATCTGTATGAGGATGTAAAAATGGTTTAAATACACAATATACTCTGTAAGTAAACTAGATTGTTCTTACCTAACTGCATCTCTTCCATGCTTCCGATCTTGAATGTGATTTCCCACCAACTGAAGAAATAGATGCACAATCAAGAACACCAACCTGAAAAGTAAAAACAAATAAAGAGCAATTTCACCTATAGAAATTATTAGAAAACTGTGGGGTCTTAGTTAACTTTGTGTTCTGTTAAAACTTTTTAAAATAAATGTTTATTACACTTGTAAAAACAAAGCAAGATTTTGCAAAAGTAATTAACTATTTTCAAAGTTTTTTTAAAGATGTTATTGTATTCAATAAAACTACTACTCTGAATATAATGGTACTGTGTGCATTTAATAGTTTTTAGTATTTTTTAGAAATGTTTATACTGTAAGAATGTAATAATATATATGTATTTTAACATCATATTTAGTGATTATTTATCTAACTTTGGCATTTCTGTTTTTATTTTCCAAAAGAAATTACATTTATTTTTTAATCAATCATAATTACCCAGGTATTTTTAATAATACACTTCTGTGATATTAATGCCTAGATCCCTTACATCTGGCTCCTAAAAAATTAGTTAGCATATTTTAATCAAATATATGCACTATAGAGAGCTGAAAGATTGTTTGTTACTCAGGGGTGGGTTTAACCTGCTGCCAGGACTGGCCTGTTCCCTATCCCATTTAATTTTTGGACACCAATGCTCGGGGTCTATTGCGTTTTCTGTCCCCCAGTGGAGTTAAACTGGAGGGGGGGGGGGCTCCAATCTACCTTCCCAAGACTTTTTGGTGCTCATGGATAGGTTGGGGCATTCACATGCAAGGACACGCTGGTCCCTTATCCCACTGGCATCAAACTAAATCTTTGTATTCAGTGGGCTTTCTGCCCCCTTGGTAGGCCAATTGGGGGAAACCTTGTAATGTGCAATCAGGATATCTGGTGCCAAGTGGTAGGGGCTGGAGTTGGGGCTCAGTGCCAGGATAGATCTAGCCCAGTTACATTTTTAAAACATATTTACCCTGGCAGTCTGGTGGGCTTTCTGCCACCCTAAATTGGGAGATTAGGAATGAATGTTTTTTTAAAAACATGCCTGGTGGGCAAATTAATGGATTCCTGCTAAGTGATGGCCCTTCTGTAGCAACCCCTGATCTGGTACCTGAGGGCAGGTTCTCCCCTATCTAATGGTATTTCTTCCATTGCAATCAGTATTCAGGGGGCTGAGCATGTGGCTCCCAAGCACTGAAAATAATGAAAATTGAAGTACCTGAAAAACTTGTTCTAATTCCACGTTCACTTGTGATGACATCAGTACACTGATTCCTATTCACGAACAAAACAAAAGATACATGCTGTATGGGAAGCCGTACCAAGTAGCCTGTGGTGAGGGGCTACATAGCCACCCTCTGGTATGAGCACCAAGGGTTTCCTTGTCTTAGGTGAGAGGACATAACCACTATGTCCCCTGAATTTCATGGCAGTACTTCCAACAATTCTTCAATTTTTTGAAAACACATGTCCGGTCGCTTTGAAATTACTCCCCTGAACTCAATGGTACTGACCATAACCATTCATTTTCCTGAAATGAGCATATAATGTGTACATGAGATATGTATACATTACGTAGTGAAGTTTCCTACCAGAAACAATTGCACAATCTGGGACCGTCTTTGTCTTCAAAGCACGAACAATTAGAGTATGAAACACCACAAATCACCAGGGAATCTCTAAGCTCTTTACTTTGGGCAAATATATTGGAAAGGCAGATATGTAAATTCAGCGGGAAATCATGAAAGACTGGACTTCTTATTAGCATAGGAGGATTGTTCACGTGTTGAATGGTGGCACACCACAGTCAGTTTGCTTCACTGTTCATATCAAACTTATCCATCTTCTCAGGAGTGCAATGAAGCTTGTAGTGTGCTAAAACTATTCTTTCTGAGTGGAGCCAGTTTGATGATTTTCTATGGTATATCTACTTATTTTTGCCAGGTATGTTACTCTGTCATTGACATGCATCCAGCTCACATTTGCTACCTCTCGGCCAAGTCTACTACCAGGATCTTGTGAAGACGATTGTACTGTTTAGTGCTCTCTCTCCAAAAACATGTACCTTTATTAAATTCCTGTCCGGTTCTTGGACAACACTAGTATGCATGTCCAAATTGAGGGACATAAGTCTCAAATTTACAGCTATTCAAACCATGACAGCCTATTTTTCTGCTGGAAGAGGCACCAGGCAGTATGTGCCTAATGTACAACCAGGAAAGGACAATTTCTCCCATGGAAATGAATGTATTCCCAGTCTGTCTGGAGGCACAATAGGCTAGCTTGAAGTCTTTTGTTTGTGAGCCTGGACAGTACTTTTGAAGTGCAAAACGAGTAAGTGAGAGCTGTGCCCCACACATTGTCAGAGATGTGCCAAAGGCCAACAGCCAGCTACACCTAGCCATATGACCTAGGAACAAGCTGCAGTTACCAAATGGGTTGGACAAGAACTTGCTAACTTTCTAAAAGTGGCATTTTCCAGATTGTGATATAAAATCTGACTTGGCCATTAAATAGGGTTTGGAATTACAATTCTTCAGACAGCAAACAAGACTTTCTTACCTGTTCCCAAGCAAAAGTTATCAGGTAGTAAATGTAATAAAGGAACACAATGTTATTGTTTAGAAAAGGAAAGCCTTGCAATAGTGAAAAACAAATTTTAGAGTTTTTCACTAACATGACACATAATACTCAAAAATACATGCCCAACTTCTTAAATACATTGCACCCTGCCCTGTGGGCTGTTTATGGCCTACCCTAGAGGTGACTTATATGTAAGAAAAAAGTAAGGTTCAGGCCTGGCAAAAGGTTTATTTTACCAGGTGAAAATGTCTGTTTACACTGCAAATACAGGCTGCAATGGCAAACCTGAGGCATGTTAAATTAGGCTACTTAAGTGGGTACAATGAGTGCTGCAGGCACATTAGAAGCTTTCAATTTACAGGCCCTGGGCACATGTAGTTCCAGGTTCCTAGTGAGTTACAGGTAACTTAAATGTGCCTATTTGCTATTAGCCAATTTTACCATGTTTAAAGGGGAGAACACAAGCACTTTAGCACTGGTTAACAATGGTGAAGTGCACAGAGGTCTAAGACCAACTGAAGTGCTTTTTCTCTTATCTCGTTTTCAGCACTTACATAACATATCAAGAATGCACTTCTGAGTTCAAAGAAGACTTTTATTGTTGTTAATTCTTCCCCAACCGCAATTTCGTAACTGACGGATTAGTAGATTTCAAGCACACGTTCAATGAAAACAAAATATATCAGTTTGCAATATACACAGCAGGTTATATTTATAAGATATTGAATGCAAAGCAACACAAATACTTCACCGTGTGAGAAACTATTTACAGCTTCATCTTTCTAGGGTCTGCAAGCTGATGACTCCTGTCAGCTGCGAGAAAGAGATTTATCTACCCACACGGGATGCAGGCAACTGGCGCCAATTTCCAGCACGAAGTCAGGCAGATTCGAATCTAATTCTCTGAAGCCTGTGACATCCGTTACAAAGGTGTGCCCCCTCCTCTCAGACTCGGGAAAACTACGCAGGCCTTTGGAGATTGGCCAGATCTCCTAGACTGCTCCTCTTCCCAAGCTCAAGCAGAGAGAAAAACACCCTGTGTACCCTCTCTTATCAGGTCTAGTCTACTGTGAGAAGAAAACAGCTTGGTTCATCTTGTGCAAAAACACAGCTTGGAAAAATACAGCTTGGATTCTCAATTGCAATGTCTAACTTCACGTTAAAGGGAATAGGCAGCTAACCTAAATATCAAATGCAATATCTAGTGTCATGTCAAAGCCAATAGGCAGCTGAGCTGAATACAAAATGCAATGTATAATATCATGTCAAAGCCAATAGGCAGCTGAGCTGAGTACAAAATGCAATGTCTAATATCATGTCAAAGCAAATAGGCAGCTAGGCTGAACAAAACATACAATGTGCTACTAGTGAACATTAAGCAACCAATATTCGCAGTAGTGAAACACAAAGTCATTGGTCAAACTTAATCAATGGCAGGACATTCCACCCTTTGACCAATTAATTTCTGTTTCACATATCTCTTGTTTCAAAAAAAAAAAGAAAAAAAAATCAGCACAAAAAAACATTATCAGCAAGTCAGATTTGAATGATCAAAGCAATCCCTGTAAAGCAATAGAAGTGGATAGATCTTATAACCTTTCACATCAGATACATCTAAACAAAAAAGACTGAATGAGATTATAGTGTCTCTAATTCAACAGTGTTAGCAACTTGATGTGGCATGAGTTCTACTCATGTAAAGGTGCACGGTCCACCTGAAAGGTATGCTGGAAGATAAGCAAAAGTCAGAGTTCCATACGAAAAAACAGACAGTTAGCTGCTTAGTTCCAGTGGAAGAATGCAATCAAACAAGTTGAACTTGAACGGAAGGTGCCACTTGCGCAAAATGGATCCATGGTGCTGGCACTTTACTCAGCCAGGTTCAGGTTGGGGGTTCGGTCCCTTCCCCGACCCCACACGCACACACCGGAAGGGGGACCACACAGCACACTCAGGGACAGTGGCGAAACGTGGTAGGATCTGCAAAAGAAACAAGTATGACTTTTCTTGCAAATAACATTTGTCATTTAAAATGCACCCTTTCTCTTTCTTTCCCTGTTTTATAATCAGCAGGACGTTTTTGGGGCCCTTTATTATAATTTCTGCAGGTTCTGGAGAGTCATCTGGGGCTTTAACCCACACCTCAGCACAGAGGTTTTTATCTGCTGCACCACAGCTTCCCTTTTCTTGCACTGTCAGAAGGGCTGGGCAGACTCATTCTTGACCAAACCTCCATTCACTGCACTTTTGTCAATTTGGGCAATTCTGTCTCCAATTTGTATGAATAAATCAGATTCTTTTTTAGTTAACAGCATAATTTCGATTTCTCCTTGGTAATTTGCAGCAATCACTCTCCCTAAAACCTGATCAATTTGCCATATCTGTCCTGGTAACTTTCCTCTCCCCAACTGCTCTGTGACTGCTTGCATGACAGATTGCTTTTGTGCGTGCTGCACAGTTTTTATCAAATCTAGGGGAATGTGCATCTCTCTCATCTCTGCCCACCTGTAAGTAGCTTTTTCTCTCAGCTGTTCACATTTCTGGGGCACCCACTTAGCCATCCCCACTAAGGCAGAATTCTGGGTGTACACTTCTCTCTCTGAAGTTTTCTCATTAACATCTGCAAGGTAATTGAACCAGTTAGGTGCAAGCCATGTGGAAAAACAAACAGCTAAAACATTAGCAATGAACCAAGAATCAGCGTAAAAATGACACATCTCACGTAGCTCTTGCTTTAAAATCTGGCACACATTGTACAACACTGTTCCATCTCCTGTGCCATAAAACAACATTTCAGTCAATAAATCATTAGTAAAACAAACATACTTTTTATCTTCAGTGGACACAAATTCAAATGGTGCACACAATTTCACTAGTGACTCTTTTACCTGTGGTACTCTAGCCCTGTCTTGCAAGTACCAGATCCAGTGTATGATCCTAGCTAGGGGCACTATTTTCTTTCCTTGTTCTTGATTTACATATAAATCTGTGTTTCCCTCTTGCACTGCGCAGAAACCTAAAGTCTGCATTATTTCATTTGCCAAATCACAAGCGCGCAGCTGCATATAATTTTTCACAGTGACCATATACAAAAGTGTTAGGATTTCACTCAGATGAGGGCTATTCTGTTTCCAAAAATCAAACAAGCTAATGAAACTCGGTGTCTCTTGCTTAATACAAACAGTAAGAAGCTCTAAAATCTTTTGTTTTACTTGTGCATTTTGCTACGGTAACTCGTAAATCACATTCTGAGCTCCGTTGTTCTCATCCGTGTTATCAGTTAAGGAATGCGCTTTCACTGCCAAAAACCCTGGCTCACACAAAGGCTCAGAGCAGCTGGAAGCTGTCTTAACCCCCTCATTACTGGAATGGGAAAAGAACGATTCTTCTAAAACAGCATTTTTATAACTTTCAGCATTATCTTGAATTAATGTATTCTGGCTAATTTGCTCACGTAAATTCTCATTTTCATGTTCCAACTGCCTACATTTCTCCTGCATTTCTCTGTAAGCAGATAAAGGTATCCAAACCTTTCTGTCATCATTGCTTCCAAAAGGCACATTTTCTAAATATGCTTCATCACAACAAAGAGTATTTCTCAGAGCACCATCAGGCAGTTTAGCTACACATGCATTTTCAAACATGGTCTGCCGTGCTTCTGTGATTCTCCAAACAACAGAAATCAATTCACAGTTTTTCATAGCACCATCGGGCAGTTTAACAACACATGCATTTTCAAACATGGTCTGCCGTGCTTCTGTGATTCTCCAAACAACAACAAAAAAATTCTGTAATTCTCCAAACAACAAAAACAATTACACTTTTAAAGTGTGCACGTAGAAATCTACTAATTCGTAAAACCCCTTAACCACCCCACTCCTGGTACCAAATGAAGTGCTTCTGACCTTATCGCGTTTTCAGCACTTACATAACATATCAAGAATGCACTTCTGAGTTCTAAGAAGACTTTTATTGTTGTTAATTCTTCCCCAACCGCAATTTCGTAACTGACGGATTAGTAGATTTCAAGCACACGTTCAATGAAAACAAAATATATCAGTTTGCAATATACACAGCAGGTTATATTTATAAGATATTGAATGCAAAGCAAAACAAATACTTCACCGTGTGAGAAACTATTTACAGCTTCATCTTTCTAGGGTCTGCAAGCTGATGACTCCTGTCAGCTGCGAGAAAGAGATTTATCTACCCACACGGGATGCTGGCAACTGGCGCCAAGTTCCAGCACGAAGTCAGGCAGATTCAAATCTAATTCTCTGAAGCCTGTGACATCCGTTACAAAGGTGTGCCCCCTCCTCTCAGACTCGGGAAAACTGTGCGAGCCTTTGGAGATTGGCCAGATCTCCTAGACTGCTCCTCTTCCCAAGCTCAAGCAGAGAGAAAAACACCCTGTGTACCCTCTCTTATCAGGTCTAGTCTACTGTGAGAAGAAAACAGCTTGGTTTATCCTGTGCAAAAACACAGCTTGGAAAAATACAGCTTGGATTCTCAACTGCAATGTCTAACTTCACGTTAAAGGCAATAGGCAGCTAACCTAAATATCAAATGCAATATCTAGTGTCATGTCAAAGCCAATAGGCAGCTGAGCTGAATACAAAATGCAATGTATAATATCATGTCAAAGCCAATAGGCAGCTGAGCTGAATACAAAATGCAATGTATAATATCATGTCAAAGCCAATAGGCAGCTGAGCTGAGTACAAAATGCAATGTCTAATATCATGTCAAAGCCAATAGGCAGCTAGGCTGAACAAAACATACAATGTGCTACTGGTGCATTAAGCAACTAATATGCGCAGTAGTGAAACACAAAGTCATTGGTCAAACTTAATCAATGGCAGGACACCAACACAAACAAATTCAGCAAAGGTAGGAGGGGTAAAGGCAAAACGTTTGGGACACCACTTGGCAGAGCAGACCCACAGATGGCAGAGTCCGGGTACCAAAGCAGGTAGTTGGAAGTCTTTTTCATTCCTGAGACTTCATATCAGGAGGCCAGCCAATGAGCCATAGAAGTCACTCTGGGTTCTGGTTTCAAGAGAGATGCAGGTCCAGTCCTTCCCACCTAGGAAAGAGAACAGGGGGCAGCAGGTCAACACAGTGCAGTCAAGTTGTGCCTTTGAAGTGGGGGAGACTTCAAGTACATGCCTTTGAAGTGCACAGATGTCCTGCCCTCCCTGCCCTGGCTCCAGGCTAACTACAGGGGGTATGCAGCCCTTTTTGTGAGGACAGGATGGAGCGTATTCAGGTGTGAGTGAGGCGGGTCCAACTCCTCCCCGCCATCCTGCTTAAGATGGACCATCAAGTCACACCGGAGCTACCATTGTGTGTGGCTATCTAGAGGAATACACAAAGTTCAATTGCTAACTACACTCAGCCATGTAACCAGAGACAGGCTACAGGCACCAAATGGCTAAGGCAGGAGAATGCCAATTTTCTAAAAGTGCCGTTTTTAGAACTACAATTTAAAATCTGACTTCACCATAAGTTAGGGTTTTCAATTGTGATTCAAAAGATGCCAAACCTGAAGGAATTATCTCTTCCTGTTTGGAAATTACACTTATAAACTGTAATAAGGCAACTCCAATGTTATCCTACGAGAGAGATATGCCTTGCAGTAATGAAATATGAATTTAAGAGATTTTCACTACCAGGAAATGTAAACTAAATGTACATGTCATACTTTTTAAATGCATTGCACCCTGTCCTCTGGGCTGTCCAGGGCTTACCATAGGGGTGACATATATATTAACAAGCATTTGCAATGCAATGGGTCTTGCATCTTTCGAGCAAGTTAATTGTGATCTTTTGACAACAGTGCCCATGAGCAAAAACAAAAATACAACATGAGTGGAAACTGAGAAAAGACAACTTAACAAAATAAAATGAACTTAGCTTTAAAAAATAAAACTTTGCGATTTTGTTTGTCCTGCTGGGCACATTTTTACTAGTCACAAGCCTTCCGTTTGTGAGGGCACTGGAAGTTAAAATGAACAACATAGTACCTCGATCATGTTGGGAGCAGCGGCCGGGCACTAATTAAGTTGCATCACTTTGTGCTTGATCCGTGCTCCACATCAAGGAACAGAAATGACTGGTCCGACCCTAAAAAGGAAGGTTTGGACCTGGCAAAAGTTTATTTTGCCTGGTCGAAATGGTAGCTTAAACTGCCATGATAAGTCTGAAACATGTTTAAAAGGCTACTTAAGTGGGTGGCACAATCAGAGCTGCAGGCGCACCAGTGGCATTTAACTTACAGTGCCTAGGCACAGGTAATTTACTTTACTAGGGACTTAAAGGTAAATGAAATACGCCAATTGTGGAAAAGACAAGATTATCATGCTTTAGACGGGAGAGCACAAACACTTTAGCACTGGTTAGCAGTGATAAAGTGCTCAAAGTCTTAATACCAGCAACAAAGAGGTCAGAATAATAGAGGAGGAAGGCAAAAAGTTGAGGGAAAGACCACCCAAAGGCTGACTGGTATAACAAGCTGGTCTTCACGATTGATAATACACAACAATAAAATAGTTAAATTCAATATAACTCCTGGTTCACGTGTATATATACTCTGCAGTGTTTTAACCCAGCCTACATTCCATTGTAAATCCAAACTAGGAGTGGACTTCCTCCTTCATGGCCCCTCCTATGTGTGATTTGCAAAATCCCTTTTTCGAAGTGGAAATAATTTTCTGAAGGGCTTTTACACTTTTCTGAAAATTATTTTGCAGTCACACACATAGTACTTTTTGTGAATTGCATGCTTTGAGGCCACAAAACACCTTTGAACATGAGACCTCAGATCTTTGTGTCTTTTAGTAGGTCCCTCTTTAGATTATGACCAGTCGCCCATAGTGGTAAGCTAAACAAATGTTTCCAATACAACGCAGTGTTTGTGACTCAAATAGTGGTTGACATTTTTCTGATTATGGTCTCCTGTTCACAGATCATACTCTGGCTGCTGAGGACAGACTTTACAAGTGAACCCTTTTATAAAGTACTTTTGTGAAGAAACCATACTATAGAGTATGATTGGAGCATAGCACAAAGAAGAGGTCCCTTAATTGTGTTCTCCAGAAATTATTTCAGTTCTGTTGGAAAATGGGTTATTAGTAAGGGCAGGTAGGTACCTACACCTAGCAACAAGCCACTAACCTCCACCTAGGTACAGTTAGGTCTCAGTAAATTAATCCCAGCTCAACCCTTGGTAGCTTGGCAACGAGCGTCAAGGCTTAACTTAGGAGACAGTGTGGAAAGCATTCAAATATCACAAAACAGTAATTAAATAAAACACAGGAAACAGTTTAAAAATCCAAAACCAATTTATAAAAATAGTTTATATTTTTATCTTTAAAATGACACAAAAACGATTAAAATCGGTTCAGGGGAACCGGAGATATGAATTTTTAAAGAATTATTATTTTTCTAGCGCTTAGAAACAAAAAGCGCCAATCGGGTCATCTGGTTGCACCAGGACCGGGGCAAAGTCAAAGTTTCAGGCCGACCGCGATGGAGCCCTGCTCGGCTACAAGTCGCTGGAGGCCTCGGTCAAAAAGTTACCTTCTGACTTAGTCTTTATTTTGAAGTTTTTCTTCACCGGGACGAACCTGCCAGTTGAATCCGACCTCCTGGAGCCCTTGTCCGGATACGCGATGTGGGTTTCCTCGGTGGTGATTTTTACCTTCGGACTTAGTCGTTTTTTCTAGATGAAAATCCTTCGACCGGGGTAAACCTGGATCTTGATCTGACGTCCGTGGAGCCCTTCTCGGATACGATGGCTGGGAGGTCCCGGTCAACTTTTTACCTTCGGACTTAGTCTCTTTTTCGGATGTTTTTCTTTACCGGGACGAACCACGGAGTCAGGCCGGGTCGCGGTTGAGGCAAGCCGGCTAGAATTTCCGCGGCGGGTCGGTCCCTCTCTGGAGCTTTTTTACAAAATTTGACAAATCTTCTCCAAACTTCTGGGGCTTCACCCAGATGTTCTTTTAAGGTTCTTTTGGGGTCCACAGCTCACCCCAAGGGTCCAGAAGTTCTGTGATGGTCCTTGGGGGGTGCGGACTTCAACTCCCAGAATGCACCTGGCGCAAACTCCTTTTTGGCCACTGGACAGTGGTCAGCTGGTCACTTTTTCAGGAGTTGGTGCAGGGGACTCTGGATAGCAATTTTTCACCTGTAGCAAACAGGGAGTCCCTCCTTGAACCAGTTGAAGCCAGGCAAAGTCCTTCTTGTGGTGAAGCCCAAGTGTGCAGCTGGTGCAGTCCTTCTGAGTGCAGGTTCCAGGTGCAGGCCAGGGGTCCAGCAGGGCAGTCCTTCTTCTCCTTAAGTTCTTTCTTCTTGAAATTTGGTGGGGATCTGAGGTGTGGGGGCAGGTCTGCCAGTTTTATCCTTGCTCCTGGGTGAAAAGCAGGGGGGTCCTGGTCCTCCAATCAGGTACAGGGTCGTCCCCCTGTGATGACCACTTCCTGGGAAGTGTGGCAAAAAATCCATCCCAAAAGGCAACAGTCTTCTAAAAATCCAACATGGCTGAATCTGATTTTTGGAGGTTACATCTGGCTGAGCCCATCCACTGGTGTGGCTAAAAATCATAAACACACCCCTCTCCTGCCCTCTCCTAATCTAATCAAGGGGGCACCTAGTTGTCTGGGGTTGGAGGATGTGGGGGTGTTGCTGGGTGCTCCAGATGTCCTTCTCTGCCTTTGAAGACCAGTTTGGCAGCCCTCCCCCTTCCTGCCTCACCATCTGCTGAGGGGAGATTCTCTCCCCCAAGCACATTCCTTTGTGTGAAGCCAGGCCACTTCACACCTCATCAAGGCAGCCTGGCAGAAGCTGCTGCAGGCTGGCCAATCAGAGCACAGCAGCAAAAACAATGCAGAGCTGAAATTGGCAACTTTTTAGGTAAAGTCTAAACTTTTTACCTGAACAAGTTATATTAAATCCAACAACTGGAAGTTGTGGGATTTATTACAACAATTAATTTGATACCAAATTCTTGGTATGTAACATTTAAGGAGACTTTAAAATTTAAAATAAAGTCTGCCCATTCTAGCCTATGAAGGCCATTTACTTCAATGAGGGAAAAACAAATTTGGCTGTTTTTACCTCACCAGGGCTTATAAATCTATGTTTATAAAGTCCCTGCTTATAGTTACATGGCACCCAGCCCTAGGGGCACATAAGGCACACCTTAGGGGTTACTTATATGTAAAAATAAGGTAGTTTAAGACTTTGGAAGTACCTTTAATTCCAAAGTCGAATTTGCATATAACTTTAATTTAAAAGCAGCCAGCAAGGCAGGCTTGCTTTTAAAATGACACTGGGCACCTCAGCAGTGCACCTAGGTGTGCACCACCTATGCTGTGGTCCCTAAACCTACATGCCCTACCATATACTAGGGACTTATAGGTAGGTTAACTTAGCCAAATATTATTAGCCTAATTTGCATATCCATTATACACAGAGCACAGGCCCTGGGACTGGTTAGCAGTACCCAGGGCACCATCAAAGTCAGGAAAACACCAGCAAAAAGAGGAAAATGGGGGCAAAAAGTTATGGGGCCTCTGCAATCAGCCCTGTTTTCTCACACAACCCCCCCCAACCCACACGCCCAGGAGACTCAGCCCAACCCTGGGAGAGTCTTCCTGGCTTGTTAGGCGAGGAAGACAGTGAAGAAAACTGGCTGTCCCTTTGCAGGGCCTACTCTGCCTTATATCCTCCTGTCAGGGTCACTCCCTATGGGTAGTGAAGCCATCCCAACAGTAAAAGGACCCAACTCAAACTGAAACTTTCCTCTAGGGGGGTCTTCCTCCTTTCTCTCTGCCAACTTGGGTAGTGAGGTGCCCACCTCCCCTACTCCAAACTTTGCTAGGGCAACACCTAGCTTACCCAAAGAGGTCACCCAACACTTGAGCAACCCCACCATGACCAATAGGGTCAGGGGGCCTACTTTGCTATTGGCCCTGGGGTCTGCCTCCCAGGCCAAGTACATTGCTGCCAGGAAGGCTAGCACCCAACAGAGGCTACTGACAGCTGTCAGTACCCAGAACCACACCCTAAGCTCGCCACTGACAGGTGGCTGAGCTGCTTTAGGGGCATCTTTGGGGTCCTGGCACCCCTCTTGCTGTCTAGAGTGGGGGGCTACCACCTCCTGTGGCAGACACCCTCCTTCCACTCTCCCTTCTGTCAGTGCAGGGGCAACACCTTGCATCTGGACAGCTGCCTGACTACTCAGGACTTCCTTGGGGTCAGGTGAGGCCTCACCAGTGCCAACTCTGGGCTCCCCCCTTACTGGGGCAGAAGGCGCTTGGCTCCCTGGAACTCTCTTTAAGAGTGGCCTACCCTTCCTTTTCTTCTTTCCTTTTCTTGGGGACCCCTGTCTCCTAACTGTAGGGACTGACTCCCCAGGACTTTGGGTTGGGGGGGCACCCTGGGCGACCACCCCATCTGTGACCAGACTCACCTCTGGGAGGTCATTGCCCAGGATACAATCTAGGGGAAGGTCAGCACTGACTACCACCCTAATCCAGTCAAGGATACCCTCCCTCTCTAGGGGCACTATGGCTACAGGTTTGGAGGTGACCTCCCCTGTGGCTATCCTGACTTTCTTTGTCTTTCCTGGGACATACATGTCTGGGGTCACTAACCGGTCACTCACTATAGTGTGACTGGCACAGGTGTCTCTCAGGCCAGTGGTAGGGATCCCATTCACTTGAATGTGGTGGAAGGGCCTACTCCCACCCTCAGGGATCACCAGCTTACCATCTGGTCCTGTCTCCCAGCTCAATGCTAGGAGGACTTCATCATCTGAGGAATCCTCCTCTATGGCTATACTGGACAGCCCAGTGCTAACCACCTTCTTTGGACAGGCTGCATCTCCTCTGAAGTGACCTGTCTGCTGACAGTCAAAGCAAGCCCTACTGTCCAAGAGCTTTTTTAACCCTGGGTCTAACTGTCTCTGCTGGTCAGAGTGGGATTTACTCTCCTCCTTCTTAGGGTTCTGGGGTACAGAGGGAGTCTCTGTGGTGGGCTTACCACCTCCCTCCTTAGGTTTTTGGGGACCTGTCCCCCCCTTCTTGGAGTCTCCCCCCTGGGTCTTGACAACCACCCTGGTTCTCAACCACTCATCAGCTGCCTCCCCTAGCTCTCTAGGGTTGGTCTGCTTAGAGTCCACTAGATGCTGGCGTAACCTTTCTTGGGTACAATTGGTCAAGATGTGCTCTCTCATGATCAGATTGTATAACCCCTCATAAGTATCTAATTTGTTACCAATAATCCAGCCCTCTAGTGCCTTTAGTGAAGTGTCCACAAAGTCAACCCAAGACTGGGTACTGACCTTCTGGGTGTCCCTGAACTTCATTCTATATTGCTCTGGGGTCAGACCAAACTTCTTGGCTAAGCACCTCTTCATACTAGGGTATGAATCTGCCTCCTCCCCCCTTAAGGTCAGAAGCCTATCCCTCCCTGAGTTGGGGACCAACTCCCACAAAAGGGAACCCCAGTATTGAGGCCTAACCCTTCTCATTTGGAGTGCCCTCTCAAAGGCCCCCAGCCACTTATCTATGTCATCCCCCTCTACATAGGCAGGAACCACCCCTTTGGGTAATCTGGGGCAAACTCCCCCACCCATGGACACCTCAGCTTCTTTATCGCTGCCTCCATCTCTTTTCTCTTTGTATGCCCACTTTTTCTTTTCTAGGGCCAGCTTGTCTGCTTCCAAAGCCGTGTATGCTAGCTGGGCCTCCAACTCTCTTTCTCTGATGGATGGGTTCTCTCCTCCTGAAAGGACCCCCTTCCCACCACTAGCTTTGGGTCTGCCCCTAGTGACTGTATTTACTGAGGACCGTTCTTCCTCATCCTCACTTAGGCTCAGATGCCTTCCCTCCCCTGAGTGGTTAGAGCTTGCATCCTCCCTTCTTTCTCCCTCCTCTGGAGCTTCTTCTGACTCTACTTCTTGGGCCTCAGCCCATGCTGTCAGGGATGTGATCAGGATTTGCTTCCTGAGATCAGTGGTTGCAGGCAACCCTCTTTCAATACACAACCCCCTAAGCTGGACTACTGTCAGTGTGGGTAGGCTAGCCAGATCAAGCTCCATGGTTCCCTAGTTTTGTGTCAACAAAAACTTTTTGCAAAAATTGGAAACAAGAATTTAGAAAAATTACAAAAATTCGATAATTGAAATTAATCCAAATTAAAAATTAAAAACAATTTTTGCACTAGGACAATTTAAAGGATTTTAAATTTGTTTTACCTAAAACTGTAACGTGATATTGAACACAAGTACAGGATCCCACCGCTGCCACCAAAAATGTTGGAAAATGGGTTATTAGTAAGGGCAGGTAGGTACCTTCACCTAGCAACAAGCCACTAACCTCCACCTAGGTACAGTTAGGTCTCAGTAAATTAATCCCAGCTCAACCCTTGGTAGCTTGGCAACGAGCGTCAAGGCTTAACTTAGGAGACAGTGTGTAAAGCATTCAAATATCACAAAACAGTAATTAAATAAAACACAGGAAACAGTTTAAAAATCCAAAACCAATTTATAAAAATAGTTTATATTTTTATCTTTAAAATGACACAAAAACGATTAAAATCGTTTCAGGGGAACCGGAGATATGAATTTTTAAATAATTATTATTTTTCTAGCGCTTAGAAACAAAAAGCGCCAATCGGGTCATCTGGTTGCACCCGGACCGGGGCAAAGTCAAAGTTTCAGGCCGACCGCGATGGAGCTCTGCTCGGCTACAAGTCGCGGGAGGCCTCGGTCAAAAAGTTACCTTCTGACTTAGTCTTTATTTTGAAGTTTTTCTTCACCGGGATGAACCTGCCAGTTGAATCCGACCTCCTGGAGCCCTTGTCCGGATACGCGATGTGGGTTTCCTCGGTGGTGATTTTTACCTTCGGACTTAGTCGTTTTTTCTAGATGAAAATCCTTCGACCGGGGTAAACCTGGATCTTGATCTGACGTCCGTGGAGCCCTTCTCGGATACGATGGCTGGGAGGTCCCGGTCAACTTTTTACCTTCGGACTTAGTCTCTTTTTCGGATGTTTTTCTTTACCGGGATGAACCACGGAGTCAGGCCGGGTCGCGGTTGAGGCAAGCCGGCTAGAATTTCCGCGGCGGGTCGGTCCCTCTCTGGAGCTTTTTTACAAAATTTGACAAATCTTCTCCAAACTTCTGGGGCTTCACCCAGATGTTCTTTTAAGGTTCTTTTGGGGTCCACAGCTCACCCCAAGGGTCCAGAAGTTCTGTGATGGTCCTTGGGGGGTGCGGACTTCAACTCCCAGAATGCACCTGGCGCAAACTCCTTTTTGGCCACTGGACAGTGGTCAGCTGGTCACTTTTTCAGGAGTTGGTACAGGGGACTCTGGATAGCAATTTTTCACCTGTAGCAAACAGGGAGTCCCTCCTTGAAGCCCAAGTGTGCAGCTGGTGCAGTCCTTCTGAGTGCAGGTTCCAGGTGCACGCCAGGGGTCCAGCAGGGCAGTCCTTCTTCTCCTTAAGTTCTTTCTTCTTGAAATTTGGTGGGGATCTGAGGTGTGGGGGCAGGTCTGCCAGTTTTATCCTTGCTCCTGGGTGAAAAGCAGGGGGGTCCTGGTCCTCCAATCAGGTACAGGGTCGTCCCCCTGTGATGACCACTTCCTGGGAAGTGTGGCAAAAAATCCATCCCAAAAGGCAACAGTCTTCTAAAAATCCAACATGGCTGAATCTGATTTTTGGAGGTTACATCTGGCTGAGCCCACCCACTGGTGTGGCTAAAAATCATAAACACACCCCTCTCCTGCCCTCTCCTAATCTAATCAAGGGGGCACCTAGTTGTCTGGGGTTGGAGGATGTGGGGGTGTTGCTGGGTGCTCCAGATGTCCTTCTCTGCCTTTGAAGACCAGTTTGGCAGCCCTCCCCCTTCCTGCCTCACCATCTGCTGAGGGGAGATTCTCTCCCCCAAGCACATTCCTGTGTGTGAAGCCAGGCCACTTCACACCTCATCAAGGCAGCCTGGCAGAAGCTGCTGCAGGCTGGCCAATCAGAGCACAGCAGCAAAAACAATGCAGAGCTGAAATTGGCAACTTTTTAGGTAAAGTCTAAACTTTTTACCTGAACAAGTTATATTAAATCCAACAACTGGAAGTTGTGGGATTTATTACAACAATTAATTTGATACCAAATTCTTGGTATGTAACATTTAAGGAGACTTTAAAATTTAAAATAAAGTCTGCTCATTCTAGCCTATGAAGGCCATTTACTTCAATGAGGGAAAAACGAATTTGGCTGTTTTTACCTCACCAGGGCTTATAAATCTATTTTTATAAAGTCCCTGCTTATAGTTACATGGCACCCAGCCCTAGGGGCACATAGGGCACACCTTAGGGGTGACTTATATGTAAAAATAAGGTAGTTTAAGACTTTGGAAGTACCTTTAATTCCAAAGTCGAATTTGCATATAACTTTAATTTAAAAGCAGCCAGCAAGGCAGGCTTGCTTTTAAAATGACACTGGGCACCTCAGCAGTGCACCTAGGTGTGCACCACCTATGCTGTGGTCCCTAAACCTACATGCCCTACCATATACTAGGGACTTATAGGTAGGTTAACTTAGCCAATTATAATTAGCCTAATTTGCATATCCATTTTACACAGAGCACAGGCCCTGGGACTGGTTAGCAGTACCCAGGGCACCATCAAAGTCAGGAAAACACCAGCAAAAAGAGGAAAATGGGGGCAAAAAGTTATGGGGCCTCTGCAATCAGCCCTGTTTTCTCACAAGTTCCCAATAAGCTTCCGTTGAATAGCCACTTGCAAGTCTGAAAGTGACGACAGCCGTTTTGAGAGATAATTGGGTCTCCTCCATGGATACCAAAGCATTTTTAAATACCTCAGTCTGCTGGGGGCAATGGGGAGGGATTATGTTGTTTATCTGGTTTGTGGTCTTCGTTTGTAGGGGGTTTTGTAGCCTACAAGACAGCGATCTGAGGGTTTCCCCACCTGTATCTAATTCAGCCACCTCCCTGCCAGATGATAGGGGGCAGGTTAAAGGAATGGATGCTCAGTCCTTTGGGCAAGGACATTATGCTAAAAATATTGTGAGAATATTTAAAGGTGTATACAGGCACTTTGTGGTAAGTTAGATAAGATAATCCTCCTACCTGTGACACTGTACGCTAGTAATGGCCTGGGAGTTTTTAAAATATGCTGTATCCCTGCTGACCTCGGCATCTTCTCCTGCACCACCCACTGTAAAACCCTATTGTTTATAGCCTCCATTGGTTTGTAGTTATGTTGCGCGTCATAAGACACATTTTTATCATTCCGTATTTTTGAGCTTCTGGTCAGGGCCTATATTCCATCTACCAGTCATGTGAAAGCTAATTTTGAACACATGCCTTCTCTTTTTCGCCTCACTGTCCAATTAATTTGTACAATGAGAGCTTTTATTCATGGCCTTTTTTTAAATGTTCGGCTTCCCAATTATGAGTTCTAAAAATGGAGTCTTTAGACTTATCTTGTTCAAGGTAAATCTTTCATGCTCAACCTGCACACAGAAATGATGTTACTGCCACCTGTCAGGAGACAAGCTTCTGATTTGAGTAGATAAGTATATTTTTAGTCTGACCTTTTCTGGTTGTGCTTGCCCGTGCTTTTAGGCTCTCAATTTCTTTCTTCAAATTGGATTCAGTTTCCTCAAACTGTTCCATTCTTTACAAATTCAACCTCCATTTCTTCAATAAAGACATGGAAGAGCTCTGACAGCAATTCATCCATTACTGATCCAGCATCTCTATTTTACAGATTCATTGGTATTGAATAGGATCAGCCAGTTCACTCAGTTCAAAGATACTCTGACCAGCACATACTGAAGGGATGAGATTGCATTTCAATAATGGTAAACCATATCACACAACATCGTTTTCGCTACCATGTACAGAGGAATACATTTTACATTAGTATTGTTAACCCCTTCGCTCCCTTCATTCAATTCGCTAGTAATATGTTTGTTTTTATTAGAGGAATTTTACTTCCAGTCAGGAAAAAGCTCAAAACATGAAGTGGCATTTGGAAACAGCATTATAAATATAAAAAAGGAAGAAGATAAAAAGAAAGAAACCTGTAAATCGAAAACGGTAAAAAGAAAGCTAGAATAAAAAGTTATTAATAAGAATTGAAAAGCCAGGGGGACAAAATAAAAGGCGCAGTACAACAATAAATGCGTTAGAATTGATCAACAAGCCAGTTTGGCACATGAAGCCAGTTATAAAGCAAAACGTTGCCCAAATAGAGTTATCTTTAGAAAACACCAAGGGCAAGATGTACAAAGTTATGAATAGCAGTTCATCAGTTAGTAAATGTAATAAAGTAACCCAATGTTATTCTGTAGGAGAGGTAAGTCGTGCAATAGTGAACACCGAATTTGAGAGGTTTTCATTACCAGGATATGTAAAACTCAAAAATACATGTCCAACCTCTTAAATACATTGCACCTTGCCCTGTGGGCTGTTTAAGGCCTACCCTAGAGGTGACTTATATGTAATGAAAAGGAAGGTTTTGACCTAGCAAAATATTTATTTACCAGGTCGAAATGACAGTTTATACTGCACACACAGACTGCAATGGCAGACCTAAGACATGTTTAAATAGGCTACTTCAGTGGCCGGCACAATAAGTGCTGCAGGCACTCTAGTAAAATACAATTTACAGGCCCTGGATACATGTAGTACCCATTTCCTAGGGACCTACATGGTAATTAAATGTCCCAATTGTAGGAGGCTGGACTGGCTTATAGTGGGTACCTGATGGTACTTACACCTTGTGCCAGGTCCAGTTATCCCTTATTAGTAGATTAGTAGTGTTCTAGCAGCTTAGGCTGATAGAGGTAGCTATAGCATAGCAGCTTAGGCTGAATTAGGAGACATGCAAAGCTCCTAATATACCACTTATATCATATAACATTATATCATAAGAAACACAATACTCAGAGTTACAAAAAATAAAGGTACTTTATTTTAGTGACAAAATGCCAAAAGTATCTCAGAGGATATACTCCCTTAGGAGGTAAGTAAAATACACAAAATATACAATCAAACCAAAATCATGAAAGTAAACAGTTAGAAAGGTAGTGCAAAAACAGTGGATCACAATAGAATGCAATAGGAGACAATAGGCCAAAGGGCAACACAAACCATATACTCCAAGAGTGGAATGCGAACCACGAATGGACCCCAGGCCTAGTGTAGTGTGTAGAGGGTCACTGGGAGTGTAAGAAAACACTAAGGGTGTCCAAGATACTCTACCCCAAGACCCTGAAAAGTAGGAGTAAAGTTACCCTACTACCCCAGAAAGACAGTAAAGTCAAGATAGGCGATTCTGCAAAGGCAACAACTGACTGCAAAGCAAGACGGATTCCTGGACCTGAGGACCTGTAAAGGAAGGGTACCAAGTCCAAGAGTCACGCAAGTGTCCAGGGAGGGCAGGAGCCCACCAAACCCCGGATGAAGGTGCGAAAGGGCTGCCTCCGGGTGGAAGAAGCTGAAGATTCTGCAACAACAGAAGATGCCAGGAACTTCTCCCTTGGTCAGAAGATGTCCCATGGTGTGCTGGAGGATGCAGAGTTATTTCCACGCAGAAAGACTGCAAACAAGCCTTGCTAGCTGCAAGAGTCATGGTTAAAGATAATGGGTGCTGCCAGGGCTGAGGAAGGACCAGGAGGTCGCTCCTTGGAGGAGGAGACAAAGGGAGTGCTCAGCAACAGAGAGAGCCCACACAGAAGCAGACAGCACCTGTGGAAGCACTTGAACAGGCGTTCAAGAAATCTGAGAATGGCAGTCATCTCAACACAACAAAAGAGGGTCCCACGAAGCCGGTGTTCAACTCAGCGAGTTGAGCAATGCAGGACAGAGTGCTGGAGACCTTGGCTGTGCTGTGCCCGAAGGAATCATTGAAAAAGTGCACAGAAGCCCTAGCAGCTGCAGATCACGCAGTACACAGGATTACTGTCAGGCGTGGGGAAGCAAGGACTTATCTCCACCACTGGACTGTCGGGGTCACTTGGATCCAGCTCCTGTGTTCCAGGGACCACGCTCGTCAAGATGAGAGGGGACCCAGAGGACCGGTGATGCAGAAGTTTGGTGCCTGCGTTAGCAGGGGGAAGATTCCGTCGACCCACAGGAGATTTCTTCTTGGCTTCCAGTGCAGGGTGAAGGCAGACAGCGCTCAGAGCATGCACCACCAGGAAACAGTCAAGAAAGCCAGCAGGATTAGGCGCTACAATGTTGCTGGTAGTCCTCTTGCTACTTTGTTGCGGTTTTGCAGGTGTCCTGGAGCAGTCAGCGGTCGATCCTTGGCAGAAGTCGAAGCAGGAGATGCAAAGGAACTCTGGTGAGCTCTTGCAGTCATTATCTGAGGAGAAACCCACAGGAGAGACCCTAAAATAGCCCTCAGAGGAGGATTGGCTACCTAACCAGGTAAGAGCCTATCAGGAGGGGCCTCTGATGTCACCTGCTGGCACTGGCCACTCAGACATCCCCATTGTGCCCTCACACCTATGCATTCAAGATGGCAGAAGTCTGGGACACACTGGAGATGCTCTGAGCACCACCCCTGGGGTGGTGATGGACTGGGGAGTGGTCACTCCCTTTTCCTTTGTCCAGTTTCACACCAGAGCAGGGGCTGGGGGATCCCTGAACCAGTGTAGACTGGCTTATGCAAAGAGGGCACCATCTGTGCCCTTCAAAGCATTTCTAGAGGCTGGGGAGGCAACTCCTACCCAGCCCTTAACACCTATTTCCAAAGGGAGAGGGTGTAACACTCTCTCTCAGAGGAAATCCTTTGTTCTGCCTTCCTGGGACTGGGCTGCCCAGACCCCAGGAGGGCAGAAACCTGTCTGAGGGTTGGCAGCAGCGGTATCTGCAGAGAAAACCCCAGAGAGCTAGTTTGGCAGTACCCGGGGTCCATGCTGGAGGATGCATGGGATTGGCACCCCAATACCAGATTTGGCTTGGGGAGACAATTCCATGATCTTAGACATGTTACATGGCTGTGTTCGGAGTTACCATTGTGAAGCTACACATTGGTATTGACCTATATGTAGTTCACGGGTGTAATGGTGTCCCCGCACTCACAAAGTCCGCGGAAGTAGCCCTGAACAATATGGGGGCACCTTGGCTAGTGCCAGGGTGCCCTCACACTTAGTAACTTTGCACCTAACCTTCACTAAGTGAGGGTTAGACATATAGATGACTTATAAGTTACTTAAGTGCAGTGTAAAATGGCTGTGAAATAACGGGGACGTTATTTCAATCAGGCTGCAGTGGCAGTCCTGTGTAAGAATTGTCTGAGCTTCCTATGGGTGGCAAAAGAAATGCTGCAGCCCATAGACATCTCTTGGAACCCCAATACCCTGGGTATCTAGGTACCATATACTAGGGAATTATAAGGGTGTTCCAGTGTGCAAATCAGAATTGGTGTAAATGGTCACTAGCCTGCAGTGACAATTTTGAAAGCAGAGAGAGCATAAACAATGAGGTTCTGGTTAGCAGAGCCTCAGTAATTCAGTTGGGCACCACACAGGAAACACGTATAGGCCACAAACTATGAACACTGGGGTCCTGGCTAGCAGGGTTCCAGTGACACATGTCAAACATATTGACAAATAGGGTTTCCACTATAAGCACTGGGGTCCTGGCTAGCAGGATCCCAGTGAGACAGTAAAAACACCCTGACATATACTCACAAACAGGTCAAAAGTGGGGGTAACAAGGCTAGAAAGAGGCTACCTTGCTACACCAATTTGCTGTAAGCTACGTTTACCATGGTTAAAGGAGAGAACCAAAGTACTTTAGCTCTGGTTAACAGTGGTGATGTGTACAGAGTCCTAAGACCAACAAAAATAAATTCAGCAAAAATAGGAGGAGTAAAGGCAAAAAGTTTGGTATTACCCTGCAGAGACAACCAACTCCAACAGTTACCAAAAATGAAAATCTGCGTACAAGTACTAAGGTGCTTGGTGCTCCAAAAGAGTCATTGACACTTGGTATAGAGAATCAAACAAAAAACTGTGAATGAAGCAACATGTTACTATTAGCATAAACAAGTTGAGTAAGAAATTTGATTGTTAGTTGACTGGGCACTTAACTTAGAGGCAATGTGTAAAGTATTTGTGCAACACTTCAAACAGTAACACAGTAAAAACACAAAACAAAAGGACCCCACAGAGTTAGAAAAATAGAGTACATTTTAGGCAGTAAACAAGACCAAAATATCAAAAATCCAATTATTAGAACCAGAGATATTGAATTTTACATTTTTATGTAAAAATAGCATCAAGAAGCACAAAGTGCTGTTGTGGATATCCAGTTGCGCCGGATTGGGGATAAAGTCAAAAGTTTAGGCTGACCATGACAGAGCATGGGCCGAATACAGGGACTCTTTAGGCCTCCTGAGCAAAGTATCTTAAATCCTGGTTGTGGAGCATTGCCTGGATTCTTGTCTAAAATGCGTCTTGCAGCTGAGGAGATGGGTCAGTTCCGAGATGCGATGAGGCTGTGTTGCAAGGTCTTGTTGCGTCAATGTTGAAGATCCCTGTCTTCGGGGCTTGCGATGGAAAGGCCTGTGTCGAGGATGTGTTTCGCAATCAAAGCAATGCTTTGGTTCCGATAAGTGGTAAGGCTGTGAGGTGGAGCTTTTGCAGTCAAGAGATTCAAGGAGCTGCACCAGGAAGGGTGCTGCACAGTGGTGATTCTGAAGGAGATGCATTGTTTCCAAGATGCAGGTTGCTGCTGCGATGTGAGTCTTTTGCGATAGGTCCAATCCTTGCAGTAGCGGTGCTGTGTGTTTCTGTTCAAGGATGCTCTGCTCAGCAGAGGCAATGCACCAGTTTCACTGGCATGCCACGTAGGCCCACTACCAAGGGTTTAGTACTGGAGTGACATCAAATGGCAGGGCAGACTCACAGATGGTGGAGTCCAGGTGCTGAAGCAGGGTTGTTGGAAGTCTTTTATGTCCCCGAGACTTCATATCAAGAGGCCAGTGAACTAGCCATTGGAGTCACTCTGGGTTCTGGGTTCAGGAGACAGGCAGGTCCAGTCCTTCCCGCCCAGGCAAGAGGGCAGCAGGCAGCAGGTCGGCAAAGCAGGAGTCCAACAGAGTGCAGTAATGTTGTGTCTTTGAAGTGGTACAGACTTCAAATACATGCCTTTTGTAGTGCACAGACATCCTGACCTCCCTGCCCTGGCTCCAGACTAACTACGGGGGTATTCAGGTGTACATGAGGCTGGGTCCAACTCCTCTCTCCCATCCTGCTCAGGGTGGACCATCAAGTCACACCTAAGCTCCCATTGTGTGTGGCTGTCTAGGGGGAATACAAAAAGTACAACTGCTAACTGCACCCAGTCATGTGACCAGAGACAGGCAGCAGACACCAAAAGGCTAAGGTAGGAGAATGCCAACTTTTTAAAAATGGCATTGCAGAACTACAATTTAAGATCCAACTTCAACATAAGTTAGGTTTTTAAATTGTGATTCAAAAGATGTTAGAAATGGGGTTTCTGGTTGGCTAGGGTATGCACCTCAGCCAGGCAGAACCCACCCACTCTAGTCAGGGCAAAGGAGTTACACGTCCAAGATAACCCCTGCTCACCCCCTTGATAGCTTGGCATGAGCAGTCAGGCCTATATCAGAGGCAATATGTAAAGCATTTGCACAACACCCACAACACACGTGACGCAATATCCCCACCACAAAGGAAACACAACACCAAATTATATGAAAATATACTGTATTGTACACAAGGCAATTATTAGACCAAACATCACATATCAGTACTACCCTGCTACCTTAGCAGTTGTCAGAACGTTACACACTAGTTACTCTGCAAACTAGCAGTAGTCACATATAACACATAGGTTACACAGTACTCTGCAACATAAGCAGTAGTCGGAAACACGTTATTACACCAAAGCACTTGTCATAACCATATGGCAAGTCATAAGAATATATTAGTATGGTATGCCCATAATAGGAACATTTGCATACATATATAAAAACATCAAAAGCAGGTAGGCAATATATGTATCCACAAAGTCTTTAGAAAGAACTTATAATATATATATGGTTCCTTTAGGGAGTATCTGGTTTAATGATGATGCCACCTCCAGTGCTTGGAATATGGAAAATGGGGCCCCCGGTGCTCCTCTGCACCAAACGGGGGCCTCTGGTAATGTCTGAGGTAGAGGATGATGGCACGCACCCCCTCTTTACTACTGACGGTCCCTTCCTAGGGCCCGTGGCTGCTGGGGGCCCCCCGGGCCTCCCTGGGCCCTCACGAGGGGGAGCCAACGTCACCAATATTTCTGTGAAGGAGGGGGGACCTACACCCCCCTCCGCTTTAAAGACGGGCCCCACCTGGGGCCCACAATCCACTGGGCCCCCCCCGGGACTCCACCGGCCATTTGAATGGGGGGGCCAAAATCAGGGACACCGGCCAACAAGGGTTCTGTGGTGTGGGCGAGCCTCCGGTGAGGCTGCCGCCCTGCCCGCAGATCAACAACGAGCCCTTCGGGGCTCGGCAGGCGAAGGAGAGGCGTCTGATGATGTTCCGACCCAAAGCAGGGCCTTCCGGTGCCCCGGGGGTGTTCTACGGAGCGGTCCTCGTCCCAGGGGCACCAATAGGTGCATGCTTGCTCCAGTCCTTTGACAAGGGGTTTTCTACATGCCCCGGGGCACTGCGAAGGGAGCTCCACTCGTGCTTGGATGAAACAGCATCCCTGGGCTGCAGCAGTGATTCCCAGCACCATGACATGATTTTTCAAAATCGCTTGGACCTCAAATGAAGCCCGGGTCGCGGTGGTGTATTTCCCATGCCACAATCGGAAAGAGCGTTCTCTAAGGCGCCAACAATACTACAGCAGCAGCACTTCCCCACAGCGCCACTCACAGATATCGGGAGAAGCACTCCTCGTGTCTGCAGATCGTGGCAGGGGTCAGGGGCCACAGCACCCTGTCCCTGGGGGAACAAGAGTCTTATGAAAAAGGCCCACAAGAGAATGGGCCCAGCAACGGCCAGCACAGAGGATGTTAGCAGGTGGCAAGTCCATTACAGTGACCAAGCAGGTCACAGATCAGCACTACAGCAGCAGTCCTTGAATGTCCCTGGTGAGTCCTTCCAGTCCTTTGTGTCCAGTTCCCAGCTGATTCCAAGATTCTCCAAATTGTGGGGAAAATTCCCCTGTACTTATACTCAGTCCTTGCAGTTTTTTACAATGGTGGGGAGAGGAGGTTTCAACCAATTACAACCGGTTCGGGGAGGGCCCCCTCTCTTCTTCATCACTGGCTCCAAACATCAGTGGGGGGTAAACAATCCTATTGTGTGAGGCCAGGGCTCAGCATTTACAAATGTAGGTGTGCCCCGCCTCTCCCTTCTCTAGCCCAGTAAGACTATTCAGTATATAGATGCACCTCTGTGACACCTCCACACTCCCTGTGTACAGGCTGACTGAAAAGTATGCACAAAGCCCCAACTGTCACTCTGCCCAGACATGGATTGGAGTCAAGCTGCAAAAACACCAGAGTCATAAGCACAGAGAAATGTGCACATTCTAGAAGTGGCATTTCTGCCATAGTACTAAAAAATACACCTACATCAGTAAGCAACATTTATCATCACCATCACAACCATACCAAACACGCCTACGCTACCCCTCGCAAATCAGACAATACCCCTCACACATAAGGCAGGGCATTTCTAATGCAATCCAATGAGAGAAGACAGCACTCACAGCAGGGAGACACCAAGTTAGGCTGTTTGTCACTACCAGGACAGGCCACGCAACCTGGCACATGTCCTGCTTTCTACATACATGGCACCCTGCCCGTAGGGCTAGCTAGGACATACCATAGGGGCGACTTACATGTAGTAAAAGGGGAGTTCTGGGCCTGTCAATTAAATTTAGATGTCAGGTCCCTGTGGCAGAAAACTGTGCACACAGGCCCTGCGCTGGCAGGCCTGAGACAGGTTTGAAAGTCTACTTCAGTGGGTGGCGCAAGAAGCGCTGCAGGCCCACTAGTAGTATTTAATTTACAGGCACTGGGTATAGAGATACCACTGTACAAGGGACTTATAGGTAAATTAAATATGCCAAACAGGTATAAGCCAATCATACCAACTTTAGATGGGAGAGCACCTGCACTTTAGCACTGGTCAGCAGTGATAAAGTGCTCTGAGTCCAAGAGCCAACAGAAAGAGGTCAGAAAAAATAGGAGGAAGGAGGCAAAAAGACTGGGGATGACCCTGCGTAAGAAAAAAAGTCCATCAAAAGACAACAAACTTGAAAGAATGATCTGTTCCTGTTTGGAAATTACACTCATAAAATGCAACTTCAGTGTTATCCTGTGGGAGAGATAGGCCTTATAGTAGTGAAATATGAATTTAAGAGTTTTTTACTACCAAGAAATCTAAAACTAAAAAGTCCATGTCCTACTTTTTAAATACATTGCACCCTGCCCTCAGGGCTGTCCAGGGCATACCTTAGGGGTGACATATATATTAATAAAAAGGAAGGTTTGGGCCTGGCAAAGCTTTTTTGTTGCCCCGAAGAAATGGCAGTTTAAACTACAATGGCAGGCCTGAAACCTGTTTAAAGAGCTATGTAAGTGGGTGGCACAATCAGTGCTGCAGGTTCACCAGTAGCATTTGATTAACAGGCCCTAGGCACAGATAATGCCCTTTACTAGTGACTTAAAAGTAAATTAAATGTGCCTAAATGGGGATAAGCCAAGATTACCATGTTTTAGAGGAGGAGAGAGTACAAGCACTTTAACACTGGCTAGCAATGCTAATATTAACCTTAATACCAGCAAAAACTAGGTCAGAAAAATGGAGAAGAAAGGCAAAAAGTTGGGGGAAAGATCACCCTAGGGCTGACAGGTGTCACAGGGTGGCCTTCATGATTGGTAAAACACAGCAATAAAATAGTTCAACCCAATATAACTCCTTGTACACATGTATATTTAGTCAACCCAGCCTACATTCCATTGCAAATCCTGACTAGGAGTGGACTTCATCCTTCATGGCTCCTCCTATGTGTGATTTGCAAAAGCCCTTTTGCAAACTGGAAAGAATTTTATGAAGGGCTTTTATAATCTTTAAAAACTATTTTGCACTCACATACCTGGTACTTTTGAGAAATGCATGCTTTGAGGCTGCAAAACACTTTTGTATTTGAGACCTTAGATTTGTGCTTTTAGTAGGCCCCTTTCTAGATTATGACCAAAAGCCGATAGTGGTAAGCTAAACAAATGTTTACAATGCAACGCAGTGGCTGTGAGTCAAATGGTGGTTGACTATTTACTGATTATGGTCTCCTGTTCACAGATCATACTCTGGCTGCTGAAGACAGAATGTACAAGTGAACCCTTTTTAAAGTAATTTTGTGAAGGGACCATACTATAGAGTATGATTGGAGAACAGCAAAAAGAAGAGGTCCCTTAATTGTGTTTTCCAGAAATTATTTCAGTTCCAATAAACGTCCGTTAAATAGCCACTTGAAAGTCTGAAAGTGACAAGGGTCTTTTTGATAGATCATTTGGACTCCTCCAGAATACTACGGTGCCCTTGAAAGCCCAAGCAATTTTTTTTTAAATACCTCAGTCTGCTGGGGGAAATGGTAAGGTATTTTTGCTTAGGCTCTCATTATCCTAATGAGACTACTGGATTTTTGGGTGGCAGGATCGTTCACGGTGTGGGGACTAAGTCTAACCCACAGCGAAGGACCCTTGTCACCCCCAATCCGGTTTTGCTCCGGCTAACTAGCAGTGCCTCATCTCTCCCAGAGGGAAGAGATAATTGGGCAGCCGAGCGCATGACATCTTAGTGCTTCCCAGGGAAGTCGTGGTCACTCAGATCCCAACCAGTTCTCTCATACCCAGTGTGGTCTCATATACAAATGACAAAGGCAGTTTAAGTTTTACAGATTGATTTAATAAAACAACTGCATTTTAGATAACAAGGCGTGAGCCGCAATAACCAGAACCATACAACACAGTAGGATTGAAATAGTAACGAGGAGAGTGAAACATAGGAATAACGCTATCATAGTGCTACTAGATTACGTTCTCTCTTCTAAGTTCTATTTTGAGCACAGCATGTTAAGCTCTAAGCCTGCCTTTCAGGTTCCCCCGGGAGGACATCAACCCTCATACCTGAGCAAAGGCCTGTGATCTGGATCAGCATCTGCAACAGGGCAGTCAGCGTCTAGTTGTGGTTCCCTGGTCGGAATCTCCCTCTTACGTGTACCAGGACTAGGAAGTGTTTTTATAATTAACACGCCGGTGTTCTAAGAAACGTCCCTACGTAAGAATGTGTACTTTCTACGAACCCTAAAGACTAAACTCCAACCACGTCCATCGGCAATGTACCTGACTGTATCCTTGACTGAAGCACAGAGCGAGCAAGAATGTATTGTTTGAGAACTCCGGTGCTGAAGTAAGCTAACCAGTGTGATAGAAGAAATAAAACAAGACTGTGAAACTGGTTATTGAAAAATAACAGTGCGAGGCTAAATAAAATGCATCTAGAATAAAGTGCACAGAGGCCTAATGCTTTAAGCAAACGTGCAAAGGCTATATTAAAAATGGTTACACTACACCCTCCCCTTGTCGGTAGAAAGTGGTTTAAGTCGAAGCTAAAAAAAAAAATGCCCTGTGTTAAAAAAAGTAACTAAAAATCCTAGAATTTCAACAAGTCAAGAGGACACCAAAGCACAATAATCCTAAATTTAAAAGTAAGCATGCGGCTAAGAGCCAAATTCATGGAACAGTGTCAATTTAGACCAAATCCAATTCAAACGGTGGTCATTGAAAGCAGGAGGTTCTCCACTTCGGCAAATGACAAGACCGGAAAATCCACACCAAAGACTATTAAGGAGCAGGTGTGTTCCAAAGCCTCAACCAAGGCGGCATCCCGTGCAGGGCCTGTGAATGAGTTAATATCAACTTCCTCCAGGAAGGGTATTTCGTAATCAGCCTCACGAAGCAAACGCAGCCGCAGCGCGCATGTCTGGGAATGAGCCCTCATCGGGAACATCAACAGATGAGCATCAACCACTAGGGGGCGTTGCTGTGAGAGACAGACGTCTAGTGCATGTTCAAAAGCGCACCAATGTCACCAAAATACGGGCTGCACACAATCCAAAACCGGTCTGAATGACAGAGACCAGTCACACTCCAAATGTCCCAGGAGTGTTGCTCCGAAGTGCTGCATCATGCGTTCACGACACAGCTGCGCTGATGGGAGCGCCCACATTCGTTCTTGTTGCGGCGGGACATCCATTGCGGAAAAACAACAGCAACAGCAAAATGCCGGCTTATATAGCCAAAGTGATCGGAAATCCCCCAAAAATGCTTCTGAAAATTGAATGAATAGCCGAAGGTATTAAACTGAATATGGAAGAGAAGGTATGAATGAAACCAACACCTATGGCTTTGAAAAAATGTGCCAATCCAGCTGTTCTGGATGCATTAAATATACATCCCACGAGTTCACCAAAGTGGCTCGGAAAGTTGGTATTCAACAGGGACTGTATTTCTGCTGATGACCTTGCCACCTGAAGTGCGTAGGTCTCGCGTGCAGATGTAAGGGCCACATGCTTTTGAAACAATAAAGCCTTTAGTCTACTTAACTTGTCGAAATTCACCTTGGAAGTAGCAATGTGAGGCCAGATATCTGCTACCTCCCTTAATTTAGTGGGGGGAAACAACACATTCCCGCAGCAAGTAGCTACTGTGGTGACCGAAACAACGTAAACTATTCCGGCCCGCATGCCACAACAGTCTTCACTATTGAGGAGGAAATAGCTGCCGTTTGAAAGCACTTGGAATGTGCATTTAATCAAGGGGACCAGAACTCCCTTCAGATAGCAAGCCAAGTTCGCAACCGAGGCGTTACATGCCCCATGCAAGGACAGCTGCTTACAAATCATCGAATGGCTGACTGAAGTCTCGCATTCACTACCACTAAGAAAAACCTCTCTCATGCCATTGAGACATTTGTACAAGAAGGGAAATTCCCACACCTCATGTATCTAACGATCTACCAGCTTTTCATATCTACCCACCGGAACATGTTTTAAACAAGAAGTGAATTGTAGTGTTGAAATGGGCAGATTAATAACCCTGTGTATTAACCACTCAGCTGAGGGAATCTCGGCCACGGTAAAAGGCAATCTTTCCAATTTTTCAATGTTAAGCATGACATAAGTCGCTTCCTTCTTAGCCATCAGTTGTTGTTGACGTGTCAAATTAAAGGAAAAAAATATATCCCTGGCTCTGATGTGCTGCCACAGAACGCGACCCGCCTTCAGTGTCTGAAGTGTCCAACCCAACTGAATAATGGACCTTGTTTGACTTTGTCCATGGTATAAAGAACACATGTCAGATCGTATAATGTCTATGGCAGAAGAAACAATGTCGTCAATGGTATATATTCGGTCGGACAGGGTGTGAATTCCATTATCCACAACAGCTAATGCCTTCTTCAAATTTTCCTGATCTATCTGCCTTAACCGGGCCGCAGCCTCTTGTTTGGAAAGTTTCCATACTTCATTGTACACTTCGTACAAAAAACGTTTCCTACGTGGTATCTTCGGGCCTGACAAAAAATCTTGCAAGTCAGTGTTATTAGACAGGAGAGTGAGATGTGTCTTAACTGCCTCTAGCGTGGATGATTTTAACCATTGTTGACACAATTTTCCCACACTATATGAGTAATAATTTCAGCATGTTCAGGTGATATGTAGCGAGGGTCTGCCCAACTCGTCCTGAAATCCCCCGAGGAGGTGACAAAATGTTGATGACACCCGTTGGTGTCTATAGGCAACAATAACCACCCACCCAGACGTGACAATGAAGTGTTAAATGTACCATTCTGGACCCAGTCTATAAGGTCACTAAAAGTGGCATTGATATATTTCTGCCAATCCTTCATTTTTGTAGGGACAGGTATACTAGGCATATTCAATTCTTTAATCGTTGCTAAGCCCAAACAGCTAGTCTGTTGTACTGTTTCATTTAAAAAAATCATTTGGACGGGAATGAGACATGCTCTAAACAATGTTTCTCTACCCTGTGTCTGCCAATGTTTTGTTCCCCAAACACTTTTCAAATCAACATTTTTTGACCAATATTCATAACCTTCAATCGACAGTCGGGAAACAAAAGAATCTAAGTATATGAATTTCGTATTAGTCAACAACATTTGCTTATCTTTATACGGAGTTAACTTAAAATAATATGACTTAGCATTCATTTGATGATGCCAAGAAAAATACGCAAATTTGTCAGAATATGTTTTAGAACTCCCTTGCGGGGGAGTTGGGCAATGCTCCCATTGCGTATAGTCAAATATTTTTTTCGGACTACTTGCTTTATGTATAAAGTGGTGCCCATAATAATTATAACAAAACATGTCACCATAATTTTCTTTAAACTGGTAAACATCTTCATTCTCATAGACAGTATAGTATTGTAATTCAGTCATCATGGAATCAACTATCTTCACATCCCAATCATCAGATACAATGCCTGGTATTACAACATCATTCATAGATAATTTGTGTGGTGGGGTGAGGTGTATGGTACGGAGGACTCTGAGCCGTTCTTTAGTGAGAGTACTTATTTATTGAGGATGTTGAAGATAGGAGGAATGGAAATAATTAAGTTAACAAAAGTTTGATTGATATAATCCACCGGATTTCTTCTTTAATGTCTCTTTTCTTTGTCTTTTACAGGTTCCCGGTTGACTGGCACTGGTTCGTGTGAACTCCCAGGTGGAACCGAGAAAAGGAAAAGGAATGAAAACAAAAAGTAAGCTGGTTGTGGGGATATTTGCGCAATACTAAAGTTTAGACATACAGGGAAGAGAGATGAAGTCTGAGAGAGAGAGAGAGAGAGAGAGAGAGAGAGAGAGAGAGAGACCCGACTGTGAGTGGGTGGGAGGATTAGGCACACGTGTGGTTCTGCAAACACTCTCTTCGTGCTTTCCCCAAGTGCTCTGCTAGTTTCCTGAAACAGACTCTCTCTGGTGTCCCCCCCTCCTTTAAACGCCCTCCTCAGTCCTCTCCCCTCTTGTCTCGGTCCCCTCTCCCCTATGCCCTCATATTGGTAAAGGGTTGTGGTGTCCCTGGAACAAGGACCGTACCTTGTGAAGCCACGTCCCTCCGGGGCAGAAAATGCTCCTCTCTGGGAATCTGGTCGCCGCTGCAGATTCCCTGCCGGTTCCTGGAATCTCCTGCTGGGCGTCTTCGTCTTCTTCTGGGCTTCTTGCTGCTGTGCTCGGCTGCTGGCGGTCTTCCTCTGTCGCCGTTGCTGTCGGGGAGAACTCCACCTCGCTGTTCCTGGTGTCCATCCTCTCTTTCAACGCCGGGACCCGGAAATCCGAGTCCCAGGCGTCAGTAGGCGTACCCATGTCACCATGGGAACGTGAGACTCCTCTGGTCGAGGTGCTCGAAAGGCGCCAGTCGGAGGAGCTGGAAGGCGAGGTCGAAGAGATCCGCCTACAATATGGTATTTGAATTATCTCCGTGGGACCGTATATATCAAACATTACTTTATCCCACACAATCCCATCCGGAATTGGTACTGCAGAAATGTTCACAAAGGACAAGTCTCTTCGAACCTTATGTGATGAAAAATGTGGCTTCAACACCTCCTCCACCTGTTTAACCGCTGATCTCTCAGGAAGAAAATGACCATGTATCAACAGAAAAAAGGTAACGACAAACCCTATCCAGAGAAAAATAGCCATCATAGTCAATAAGAGCCACAGATAGTTCCAAGGAAAAACAAAATACGTATCTTTAAGCCAATAAATCAGCTTACGTGGACCTGGGTCAGGTGTTGAAGAGGCAAATGAGTCCGATAGACCATTGTTGTTGTTGGCAAAGTACCCAGAGGCAGTTCTTGTAAAAGGTGCCGCTGCATTCAGTGGAGGAGTTGGTGTTTCTCGCGGTGGTACACTGTAGATCACACCACCCGCAACATCAGCAGTCATAGTGACTCGATCAAATGTTTCCAAATTATTTGTTGTCAGTGGAACTATCGCAAGATCATCTTCCACCCTCCCCAAGCTCGGAGAGGCAACAGTGTTGGTATAAATAACTTGGAGCGGAACATCTTCCCCAGTAGTGAGAGGGATTCGGGATCTACTGGATGTTCCTCTTGGCCTACTGTGCAGAATTGGCCACATGTTGTAACTTGACATTGTCAATGGAAACAAAGCGATTTTCTTTTTGCACCTGGCAACAGTGGTAAAATAACTGTTCTTGTCCTGTGTATCCCCAACACAGGGACTGGTGCTCGATAAGAAGGGCCAAGTTCCTTTTTCACTGCGACCTTTTCACGCACAAGATCCCCAACTCTGGGAATCCAACCAGTAGGCGTTACTGGCACATCCTTAATAACTGTGGAGGCAGCGCTTTTAGAAGAGTTATCTTCACGGAACTGTTGTAATTCCTGCAAAACAGTGACACGATCATTTATGTCAAAAGGCGTTTCCGCCGCCTCCACACCAGGACCATCTAGATCCGGAACAAACATTTGTGTTCCTAACAGGCACTCATATGACGTACGACCCCCCCAGGGACCTTCTAGGCAAGTTATTCAGTGCTCTCTGTACTCCATACAGGTGGGTTAGCCAACTACGACCCGTACCTAAGACTCTTGCCATTAAAGATTGCTTTAAATCACGATTTAATCGCTGCACGACAGAATTTCCCTTGGGATGAAATGGAGACGAGAACTGGAGCTGGACCCCCAACGAAACCATGGTGTCCCTAAATGCCCTTGAGGCAAAAGCAGGGCCCTGGTCCGAATGGAACGCCACAACTGCATATGTACCGATAAAGACACGCAAAACTTTAATAACAGTTTGAGCGTCAGCCGAGCGCTGTGGCCATACCCACACAAATCTGGAGCAAGAATCAACGGCGACTAGTATATATTTTTATGCACTGTCCGGTGTGAGTGGACATCAATGATCCAAGTACACACATTGTAATGGTCTGTTTGATATTAAGAGGGGCGTCTGTGGCGGGCGCTTAGCCGTTGAAACTTTAATTTGTTGACAGATGTCATAACAAAGGACATACTGCTTAGTCTCCTTATAGAGACCAGGCCACCAATAACGGGCCTGTAATAGTGAAATTGTGGCTGTCACGCCAGCATGTGCAGATGCCACCCCCTCATGCGCTGCATTAATCAATTGAGGTCTTACAACTTTATTGGGGATCTCGCGTACGCCTACGTCTGGGATTTTAACCTCAGAATTCAGCATACTTCCCATAAAGTATTGATATTTATTAGGAAATCCTTTAGGATAAGGCGTGCCATCAATCGTAGCTTTTATGGCAGCCACAATCTCTGTGTCTGGTTTGGAACTCGAACAAGTAACTGCGGCCACAGTGGCAACTGCCACTGCCGACTTTGCGGCTTTATCAGCCAAAGTATTCCCAGCAACCTGTATTCCAACGCGCTGGTGTCCAAGAATATGTACAACATGGACTTTGGGTAGCGTCTCCTTCAGGTCTGCTACCTTCCCCCACATTAGTCTGTGTTTTATGGTGTTGCCCTTTGAATCTCTGAACCCATTCAATCGCCAGTAATGTAGGTATTCATTAAAAGACTGGACACAATAGTATGAATCACAAACAATCAGTGTAAACTGTGTCGGATCCGTATGTTCTAATGCCATCAACAGAGCTTTCAGCTCAGCCAATTGTGCTGTACAGTCCCTTAATGTCTGTGTATAAGTATGTTGGGGGCAGAATTTTTCCCCCTCTATATTGCCGCTCACTACTGCACATGCAGCTGAATATTGGTGTTTTGTCCCCACCGCCGGTTGCGCAGAGCCATCGGTGTACATGACTACTTGATAATGATCAATAGGCAACGTGGAAGCGGGAACTGGATATTCAATTTCATATTGCAAAAATTCCTGAGTCTGTAACTTAGGGTCAAAAATGTAATCTACATCAGTGGCTGTCAAAGATGTAACCCATTGTATCCATCGCGGGTCTAGTGCTTTCGCGTTAGGAACACTCGCTTTTGTAACAGCCTATAGGGCTGGAATAGGGGAAACGACTATAATGCGTTTGCCCTGGGCAAGAGGTCGTTCTTTAATAACAGCCATCTGTACAGCAGTGAGAATTTTCTCTGTTGGTGTGAATCGTTGTTCAGCAGCCGAATACAAGTGAGACTTGTATCCTATCGGGACTGTCTCACCTTCATTAAAGGTGACATACGTAAACCCAATGGCCCCAGCTATTACCCTGATGAGCAAATTTGTCTTATTGTCCCCTGTATGTAAATGTTTTGCAGCTAGGAGATCAGCTTGGAACTCCCGAAGAGTATGTGGATGCTCAATCGTCCAGAATTTGCTAGAAAAATCAGGACGTATTAATTCGTATAATGGTTTTATGAGTGTAGCATAATCTGGAATGTATGTTCTGCCAAAATTTAGAAAGCCCAACAATGATTGTAATTTCTTAATCATATTAGGTGGTTGCAATTGTGCACATTTTTCTAAAAATTGTGGCTCTAGGCTCTTACCTTCATTTGACAGCTCATATCCCAGGAATATGACGCTGAGGAAGGCAATTTTTGATTTTCTGAAATTAAATTTGTAGCCAATTTTGGCAAACCCTACAACAATGTGGGCTACTCGTCTTAACTGTTGTAGTAACTCGTCATCCATGAGATATATATCATCCACATATGACAATGCTTCAGGGTCCAACCCGTGTAAAATTTCAGTCACACGAGCCTCAAACAGTCCCGGGCTATTCTTATACCCCTGAGGTAAACGTCAAAATTTTGTCTGGGATCCTAACGCACTAAAGCTTGTAAGATCCCTGCTTTCGGGTGCTATGTTCTGGCAGAAGAAACCATTTGAGATGTCTAAAGTTGTTTTGTACTTTTTCCGCACGATATTGTTCACTGGTGCCGCGCTATGTGAATTTTTTATAGCGTATGTACGTGTGTGTCCGTTCAAGTGTCTGTAGTCTAAGACTATTCTATATGAATGGTCCGGTTTAGCTACAGGGAATAAGGGATTATTCATCGGCGAGACACAGGGTTCAATTACTCCCTGATATTCTAATTGCTGGTTGTGGCTGAGGTTCACCTTTAATCGGAATTAAATGATATGGAGAATCCTTATCCCACCCTACGTGATTTCTATATAAGGCAGGTGCTTGTGCTAGAGCCCATTTGATGCTATAGGACTCTGCGAGTTCCCCTGGAACAAGTGGTGAGAATGAAGGTTTAATAACCTCCTCCCCAACTGGGCAGGTGCCAACAAAGTCAGGCGGCCAATACTGTTCAGCCAGCAAAATGTCATATATCTTGACTACACGATCCCAAAAGATTGCGTTTATAGTGCGTTCAATGTCTCCTTCCAATTGTAAAGTCACTGTATATACCCTATCGAGTTCAGAGGCACGCATATCTGCTGTTTCAACTTGTATGAAGTCATCAGTTGCTTTCACCTCCAGATGCTCTAGAAGATTCTGACGAACTATTGTGACCTCTGCCGCGCTGTCTAACAGTGCTAGTGCCCACGTCTTGTTCTTCAAGAGAACTCTCTTCCTGTGTGGCATGTCTAATTGAGACTGCCGCCACCTTTTTCTTTTTAAACTGTTGTTTTTGTTGTATTGGTTTCTCTTCCTTCTTGACAGAAACCTCTGAAGAGCGTTGTGATTCCTGCCTTGGTTTCACCTACTCTGTTCTCCTCTCTGACCGCCCACCTCTCTCATTTCTCTTTTCCGATGAGTCCTGAAAGGAACAAGATTGGCGTGTATCAGTGTATTGATATCTATCAGGCGTTTTCAAGTTATCCCTATTTCTGAGATTATACCTAGTCTGCGGGGTCTCCGCTCTCGGCGATTCTCCCCTTTCTTTTTTAGGTGTCTGTTGTTTTTTCTCCCAGCGCTTTTTATTACCCTCAGGTTGCTGTTTAGACTTATCTTTACTAATTTTCCCTTGAAACTGTGGTTTCTGTGGTCTAGCCCCTAGGCTATCTTGCCGATACTGGAATATGTTTCAGCTATTATTTAGGCAGTTCCCGCTCCTGATCTAGTTGCGGGACGTCACAAAGACGCATACGCACCGCTAGTGCAACTGCCTCCCCTTTAAGATTAGTTAGTATTATTGAAGAAACCGTGGCAAAATTGCCCATCAGTTGCATTCCCAAATCTAAGGCTGGGGCAGCCCCATATTCATCCTGAATCTGTTTAAGCACTTCCGGTAAATTTGCCAATGTTGGTATACCGTGTGCTGTTGTGTAGAGCGCGGCAAACACCGTGCCCCATGTATTACAATGTTCCACTAACGGTAAACACATAGTTAATATTCTATGTTTGTCCTGAGGTCCCGTATGGGGAAATACCGCCTCCAGCGTATACATTTTTTGCGCCAGCCAAAATGGAGTCTCCTCCCGTTTAGCTGGAACCTTACCCATGAGAGAGTGTACAGTCGCCGGGTTAATACCTGGAGCTACTGCATGTTGTTGTGCTGGAGCAGCACGCGCTGGGTTTGTATTTAGTGTCTGCATCACAAATTGTACGAAGCATCTATATGTAGCCGTTAAGTCTGTATATAAACAACGAACTTCAGCCACTGGCATATTTGCAACTGCAGGATGTGGTGTATATGTGGCCAATAAAGGCCAGGTCGGACCATCATTACTCAGTGGACCTAACCTCACTGGTAATATTGTATGGGGTAGGGCGCCATCAAGCCAATTATTATGTTCTTGATAAGATAGAGGTATCTCTAAATAGGCGTACGCCCTGTACTGGCCAGGCGCGTTTGCAATCGTATATGTGTGAAATGAAATGTATTTGTATTCCCATCAACTGCTGGAAATGTGAACCAAGAGTAAAAAAGTTCTGTTCTATAGGCTGCATGGGCGGCCACCACAAACGTGACTGGACCCCCCTGGTTCGTAAGACCATGCGCAAGCAAATGCGCTGTGAGCGGTTATCTCATATTAAGAGCTATTTGTTTTACCTGGGGATTCGCCATTAGAAAAACAGCGTTGGTTCAGAGAAGGCACACCAAAAATGGGGTCTTTCCTTTTAAAGTTCAAGCTTGAACAACCATCCGCTATATCTAGAGTTACCTATATCACGGTGGTGGAAATCCTCAGTGCCACGGACGTCTCCGTTAAAGGAACTGAGGGATCATTATAATATATGAGACCGAGAGAGACTGGTGGACCCGAAAATTAGAGCCAGACCAATCGTTGGCGCCGCCATGTCGCGTAGGCTCTCATTATCCTAATGAGACTACTGGATTTTTGGGTGGCAGGATCATTCACGGTGTGGGGGACTAAGTCTAACCCACGGCGAAGGACCCTTGTCACCCCCAATCCGGTTTTGCTCCGGCTAACTAGCAGTGCCTCATCTCTCCCAGAGGGAAGAGATAATTGGGCAGGCGAGCGCCTGACATCTTAGTGCTTCCCAGGGAAGTTGTGGTCACTCAGATCCCAACCAGTTCTCTCATACCCAGTGTGGTCTCATATACAAATGACAAAGGCAGTTTAAGTTTTAAAGATTGATTTAATAAAACGACTGCATTTTAGATAACAAGGCGTGAGCCGCAATAACCAGAACCATACAACACAGTAGGATTGAAATAGTAACGAGGAGAGTGAAACATAGGAATAACGCTATCATAGTGCTACTAGATTACGTTCTCTCTTCTAAGTTCTATTTTGAGCACAGCATGTTAAGCTCTAAGCCTGCCTTTCAGGTTCCCCCGGGAGGACATCAACCCTCATACCTGAGCAAAGGCCTGTGATCTGGATCAGCATCTGCAACAGGGCAGTCAGCGTCTAGTTGTGGTTCCCTGGTCGGAATCTCCCTCTTACGTGTACCAGGACTAGGAAGTGTTTTTATAATTAACACGCCGGTGTTCTAAGAACCGTCCCTACGTAAGAATGTGTACTTTCTACGAACCATAAACACTAAACTCCTACCACGTCTATCGGCAATGTACCAGACTGTATCCTTGACTGAAGCACAGAGCGAGCAAGAATGTATTGTTTGAGAACTCCGGTGCTGAAGTAAGCTAAACAGTGTGATAGAAGAAATAAAACAAGACCGTGAAACTGGTTATTGAAAAATAACAGTGCGAGGCTAAATAAAATGCATCTAGAACAAAGTGCACAGAGGCCTAATGCTTTAAGCAAACGCACAAAGGCTATATTAAAAATGGCTACACTACAGTATTATATTGTCCATCTGGTTTGAGGCCTTCATTTGTAGGGGGTTTTGTAGCCTACAAGACAGCAATATGAGTGTTTCTCCACCTGTATCTAATTCAGCCACCTGCCTGGAGATGATACATGGCAGAGTCAAGGAATAGATGCTCAGTACTTTGGGGAACGTAATTATGCTCAAAATATCATGAGAATTTTTAAAGGTGTATGCAGGCACTTTGGGGCAGATGTAGAAAGCATTTTGCATGGTGCAAACTGCGAAAATCGCAGTTTACGCCATGCAAAATGCCTTTTGCGATGCACATTCACAATTTGCGAGTCGGTACCGACTCGCAAATTGTGAATGCGACTCGCAAATAGGAAGGGGTGCTCCCTTCCTATTTGCGACTCGCATCGCTATGCTAAATTGCTTTGTGACCGCGAATGCGGTCGCAAAGCAATTCGCAGTTACCACCAGTGTCACACTGGTGGCAACCCATTCGCAAAAAGGAAGGGGTCCCCATGGGACCCCTTCCCCTTTGTGAATGTTGCCAATAAGGGTTTTTCAGAGCAGGCAGTGGTCCAATGGACCACTGCCTACTATGAAAAACCGAAACCAAAAGGTTTTGTTATTTTTATTTATTTTACAACTCGTTTCCCTTTAAGGAAAACGGGCTGCAAAATAAAAATAAAAAAAACTGTTTTATTTAAAAAGCAGTCACAGACATGGAGGTCTGCTGACTTCAGCAGGCCACCATCCCTGTGAGTGCAGGGACTCGCTATGGGGTCGCAAAATGCGACCCACCTCATTAATATTAATGAGGTGGGTCTTTGCGACCCTATAGCGACTCGCAGTCGGTGTCTGAGACACCATAATGCATCCAATTTTGCGAATCGGAAATTGCGAGTTGCACCGACTCACAATTTCCGATTCACAAAATCGGAAATTGCTACTTCTATCCCTTTGTTGTATGTTAGACAAAACAATCCTTCCTGCGACACTGCACACTAATAATGGCCCTTGGAGTTTTTAAAATATGGTCTTTCCCTGCTGACCTCTGCATCTTCTCCTGCACCACCCACTGTAAAACACTATTGTTTATAGCCCTCCATTGATTTGTAGTTATGTTGCGCTTCATAAGACACATTTTGTAGCATTCCGTATTTTTGAGCTTCTTGTCAGAGCCCATATTTCATCTACCAGTCATGTGAAAGCTAATTTTGCATACATGCCTTCTCTTTTTCGCCTCACTGTCCAATGTGTACCATGACAGCTTTCATTTATGGCTGTTTTGAATAGTTTCGCTTCCCAACTATGAGTTCTAAAAATTGAGTCTTTGGACTTATCTTGTTTAGGCAAATCTTTCATGCTCAACCTGCACACAGAAATGATGTTACTGCCAGCTGTCAGGAGACAAGCTTCTGATTTGAGTAGATAAGTATATTTTTAGCCTGACCTTTTCTAGTTGTGCTTGTCCATGCTTTTAGACACTCAATTTCTTTACTTAAATTGGATTCAGCTTCCTCAAACTGTTCCAATCTTTACGAAATCGGTCACCATTTCTCTAAGAAAAACATGGACGAGCTCATGCAGCTCTTCATTCATTACTAATCCAGCATCTCTATTTTACAGATTCATTGGTATTGAATAGGATCAGCCAGTTCACTCAGTTCCAAGATACTCTGACCAGCACATACTGAAGGGATGAGATTGGATTTCAATGATGGTAAACCATATCAAACAACATCGTTTTCGCTACCACGTGCAGAAGAATAGATTTCCATTAGTATTATTAACCCCTTGTCTTTCGTCATTTACTCGGCTAGTAAATATTATCTTTGTTTTTATTAGAGGAATTTTACATACAATCATGACAAAGTTCAAAACATAAATTGGCATTTGGAAACAGCATTATAAATATTACAAAAAAAAGGAAGAAGAAAAAAAGAAAGAAACCTGAATTTCGAAAACTGTAAAAAGAAAGCTAGAATGAAAAGTTAAGAATAGAAAAGCCACAAGGGCAAACTAAAAAGGTAGAGTACACCAATAAATGCGTTAGAATTGGTAAAAAAAAGCCAGTTAAAAAGCCTGCCCAAGTAGAGAATTATCTTTAGAAAGCACCAAGAGGAAGATGTGCTTAAGATATGAATAGCGATTTCCTAATTGCGATTTCTTGTGAATGGCAATTAGGAAATCGCTTTCTAATGGATGCAACCCTACTAAGTTCCATTAGCGAGTCTCAAATAGACCTCCCTCAAGACTTTTAATGAGGTAGGTTGATATTTGCAACCAGTTAGAATTGCAGCCATTACAAGGCTGGGGGTTGCTTATAAATAAAGGAAAACCTGATGCGTCTAAAAAGAAAAAAATTAAACTTTGAAGTTTGATTTTTTAAGAGTAGGCAGTGGGCCGTGGGTCCTCAGCCTGGACTTAAAAAAATATTTTTCCAGCCATTCTCAAAGGGGACGAGACCCCTTCCCATTTGCGAATGGGTTAGCACCATTTTCCAAATGGTGGCAAAACGCAAATGTTTCGGGACCGCATTTCAGTTGCAATACATTTATACATGTCATTATGATTGGGGATTAGGAAGGAACACTCTGAACATGCCCCTTTCAAATACTGAATCGCAAAACCCAAAATGCAATTTGGTAACAAGTTACTGACTTGCAATGTGAGCATTGTACATCCCGAAAAACATTTTTGCAGTCGCAAACGGCCCGATTCCCAGAATCGGGCTGTATGCACCCTCAAAAATGCTTCCTACATCTACCCCCACATCCTTTAGCCACCTTGTGTCCCAATGTGTAGCATGTATTTTTTTTGTTATGGTTGCCTTCATGATGTGCACAATCCTCTATAACACTTCTCATGGAAAGAGTAGTTATTTTATAAAGAACATTTGATTGGGCTTAAATTACATGTTTACTTTTCACACATTAATGTACTGTGTCTCACTATCCAGTATTTCTCTCCCAACTCCGTCATAGAATTGCATACGCAGTGTTTGTAGACTTTCTAGGAAGATGTTTCCTATTCCTCATGAATCTGGTGGCCATGTTATTACTTTGACCCTGTCACCAGGCAGGTCGCTCCCACCATCTGCCACGCAGCCCCCTGTGGGTTGAACCTCCGTTGCCACTTTTGCCGCCTGACTACTCGCTCCCTTTTTTCTATTCCCCTGAGCTTGTGCTTCTGTGCCACTTGTTTTTTCCATTCTGTGCCCCTGTGTTTTGCTTTCTGTAACTCTGTGCTCTGTTGTCCCTCTCCCGCCGTCTTTTCCCGCCGTTTTTTCCCCGGGTTTTCCCCTGGGTTTTTCCCTGGGTTTTTCCCTTGCTGCTGAGCCCCTGCTGCCCCGCCCCCTTCACTCCCATTGGCCGCCCCGCTCCCACCTCCCAGCTGCTCCTCCCTCCCTCTGCCCTCATATGGAGGCCGCGAAGCGGGCGCGCCGCTGTCGCGTCCGCGCCTGGACCGCACCCAGCACCAGAACCCCTGGAACCCGCACCCCCCGCAACGCCAGACTGCACTACGACGCAAGCACCCTCCACGCACTCAACACCAGACGAGACCACCCCTGCTACCGGGCCACCCCGAAACGCACCCAGGGGCCTTTCACCTGCCGGAACTGCAGATTCACCAGCATCCAACCCTCCACACCACCAGCCAGAGAACCCAACCACCTCCGCTGCATCCTCCTCAACACCCGCTCCTCTCGCAAGCACGCCATCGAACTTTGGGACCTCCTAGACTCCACTGCCCCTGACGTTGCCTTCCTGACGGAGACCTGGCTGAACGCCACCTCAGCACCAGACATTGCCATAGCCATCCCACAGGGCTACAAGATCTCCCGCAGAGACCGCACCAACGGAGTGGGAGGAGGAATCGCCATCATCCACAAAGACTCCATCAAAATCTCAACGAACACCGATGACACCCTCACCACTGCCGAGCACATGCACTTCCAGATCCACACCGACCCCAACACCACCCTCAGAGGAACTCTCATCTACAGACCTCCCGGACCCCGCCCACAGTTCAGTGACACCATCGCTGACCTCATCAGCACCCACGCCCTCGCTTCCACGGACTACATCCTCCTCGGGGACCTGAACTTCCACCTCGAGAACAACAACAACGCCAACTCCACCGCCCTGATCGCCAACCTCGCCAACCTCGGACTCAAACAGCTAGTAACGACACCCACTCACGCTGCTGGACACACGCTTGACCCCATCTTCTCCGCAAGCCCCCACGTCTCCTTCAACCACACCACCGAACCACACTGGACCGACCACAGATGTGTCCACTTCACCTTCAGAAAACCCACCACGCACCACCGCACCCAACAGTTACCACGCCGCTGCTGGGGCAAGGTCACCGGGGACCAACTGACTACCGCCCTCTCCCTTAGACCACCCACCGACCCCACCGACCCAGACACTGCCGCGATCAACCTCACACAGTGGATCAACGACTGCGCCAACACCCTCGCCCCTTCCAAGACCTTTACAACCAACCACACCAACAAGAAAGCCGCCTGGTTCACCGAGGACCTCCGGATCTCCAAGCACACCTGTCGGAAGCTGGAGAAGAAATGGCTCCACGACCAAACACCAGACAACCACACAGCCCTCAAGAGCGCCACCCGCAGACATCACCAACTCATCAGGACCGCCAAGAAGACCGCCTTCAAGCACCGCCTAGACAACAACGCACACAACACCAAAGAGCTCTTCAGCATCGTGAAAGAACTCTCCAACCCCAGCTCCATCACCAACGTCATCCCGCCATCTCAAGACCTGTGCGACTCCCTGGCCACCTTCTTCCACCGCAAGATCACCGACATCCACGACAGCTTCAACCCCGACCCCCCCTCACCCACCACCAAGCCCACCACCCCTGCGACTACCACTCGCACCAGTCGCCTGACCGTCTGGTCCAGCATCAGCGACGAAGACACCATCAAAACCATGAACTCCATCCACTCCGGATCCCCATCGGACCCCTGCCCTCACCACGTCTTCAACAAAGCCAGCGCAGCCATCGCGCCCCACCTCCGGAAAACAATCAACTATTCCTTCGAGACAGCAACCTTCCCAGAAAGCTGGAAGCACGCCGAGATCAACGCCCTTCTGAAGAAGCCCAAGGCAGACCCCAAGGACCTCAAGAACTTCCGTCCCATCTCCCTGCTCCCTTTCCCGGCAAAAGTGACCGAGAAGATTGTCAACAAATAGCTGACCCGCTACCTCGAAGTCAACAACATCCTGGACCCGTCCCAATCTGGTTTTCGCAGTAACCACAGCACCGAGACCGCCCTCATCGCCGCCACTGACGACATCCGGACCCTGATGGACAGAGGAGAAACAGCTGCCCTCATCCTCCTGGACCTATCAGCAGCCTTTGACACGGTCTGCCACCGCACCCTATCAGCACGCCTCCATGACGCCGGTATCCAAGAGAAGGCCCTGGCCTGGACCACATCTTTCCTCTCCGGCAGAACCCAGAGCGTCCGCCTCCCACCCTTCCGCTCCAAAACCACTGAGATCATCTGCGGCGTCCCACAGGGATCCTCCCTCAGCCCGACACTGTTCAATATCTACATGACCCCCCTCGCCTACGTCGCACGACAACACAACCTCAACATCATCTCCTACGCCGACGACACCCAGCTGATCATATCCCTCACCGAAGATCCCGACACCGCCAAAGCTAACCTCCACCGAGGAATGAAGGCCATAGCCGACTGGATGAAGGACAGCAGACTGAAGCTGAACTCAGACAAGACGGAGGTCCTCATTCTCGGACCCACCCCATCAGCCTGGGACGACTCTTGGTGGCCCACGTCACTAGGCACAGCCCCGGAACCCACGGACCACGCACGCAACCTGGGGGTCATCCTCAACTCCACTCTCTCCATGACCAGGCAAGTCAACGCCGTCTCTGCGTCCTGCTTCAACACCCTCCGTATGCTCCGCAGGATCTTCAAATGGATCCCCCGCGACACGAGAAAAACCGTTACCCAGGCCCTCATCACCAACAGACTCGACTACGGGAACGCCCTCTACTCAGGAACTACAAACAAGCTCCAGAGACGACTCCAACGCATCCAGAACGCCTCGGCCCAACTCATCCTCGATGTCCACCGCCGCAGCCACATCACACTCCACCTGAGAGGCCTGCACTGGCTCCCCATCAACAAAAGGATCACCTTCAAGCTCCTGATCCACGCACACAAAGCACTGCACAACACCGGACCCACCTTCCTCAACAACCGACTCAGCTTCCACAGCCCCACCCGAAGCCTCCGCGGGGCCAACCTCGCCCTCGCCACAGTCCCCCGCATCCAAAAAACCACCGCCGGTGGCAGATCCTTCTCCTACCTCACCGTCAAGACCTGGAACACTCTCCCCACCATCCTACGACAGACCCAGGACCTGCTGGCCTTCAGAAGACTCCTCAAGACCTGGTTCATCGACCAGTAGCACCCCCCCTCCCCAGCGCCTTGAGACCCTTGCGGGTATGTAGCGCGCTTTACAAATGCAGTGATTGATTGATTGATTACTGCTCTGCTTTTTTTTAGTACTGATCATTTGTGTGATAACCTATGTTATATTTGTTATGGGAAACTAAAAATTCAACTGCATAGTATTGCACAACAAACAAATGTCTGACTTTTGAATTATTATTTTTTTCAAAATGGAGTGGTAGTAGGTATTGGACATGAGGAATCTGATCAGAAAAGAGGAAGCAAAAGAAGAAACTATGTTGCAGTTGAAGAAAGGAAGGGGCATGAGAGATAGGATGTGTGAATCAATGGGTCTCAAAAGTGTGAGAAATCAGGCTTGACAGAGACTTAAGAATGGTAGACTGCTAGCAAGATACCAGAGCAATCAGAGGAGTTCTAAGTATGTGACGCAGGGGAAATTTAAAATACTATGGATATATTATGATTATTATATAATTATCATTCATTCGACAATATCATATTTGGAAGATAAAAGAGATTTACTTTTGGGTTTTTAAATAAGATGTTATGATGAGACTGAGGATATTTTTGCAACACGTTCTTTTTACCCACATTTCGAACAGTAGCCATGTTTTAAATGTATTCCATCTCATAATAACATTTGGTAAAGTGCAACAAAGAGTCACATTACAATCTATGGGCCTCATTATGAGTTTTGCGGTGCGTGGTCCTCATTGGTGGCACTGACGGTCTTAGTGCCGTCAGATTGGCGGTCGGACCGCCATATTACAAGTCATGCTGGTCTATGGAGCAAATAACACCATGGTCCCGCAGGCACAGCCAGGCAGCACAGACCGCCGCGGTCATGAGGCAGCAGAAACAGGCCGGCGGAGCCTGTGTTGCCCCCTGACACATTGTGAGGTTGCACACCACCAATGTGACTGTGGCGGTTCAACCATCATTTTCCAGCAGGCAGAAATGGGGAGTGTGAAGGGAGACACTCACCTGCAGGCAACCTCACACATCCGGTACCACCATTGATTTCATGCCGCTGCTGATGACCATCGATGGAGTACAAAATCCACACCGCTGTGGCCACAACTGACTGTAAGTACACACACATATCTGTGTCATTACACTCAAAAATAGATTGCTACGCTGCCATCCACATCACATGGGGGTCATGCTAAGGGCAACAAGTAAACGTCTCATTGTGTGCAGCTTTGGAATCAGATGCAACAAAGGACACATTCAGAGTCATAAAACACCCCCTTTGGGCAGGTCACTCACACTGCGCTGCAACACTACACAAAAACAAATGTCTGCTCATCAGGCGCAGGGACAGTGAAGTGTACACAACATTGTCTCACACAGCACCAACAACACACCAACATCACATCTACAAATACAACTCACACACTCACATTCCTCACATGCCAGGGACTGTCATCACATTTAACACATATATGTATGGATGTGGCATGGAACACAAACACCACTCTCAGTAAACAGCCGTCCAATGGACATGCACATCACCCACATTGCAACACAATGGAAGGACAATGGGATGCACAACAGACAGAGAGAAAAATATACAATGCTCACTTTGCAAACAATCCCTGCATAGTATGGATGGGTGGCATCAAGAGCACTCAGGGAAGGGGGCTCCACTGGGGCACATATCACTTTGCACATGACCTTATACAACATTTGCTCAGGAACGGGCCCCACATGTATCTCAGGGACAAACAATACTAGACTCAAATGACATGCCTATCTGCACAATGTGGAAGTGCATGTCAGGAAAGCACATGCAACTCCAACTGCATGGGACACACCTCTACATGAAGTAGCTACAAGGTACACATAGCTAAATGGACATATGCCCAGTCAAATGCAAAGGAAGCTAGCACAATTGAACACACTCCATGTCTGCACAAATAAAACTCAAGCTGCCACACATTAGATGAATCCATAATCCACATTGGGTGGACAAGTCTAATACCACACATGCTCACATTGGGCAACACAAGATTAAATACTTACCATACCAAACAGTATCTGCAGGTATGGTGGTTGTGGTGGATGTCTGTGTGTCTGTTGGAGTGGTGTCTGCCGGTATGCTGGGTGGGTTGGGTGTGTCACTGAATGTTTTGGTGGTGCCTGTGGTATCCTTGCTGTTGTGTGTGGGCGGTAGAGGTGGCGGGGGTGTCTGAGGAAGTGGTGACTGATGTGTGTGTGAGTGTTTTATGTTTGCTTATATGCCAATGTGTTTAGTGGTGCTTGTGTCTGTGTGTGCTGTTCTTGTGTGTTCAGGTGCGTGTGGATTGGTCTGTGTGCTTGGGGTATGTAGAGGTATGGGGGATTTGTACTGGAAAGAGGGAGATGGAGAGGGGATGGAAGGTGGGGGTTGACTAGCTGCCATCAGTGTGTAGGCTGGAGCCTGAAAAGATCTTGGTAGGCCAGAAATTGCATCATGAATGCCTGCCAGGAATGCATTTGTCTGCTGCAGTTTGGTTGCCAATCCGAGGATGACATTCATAATGACTGTCTGACTCCCAGAGATACTTCTCAGGAGGTCAATAGCTTCCTCACTGAGGGCACCAGGGTTAACAGGGGCTGAGGTGCCTGCAGCAAAGGAGACGCCCACCCTCTTGGGTGAGTGGGCATGGCCAACTGGTTGGGAAGCAACAGGGAGGGTGGTGATAGAACGGGTGTTGGTGGACAAAGGTGGTACAGGGGTATGCCCTGATGGGTCAGCCACCACTAGGGAGGGTCCACTGAAGGAAGATTCGGATGATGAAGATGATGTTCCGGTCTCCCCAGTTGCACTCCTCTCACCCTCCGGCCCATTGGGTTCCTCTGTGTCCGTGGTGTCTTGACCCTAGGTCCCATGGCCAGGTGCATCCCCACCGGGCTGTGTTCTGTCTCCTTCACTTCTCTGGGCTGATGCTGCAAATACAAAAATAAATAGGGTCATCACATGTCCATGATCACACTTGAACAACAGCTCTGATTAGAAACATTACCATGATGACAAGTAGGCCCCAACAACAAACTCCACCTAAGTGGCCCATACACGTGTCATACTATTTGCATGCATGCAATCTGAACTAATAGAGATGCCAATGGATGGCAGTAATGTATCCTTACCTAGTTATGTGCATCCAACACAAGGAGGATCCAGGACCCCAAAAAACTCACACAACACAAAGTGACTGAACTTAACATATGGCACTGGCCATCAATACCTGCACATTGTCCATCCCATTGATGCCACACAGACTGCAACACCAGGCATACAAGTAGTCTAACTGGCACACATGGGCACATTCTAGCCTCTGAGGAGAGAAAGGACGGTGAAGGACAGAGAAAATTGTACTCATAGGGTACTTACCTGCTCCTCTGGTGAGCCATAGAGCTGTTCATACAGCGGTAGGACCTCAGTCACAAGCCTCTTTAGCTCCTCTGGTGAGAAGGCAGGAGCACTATCACCTGCAGGACATGGCATGGTTGCTCCGAGAGGCAGCACACAGACGCTCAGGTTGTGGAAGTGTTGTTGGCAGAAGTGTCAGGAGTGAAGCGGCTGAATCTGCAGAACATGGCAGTCACACCCGCGATCGTCATCCCTGGCGGACACAGTAATTGGCCCATGACCGCCACTGGTAACAACATTAGCCTATGCCTGTGTCCCCAGTGGTTGCAAATGCCTACCACCATGACGACTTCCACCATTGGCCGTAGGTGGTTCCTAATGTCCAGTGGAGTAGGTCAGGCATTGGCCGTTTTGCAACCTAAAATGCTGTATTTGGCTTTAGAAACTGCGTCACACCTACAAAAAAGATCTCTGCCTTCACAAACATCCTTATCCTGTCTTGTCATATAGGTCCTACTACTCAAACACTACTGTAGTATGTTGCAGGGCACAAATGGCATTTAACAGTGAGGCACAGTCCACCAACACTGACAGTCATTTTGGCTGTCAGGATATCCAGTCACATTTTGAGGAGCAATTGTGTTGCACATCTTTGAGTTCGGTCCATATACATGTTGTGGACACATGTGGAAAACCATTGGAGGTCAATTGTGACCCTTCTGTTATTTGCAGCTGTGATGTGTACTGGTTGACATATCTATCCATTCAGAAATGCCTTGTCACATGATATCATTAACATGCATAATGCATGTTGCTGTGGACACACTGACTAGTGTTACAAATCATGTTTTGTCATACATAGTTACCCAGGGAGAGGATGTGACAACCACATGTCTACTGCCCACTGCCAGATTTTCAGATGATGGAACAAAGGTACTTAGGGCCATATTTATACTTTTTGACGCACAACTGCGCCAACGCAGTTGTGCGTCAAAAATGTTAACGCCGGCTAACGCCATTCCAAAGCGCCATGCGGGCGCCTTATTTATGGAATGACGTTAGCCGGCGGAGCTGACTGGTGTGCATCAAAAAAAATTACCCACACCAGGTAGCGCCGGCGTAGGGGAAAATGGAGCTTGGGCGTCAAAAAATGGGGCAAGTCAGTCTGAGGCAAAAAATCTGCCTCAACCCGATTAGCGCCATTTTTTTTTACTCCCACCCTCCATTGACATGACTCCTGTCTTAGCAAAGACAGGAGTCATGCCCCCTTGCCCAATGGCCATGCCCAGGGGACTTCTGTCCCCTGGGCATGGTCATTGGGCATAGTGGCATGTAGGGGGGCACAAATCAGGCCCCCCTATGCCACAATAAAATTTAAAAACAAATACTTACCTGAACTTACCTTAAATTCCCTGGGATGGGTCCCTCCATCCTTGGGCGTCCTCCTGGGTTGGGCAAGGGTGGCAGGGGGTGTCCCTGGGGGCATGGGAGGGCACCTCTGGGCTCTTTCCGAGCCCACAGGTCCCTTAACGCCTGCCCTGACCAGGCGTTAAGAAATGACGCAAAAACGGCTGGACGTCATTTTTTTTGACCCGCCCACTCCTGTGCGCCATTTTTGCACGGGAGTTTAAATAAGGTGCATATGCCTTGGAGTCATTTTTTAGATGGGAACACCTACCTTGCATATCATTAACGCAAGGTAGGTGTCCACGCTAAAAAATGACGCAAACTCCAAGATCTTTGGCGCTAGACGGGTCTAACGCCAAAGTATAAATATGGAGTTAGCTTTGCGTCGGATTTGCGTAAAAAAAACGACGCAATTCCGGCGCAAACAGAGTATAAATATGCCCCTTAATAACATGTTACCGCCTGGTTAGGGAAACAATAGTGGACTTATGTTGTCAGTTGGAGCCAGATCTGATGCCAGCTTTTAGTTATCCAACCAGCATACTACCCATTGCACAAGTCATGTCAGTATTGTACTTGCTGGCCACAGGGTACTCCCAACATACAGTGGCCCTATCTGCTGGTAAGTCCCAGCCTATGTTCAGTCTGGTGTTGAAGGATGTCCTCTCAGCGATGTTGAAACACCCCCTGAGGATTTAGCCCATGTGAAGGCTGACTTTTATAGTTTTGCACGCATCACACATGTGGTGGGGGCCATTGAATGCACACATGTTGGCTTGGTCCGATTGCATGCCAATGAAAAAATATATTGCAACAGGAAGAAATTCCAATCCATCAACATGCAAGTTGTCTGTTTGGTAGCTCTCTACGTTTCACATGTCTGTGCCCGTAATCAGGATTCATCCCATGATTCCTTCATAATGCAGAACAGCACCATACCCAATCTGGTGTCACAACTGTACCCAGAGAGGGCCTGCCTGGTTGGTAAGTCACATCTGTCCTGTTTGTGTGTGTGCAATGTTAGGTGGTGCAATCATGAAGAAAGAGACTCATTATTGCACTTATGTTCAATTTTTTAACAGGGGACTCCGCATATCCAAACCATCCTTGGTTGTTGATACCCTAAGGAATCCAACTATGCTAGGGAAAGTCCACTTCAATGAGGCCCATTGAAGAACACAGTGGGTAGTGGAGCAGCCTTTGAAGACCAGATTTAGAATGGACAGGACTGGTGGAGCCCTCTTCTATTCACCCAGAAAGGTGTGTCAGATCACTATGGCATGCTGCATGCTTCACAACATCGCCCTGCAGAGGAATATCCCATACATCCCAGAGGAGGGGGAGCCTGCAATGCCACTGGGTGAAAATCCTGAAATGTCAAGTGAGGATGACAGTGATGAAGAAGAAGGAGCTGACTTTTGGGAAAATCTCACCAGCAGCTACTTTTCATTAGTGTAAGTATGTCATGTGATTTAATAACTGTGACTGTACAATAAACTGTAGTTGTGAAAATGTGCAGAGTTTAGTGTTTTAGCAACAACTAAAGAGCTGATACTCTGCAGTATTCAGCCAAAGGCTGCTGGAAGAGTTAGCCTTTGACATATCCTCACCTTGATAGTGTTGCTATGTTTGTGTCAGATTCCTTGCAATGTAATTACATTTCTGGTTGCTTGCTATGTGATTTTTGTAATAGGTATGTTTTCAAACCTATACCCCTTGTCTTGTCTTTGCACAGGTATCTTCACCATTACATCCTCATGTTGGCATTTCAGAGTTATGACATTGGCAGGTATCTGATGCTATTCTGACTCCCTGCAGAAGGTAAACCACCCTGCAAAAATTCCCTGCGGCCCAGACAGGCTGTTGCCAAGACCAAAACCACTGCCAGCAAATGAGCCCCTCCACAATGTCTCCATTGTGTGCCACTGAGTAACCTTGTTCATTTTGGACTGCCATTGCTCCTTTTCCTATGGCCCAATGAATAATAGACCTGTGCTACAACCCAACTGGGCCACTACACCGAAGTTTTCATCCACCATCACCCCACTCCATTGCACTATCCCATCCTTTTTGTCACTTCAATAAACACCCTTGAACACAACTGAAGTATTTGTGCATTATCATACAGCAATATGCAATATGTTGAACTGCATTATTCTGTGCAAATGTCCTGTAATGTGTGAATCCATCCAACAAATGTACATAAGCAGTCTATAGTCATCACATAAGTACACAGTTGTGACCACACCAACATCTGCAAAAAGGGAAAGAATAAGTGACAGTCAATTGAAAAGTAAAGGTAGTGCTTGGCACAACACAGCACGCACACAGCACTTAACTGTAATGGAGATATGACAGTTTTACCTGAATGTCAGTGGAAGTACTGCTGTATTATATGTGTCCTGTTGTCCACATTCTCCTCCTCACTATCTACAGTGTCCTCTGCTGCCACAGGTGCATTGTCTCCCCTATCCTCCTGCAGGTAGGGCACATGGGCCCTCATTCTGACCCTGGCGGTCGGTGATAAAGCGGCGGCCAAGCCGCCAACAGGCCGGCGGTCTAAAATATGCAATTCTGACCCTGGCGGGAACCGCCAACACAGCCCGCCAACTTAACACTCCGACCGCCACAGCGGTACAAACAAACAGCGCGGCGGTTCCCGCCAACAGCCCGGCGGCAGACAATGTACCGCCCACCCTATTACGACCCACCAATCTGCCACCTTTTCCGGGGCGGGAGCACCGCCGATAAGAACACGGCGGAAACAGACTACGAACGGGAAAACGCTCACCTCTACGCACTCCACGCGAGATTCCGGCAGTATGGAGCCAGAGTTGCAGGTCATCCCCGCACTCCTATTCCTGCTCATATACCAGGAGCACGCCCGGCGGCGCGGAAGACATCGGTGAGTACTGCACCTACGACACAGGGGAGGGAAAAGATTACCGGCACACACCCACCCACCCACACCCACTACAACACACACATCAATGCATTCCCACAGATCACTGTCACAACCCACAAACCACCCCCCTCTGAAATAATGCAACGACCAAAAGAAGAGATCATAAACGGGCAGATATATTGAAATATGTACACCAGTAATCCCAATAAATAAATAAACTATGTACAAAATATATACAGCTACTAAATGTAGTCCAACCACTGTCCGTGGATCACAGGGGTCCTGTGCAAAGGGGCAAGGCCCAGTCCCATGACAAGAACTCCACGGAGAGAACACTGCAGGGGCATCAGAAAGAAAATAGGACAGGCACCTCAGGGGGAAGGGAAGGGGGGGCACCTCAGCCACTTGAGTACACGACGCCAGATCCACGAGGGGACTCCATGACCACTGGCCCATCCTGGGGAGAGCAAAGCCACAGTCCAAACAGTCCATACAGTGGGTGGCCTGCCCACTGGGCCATCCTGGGGAGAGCAAAGCCACAGTCCAAACAGTCCATACAGTGGGTGGCCTGCCCACTGGGCCATCCTGGGGAGAGCAAAGCCACAGTCCATACAGTCCATACAGTGGGTGGCCTGCCCAATGGGCCATCCTGGGGAGAGCAAAGCCACAGCCCATACAGTCCATACAGTGGGTGGCCTGCCCACTGGGCCATCCTGGGGAGAGCAAAGCCACAGTCCATACAGTCCATACAGTGGGTGGCCTGCCCACTGGGCCATCCTGGGGAGAGCAAAGCCACAGTCCATACAGTCCATACAGTGGGTGGCCTGCCCACTGGGCCATACTGGGGAGAGCAAAGCCACAGTCCATACAGTCCATACAGTGGGTGGCCTGCCCACTGGGCCATCCTGGGGAGAGCAAAGCCACAGTCCATACAGTCCATACAGTGGGTGGCCTGCCCACTGGGCCATCCTGGGGAGAGCAAAGCCACAGTCCATACAGTCCATACAGTGGGTGGCCTGCCCACTGGGCCATCCTGGGGAGAGCAAAGCCACAGTCCATACAGTCCATAACAGACCCCACTGCCACTGGAGGAGGCAAGTTGGCCAGAGGACATCCTGCAGCCCTGCCCGAGATAGATCCTGCCCTGCTACGTCTGCCAAAGGGCCAGCTGTTCTTGCCCTGAAGGGCCCAATTCAGCGGTTCTTGAGACGGCGGGGCCCAGTTCAGCGCTCCTTGCCTTGAAGGGCCCAGTTCAGCGCTCCTTGCCTTGTAGGGCCCAGTTCAGCGGTCCTTGCCCTGAAGGGCCCAGTTCAGCGGTTCTTGAGACGGCGGGGCCCAGCGGAGCGGTGCGTGAGACGGCGGGGCCCAGCGGAGCGGTGCTTGAGACGGCGGGGCCCAGTTCAGCGCTCCTTGCCTTGAAGGGCCCAGTTCAGCGGTTCTTGAGACGGCGGGGCCCAGTTCAGCGGTTCTTGAGACGGCGGGGCCCAGTTCAGCGGTTCTTGCCCTGAAGGGCCCAGTTCAGCGGTTCTTGAGACGGCGGGGCCCAGTTCAGCGCTCCTTGCCTTGAAGGGCCCAGTTCAGCGGTTCTTGAGACGGCGGGGCCCAGCGGAGCGGTGCGTGAGACGGCGGGGCCCAGCGGAGCGGTGCTTGAGACGGCGGGGCCCAGTTCAGCGCTCCTTGCCTTGAAGGGCCCAGTTCAGCGGTTCTTGCCCTGAAGGGCCCAGTTCAGCGGTTCTTGAGACGGCGGGGCCCAGTTCAGCGGTTCTTGCCCTGAAGGGCCCAGTTCAGCGGTTCTTGAGACGGCGGGGCCCAGTTCAGCGCTCCTTGCCTTGAAGGGCCCAGTTCAGCGGTTCTTGAGACGGCGGGGCCCAGCGGAGCGGTGCGTGAGACGGCGGGGCCCAGCGGAGCGGTGCTTGAGACGGCGGGGCCCAGTTCAGCGCTCCTTGCCTTGAAGGGCCCAGTTCAGCGGTTCTTGCCCTGAAGGGCCCAGTTCAGCGGTTCTTGAGACGGCGGGGCCCAGTTCAGCGCTCCTTGCCTTGAAGGGCCCAGTTCAGCGGTTCTTGAGACGGCGGGCCCAGTTCAGCGGTTCTTGAGACGGCGGCCGGTCTATGGCCAACTGCTAATTGCCTGGTGGTGCCCTCCTGGGCAGCGGGGATGGTGCTCCTTCACTGCCCACCTGGGCTGTGGGTGGTGGGGCCCTCCTGGCCAGCTGGGCTGGGTCCTCCCTGGGCAGCGGCTATGGGGGTGGTGGGCTCTCCCGGGGCAGCTGTGCCGGTTCCTCCCGGGGCAGCGGCTATGGGGGTTGTGGGCTCCTCCTGGGCAGCAGGCCTGCTGCCTGACCTCTCCGACTTGCTGCCCTTGCCCTCCTTAGTCGTGGGCCTGTGGCCCTTTCCTCCCTTTGGAGCTGTGGCTGGTGACTGTCTCTGGGTGGTGTCCGGGGGGGGATGTAGAAGGCGGGCTCCTGCGGCGACCCTTCCGCCTTCTGCTCCTCTTCCCAGGGGGTGGGCTGGCTGTCCCCTTGCTGCTGGGCGAAGATCCAGACATGCGGGCTGGCGGGCTCCAATACCCCTGCACCCTTGTCAAGGGGGCTGCAGGGCTGGTGGTGGCTGAGGTGCTCTTCTTACCCCGACGAGAAGGAGGGGGGGCTCAGGGTCAGGAAAGAAGTTAGTAGTGGCGAGGAAGAGCTTCTTGGGACAATGGAGAGTGGTAGGTACAGTGGGAATGGGAGTGGAGGGAGAGGATGTGGTTGTAGGTGAGTCACGTTTGCTGTCTTTGGGTGCAGGTGCAGGAGGGATAGGCTGTCGTGAGGTGGATGGCTGTTGGGTGGGTGGGTGGCTGCGTTTGTGTGGTGTGGAAGAGGGGGTGACAGACACAGTGGGAGAGGACACCGGGGACGTGTAAATGGCAGTGGGGGTGGTGACTGCACGTGTGCGGACTGGAGTGGAGGGTGTGCTGGTGATGGAAACACTGGCTGATGGTGAGGTGAATGGAGGTGTGAGTGTAGACGTCACAGGGAGGGAGGAGGGAGACGAGGAGGTGGGGGTCACAGAGGTGGTAGTGACTGTTGGCATGTCTGCATCGGAATGTTGCGTGTGTGAATGTCTGCGTGATCTGTGTTGCTTATGTTTGGATGAGCTTCTCTTGGGTGTTGAGGTGTGTGCAGGCTGGTCTGATGGTGTGGGTGGGACAGGCAGAGGAACAGGAGACTGGGAGGAGGGAGTTAGTAGAGGCAGGCAGGAGACAGGGACAATGGCTGCCGTCAGTGCTGAGGCCAGAGCCTGGAACGATCGCTGATGGGCAGCCTGACCCGAATGAATGCCCTCCAGGTACGCATTGCTGCGATGAACCTCCCTCTCCACCCCCTGGATGGCATTTAAAAGGGTAGTCTGCCCAACAATGAGCGTTCGGAGGAGGTCAATGACCTCCTCACTGAGGGCAGCGGGGGTAACAGGGGCAGGGCCTGAGGTGCCTGGGGCGAAGGAGATGCCCGGCTTCCTGGCAGAGCGGGCACGGGGCGAACGCTGAGGGGCTGCTGGGAGGGCGGAGATGGTGCGCTGGGTGGCGGCTGTACCTGTAATGGCGGGGGGCACGGATGGTGCCACCCCCGCAAGGGAGCCCCCTTCCGAGGACGTGTCCGTGTCGCTGCAGGGTCCAGTCGTCCCCGTCGTGGAGCTCCCCTCGCCCTCCGTCTCACTGGTCCAGTCTGACTCTGTGGCATGGCCCTCCTGGGCCATGTGAGATGCAGCTCCCTCCTGCCCCGATGCCACTTCTCCTCCGCCTGATGATGCTGATGCACACAAGCACAGAAAGACAAACAAAAAGGGGGGGGAGAGAGAAATAAAGGGATATTGAGTACATGGATCTCCGGTACAGTTAGCGGACATGACAGACACAGATGCCCGCTGCACTAAGTTGCGCACTTGGGGTACGCTACGCATTCCGTGGAACATGCCCTACACGCCTAGAGTTGACAACTGCACCCATGGATGACACGGCCCAGGGATGGCTGTACTGACAAACTACTGAGGGTGGTGGCTGGGGACACAGGGGCTTACGGGGGTGCCCAGCCTACAGATATCGCCCTGGCCTAGGGGGACCCCCAGCCCTCCTCCCCCACCCAGACACCTCCACTGCGCGACAACAGAGTAGATAATGCTTGTACTCACCCCCTTGTGTCTGCTGTGCTGCCCTCACGCGCCCATCCAATTCAGGGTAGGCCACCGCCAGGATCCGGAACATCAGGGAGCTCAGTTGACGGCAGGCACCCCGCCAACGTTGGGAGGCCATCCCCAGCAGAGACTCGGCGGTCTTCTTGGTCCCGCGGCGGATGTCCTTCCACCTCTTGCGGCAGTGGGTGCCCCGTCGATGGTGGACCCCCAGGGCCCGGACTTCCTTGGCGATGGCACGCCAAATCCCGATCTTCTCATGGGCGCGGACCTATGTGACACGTACAGGGAGGGAGAAATACCACGTTCAAGTTTCTCAGCATTTTCCTTTCCAGTGGCCCAACGCCCCCCATCCCCGCCAGGCCCCCCGCCATGCCCCCCGCCATGCCCAACATGCCCCCCATCCCCGCCAGGCCCCCCGCCAGGCCCAACATGCCCCCCATCCCCGCCAGGCCCCCCGCCATGCCCCCCGCCAGGCCCAACATGCCCCCCATCCCCGCCAGGCCCCCCGCCAGGCCCAACATGCCCCCCATCCCCGCCAGGCCCCCCGCCATGCCCCCCGCCAGGCCCAACATGCCCCCCATCCCCGCCAGGCCCCCCGCCATGCCCCCCGCCAGGCCCAACATGCCCCCCATCCCCGCCAGGCCCCCCGCCATGCCCCCGCCAGGCCCAACATGCCCCCCATCCCCGCCAGGCTCCCCGCCAGGCCCAACATGCCCCCCATCCCCGCCAGGCCCCCCGCCATGCCCCCCGCCAGGCCCAACATGCCCCCCATCCCCGCCAGGCCCCCCGCCATGCCCCCCGCCAGGCCCAACATGCCCCCCATCCCCGCCAGGCCCCCCGCCAGGCCCCCAAGCCAGCCAGTGGCCCCAAATCCATATTGAATTAAACTCACTTGTTGGTCTGGAGGACCGTAGAGTAGCGCATACTGGGGGAGGACCCCATCCACAAGTTTCTCCAACTCCTCTCCAGTGAAGGCAGGGGCCCTTTCCCCAGGCGCAGCAGCCATTGTCCCTTCCAGACCGAGGTCACAGCAACACTTGCAGTATAGGTCCTCTCCTGTGAAAGTTCAAGTCGCAAGTGGATAAGTAGATAGAAAATGGTGGTCACGTCCGCGGCGGTGCGTACCGCGGCGGTGCGTCCCGCCACCGCCGGCGCCCTTCGCCATTGGCTCCTGAAACCCATAGGCTTCAATGTTAACCAATGCCGCTTCGCGCCGTGGTCTTCGCCCGCCGCCCGCCGCGGTGTGCCACGCCAGCGCATTGACCTCACATCCCATTGTCACACTTCACAGGTCAGGCAGCCGCCATTTCCAGGGCCCACATGGCTCAATTTCAACTGCGTCACACAGGCCTAGGCCTTGCATAGCCACTCAGACACGCCATTCACTGCATAGAGAATCGTATACTGTGCTAGCTGTGAGTACGTACCTGTGGGTTGCTTGACTGTGTGCTCCATGTTGTCCTTCCTAGGCACCGTCCGCTGGGTTGGGCGAGGAGACGGATGAATCCTCCCGTGTACCGACCGCTGGTGGACCTGTCGACAATGGAAGAACGCCACATTATCCTGACCTACCGTCTTAACCGTGCCACTATCCATGAACTGTGTGCCCAGCTGGAGCCCGACCTGATGTTCCCCATCCGCCAACCCACAGGGATTCCCCCTCTGGTGCAGGTCATGTCAGTACTCCATTTCTTGGCAAGTGGGTCATTTCAGACAACCGTGGGAATTGCTTCTGGGATGTCTCAGCCCATGTTTTCGAAGGTGTTATCCAGAGTGTTGTCTGCCCTGATGAAATCCGTGAGGAACTACATCATTTTCCCTGAGGTGGGCGAATTGGCTACAGTGAAGGGTGATTTCTACGCCCTTGGACATATTCCCAACGTAATTGGTGCCATTGATGGGACCCATGTGGCTTTGGTTCCCCCAAGAGACAGGGAGCAGGTGTACAGGAACAGAAAAAATTACCATTCGATGAACATCCAGGTGGTGTGTTTGGCTGACCAGTACATCTTGCATGTAAATGCCAAATTCCCAGGGTCAGTGCATGACGCCTACATCCTCAGGAATAGCAGCATCCCTTACGTGATGGAACAGCTACAGAGACACCGTGTATGGCTAGTGGGGGACTCTGGGTACCCCAACCTGTCGTGGCTACTGACCCCAGTAAGGAATCCCCGGACCAGGGCAGAGGAACGGTACAATGAGGCCCATGGGCGTACTAGGAGGGTGATCGAACGCACCTTTGGCCTCCTAAAGGCCAGGTTTCGGTGCCTGCATATGACAGGTGGATCCCTAATGTACTCACCTAAGAAGGTGTGTCACATCATCGTGGCCTGCTGCATGCTTCACAACCTGGCTTTGCGCCGCCAGGTGCCTTTCCTGCAGGAGGATGGTCGAGACGGTGGTGTTGTGGCAGCGGTGGAACCTGAGGAGAGTGACGAGGAGGAAGACGACGGGGCTGAAACAGACAACAGGGACAGAATCATTGAACAGTACTTCCAATAGGACACATGTAACATTTCAAAGATAATTTAGTAAATGTTAACTACTCTCCAGCATCTCTGCTGCCTGTCTATTTGCCCCAGTGTATGATGACTGAGTTTTGGCTTTTCCCTCCCTATTTCAGATCTGGGGTCCCCACTACGAGTCCTGTGCTTCGTTTCCCCATGGACTACAGCTTTGTGGCAGCTGTTTGTTGACTTCACCATGTACAAGGACATATTTGCACTGTCATGTCAATTACAATATATTGAAATCACAGCCAGACTCCAGATATTTTGGTGCAAAATAGGTGTTTATTTAAGTGCTCAAAATGGGATGGGTGGTTTCAAGTGGGTGGGGGCTATGGTGAAGGAATGTCCATGGCAGAGTCCAGAGTAACAGTCACACAGGTGCATTGTCCAGAGGCCTGTGGAGAGATGGAGCATGGGCAGTTCAAGGATGGACAGGGTGACAATGTGGGACAGTGGGATGACATCAGGTGGTATCCATTGCTGGCGGGGGTCTTGACATCCTACTCTGTCTTCTTGCGAGATCTCAGGGCCCTCTTGCGGGGTGGTTCTTCTCCTGCAGGAGGTGGGGGTCTGGTGGGCTGCTGCTGTGCGGGGGCCTCCTGTCCACTAGCGCCGGCGGAGGTGGTTGGCTGTTCTTGGTCCAGGCTAGTGGCAGGGGCCCTTGGGTGTTGTTCAGTGTCCGCCCTGTTGTTGACGAGGTCCTGCAGCAGCCCTACCATGGTAACCAGGGTGGTGTTGATGGCTCTGATGTCCTCCCTGTACCCCCGATAGTGTTCCTCCTGCAGCACCTGGATCTCCTGGAACCGGGCCAGTACCGTCGCCATCGTCTCCTGGGAGCGGTTGTATGCTCCCATGATGGTGGTGAGGACCTCGTGGAGAGTGGGTTCCCTGGGCCTCTCCTCCCCCCCCTGTCGCACAGCTGCCCTCCGAGTTCCCCTGTTTCCCTGGGCCTCTGCCCCCTGGCCGGTGTGCCCACTACCACTGCCCCCAGGTCCCTGTTGTTGTTGGGGTGGTGGGTTATCCTGGGTGCCCTGTAGTGGTAGACACACCGCAGATTGACACGCCCTGGAGACAGAGGCATGGGCCCGCTGGGTGGGAGCTGTGCTGGTGTTCCCAGAGGGGTTTGGGTCTGTAGTGGCCTGGGCCTGTGTGAGGGGAACCGACTGTCCAGAGGTCCCCGATGGTCCGGGCTGGTCATCGGTGTCCAGGTCGACAGAGCTGCTGTCATCGCTGACGGCCTCTTGGGTGGGGGTGTGGAGAATTCTGGCCCCTCCGCCGCGGTGTGTTGACGGTCGGGTCCTGCAGGGGTATAGAGGTATGGTTATAGTTTCAATGTGTGGCATATGGGTGTATCTGTGGGTTCTCGTGTCCCCAAGTGCTGGCATTCGTGTGTGGGGGCTTTGGTGAGGGTGGCTTGTGGGGGGGATGTGTATATGCATTGGGCATGCTTTGGTGATGGGTGTCCATGCTTAGTGGACGCATGCAGGCCTAGATTTTGGGATGTGTGGGTTGTGATGGTGAGACATTGGCGGGGAATAGGTGTGCTGGGGGTGGGGGTGAGGATGGTGGTGGGGGTGAGGATGGTGGTGGGGGTGAGGGTGGGGGTGACGATGGGGGTGGGGGTGAGGGTGGGGTTCGAGGATGGGGGTGAGGTTTGGGGTCTGATTTGGCATGCAGGTGGGGGGGAAGCAGTATTGAAGCTTCAACTTACCAGTATCCATTCCTCCGCCGACTCCTGCGAGGCCGTCAGGATGCAGGATGTTCAAGACTTCCTCCTCCCATGATGTGAATTGTGGGGGTTGAGGTGGGGGTCCTCCGCCAGTCTTCTGCACGGCGATGTTGTGCCTGGATACCATGGAACGCACCTTCCCCCGTAGGTCGTTCCATCGCTTCCTGATGTCTTCCCGATTTCTGGGGTGCTGTCCCACTGCGTTCACCCTGTCGACAATCCTCTGCATTAGCTCCGTCCTCCGGGCAATGCTGGTGTATTGTATCTGTGTGCCGAACAGCTGGGGCTCTACCCGAACGATTTCCTCCACCATGACCCTGAGTTCTTCGTCTGTGAAGCGGGGTTGTCTTTGGGGTGCCATGGGGTGGTGTGTATGATGTGTGGGGTGGAGTATGTGTATTTAAGTGAGTTGAGTGTGGTGGTGTGTGTTGTTTTGTGTGTGGATAGTGTGTGGGTGATGGTGTTGAGTGGCTGTGGCTGTTATTTTTTGGATGCTGGTGTCTCGCTCTTGCCTTCTTGACGAATTTTTTAGCGTAGGGGTTTGTGGGTGATGTGGGTGTGTGTTTTATATTGTATTGTGTGTGTGGGAGTGGTGTGTGTATGTGTATCAGGTGTGTGGGATTCAAATCGTCCAATGTGGCTGAGTTTTGTTCGTTTGTGTGTATTCTGACCGCGGCGGTGTGTCCCGCCAATGGAATACCGCGTTTGAATGACCGCCGCGTGGATTCGTGGGTCGTAATGGGATGGGCGTATTTCTGTTGGCGTGGCGGTGGAGGTTTGGTCACCTCCACCTTTCCGCCGACCGCTGGTCTGGCGGTCTGTTGTGGCGGTCGGATTTTCGGAGGTTTGCCTTCTGCGGGTCAGAATGACCGTGGCGGGTTTCCGCGACCGCGGCGGGATTATGGAGGATTTCTGACCGGCGGTAGGCGCCTTTTACCGCCGAGGTCAGAATGACCACCATGGTGTCTGAGGGCCAAATTGTGCAGCATGCAGCAAGCCAGCACTAACTGGCAGACCTTCTTAGGTCCATAGGGATCCACCAGTTAAATGGAGGCACCGGAACCTAGCTTTCAGTAGACCAAATGTGCGTTCAGTAACCCTCCTGGTACGCCCATGTGCTTCATTGTACTGATTTTCTGGCCCTGTCCTCGGATTCCTCAAAAGGGTCAACAGCCAGGACAGGTTTGGGTAGCCAGAGTCACCTGGAAGTAGTGAGCGACACACATTACTGATGTACAATGGCATGGAGTACAACTTCAGTTGGCATACACTGACATACATTGGGTGAAGACTTAAGCTCACCTATAAGCCACACTCTCTGCCTCTGTAGTCGTGCCATCACCTGTGGGATGCAGCTATTCCTCAACACATATGCATCATGCGCAGATCCAGGGAACCTGGCAGTGACATGGGAGATGTATTGATCACCAAGGAACACCATCTGGACATTTAGAGAGTGGGAACTCTTCCTCTTCCTGTAGACCTGCTCATTGGCCCTGGGAGGGACCAAGGCAATATGGGTCCCGTCAATGGCCCCAATTATATGTGGTGTATGTCCCATGGTGTAAAATGCTGCCTTCACAGTGGGCCAATCTTCACTCCGGGGGGGAATGAGATGTAGCTGCTCATGTGTTTGAGCAAGGCAGCCAAAACCCTTCCAAGCACAATCAAAAACATTGGTTGTGACATTCCTGCAGCAAGCCCACAGTCATCTGGAAAGAACCACTTGCCAGGCAGTGGAGCACTGACAGTACCTGTACTACTGCAGGGGATATTGCTGTAGTGCTACGGACAGCAGGAACCAGATCTGGCTCCAATTGTTGACACAGCTCAGTGATTGTGGCCCTGTCCAGACGATAGGTGTGTATGATGTGGCGTTTCTCCAGTGTAGCCAAATCCACTAGGGGTCTGTACACGGGTGCTTGCCTCCTCCTCAGCAGTGGTAGGTAACTAAGTAAACCAAACATGAGATGTGTGTTAATACAGAAAGTATGGACACACAATATCACAGTACAGAGCATGTATGTATAAGCAGACTAGAATTGTCTTGGTGTGGACCATTGATAACTATGATGCATATTACATTGTCCAACATGAGTACCAGCATTAGGAATTGTCAACCACCTGTCCTCTAAGCAGGGACAGGTGGAAGTGACCTCACTCCACCGGTGTTTGGCGTCTTGGTGGAAGGCGGTCTGCACCGCTGTGCAACTCCTCATTGGTTATCATGGAACCCTATGGAGCACAGGAACCAATGATGATCAACGCCGGCGGTGACGGAGTTCACCGCAGAGGATGTAACCGCCATTTTCTCTGTACCACTTCACTTGATTCCTGACTCTATACTGATCAACACCTCCACTTTGTTTGCTGCTGTGTCCTGTTTCTGGAACCCCCTACGGCCCGTGGTACAAGGGAAAGGGCCCCAGCCTGGTGGAGCACCACCTGCAGGAAACGGTGGGATGACCTGAGATGATGGGCTTGGAAGACCACGGAGGCCCAGCTGGGGACAGCCTCCCAACGAGGGAGGGGTGCCCATCGGACCCTGGCCCCCCTGATGGCCTGCGTACTGGCGGTGGTCAATCCTGAGTTGAATGGGCACTTGAGGGCAGCACAGCAGCCACAAGGAGGGGAGTATAGACTGTGTGGTATTTTATTTTGGTGCCTGCAATGGGTTTTGGGTGCAAGGTTATGGTCAGTGGATGCCCCAAAATGCTGCTTAGCTAATCTTGTGGAGTCCCGATTAGCAATGTAGGGTGGCATGTATGTTTGGTATTGGTAAGTAGCTGGCATACCATGGCAGACATGGCTCAGTGAGTCCCAGTAGGTGTGCAGATGGTAGTGTTTGGGTTAATTTCTGCTGTTGTTCCTAGGTAATGTTTTTTCATTGTGGTTTGTACTACACAGTGTTAGTCCCAGTGAGTGATTGTGATGTCTATGCCATATGTGCTGTTGTTGCTGTGGTTGACCCTGTGCTCCCTTTTTTTCTCTCCCATCCTTTCTCCTTTTCACATCCTGTCCTTGTGTGCATTAGTATCATCTGATGAAGGAGCGGGGCACCAGCGAGTGGGGGAGCTGCAGCCCACCGGACCCAGGAGGCAGAGTCCACCGACGCTGAGGGAACCAGTGGGTTGGAGGGCGAGGGGTGCACCATGGGGGAGACTGGAACTACTACTACAGACTCTGATTCCTCCTCTAATAGAAGCTCCCTTGTGGTGGCGAACCCCTCTGGGACCACCCCAGCTACTACATCTTTCACCACCCCCGTACCAGCACCACCCTCCCAGTAGGCCCCCCACCCAGTTGCCTGTGCCCACTTACCCAGGAGGGTGGGCTTCTCCTTCACCCCAGGCACCCTCAGGCCCTGCCCCAGTCAGTCCTGCTGCCCTCACTGAGGAGGCAATAGCCATCCTCAGATCCTTTTCTGTAGGGCAGTCAACCATAGTGAATGCCATCCAGGGACTGGCCTCCCAGATGCAACAATGCAATGCCTACTTGGAGGGCATTCACAGTGGCTTGGTTGCCTTACAGAGATCATTTCAGGCTGTGGCCTCCTCTTTGACGGCAGCCAATGTCCTTGTTCTTCCATCCCCCCTCCAACTACCACTTCCCAGCCCCAAAGCCCCTTCCCCCAACCCATCCCATGCACAAAATCAGACAAGCATGCACCCAAGACAACAGACAGGACTCGCACAGACAAGCAAAGGCACCACACTTCACTCCACAAGCACAAACGGCCAACACACAGAAGCACATACAACCACAGCCACTGCCTCCATTGTGTACCCCTCCTCCTCCCTCACAGTCATATCATCACTCATACCTGCAAGCACTTCATCATCAGTCACCACAATAGCAGACACACAGACTAGCACCCCATTCACCACATGCGCAGTCACCACCACCATTACAACCTGATGCGGCACACCCACCTCACTTGCAGACACCACAACAACATACATACACATGTCATGTTTGTCCTCTTCCACCCTGTCTGCCCACCTCCTCCAAAAATACAAAAATGCTCCCACTCAGACACTCAACAGCTATCCACCTCACACACACACATTATTCATGAACCTGCAACCAAGTCCAACACACCTACTCTTTCCACAACCACTCCCTCTACCTCCACTCTCAAACCTCCTCCCACAGCCCACCCTATGGGACCTAAGAAATTTTCCTTTTCTGCCTTGACCTCTTCCTTCCTCCCCCGCTGTCCTGCCCGTAAGAGGAAGATCCCTCTCCCCCAGCCAAGTACCTCCACTTCCCAGTCCACTCCTGTTCCTCCCTCTGCAGCTACATCTGCCACTAAGGGGCACAAGAGTGGCACTCCGGACCCGGTTCCAAGCAACCAACTCCGCCCCTAAACAACGGAGCAAAGACCCGCCCCACCCAAAACCAAGTCCAAAGACCCCTCTCCCAGGACCCCCCACACCACCTCACCACCTACTGCCTCCTGAGGGGCCTGCCTACCATTACCATGATGCCTCTGCCCAGTGGAGTGACGTGGCTTTTAGCTATCATTGGACTGGCCAAAGGCCCTTTGTATATAGTCGCCTCATTTGTTGTGGGCGCAGGCCCACTGAAATACAAAAGTTGGACCAAAAGTATGTGTCCTGGCTTTCTTTACTTCTGGATTATCTTGTTGTAGGATTTCTCTGCAGATTGTTCTTGGTGTGTGGTATGTGTGTATGGTGTGTGTTGTAAGTTTGGGTGTGTCACTCTCCCCTCCCTCCCTTGTGTGCTAGGCAGCTATACTCACTGTTGTCGTTGGCATTGCTGCTCCTGAACTGCCATTGCATGGGACAGCATCAGCAAAACTTCAGTTTGGGTTCCCTGGCGGCCGCGGACTCCTCTGTGTCCCTAGATGTGAGTGTCTCCTTTAATATGATTTGTTTCCGGCAGGCTATTGGTGGTGATGGTCCCGCCCCAGAAATCCTGGCGGTCTGCTTTTGTCATAATATGGTGGCGGGGTGTTGTCTTCCGCCAGCCTGAAGGTGGCAACCGCCGTGGTCAGTGAACAGACCGTCCTGCGGTTCAGGTGGTACATTAGCTATCTATGGAGGGATCACCGCCATGGTCATAATTTGGCAGTGTTCACCTCCAGCCTGGCGGCAGACCCACTGCCATCACCGGCGTGGCGGTCAGCTGACCGCCAATGCCATAATTAGGGCCAATGTCTGACAAATCCCTCCCTTCCATGGTCTGGGGGGGTGATGGTGTCCTGGCCAGGAGCAGCCCCAGTGGCCCTACCTCGCTGACCCACAGCATCCCTCACATGCAGCCTATCCCCACGGGCCTGTGCCCTTGCCACAGGGTGCCCTCTCCCACTGCCTCCTGGAACCTCATTGTCAGAACTGTTGCATTGCAACTCAGGATCTAGGACTGGGGGGCACAAGATGGTAGACACTGTGCTAGTGCACAGGTTGGAGGAGATGGTTGCCTGTGATGTTGAGGCAACCGGGGTGGGAGTTGTTGATGTGACCACAGTGAGACTCACTTTTGGTGTCTGACACGGTTGCCCAGATGGACCAGATCTGTCCGCCATGTCTAGATGTCCAAGAGTGTCTTCTTCACTGAGGACTTCATCCAGGGGGGTAGTGGCAGCCTCTTCTGTGGCCTTGGGGCACCCAGTGGCAGCTTAACCTGTTGATTTCAAAGATACAATGTTACTGGTTGTATTGTGACATCTACCTCCTACAATTTAGTGTTACATTAGGCATAGACCTTGTACAAAGTTATTATGCAGTTAATCTTATTGTGGCAAGTACCCATGATATTGAGCTGACATTTGTAAAGCATGCCAATTCTATCTAAGTCAAGCAGCTGCTAAAATGTGCAGATCATTAGCACTTGGGAGTATGGCCTGAGAACGCAATCTTGGCACCAGTGCAGGGGATACAGTGGCTTGGCAAGCCATGTCTGTGGCCATTTTGAGGCTGAGTTGTTATACATGCAGACCTAGGACATTGCTGTGCATGTGACTGCAGTCATCTTGTGATCAGTGCATTGTCAATGTTCTGCTGTCAATACTATTCTGGTGATGCATCTTGAGGCCTTTGGGATCATTGTTTTTCACACTGGGTATGCTATCTTTCCTGTCCTCAATAGTTTCATCTTGGGTTAGTTGGCCAAGATGATGCTAGGTGTCCAGACACATTTCAGAGTTGAGTGTGATCTGTATCTTGGTCACTCCCAGGTGAGTAAACTTCAATTGAGAGTTAGCAGGCAAGGGTATTTGGACAAGTGACCACTGGTCTGGTAGTTGGAGTTACTGAAACAGTGCCACCTGAGAGTTGCCATCAGGTCACTCTCTATCCTAAACGCACTTGACAAATGGTATCCTCCTAGGTGAGTACATTTCAATTAAGAGTTCATAAATATATAGATTTGGGAAAGTGAACATTGATTTTGTGGTGGGATTTAGAGACACAGGGCCTCTTGAGCTTAGCATTCTGGTCACCCCCTCTACTTCACATCATCATACATATGTTATTCTCCCAGATGAGTAAACTTAATTTGAGAGTAAAGACAAACGGGTCTTTGGGCATGAGAATACTGGGCTTGTGTTTGGAGTTAGAGAGACAGAGCTTCTTGGTATTAGAAGTCATGTAACTACTCCTACGGCATACACTTGATAAATGTCATCCCCACATGTGAGTACACTTCATTTGTGAATTTTTAAAAGAAGGGTATTTGGAAAACTGAACACTAGAATGGTATTTTGAGTTAGTGAAACAGTGCCTCCTGACCTTAGCAGTCATGTAACTCCCTGTACTACACTCACTATACAAATATTTTCCTCCCAGGTGAGTACACTTCAATTGATAGTTTGAACAATAGAACATGGGGCTAGTGTTTGGAGTTACAGAAACAGTGCCTGATGGGAGTTGCACTTAGGCCACACTCACTACTCCCCAATCATTGGCAACTGCTATCCCCCAAGGAGAGTAAACTTCATTTGGGAGTGAGTAGCCAAAACCAGAGTCTTTAGACAAGAGAACTCTGGTCTAGTGTTTGGAGTTACAGAAACAAGGCCTGATGGGAGTTGCAGTCAAGTCACTCTCTCTAGTACATATACTATACAAATGTTATCTCCCCAGGTGAGTACATTTCAATTGAGAGTTAAGACACAGGGGTCTTTGGACAAGAGAACACTGTGCTGGTGTTTGGAGTTATAGAAACAGGGCCTCCTGGTCTTAGCAGTCATGCTAGTCCCTTTACTACACACACTATACAAATGTTATTTCCCCAGGTGAGTACACTTACATTGAAGGTTGCCAAACAGGGGTCTTTCAATGAATGTACACTGTTTTGGTGTTTTGCGTTTGCTGAAACAGTGCCTCTTGTGAGTTGATGTCAGGTTATTCCATCTAGTTCACACACTTTTCCAGTGTTCTCCCCCCAGGTGAGTACACTTCATTTGTGAGTTGACAAACATGGGTGTGTGGGCAAGTGACCACTGTGCTGGTGTTTGAAGTTACAGAAACAGGACCTGCTGGGAGCTGGAGTCACGTCAGTCCTGTATTCCACACACTATACACATATCATCCCCCCAGGTGAGTACACTTCAATTGAGAGTTAAGACACAGGGGTCTTTAGACAAGAGAACACTGGTCTGGTGTTTTTGAGTTACAGATACAGGACCTGCTGGGAGTTGCAGTCATGTTGCTCCCTCTAGTTCCCAACACCTGACAAATAGTATACTCCTGGGTGAGTGAAGAGCATTGGAGAAATTGCAAACAGGTGTATTTGGGAAAGTGAACCCTGTGCTGGTGTTTGGAGTTACAGACACAACGGCTTCTGAGAGTTGCAGTAATGTAACTCCCTGTACTACACACTATAAAAATATTATCCTCCCAGGTGATTCCACTTCAATTGAGAGTTCACAAGCAATGGTATTTGGACAAGCGAACACTGGACTGATGGTTGGTTAAAAAGACACAGGGGCAGATTTAAGGAGCAGCACCACTTTCCTTGTGTCCCTTAGCACCCCCCTATCACCACCATGTGTGTGCTGTATCTAAGATATGGAGCACCATGACGCAGGGTAGGGGGCAATAGCCTCAAAATTTTTGATGCTATTGATGTACTGTTCAGGGCCAGTGTCAAAGTTTTGTGTCTCCTGTGAGTTGTAGTCAGGTCACTCGCTCAAGTACACACACTTGACCAATGTTCTCTCCCCAGGTGAGTACACTTCAATTGAGAGTTCGCTAACAGATGTATTGTAGCATTTGACCACTGTTGAAGTGTTTGTAGTTACAGGACTAGTGCCTTCTGGGAGTTGTAGTCATGTCAGTGCCTGTACTACACACACTTTACAAATATTATCTCCCCAGGTGTGTACCCTGAAATTGATAGGTACCAAAGAGGGGTAATTGGAGAAGTAACCACTGGTCTGGTGTTTGGACTTATAGAACAGTGCCTGCTGAGAATTGTAGTCATGTCAGTCCCTGTATTCCCCACACTATACAAATGTCACCTCCCCCAAGTGAGTACACTTCAAATGTGAGGTGCCAGATAGAGATCTTTGGACTGGTGGACAGTGATGTGGCAAGTGGAGTGACATTTTTAGTGTTGTAACTTACCAGACTCCACTCCCCCAGCTATTTCTGTCAAGCCCGCAGGATGAAGGATGGCCAAGACCTTCTCCTCAGAGGGAAAGAGATGTAATGGGGCACTGGGAGGGCCAGCACCAGTCTTCTTGGCCTGCAGCTGGTGCCAGGAGACCAGGAAACAGACTTTGCATTCCACCTCTTCCTAATTTCCTCCCTTGTGCGCAGGCTGATGCCTACAACATTGACCCTGCCGACGATTCTGTCCCAAATTTCCATTTTCCTACTGAGAAGAGTATGCTGGACTTGTGCTCCAAATATCTGTGGCTCTATTCTTATGATTTCTCCACCATGACTCTTAACTCATCCTCTGAAAAAGTGGACTTTTTAAACGTGCTATGATGGAAAAAATAGGTAACAGTAACTTACTAAACAAGGGAAGTTGCATGATATCGTGAAAAAGTGGTGCCTAGTATATGAACTGTGTGGAAAAAAGTAGCTCTGGCTTCTGTGTGTTGCAGTGTAAATGCAAAGGATTGTGGTGGTGAAGGGGTGTGCTTAATAGTGTCCTCTGCAGGTTTGTCCAGTGTGGCAATGTATGTCAGTAGTGTTGTTTTCATATTCATCCAATGTGCAGGTGTGTATTACCTTGGTGACCACGGACCGCCATGGTTCAGACCGCCATGGCGGTCTGCCATGGTGACAAGTGTGCTTGTAATATGGTCAGTGGTAGGTTGCGGTGCTGGCTGTGCTGGAGGTCGGAATGCCTATTTGCAAACCTTCCCACCGCTGCTGGTCTGCTTTATTTGGTTGGCGGTCAGAGGTCCTGCCTGTATAACTTGTAATAGGGCACTCTGAAAGACCGTCAACATGATGGTCTTTTTACAACCACCAACAGGGAGGTTTGGTGGTCCGACCACCAAACTCGTTATGACGGTCTATATTGGGTCTGTACGACAGCCCAATGCCAGAAAGTCTTGTGTGCCCTTTCTGGAAATTTGGTGACAACATTTGTGAAACAGAGCTTTTCATCTTATATTGCCCTTTCATTTAAGTAATGTGTATGCATCCTTATCATTTATATGTGTGCTATGTGAACAGGTGGTACAAATGTGACATGACGTAATTTACGGCACGATTGAGGCCAAGTAAACTGGTGATGGCAATGAGGTTAGTCTTCGCAAGTTGTATGTTGGGACCTGGTTAAGGGGACATTGTGTGCTGTGGTTCGACAATTAAAGTTGCTTCCAAAGTACATTGAGGTAATGCAGGTGTTAAAACACCAGCCCAAGTGCCAGGGCACTCTTGAAGGGACCAAAGGCCAGCATGGACATTTCAGCAACAATGTTCACATGTGCTGGTTTTACATGTGACCCCCTGTTGTTGGTTCAAGGAAGACACACTTTTTTTCAAGGAGGCCTAATTTGAATGTAGCTTTGTCATGTCTTCTAATGAATCTAACTCTCACTTAACACATTTGTTATTCTTTATGCACCCCCCTCCTGGTTTCATTTGTTGACAACTGCACTAGTTCATTCCTGTGTTGATATATTGCCAACTCCATTGTAGCTCATTGTGGGCTTTTGGAGACAAGGAACATTTCTATATGTTATTAGCTATATGTGCCTCACTATTACCCATTGTGTGTTTCTTATTTTTGGTTGGTACAAAGAATTGGTGCTAAATGCACCTACACTAAATAGCACTACATATCTTAGCATTGATAATTTTCCATTAGAGTTAATGATGAAAATATACAATATTTGTGTTTTTGACACCCATATACACTTTTCATGTATTATCAGGATTGTTATGCAAATAAATTCAATGTCATTTAGCTCAATGCAAGATGGGTTTGTCACATTAATGTTCCTTTTCATCTTATAGATGTTTCGTGCCTTATAATCGAAATGAAAACATAAACACACTAATGAAAGTTATATCCTGACATCTTCATCTAAGGAAAATAAAGTCCTCCATTCCCTCTATAGACTTCTGAACTACAGTTGAAGCTTTGTTGCTAACCCATCTTGACAGAGGTAATGTTGTGTAAGCAGGCCTTCCCAAATCCACAGCTGAACCACTCAAGGGTACTGTATTTGAAGAAGAAAGTATGGTCTCTTACACAATAAAATCAATGAATATCACTCCTTTATGAGAACAACTTAACTGCCTACCATTAGAAGTATCCACTGGTGTGAGGGACAGGGAGGTTAAATGGTCCAGTGTACAGTTTCCCGCACATTCAAGTCTAAACAAAATATATATACAACCTACTTTATTGATTAAGGCAGAGTCCCGGTCAAGGTTAAAAACACCGTAGAATGAATAGGAAATAATGTTCCCACACTCTATCTGAGAAGTGGAGAAAGGGACTTACTTTGACCACTAAAAAAGGTCTTACTCAATAAAGTAGGTTTTTGGAGGTTCCTGAATAAATTTTATATTCCTTTTTTCTCTCTCCAGCTTCCCTTTTTTGTCTGAAAGTTTAAATCTATCCCTGCTTGCTTTAAACCAGAGCAAGGACTACCAGTGAAGATCTCCGGGCAAAGAGACCCCTTGAGGGACCCATCAGACATTGCAGCGCTGGTCTGACAAGGGCCAATGCCTATGATGAAGCATAACATCTAATCAATGTGTGAAGGCCTTTGCTTCTGTACATAGAAGCGCCTTGTGGTTTCTTGACGTCTTTTTGGAACAGTGTATATATATTTTGTTTACCATTAGAAGTACACATTAACTTAAAAATAGCATGCACAACATGCAAAGTATTACATCATCGACTCCTACCAAACCATGGGAGACAAAAGAATGATGAAAAGCAAGTCTCACCTGCTAATACAAAATCCCAAAATAGAGTCCAGGAAAGCATCTAACAAGGCCTTCTCTTCCTTAGCCCATCATCTCTACAACCTGACCACTGAAACCATCAGATTCAACCCAAATGCCATCATCCTAATGAATAATCATAATACAGGTTTAAATTGCATCTGCAGTACTGATAGAGTCTGTATCATGTCTCCATTTGAAGAAACTATACAGCTTTCCTTTATACCCATCCATCATCATTCTTTATTCAGAGCCAATAACACTCCATAAAATATACACAATAAATGAAGAGTTAAAGCAATGCATCAATAAAAATCCATACACTTTATGCAAATGATGCTCAACACATTATTAACTGATATACATAAATTGGACATGATAAAAATTTACACTACAATATAGATAAAACTTAATGAACTCATTGTGATGAAAAGATGGATGCACCACATCAATGAGTCACATTATCGGGGGAGCTCTCAGGTAGACACACAATAAAAAGTGAAGTAATCAAAATATACAAGGTGTAAGTGCAACAATTGCAGAATTACCAACTTCTACAAAAGTCACACTGTGTGAGGAAGGGGATTGGGCCTTGAAAGGGGCAGGGCCTAGTACGAGAGGCATCTAAGAGGCACTTTTGCCCCCCAACTCGGCTCCAAGCCCCCTCCTCTAAAAAAGAAAAAAGCTTGCTAAAGCTTTTGCCAATGTCCTTGGGTGTTTTCACACCCATTGATGAATGCCGGAGGTTGAAGGCCTCTGAAAACGAGCTGAAAACCACGGTTTAAAGTAGTTTTCATCTCGATTCCCTGCCACCGTGTGATATTGGGTGACCCTCTGATGTGAGCCATTACCATGCGTCACACAGTGGCACGGTGTGAGTTGGCAGGTCTGCGGTTATAAATATAATGAAACACGTCTACATTGTACAAAAGATAAATCCTTCAAAAGGGGTGAAGTATCTGGACAGATTGGTAGCTGTTCCAAGTCATTAGGACAATCCCTACAAGCTACATGCAAATAGTCAAATGAAAACTTGTCAACAGAAAATTATGTTGCATGTTGTTCACCAAGACAAGGTATGGTTGAATCCCAGGCTAAGTGAGCGTGCTGGCATATAGTAGTACAGAGCCATTTTTTAATTCTACTTCAGCAATCGGTAAAATAAGTAATTTTAATCATCTTTGTACCTAAACTCTTGATACACCTAAGCTAGAGCATGCAGTTGATGCCATCCAAGAGCAGACAGTCACTAATTAATTCTGAATCAGCTCAATGGCCAGTTTAGACCAAACCACATGCCATATTAATAATGGAGCTATAGAAATTGAGTCCTCAATAAAACACATACCTAGCTACCAATGGCAAACGTAATTCGCACATTTTAACGGGACAGCTAATAATGATTTAAGAAATCTGTTTTCCGTTAACTCTAAGCAGGCAGCACTGGCGTATCCCGACATCCCTTCCCCATAACATACCCCAGACACAGCTTTTCTCTTGTAGATATTCAAAATTTGTTTTACCAGCTTCCTATCTAACTTTCAAGTGAATCTATTCACCACAAGAACTGATTTTGAATTAGAGGACTTAAATATTATACCAAAATAGGAAACATTATCTGCATTCAGGACTTGTAAAAAAAAAAGTAAGTACTCCATAACTGTCAGAAAGTTGTTTAAAGAGACTGTAATGTATTGCCTGTGTGAGCCATCAGCACAGTATTGTCAGCATAGAGCAATATAGAATGAAGGAACAGGGTGAGAACCTATGAGAGGCACATCTATGGCCCTGTCAACCAGAAACGTATCAATACCATGGAAATAAAAAGTAAAAAGAAATGGGGCCAATATACATCCTTGTCTTACCCCTCCCCCCAATAAATATGTGCTTTATGCATTCTCCTTCATGGTCATAACAGACAGAAGCCTCAGTATCAGAATTAAATTCCTGGAGGAAATAAACTATATTCACATCCACTCCCAAATCTGATACAAGACCCCACAGCAGGGAACGGTTAACAGATTCAAATGCACAGAGGAGGTCAATAAATGACACATATAGGGGCTGATTATGAGTTTGGCGGTCCGAACGCCAATGACCTGGTGGAGCGTAACACCGCATAACTAGTTTGGCGATCGTACAAACAGAAGACCGCCAATGGTCTGCCTCCACTGCCAGGTAGCACAGACCGCTGGGGTCACCCAGAAGCACAAACAGGCTGGCGGAGCCCATGTATCCGTCATTCCCATTACAAGGTTGCACACGCCAATGTGGCCATGGTGGTCCAACCACCACATAGAAGCTGGTGGGAATTGACACAATAAAGGGAGACACTCACCTGCAGACAGCTACACACGTCTGGAGCAGAAATGAAACCCTTTCAAAATGTCATGGCGCTGCTCCTGCTGGCTGAAAGACAACAAAATCAACGCCGCCCTGGACGATAGCAACTGTGAGTACACACCTCTACCTGTAACATTAACCCTTTAAAAACAGCACGCTGTGCTGGCAAACACATCATAGGGGGGTACATCATGGGCAGCAGCTACACTTTTCATACAACACACACTCGCTGACATACATCAACACGGACATATACACACAGAATACGCCCACTTTGACCAGGACACACACAGTGCATGAGAACACTGCGCAATTACATACAGCCACACAGCTCAGGCACAGGGACACTGAAGTCCACACAACATTCAAACACACAGTAACAACAACACAGCCATTGTACATATACAAATTACTTACACACACTCAACACTGGCAAGGGACTGTCCAGACATATAAGACACATATTCATCGACATGCAATGGAGCACATACAACACGACCATGAAACAACCCTACAATGGACTCACACATCACACCACAATGGAAGCACAATGGAATTGACAATACATAGAGAGACAAATGGACAAAACAGACAAAGTTTACCACAACAACAAAACCTGTACAGCTGGGATGGGAGCATCAGGACCATACATGGAAGGAGGTCGCACTGGGACACATTTCACGTTGAGAAGGGCCCTCAAACCACATGCACACAGGAAATGGCCATACATGGTTCTCAGGGACAAGCAATATCAAAAGCAATTGGCAAGCACAGCTACACAATGGAAAAGGGAAAGTCAAAAAAGCACACACAACTCCCATTCCATGGGACATACCCCTACACAGACCAGCAGCAAGGGACACACCCCTAAGTGGACACATGCACACCCAAATGCAAAGACACCCAGTACAACTGAACACACTCCATGTCTGCAATAACAAAACTCAAGATGATACACATCATATGTATCCCATAGCCATTCCAGGGAGACAGGCCCAGCCCCATATATGTCCACATGGCACAACACAAAAAGAAATACCATGAAAAACACAACACAATGCCATGATACCAACATTGCTTCTACACACACATCCATCACACAACAGAAGTTGTTCTATTGGGGGACAACAGCACTGCACTCAAACTCGCATAATACAAACAACACAACATGGGGAAGCAAGCAGGTGCAAACACACACAACTACAGGTATACAACCAAAGTCATTCAAGAACAGCAGAAAGCTAAGAAAGGATTTGCAGGACAGAGGTGATCCCAAACAAACAACAACAGGTTAGGCTTATTAGTAGACCAGTCAATAAGTTCAAGGCCATAGGCCACTCCATTCTGGTTGCCCAAATGGCACAGTGTAGGGCCACTACTTGACTCCTGACTGCCATGTAACCTCAACAGGAAGGGGCATCCAGGGGGCAGGCAGGCACCTCAGGGATTATCTTGGAGGGGATGTGGGGGTTTGGGCTTGGGAGCGGGGATCCTTCTTGGAAGTGGTGGGCTTCTTCTTGGTGGAGGAGGGGCAAGGGTGCTTGCATGGTGGCAGGGGAGGCCTTTGAGGGGAAAGGGATAGCCTTGGAGAGGGTTGTGGTCCTTTTGGGTGTGGAACGGGAGCGAACAGAGGTAAGGCCAAGGTCACACAGGTAAAGTTTCTTCGAAACACAGGGATGGGAATCAGAAGGGGGTTGGGATTTGGAGGTTGAGGGAGTGGTTGTCTGACATGTAGTAGTGGATGTCTTCAGGTGTGTGCTTCTGGGAGCTATGCTTGTGTGTGGTGGTTGTCTGTTTGGTGGGTGAGTGAGGGTGTTTATGTGTCTTGGGCTGAGGGAGGTGGAGGTGCTGGGGGATGCCGTGGTGGACGGGTGGATGTTTGTTGGGGTCGTGACTGCAGATGTAGAAGCCACCTTTCACAGCATCCATCTTAGGGTACAAACGACCCTTATCCAGCTCTACTAGGTAAACATAAAAGGTTTATTTAGAAGTAGAAATACATGTACATGGAGGCTGCTCGGTGCTAGTTGTACACGAACAACCTGCCAAAAGGAAGTAATGCATGATCTTTTATAGTGTAAAACACAAACATAATTCGACGTTCCATTGGTCCTTGACATTGACGTATGATAATTTCTCCATTATGGCTAAAGGTGGTTCTTCCTATCGCACCATATATAGTAATAACAAGCATAGACAAGGAACTTTCATAATGCGGCCTACGTGCCTAATATCACATGGTCCATCTTGTGACAGAACTTAAAGAACATCACGTACGCAGACTGGTACTTTCCAGAAGGACGATTGCTTCCGCTAGCATGCAATGACGGTTATATTTCATGGTGGCTGTTCCGAGAGCAAGCCTTGCAACATAATGCGTTCCTAGCAGCAGCTAATTACCTTTGTAGGCTTTTGTCCTTTATGATAGGCCTGTGCAGAGATTGTCATTGTGTATCACTGGGCCTGCTACGCCCAAGAAACTAAAGAACTGTAAAATGCAATTCCACACAGGTATGGTGGATGTGGTGCATGTAGGGATGTCTGCAGGTGTGGTGACTGGGTGAATGCCTGAGGTTTTGCTGGGGTGGTGTCTGTGAGTAGGATGGGTGTAGTGGCAGTGTCAGTGAATGTTGATGTGATGACTGTAGGTATGCCAGATGCTGTGCATGTGATGCTGGGGGAGGGTGGCAGGGCAAGTTGTGACTGTTGCTGTGTCTGCAGGTGGATGTTGTTTGTGTGTGTGCCGGTGTGTATTGTGGTGCTTGTGTTTGTGTGCACTACCTTTGTCTGTTGAGGTGGATGCATGAGAGTCTGTCTTTGTCCTTGGCTAGGTCAGGGAAGGGGGATTGGGACTGGGAAGAGGAAGATGGAGGGGGGATGGAAGACAAGAGGTGACTGGCTGCTGTCAGTGTGGAGGCCAGAGCCTGAAAACATCTCTGTAGGCCTGCCTTGCACTGTGAATGCCCTCCAGGAACACCTTGGTCGCCTGGACTTGAGTTACAAGTCCCTGGATGGCATTCACGATGGTGGACCGACCCACAGAGATCGATCTCATGAGGTCAATAGCCTCCTCACTGAGGGTAGCAGGGGTATCAGGGGCTGGGGCAGAGGTGCCTGCGGCAAAGGAGATGCCCACCCTCTTGGGTGGGCAGGCATGGCCAACTGGGTGAGAAGCAACAGGGAGGGTGGTGATAGGATGGGGGTGGCAGACAAGGATGGTGCTGGAGGGTCCCCGATGGGTCTGCCAACACTATGGAGTGACCTCTGGAGGAGGTATCCAAGGATGTTTATGCAGATCAGGTCTCCCCCCTGGCAGTCCCCTCACCCTACGGGCCACTGGGTCCCTCTGTGTCAGTGGTATCTTGACCTGAGGTCCTGTGGCCAGATGCTTTCCCACTCTGCTCGGCCCTGTCTCCTTCGCCTGCCTGTACTGATGCTTCCTAAAGAAAGAGGATAGAGTCACAACATGGATATGAAAACACTTCAGTCATAACTCTGAGAGACAAACTATACCATCATGTCAAGTAGCCCCCACAAAAAGTGCCAGCTAAGTGGCACAATCATGTGGCAACAAGAAACCATGCATGCTATATGGAAATACTAAATAAACACATGAGAAGATCAGGCTCTCAGACAACTACAATAGCATGGATGCAGTCTAGCTACCACACTAACCATACCACAACTAGGTGACCACTCCACCCTCAAATCTGTGCCACATAAAGCAGACCCCAGTGAACCAGTAGCCAATAATTGGATTTTATTGTAAAGTACCCTACCAATTACACAGACACAAGCCTATGCACACATCTAATTTGCACTGATGCAAAGTACCAACAAAAACAGATGTTGCTAAGGAAATGCAGACTACACTGGTACGAATGTGCTATACTGGGAGTAGCTGACAGGGATACATCCATGTCACTATGGACACATCAAACAATGCACAGCTGCATTAGTGACACCTGCCCAAAATGAGTCAAGGAGGTAGTTGCAATGCCACTCTGATGTACCCCACATGTGGTGTTGCAAGGAACAAAAATAAAGTCAAGTCCTATATCTCATGGGACAATGTCTCCAGGTTGTACACAACAATGAATCTGTAAGGCGCAGGATAGCCACAATCAATGTCTGACACTCATCACAATGTCATCATCTGAGTGCATTAGTAGTAGACAACTGTACCATGCAGGAAAGAGAGACACAGACCTTGCAAACTTTAACAGAAGGACCCCAACTTGCTGTCCAATGAGACACTACCCACATCTCAGACATGGCAAGCATGGAATCTGTCTGAGGAAGGAATCCCTGTCCCCAAATACATGTGATGCACACATCACTGCAAGTCAATGCATGATGCATTCCAACAGTCAGGGCACAATGCCGAATATTTACACAGGTGCATTGCACCTCCAAACATGATTCCATATCAAGGGTACATATGAACGTGAAGTGGATCCACACTCTGGCCCTACCTGTCAGGTCCCTCCTACCAACCACAGTTCTACATTATCAATGACATTCTATGAGGCATTTATTTATCTGTCAGACAACATATGATGGTGAGGCACTCCTGTCTGTGGCACCACAAGAAACGGACAACTATTGTAGATATAACATTACAACAACAGAACTCCATGCACATATATGTGAGAGACTCCATACCTAATCCCATCCATGGCTAGCACATGCCTAAAACAAGTGCATAGATATGTATCCTATGGGAATGAAGCACATGCTGACACGCAGGCACAAGGAATGATAGCTACAGTGATCACACATCACTTATGACAATGCACATTTCCCACTTCACAAGGGAAAGTAGTTTGCTACATCTGCCAACATTTAGCCATGTAAGTCATGTTACATGTATGATGGACACCTAAGAATCACATACTAAAGTGAGGCACCAGCACACATCATACACATGAGAAAACCTGCTCCTGGGTGGCAGATGTCAACCTACACATATCCCCAATCACATGGCAGAATGCAGTGCCCCACATCCTACTTACTTATGGCCTACAGTTGGAAGGAGTGATCTGTTGGTGAAAACACCAAACAGAGGAGGTAATACAGACTATCTGTACAGGAAACACAATAGAGTGCTAAGTGGCTGCTTTTCTCTATACCATGTTTAAGGCCACACAAAGCAGCTCAGGCCACAGATGAAAGGGGGAGGTTCCAGCCACGCCCAGATGCAGACAGGTGCAGAAAGGACCACTCTTGGCTCAGGCACAGCAGCCCAGCCCCACGTAGCAGGTCTCTATATATTATGCTATAAGTGCATAGACTCCTTCTCAAGAGCTGAGCAGAGGGCAGTGGGGATGATGAAGTCCCCCAGGGCACTGCCAGCCTCCAGGAATGCCAAAATGCATTTTGTGCAGTGCATCTCTGTATCGCTCTATAAGCAAGTAGGCTCCTCCTCCAGGGCCAGGCAGAGGGCAATCTGAATAAGTCTCCTGGGGGCCTGCCAGAAATGCCAAAAATGTGTCTGGTGCAGATGGTCTTTGTATCGTCCTACAAGTGAGTAGATCACCCCCCCGCCCCCCCCCCCCCCAAGACTGAGCAGAGGGCACTGTCGATGATGAAGACCCTGAGGCCAGGAGCAAAGGAGACACTATGTAAGGGGACAGAGAAGGTCTTGGGGACTTTTGATTGACCCTATACAAATTACCTGTGGTCTGTGATCCTCAGATTCTGATACAGGTATACAATCCTATACTTTTGAAGTGAAACAAAAAGGCAGACATGTAAATAAAATGCACAGGTATCTTTTATTGTCATTTACGAGTTATCTACATTCTGCAAAGAAATTAGATTAAATGAGAAAAACATTTCTATTTATAGCGCTTCTGGGTGTTCAGGGTTTTAAAGATGTTTTAGGTTTCAAATATGGGTTAAGAAAGAGGATAGTAAGACCAGTAAAGGTGTTTTTAGCATTCAGGCATGGGTAAGGTTACCAAATAGTAAGGGTTTTTTAAGGGTTTTTTAGGATTCAGTGGTGGGTATTAGGAAATAGTGGTGAGGGTGTTTTAGGCTTCAATGGGCAGGTAGAGGTAAAAAGAGATAGGGGGTGTTGAAAAGTTGCCTTTTTTGCAAGATCACACCAATTTTTTGCACCTTTTTGCTGAACTCAATTTTTACTCGCTATTGAACTCTATGCACTTTATCCCTGATAACTAGTGGTGAAATGTGTGTGCTCATTCTTTCAACATGGTAGAATCGGTACACTCCTGGTTGGTGTATTTACCTTACCTATAAGTCCCTAGTATATGGTACCTACAATGTACATAGGGGCCCATAAGTTAAATGTCACCAGTGGGCTGCAGCACTTTTTGTGCCAACCACTACCATGACAGACTAAAGCATCTTTCCAGGCTTGCCAATGAAGCCTCATTGTGCTGTTTTAAACTGCTGATTTGACCTGTCAAAGTAAACCATTTTCAACAGGCCTTAACCTTCTTTTTACTCATCATAAGTCACTCCTAAGTTAGGCCTTATTGCCCTTGGGAATATGGTGCATAGTATTCAAAAGTAGGACATGTAAAAGTTTAGCACTGCATATGTCCTCACAGCAAAAAAAGCATAAAAGCTATTTTCACTGTAGCAAGACTCATTACTTCCATAGGGAAATGCAGGAGGAAATGTCCTAAACTACGCTTTGGAAACAACACGGACATTTTCCACACAAATATAACCACGCTTACCAAAACAACAACTGCCTCTTTTTGTGCCTTAACCACCATGTGTTGAACTATGCATATGCGTGGTTAAGGCACAGAAAAAGGCAGAGTGGGTCGAGAGAGGACTGCGTTGTTAAGGCATGCGTAGTTCCAACATCCGTGGTTCCATCATACATGCACCATTGATACTTTGTACTTCTTGGCACTATTGTAGCTTAAACAGTCATATCTTCAGTTTCCCCTATTGAATATTTTTCATGTTGGTGAAATTTTGTTTAATAAATTGTACTATATTTTTCTAACTTATTTTGGGATTTCCAATGTTTTGCATTCTTTTGGGATTTCCAATGTTTTGAATTTCAGCTTTATTACTGTTTTAGTAAGGTATAAATATGTTACACATTGGTTCTGCATGAAGCCCATCCGCTCTGCACAATGGCTATGTGGGGATGACCTCAGGTTTAATTAGTGACTCCAGTGGTTTATCCTGGCAAGAACTGTGATTATTACTTGAGGTGGGTACTTATCCCCCTCAGATAATAGCCAAGATTTTACAGGGATTAGAGGCAGGTAGTGTTAATGAGAGGTAAGGTATTTTTTTTAGGATTTGGGGGCAGAAAGAGGTAAAGAGAGGTAAGATGGTTTTATGGTTCAGGCTTGTAGAGGGAGAGATAAAGGGAGGTAAGACATTTTTGGGTTCAGTGGTGGGTAGAGATAAAGAGGGGTAAGGTGGTTTTCGGCTTTAGCAGTGGGTAGAGGTAGAGAAAGGTAAGGAATTTTTAGGGTTCAGAGTGGGTAGATGTTGAGGGGATAAAGCATTTTTAGGGTGCTGAGGTGGGTAGTGGTAAAATGAGATAAGGGGATTTTAGGGTTCGGGGTAGAAAGACGAAAAGGGTGCCAAGGGGATTTTATAGTTCATGGGTGGGTAGAGGTAAAGGTTTTTAAAGTTTAACAGTGGGTAGAGGTAAAGAGTGGTAGGGAATTTTCACTGTTCAGGGAAGGAAAGCGGTAAAGGGTCCCAGTCGGGTTTTAGGGCTCAGAGATAAAGGGTAGTGAGGGTTTTTTATTTAATGGCAGGTAAGGGAGTAATGAGGATTTTAGGTTTTAGTGGGAGGTAGCTGTAAAGGAAGGTAAGGGCTTTTCAAAGTTAAGGGTCTGGTAAAGGTAAAGAGAGGTATGGGGTTTTTAAGGTTTGGGGGAGGGAAAAGAAAGGGTGCCAAAGAAAGAAAAAAACTGAAAAAAGAACAGTAGAGTTGGCCATGCTGACATGGTAACTAATAATATCCTTCAGGTCCACAATACATGTTAGCACTGAGCCCTTAACTTTGCTTTCCATCTTGTCAAAGATGGGTGCTTCGTTCATTGCACTGTAGAAGGTCGATGCCAGATTCCCTAAAATAATTGGCCTGATGTCCTTTGCTCTCTTTTCCAGCTCTCCTTTTTAATAAAGTGAGGCTTTAATTATTCATAAACCTCCCTCTGTCACCTCACGTGTTGTTCCGGCTCATAAATCAATAAAACATTTATAGAGGGCAGCAAATCACCTGTGAGGGTTTTTCGAGGCACCGGTGCTGTATGCTGCTGCATTGAGGAATGATCATGTGAACATCCAGGTTTTAGTTCTGAATCGCTGGAGTGACGGTGTGGTCCTCAGGTGCGGGGGAAGTTGTTCCAAGCCTTGGCTGGCAGGTGTGAGATGGAGCATACTCCGCTGTTGGCTCAACGGATCCGTAGGGAGTCTGCGAGAGAAAGGGAAGCTGATCAGAGGTGTTTGGTCTTTGATGGAAAGTCAGGCATTTTTTGATGTATGCTGGTACTTCTGTGTGCATGTCATTGTAGGTTGGGGTCAGCATCTTGAACTGGCATCTCTTCTGAATAGAGAGCCAGCGTATTTTTTTGAGACGGAGTGTGATGTGGGTCCTTCTGGGGAGGTCAAGTATGAGTCTTGCTGCTTAGTTCTGTATTGTGTGGAGTCTCTTCATGTGGCCTGCTGTGATCTCTATGTAGAACCTGTTTCTATAGTCCAGTCTGCTGGTTATGAGGGCCTGCATGATGGTCCTACTGGTGTCTGCTGGGAGCCACCTGAAGATCTTGTGGAGCATGCAAAGGGTATGAAAGTAGGTGCGTTTTACTTGTTTTTTCATGGATTGCTTGTTATCCAGAATGATGCCGAGGTTGCGGACGTGGTCTGTTGGGGCACGGGTGTGCTGAGCTCTGATGCCCACCATGTGTCAGTCCATGGCACAACTAGAGATTTCACATGCTAATGGCTGCTCGAATGGTGGAGATAAGCAGGGAAAATCCTCTGTCTCCTCGCATCCCCCCAATTCTTTCCCCCATGCCCCTCTTACTCCAAAATTCTAGGGGGGATAAATCCCCGTAAATCCCCTACACTTCCTACATCCATACCCGGGGCCCTGCTAACTGCCAAAAATATGTCTTGTGCAGCAGGTCTCTGTTTTGTGCTTTTACATAGACTCCTCCTCCAGAGCCGAGCAGAAGGCATTGTAGATAATGAATCCTCCCGTGGCCTTGCCTGCGATCAGAAATGCCAAAACTGCTTCATGCACAGCGGATCTTTATATTACATTATGAGTGTATAGACTCCTCCTCCGGGGCCAATCAGAAGCAATATGGAAGATGAAGTCCTCTCGGGCTCTGCCAACCACAGAAATGCAAAAAGGGCGTATCACGCAGCGGGTCTCTTTATGGTGCTATAACCACACAGGCTCTTCCTCCAGGGCCAACCAGAGGGCAGTTTGGATGACGAAGTTCCCCGGGTCCCTGCTAGATATCAGAAATGCCATGTGGCCCGAGCAGCGGGTCTCTGTATCATGCTATACATGTGTAGATCCTCCTCCAGGGCTGAGCAGAGGGCAGTGTGGATGATGAAGTCCACAAGGCCCTGCCAAGTGCCAGAAATGCCCAAAATTCATTTTTTTACACTGATTTTTCATTCATTACATTTTAGCCCATGAACTCCTGTATAGTGGATGCACAATGAAATAGTGTGTGCTTTGGTCATCCAACAACACAATGGCCCTCATTACAACCCTGGTGGTTGGTGTTAAAGCGGTGGTAATACTGCCAACAAGCCGGCGGTAAAAGAAATGGGATCACGACCACGGCGGAAACCACCAACACAGACAGCCACTTTAACACTCTGACTGCCACTGAGGTAGCAACCAACACCGCGGTGGTGACCGCCAACAGACAGGCGGAAGACATTGTACCGCCCACCACATTACAACCCGCCTATCCTACAGCTTTTCCGGGGCGGTACCAACACCATCAAAAGCACGGCGGAAACAGTGTTTGTAAGGGAAACCACTCACCGCTCGACACTCAACGGAGAACCAGGATGCCTTGGAGCCCGAGCTGCAGGTCCTGCCGATGCTGCCCTACTTCCTCATCTACCAGGAACACCAAAGACGGCAGTGACGACAACAGTGAGTACTGCACCTAGTACACAGGGAAGGGGGGCAGGAAAAGAGAGTGACACACACACGCAACACGCAACACCCCCACCCTCACCCACAACACCATACACACAAACACATGAGGGATCGTTTATGGGGTGGTTCTCCTTCTGCAGGGGGTGGGGTGCTGGTGGCCTGTTGGTCCTGTGGCGGGGCCTCCTGTCCACTAGCGCTGGTGGAGGTGGAAGTCTGTTCCTCAGTTTGGCCAATGTCAGGCACCCGTTGTTGTACCACTGCCTCCCTCATGGTCTTGCCCATGTCTGCCAGCACCCCTGCAATGGTGACCAGGATGGTGTATATTTTTGTTAGGTCCTCCCTGATCCCCAGGTACTGTCCCTCCTGCAGCAGCTGGGTCTTCTGCAGCTTGGCCAGTGTCTGGCTCATCGTCTCCTGGGAATGGTGGTATGCTCCCAGGATGTTGGAGAGTGCCTTGTGGAGAGTGTGTTCCCTGGGCCTGTCCTCCCCTGTCACACAGCAGTCCTCCCACCTTCCCTGTTGTCCTGTGCCTCTGTCCCCTGAACCGTGTGCCCACTGACCCCAGGTCCCTGATTGTCCTGTGTTTGTGGGGTGGCCTGGGGTCCCTGCAGTGGTGGACACACTGCTGATTGACGTGTCCTGGGGACAGTGGCATGGGCCCGCTGGGTGGGTGCTGTGCTGGTTTTTCCTGAGGGGGGAGGGTGTGGCAGGGGAACCGACTGTTCGGAGGTCCCAGATGGGCCAGGTTGATCATCGAGATCCAGGTGTGCAGAGCTGCTGTCATCACTGTGGGCCTCTTCTGTGGGGGGACTGGATGTAGCTGGCACCTCCTCTGCGGTGACATTGAGTATGGGTCCTGTGGGGATGCAAATGTAGTGTTATTGTATCTGTGTGGGCCATATTGTTCATGTGTGTGTTTCCCTGTAAGATTGTGATTTCCCTGTCAGCTTGGCCTTGTGTGAGTGGTGATTTACTGGGCATGCTGTGGTGATGGGTGTCCAGGCAGGTCTGTGATGGGGGTCCATGCATTGGTGTTGCATGCAGGGCTTGGAATTGGGATGGGTGGGTTGTGATGGTGGGGTATATGTGAGGTGATGGAGTGATCGGAGTGAGGGTAAGGGTAGGGGTATGTGATAGCATGCAGGTAGGGTGGGAGGATATAATAGTAAAGATATGACTTACCAGAGTTCAGTCCTCCTGCTACTCCTGCGAGGCCCTCAGGATGCATTATTGCCAAGACTTGCTTCTCCCATGTTGTTAGTTGTGGTGGAGGAGGTGGGGTTCCACCGCCAGTCCTCTGTACAGCTACCTGCTGTCTTGCAACTACAGAACACACCTTCCCCCGTAGGTCGTTCCACCTCTTCCTGATGTCATCCCTTGTTCTGGGGTGCTGTCCCACGGCATTCACTCTGTCCACTATTCTCCGCCATAGCGCCATCTTCCTAGCTATGGACGTCTGCTGCACCTGTGATCTGAAAAGCTGTGGCTCTACCCGGATGGTTTCCTCCACCATTACCCTTAGCTGTTCCTCAAAAAACCTAGGGTGTCTTTGGGGTGCCATGGATGTGGTGCAAGTGATATGTGTGAGGATGTGTGGGGTGATGCGTTGTGGTGTATGCTGTGATGTGCGTGGATGGTGTATGGGTGATGGTGTTCTGTGCCTCTGATTGAGTGGGTGCTCCTGCCTGGTCTCTCTCTGTATGCTATTTTTTTTTGCTGTAATGGGTTGTGGGTAATGTGGGTGGGTGTTTTATAGTGGAGTGAGTGTGTGGGTGTGGTGTGTGTATATGTGTCAGATGTGTGTAGTTTGAATTGTCCAATGTGGAGGTATTTTGTAAATGTGTGTGTATTTTGAGTGCGGCGGTGCGTACCGCCAATGGTTTACAGCAGTTGAAAGACTGCCGCGGTGATTCGTGGGTGGTGATGCTGTGGGCATATTCCTGTTGGCGTGATGGTGTGGGTTTTGCTATTGCCAGTTTATCACTGACCTTTGGTCTGGCGGACTTCTGTGGGTGTTTGTATAGTGGCGGATTTCTCAGTGTGGGTCATAATACCCGTAGTGGAATACCGCTGCGGTCACGGTATCTTGGCGGCCGTCAGCACGGTGGTAGGTGGCATTTACCGCCACAGTTGTAATGAGGGCCTATACATCCCTGCGGCCTAAAGTGTCTGAGGAAAGTAACAGTATGTTCATTTTATAAATCGTCTATTGAGGCAACATCATGAATGGCTGTTTTTCCTACTTACTTTCATTCATTTTTATATCAATAATTAGTCCCTTTGTGAAACCAATGAGCCATCAGTACACATGAACCCTTGCTGAATTTAGAATGTTCCTTAGATTTCAGAATTATATAGATGTTTGGGTTTTCCACCACAAAAGCGAACTACGGTGAGACAACAAAAAATTGGAAAATGGAGTGCAAGTTGTAAAAAAGCAATGACTGTGATCCAAAAACTATGGGCCCAATTGACAAAGGTAAACTTAGACGTTTGGTGTAAACTTACTCCAAACGTCTAAGTTTATGATTTTTGGGAATTCATAAAGGGCATTTACGAGTAGTATCTTTACATCTGCATTTGGGCAGATCTATGTCTACGTTTACCTTTGTGAATCAGGCCCATGCTGTTCTTTTATAACTCTGTTTGTTCCTGAAATCTTGGAGGATGGAGATTTTAGTACAACAAACCTTTTGTTGATGGCATTTATTTAAAAAAATGCTTTCTTGCGCAGCACTTTTGTACTATTTTCAAACAACACTGCAAATTTGCTATATTTTAGGTATTTTCTTTGTTCCTACCAGGAAATATGCAAACCCTGGGTAGTGTTGAACCTTCATGATCTGGGAATAAAAAGACACAAATATGGTCTGGATACATTTTGTGGAAAAAAGTTATGAAAGACTAAGCACAAAGTGCCCCAAGTGTCCTCTACTCTGGGGGTTAAAAAGCCTCAGCAGCTAAGGTGATACATAAAAACTAATATTTGCTAATGTTTGGATTTTATTGCATTGGCCCTGCACAGTTATATCTGGCAGGTACTTGTGTGCTGCACATTCACAGGAAGTAAGTCAAGTAACAATGCAGAAAATAGTACAACCAAGCGTAAAACCAGTACTTCCTAACAAAGACTCTGCAAGGTGGGCAAACGGAGACCATAATGTAAACCCTTGAAATGTTTTGACCTGCAAAAACATAGCTTTGCCTACTAGGGTGATTGTTCATATACATGCAAATATAATGCAACTTTTTCTTGATACCCACTTTTTCACTCTGTCTATTTCGCTAAAACAATTGTTCTACAGTCGGTAATCAATTAAAACCTATTGTACAGTACAGCTTAGTTGTTTGCTCTGTGTGCCATGGGTTCTTGGGGAACCTACAAACTCTGTACATACCTGCAACCAGAGGGCAAGGCAGATGTAATGGTATATTGCTTTTGTCAATCTGCCACCGTGAAAAAGGTTACTGATTAAAATGTTGTCCCAAATGCCTGTTTTTTTCCTACTCATTTTCAATAGTTCTTTATTTCAACAGTTATTTTCCTTGGGAAAACCTTGAGGAATTTACACATGTGACCCCCTGCTGACTTTATGAATGTTGTCTAGTTTTCAGAAATGTATACATTTTCAGAATCACCTATGTGTTTCACACTGGTTTCCACCACAAACTGGAAGTAGGTTTAGAGCACAAAAATAGGGAAAATAGGCTACCTCTCAGAAACCTGCTTTTAGAAGGAGCTTTATTAATAGGGGTAAGTAGACACCTACAACTAGCAATAAGGCTACCAACAACATTAGGTCCAGTCAGGGTCTCAAAACATCAGCCCCTGGCTCAACCCCTGGTGGCTTGGCAACGAGCAGGCAGGCTTAACGTAGGAGACAGGTATGTAAATCATTTAAATACACCAACACACAATAAAACTCCCACACCCATTTATAAAAATAGGAAATATTGTTATCTTTAAAATAACCCTAAAACAACAAACATCCAATATAGGGAACCTGAAATTTGAATTTTTTAAGATTAAATTTAAAACATGTGCATTTTAGTGCTTAGAAATTAGTAGCACCTAATTAGAAATCAGTGGCGACAACCAGGGACATCTGGTCATGCTAGACTGGGACCTAGGCCCAATTTGAGGCTGACCGCAGTAGAACCCTGCTCAGATACATTGAGTGGGAGGCCTCAGTCAAAATGTTATCTTTGTATTTAGAAATGTTTCCGAGATTTTCTCTCTTGTCATCATGTGGTCCTCTACACCAAGCCGATTTCTATGCAACGTTGTCGGATAGCTTTTCTGAGAGGCCATGGGTAAATCCTGTAAGTTTTGAGCTTCAGAGATTTCAGTGGGATGAACCTGGAATTCAGACAGGATCACGGTTGAAGACGAAGATATTTGGCTCGACTTATTGGTCCACTTGTGGAGCTTTTTCCCAAAGTAGCTCCAAACTTCACCAAACTTCTGGAACATCTTCCTGAAGTTCATTTCGAGAGTTCAAAGTGTCCAAAAGACAAATCCAATGGTCTACAAGCTCTGAGATGGTCCTTGGAGGTGAGGACTATGATTCCCACAATACTCCTTAAAAGTCCACAGACAGCACTCCAGGCTGGGGAGTTTTGTGAAAGTTAGTGCAGGCAAGCTCTGTTAACCTGTTGCTTTCAGGAGCAGTACTTTAGAGTGCAGCCCTATGAGTTGCAGACCAGGGTTCCAGCAGGACTGGCCTTCTTCTTCTTGTGGTTTCAGGCAGCCGATCTGAGTTGCTTTGCAGCTCTCAGATATTTTTTCAATCGTCTTGGGGGACACGTAGGTGGAAACCCCTGTCTAATGAGATGAAGGATGCCTCCTAAAAGCATAACAGCTTTCTCCAAAGCGTGGCACTTTCTTGGCCCACAAAGCACTGCACTTTAAAATTCAGGATGGACGATTTCTCTTCAGAGGAGAAGGTCCTGGCTTAACCAACCCACTGGCGTGGCTCATTCCCATTAACACTCCATCTCCAGACCATCTGCAAATTCCTTTCCTGAGGCTGCTATCTGTCTGTGGGGTGCAATAGAGGGCAGGCCTGGCTTGCATTCCTTTCTGTCATGCATCCTTTGAATCCCAGTATGAATTACCCAGCCCCCTTCCTGGTCTGGCCTCTGCAGCTGCAGAACTCCCTCCATCAGGTAATCTCTGCAGTGCAGGCCGCTTATCACCTCATCAAAGCAGCCTGATTAATCCTGTTAAAGCTGACCAATCAGGAGAGTCCAATCGCAGGCTGGATTTTAGCTTAAAGAAAGGAAAGTCCTATGACTTCTTTTCTGTATTAGTTATGATAACTTCAACAGTGGCAAGTTGTTGGATTCATGATTACCAATCTTTTCAGTTCTTTTGTGACACATGTAACCCCTTACTGGCAATATTTATGCTTATATGAAAAAATCTCAATGTTAGCCTATGGTGTGAGGTATCTACAGTGAGTAAAAATGAAAGCGGCAGTTTGTCCCTCACCAGGGCATATAACACATCTTTTATAATGTCCCTGCTTATAGTTACATGGCACTCCACCCCTGGGGTGTCTAGGGGGGATCTTGCAGTGACATATGTAAAAGTAAGGTAGATCATCACTTTGGAAGTACCTTAAATTACAAGGTCAAATGGCACACATTTTACTCTTTAAGGGCAGTCTGCAAGGCAGGGACACCTTTAAAATGGCAGCAGACAACACATCAGTGCACACTCCAGTGCAGGAAATCCACTGGACCTCTAATCACCCCTGCCCTATTATGTGCTAGGGAGTTATAGGTAGTTTGAACCCTCTTGCTCTACTATATTCTAGGGACTTACAGGAGTCTGTCATTGTCAATTTCAACTGTACCACATTACCATATATCTTTTTTTATCATAGCACTGGCCCTGGGCTTTGCAGAGCCCAGGGTCCAGTCAGGGTCAGTTACCACCAGTATCAGTCGGAAGAAAATGGGGGTGAACATGCTAAAAGGATCACTTTCTCACAAATGACAAAATTGTGGTACAAAATTAGGATTGATTTAGCTCTGCAGGTTCCTGAAAGCTAGGAAGATGGTGACTTTAGCACAGTAAAACATTAATGAATGCCATTTTTAGGAAGAAAATAGTCACCTTTATCTCAAACACTTTCCCCTTATTGTTTAAGATAACTCAAAATATTGCTATTTTTTGCCTATTTTCTTGGTCCCCTTCAGAGGAATCCACAAACCCAGAGTATCTTTAGAGTCCCGAGGATGTTGGAAAAAAGGATGCAACTTCATTGTGGATACCTTATCTATAAAAAAGTTATGGAGCCATAAGCATGAACTAACCCAAATAGCCCAAACAAGTATCCTCAAGGGATGCTGGGGGGATGACTAGCAGCACAGGGATAATAAATGTCAGTACAATACTGTTCACTAATTGAGGGCAAAATCACAAAGGTTAAAGTTTATCACACTGCCAAATCTATGCAAAAACAGCTACTGGAAAAGGGTCACAGTAATCATATCCCACAACTGATGTGATTTATGGAACATCTGTTTCAAACGCACAAGTATACATGCACCATGTTTCATTTCAGTTTGTGTTTTTTCTAATGACAGATGTATTGAGTCAGGTGAAAGAATTAGCAAATATCTAGAGTAATTTTCTTTGCAGCAGACCTATTATCGATCTTAATTTTTTGTTGAAGCTAGGGCACCCACATGTGACCAGTTTACTTCAGGTTACCCATCATGGCATACCTTATTTATCTGATGGACATCAAATCTCACGTTTACATGTACTGCACTGTATAAAATGAAGTTTACCACTTCTCACTTAAGTTAGCAATCATAAATCTAGCAGCTGCAGATCATTGTATGCACAAAATACCCATCTCCCCTAGTTTATGGGAGGTTGCTCCTTTCGTCACTCTGAACCACGGGGATATTTAAAAGATGCAGATGGAGAAGCTGCTATACTCATGTCACTCCCTAATCTTGAGTAGGATTTTATTTCATGGTGTTCCCACCATACGTGGAACATGTATATCTTTTCCTTCATATTTACTTCAACATTTGATTCATGTTCTTCATTTGCAGCAGATGAATACTGCCCTCTGAACAGAATTTTAGACAAACAATGTTTGGGTGAAAACAGGCTTTATTAAGAAATAATTTATTATTGAGGGTTTCTCACTCCTGTGTACTTACAATTCTTACCAGGTCTGCTTCCCAATTTCAAGAAAAGAAAGCCTCCTCTGTCTGTTGCAGTTCTATATAAATTAACAAAATCAGACTACCACATTCCTACAATGCCAAATATCAGCACCCTCAGTAAGATCTCTGAATGTTTTAATCTTGATACCTGGGTTCGACTACTGAGCTGAAAATACTGTATCTGCCACCTCAAAGTCTTTCAGGTCTCAAAAGGTTTAATATGTTCTTTTCATTACATGCCTTTCACCATGAAATGCCCTCAATTCTTCTGTTTTTTTAAAGGTTTAACTATCCTGTGCTAGCATGAAAGCAGGGATTGTGCATAGTGGTTGGAAGGGGAATGGTTGTAGAAATGAAACAACACTCCTTAGCCTATTTAATTTTTGGAGCAATTTTAATAAAGCCTTGGAGTAATTTATGTGTACTGTAGCGTTGTTGAGGGGTTAATCACAAGTACAGCTACAACTCTTTCTTAAAGCCCAATCTTCCCAATTAAGTTATACACTCGATGAGGGTCATTGTGCTTCTTTAAAAAAAATTATAAATAATTGTGTACAGGCATCTCACAGGGGTGGGCTCAGCCCTAACCTTCCTTCCGAATCCCCCCGGTATTAGACATTTTACTATATGTCTACAGATAGTAAATATCCCTCTAATTAGTATTTTGGCAAGTAGGAATACGATTTCACAAATATCTCTTACTTGCAACCTCTGTTATAATGGAGATCAAAATAGGTTTCACATTTCATACCTATGAGAGCACTGAAACAGGTTAGAAATAAATATTTGTTTCTTTTAATAAAAAGATTTAGGTCAGACTTCCCTCGAGGTTTGATGGACTTGATACAAAACTCTCCAAATGAATTTGTGTATTTTAGAGTGTACTCGTTTTGTTAAAATTATTGTATATGTTTATTAAAAGGAAGAAACATTACATGGATTTCTCAGTGATAAAGAATATTTCAAGTATTTAGATTATTTATATAATGGATATGTGGATTACTAATTTATTTTAGTATGTTGATGATTGTAGACAGGAGCAGTCACAATTAATTAAAAAACAACTTTAAACTCTATCTATCTATCTATCTATCTATCTATCTATCTATCTATCTATCTATCTATCTATCTATCTATCTTCTACATATTAGTAAATAAATACAGTACAACCAATCCCATAATAATATTTTTATTTAATGCAAAAACGTTACAAACAAAAAAAAAATTGTTAAAATATTCTATTTTTACAAAATATTTATTGAAATATGTATTACCCTTGAAAGAAAAGTACTTCAACCATTCACTCAATTTTCCATTCATTCCAATTGGAGAAACTATCCTTTTTTAATTTGACGTTCTTGATTGTGCGTCTGTTTTGGAAGACAGTGGAACGTTTGCGGCCAAGAGTGGAAGCACAGCGAAGCTGCAATCAGGTAAAAACAACTAATTTACTTACAATAACACATAAGACAGGACACTTACTGTATGGCGGGAGGTAGCAAGGTAGTTAAATAAAACCGTATTGCATGTATTTTGTGTTTTACCCACATTTACATCACATATTGAGATGGGTTTCGTCTTATTATGTTTTTTAATTTAAAAAGGGGGTTTGAAAATGATTAAAGTTTATTTATTTAACCAAAAAGAAGTAAAATACAACTTTTTCATCAGGTTTTTAATTGGGTTTCTATTTTTTACAAAGAAAACACTGATTAAAAAATTAGACCAAATCGCCAGATTGCCTTACTCCTATAATAAAGGAATATGTTTTTTTTTATTTAAAACTTTTCAGGTTGTCTCGACATTGGTATTAATTTGATATAGAGAATTAATGGAACAAAGAAAATTGCATTGCATTGTGGCATTGAGGATTCAGGTTTTTAAAAAACAAATACATACAATTATTTAAAACAGTTTTTTTAAAATAATGGTACAGATGAAGAAATAAGTTGAACAGGAGGAAGACCATAGACGAAATAGAAGAAATGGATTTTAAATCATGTAGGGAATTCTGATTATTTGTGACTCTTAGTGAGCTGAAATCACCAAGAGTAGGATAAAGAAGATATCACCAAGTAGTCCAAAATTGCTTTTAAAATGTCCAAACAATTTTTGAAAATTTCCAATTGCATTTTGGGAATTATTGAACGCAGGAGAATAATCCTTTTTTATTTTTGTGCTGTTAGTAATGTAAGATGAATGCAATATTACCACACTGATCTGAAGCTCCCAAAATTGAAAACTGTTGGATCTTGGGCAATAGGTCTTCAAACATGGTTGGGGGCCGCAGTGAGGCTCCTGCACTGCCCATGACCATCTTGTGGGCAGTACAGGGGCCCTCCAGTCAGCACCCTCAGAATGCGCACAGTTTGCTATGGTAGACAATGCTCATATAGATATTTGATATATGTTTATGAAAATTGTCCTAGCCACATCACTTTGCTTGGCCTTTAAGTGTGTAGAGTGTACTTTGTTGGGTTCAAAAAATAGTTTATACTTTTATAATTATTTTCAATGTTGCAATGCATGTTTTGTTACTGCATTTGTCACTAGTTCATTGCCCACTACTTTTTTGTCTTACCAATTCAGTGTCCTGTACCTTCCCGAGTTGGCTTAGACTGGAGTTGGAATAGCAAATTCACCCACTTCAGTGCCCAACACCTTCACCTACATATCTTAGACTGCTGTTGGAATAGTAAATCTGCCTATTCAGCACCTTACCCGAGGAGGCTCTGACCGGAGTATTGTTAGAAATGGGGTCTTTGGTTGGCAGTCAGGTTACCTCCTGCCCAAGCAAGGACCCTCACACTAGTCAGGGTAAGTCACTCACAATCCAAATTATCCTGTGCCCACCCTCTGGTAGCTTGGCACTGATCAGTCAGGCTTAACTTAGAAGGCAATGTGTAAAGTATTTGTGCAACAAATCAAGCAGTAACACAGTATAGCACCACCAAAATACACCACACAGTGTTTAGAAAAATAGAGAATATTTATCTGGATAAATGCAAGTCAAAACTATCAAAATTCAATAAGCGCACGTGGAAATATCACTTCAGAGAATGATAAAAAGAGTCTTTTGTTTTTAAAAAGCAACAAGTGTCTCTTGCAAGCGCAAAGTACCTGGTTTGTGTTCAAATTCTCCGCAAGGGACCGCAAAGGAGAAGATGCGTGGAAAACGGGAAGGTGTGCGCCGGTGTCTCCGGGCGCACACAGATGATGCGTTGATAATTTTCCATGCAGGGAAGGATTTGCGTCGATTTCTGACATGCTGACTTAGATCTTCTTCGAGTTGCGGGGTTTTTCTATGCCCTGGGGACAATGTGGAGGATGAAGTCACAGGAACTGTGTCGGTCCAGTGGGCGATGTGTGGACATTTCTGTCACACGGCAGGTGCTGCTTCGATTCTTCTTGCAGGAAGTCGAGCTGTGTCATTCCGACTCTGCCTTGCATCGATCCAGTGGGCCGTGCGTCGAAGTTCCAGTCGCACGCTGGTACTGCATCGATCTCCTCTCAGGGAGCCGGGCTGCGTTGTTCCGGTTCGGCATGTGATGATTTTCTCACTGCGATGCAAGCTGTGCGTCGTTTCTGGCAGGCTGTGCATCAAATTTCCGCTGCACAAGGAGTTCTTTGAATGATGAAGTCTCTTTGGTCCTGAGACTTCAGGGAACAGGAGGCAAGCTTTATCCAAGCCCTTGGAGAGCACTTCTCAGCAGAGCCAGAGGGCAGCCAGGCAGCAGGGCAACAACAGGGCAGGACTCCTTTGTAGAAAAGCAGTCAGGAGAGTCCTTTGGGCAGCAAGGCAGTTCCTCTTGGCAGGTTGCAGGTTCTGTTTCAGAGTTTCTTCACCAGTGGTATCTTGTCCAGAAGTGTCTGAGTTGGTAGGATCAGAGGCCCTGTTTAAAAACCCAAATGTGCCTTTGACGTGGGGGAGACTTCAAAGAGTGGCTTAGAAGTGCACTACATCCTCGTTCAGTTTCATCCTGTCAGCCAGGGTCCCAATAGGGGGTTTGGCAGTCCATTGTGTGAGGGCAGGCCACTGTCCTGTCAAATGTAAGTGTCAGGCCCTCCACCCTCCCAGCCCAGGAAGACCCATTCAGTATGCAGATGTGTGCTGGAGTAACTGAGCATCCTGTGTTTGGGGTTGTCTGAGTGAAATGGACAATGGAGCTCGCAAGTAACCTAGCCAGTCATGGATTGTAAGGCACAGAAGGATTTAAGTCAGAGAAATGCTCACTTTCTGAAATTGGCATTTCTAAAATAGTAATATTAAATTCAACTTCACCAGTCAGCAGGATTTTGTATTATCATTCTGGCCATACTAAATATGACCTTATTACTCCTTTCAGATCTGAATTTACCACTCAAACAGTATATGAGGGTAGCCCTAATGTTAGCCTGTGAAAGGAGCAGGCCTCAGAGCAGTGTAAAAATGAATTTAGGCGTTTTACACTACCAGAACATATAAACTGCACAGGTACATGTCCTGCCTTTCATCTACATAGCACCCTGCCAAAGGGACTACCTAGGGCCTACCTTAAGGGAGACATATGTATAAAAAGGGGAGTTTAAGGCTTGGGAAGTACTTTCGAATGCCAAGTCGAAGTGGCAGTGAAACTGCACACACAGGCCTTGCAATGGTAGGCCTGAGGCATGGTTAAGGGGCTACTTAGGTGGGTGGCACAATCAGTGCTGCAGGCCCACTGGTAGCATTTAATTTACCGGCTCTGGGCACATGCAGTGCACTCAACTGGGGGCTTACAAGTAGATTAAATAAACCAATTGGGTATTAACCAATGTCACCATGTTTTAATGGAGAGAGCATATGCACTTTAGCACTGGTTAGCTGTGGTAAAGTGCACAGAGTCCTAAAACCAGCAAAAACAGTGTCCACAAAGTGGATGGAGGTAGGCAAAAGGTTAGGGTTGACCACCCTAAGGCTGTCAGGTCTAACAAGTTAGTATAGTGAATCTGCCCCCTCAGTGTGTAGCACCTTCCCCAAGATAGCTATGTCTAGAGTGGGAATAGTAAATATGCCCCCATCAGTGTTCTCCACCTTCCCCAAAGTAGCACTGACTTGAGTTAGAATAGTCAGTGTCCAGCAGATTCTCTAAGACGACTCAAACTGGTGTTAAAATAGTAAATTTGCCCAATTCAGTGTCTATCACTTTACCTTAAAAATTTAAATTGGAGACAGTATGCATTTAATGCAACACATTATGGATTTTTTTTATAATTTCAAAAGGAAGTATCAAAATGATATTTTATTCAGAGTACTTATCCTTATCCATTATTCTAATGCTTTCTTAGTCCCTCTTGTACTGCTATGGAACACCATCACCTCTGCAACCTCAATGACCTCCTTTCTTTTATAAAGAACTTTAACTTTAAAACATATGTATTTTACAACTAAGAAAATACTGTCTCTTGCGGTAGTCAGAAACCAGTTGAACACTATGATCATATTGTTGACAATTTAGATACAATATCATATGGCACACACTTGGGTGAAACTGTCACCCGGAGCTCTGTCCAGTGTGCTTTTTTCTCCCTTTGCTTAGTGAATTAATATTCTACTTGAGGTTGACAGTGTTGTTTTAGTCTCCACTTGGGGCACATAGTGCCCTAATCAGCAGCGGTTTTGTCATCCAAATGTTCTGTGGCGAAAGCTCTAGTTTTATATCATAATTGGATTAAGCAGGCCTTGGACTCTTGTATTCCACTTAAGAAAATGTATAAAAGGCTGTGTGCACCTTGGTACAGTATTGACATCAGACTAGCCAAACTTAAATGCTGCACACAAGCGATAACAAAATGAAACCATACTAAAAATGCCACACAAGTTTAGAAATTGAGATTACATTTTAATAAATTATTGGACAACAAAACAACAAAAACTCCAATCATTAGAACCACAGCTATGAACTTTTAAAGTTTTTAGTAAAAACTAGTGCCTAAAAGTTTAACGCCTTAGACCAAACAAAAGCCCAGCCCTTTACTGCAGGGTTAACCCTCCCCGCAAAATTGGAAACAATATAATTCCCTTAGAAAACCCTCACCCATCAGGGTTACCTCTTGGTGTCATGCTTCCTCATTGGGTCCATCCTGTTCCGCTGCAGAATGGGGCGTGCTACGACCGACAAATTATGTGAGAGCACTTTATATGTAATCCACTATGATGATATGTAATAGTAGTGGGGGACCATAAAAAGATGTAAACTAATGTTTTAATATCTGCCCTAATTGTGGTATGGTGAAAATGGAGTGAATGAAAGGGGGGTGGTCTAAAAACCTACCATGCTATTATGCGAGGTCTACATGTTTCAAGCCTACCACTCGGTTTTTCATCAGGACCAAGACTGACTCCCTGCTGCCACTCCTTACCAGGGGGAATGTGCCAATACACCCCCCTAATGTGTTATTGCATAAACATACTAAACCTAGTTACTGGTGAGCTTTGTTACATTGCCTGTAATATATAAAAAGAGGAGAGCTAGCCTGCCATCATATGATAATATATTTATGCTTGCACATGAATCCTGTGCCTTCAAAATCAATAAAACAGCCCAAACATCAGATTCACACATTATTAATATCTTGAATATAATTCGGGGTGATAGCACACAGTGATACCTGCACACTGGAATACACAACACAGATGATATATAGCAGATATATAAAAAGATCGACACACGACGTACATATTAGAGACTGGGTTCGTATATCATGGATCCTCCGGGGAAGGGAGGGGAAAATTGTAGTCACACTTTGTTATGTATTGCTGTCAAAAGCATGGACTCATCATTAACATTCAGACCCCGGGCAGGCAGAGTACAGGATGATGGCCTGGAGTGCCGCTTTGGAGTAGTAAGTAACTTCTCTTTCTCAGCAGTGTGTGATGAGTCCACGCTTTTGACACAGTGATACACTATAATTCTCATTTTCAGCATTGCATGGTGGATGAAATCATGAGAGTAGAGTCACAGCATACTCCTCTAAGTAGGAAAATGGATATGCAGGACAGGATCATCAACAGAGTGAATGCCGTAGGCACCACCCTGCGCACAAAGGAGCACCTTAGGAAAAGGTGGAACGACCTCAGGGGCACGGTCCGTTCCCTGGTCTCCAGGCACCAGCTGCAGGCCAAGAAGACTGGTGGTGGCCCTCCCAGTGCCCCATTACAACTCTTTCACTGGGAGAAGAAGGTATTGGCCATCCTGCCTCCTGAGGGCTTGACAGGAATACCTGGGGAAGTGGAGTCTGGTAAGTTACAACACAAAAGCTGTCACAAAAATGGAATGTCAGGTATGCTCACATCTCACCTTTTGCTACTGTCTTGATCATGTACTTCACAAACATTCAAAACCAGAGTATCTGCATGTTAACACTGTCAATCTGTATTGTTGGATCCAACATCATGGCCCTCATTACAACCCTGGCGGTAAATCCTGCTTACCGCCATGCAGAAGACTGCCAACATACTGCTGCTGCCGCGGAATTCCGCTACAGGTATTTAGACCTACAGCCCGGAATCCGCCACAATACAGACACCCACACAAGTCCGCCACACCAAAGGTCAGTGATAAACTGGCGACAACAAAACCGACACCGTCACGCCAATAGGAATACACCCACACTATCACAACCCACGAATCAACGTGGCGGTCTTTCAACCACGGTAATCCATTGGCGGTACACACCGCCGCGCTAAAAACACACACACATATACAAAACACAACCACATTGGACGATTCGGAATACACACACCTGATACACATACACACACCACACACACACCCAATCCAATATAAAGCACACACCCAAATCACCCACAAACCCTTACTACCAGAATTTCGAAAGCACGCCAGAGAGAGACAATACCTAAAACAAAACCAGCATCCACAGACACACGACACCATCACTTACACAACATCCACGCACCTCAAACACACACCAACACACCCCCTCACACATCACAACAGACACCACCTCACACATCACCCACATCACATCATTGCACCTCATGACACCCCAGGTTCTCTGAGGAGGAGCTCAGGGTCATGGTGGAGGAAATCATCCAGGTAGAGCCGCAGCTATTCGGATCACAGGTGCAGCAGACCTCAATTGCAAGGAAGATGGAGCTATGGCACAGAATTGTCAACAGGGTCAATGCAGTGGGACAGCATCCAAGAACTAGGGATGACATCAGAAAGAGGTGGAATGGCCTACGGGGGAAGGTGCGTTCCGTGGTCTCCAGACACCAGATTGCTGTACAGAGGACTGGCGGTGGACTCCCAGCTCCTCCCCCCTAACTAACAAGATGGGAGGAGCAAGTCTTGGCAATACTGCATCCTGAGGGCCTCGCAGGAGTAGTTGGAGGACTGGACTCTGGTAAGGCAAATCCTTACTACCTTATCCCCCGACCCCACCTGCATGCCATCACATACTCCCACCCTCACACCATGTGACACCAATGCATGGACACCCATCACCCAAGCATGTCCACTACAGAGTCTCACTCATGCCCCAAAATCACCAATCACACAAGGACCAAGCCAAAAATGCAAGCACTGGAGTACAGGGTCAACCACCCATTGCACACAATGGCACACACAGATACAATAATTATGCATTTACACCCCAACAGGACCCCTACCCAACGCCACCGGACAGGAGGTGCCAGACATATCCAGTCCCCCCACAGAAGAGGCCCACAGAGATGACAGCAGCTCTGAACAACTGGATCAAGATGACCAGCCCGGCCCATCTGGGACCTCGGGACAGTCGGTTCCCCTGACACTGTCACAAGCCACCACAGAGCCTCCCCTCTCAGGAAACACCAGCACAGCACCCACCCAGCAGCCCATCCCTCTGTTCCCAGGACACATCAATCAGCAGTGTGTCCACCACTACAGGGAACCCAGGCTAACCCACCAACCCAAGAAAATCCGGGACCTGGGGGCAGTTGCAGTGGGCACACGGTTCACGGGACAGAGGCACAGGATAACAAGGAAACTGGGAGGACTGCTGTGCGACAGGGGGAGGACAGGCCCAGGGAACCCACTCTCGACGAGGCACTCTCCAACATCATGGGAGCTTACCATCATTCCCAGGAGACAATGGCAACAGTACTGGCCAAGTTTCAAAAGACCCAGTGGCTGCAGGAAGAACACTACCTCGGGATCATGGAGGACTTGAAATCCATTAACACCACCCTGGTCACCATTGGAGGGGTGCTGGCAGACCTGGCCATCACCAGGAGGGACACAGTGGCACAACAAGGGGCCCCTGACACTAGCCTGGACGATGAACAGCCCTCCACCTCCGCCGGCGCTAGTGGACAGGAGGCACCACCACAGGAACAGCAGGACACCAGCACCCCACCCCCTGCAGATGGAGAACCACCGCGCAAACGGTCCCTGAGATCCAGGAACAAGACAGAGAACATTGCCAAGACCCCCACCAGTAAATGAGACCACCCTGAATGTCACCCTTCTGTCCCACTATGTCACCCTCTCCATCCTTAAACTGCCATTGCTCCACTTCCTATGCCCCTTTGGACAATGCACCTGGGAAACAGATAGGCGGTCATTTTGAACACAGCAGGATTTCCCGCCGTGTTCAGGATGGCGGTCTTTCCATCGACCGCCAGCCTCCTGGCAGGGAACACGGGCGCAACATTGCCGGCGGCTCCATGAGGAGCCAGCTCCAATGTTGGTGTGCAGCGGGTAGTGTCATGTGCGACAGGGGCCTGCACGGGGGCCCCTGCACTGCCGATGCAAAATGCATGGGCAGTGCAGGGGCACCCCCTCTGCCAGCCTTTTCCTGGCGGGACATCCCCCCAGGAAAAGGCTGGCAGCATTTGAAACATTATCCGCAGGGTAGCACAGCTACCCTGGCGGATGGTGTTTCATTCCGCCGCCAGGCTGCCTGGTGGGGGGAGCATGGCGGTGGGTGACAGCTGCCGCTGGCGGCCGTCAACCTCTTCATTATGTGGCAGTTCAGCCCGCCATGCCGGATGGTGGCTTTAGCCACCACTGCCGGCATGGCAGGCCGAACTGCCAAGTTCATAATGACCGCCATAGACTGGACTCTGCCATGGACATTACTCCACCATCACCCCAGCCCATTTTACAACCCCCTCCACTTATTAGCACAGGAATAAACAAACTTCAATCACAAAACGATCTGGAGTCAGTCTGTGCTTTCACAAATGTGTAATTGCAATAACTATGGAATATAGCAATGTCAATTTCACATACCAATGTAACACAGCTGTAGGCCAGCAGTAAACATAGCAAAGGGGATAAAGGGGACCCAAATCTGTAAAATAGAAAGTCAAAGTGACAAGTCAGGGTCCATACACTAAATGAAAATGACACACTTATGCTAGTTCCAACCATAGAATGAGATGTGGGAAGCAGTGGCATCTTCTTACCTGTGTCTCACTGGAAGTATTGCATTAAGATGTTGTTTCGGTTGTCGATATCCTCTTCTTCTCCCTCCTCTTCTTCACTGCCCACAGGCTCCACAGCTGCCACAAGACCACCATCTGACACATCCTTCTGCAGAAAAGGCACCTGGCGTCGCAAAGCCAGGCTGTGCAGCATACAGCAGGCCACGATTATCTGGCACACCTTCTTCGGTGAGTAGTAGAGGGAGCCACCTGTCAGATGGAGGCACCGGAGTCTGGCCTTCAGGAGCCCGAAGGTGCGTTCATTCACCCTCCTAGTTTGCCCATGTGCCTCATTGTAGCTTTCCTCTGTCCTTGTCCTGGGATTCCTTACTGTGGTCAGTAGCCATGACAGGTTGGGGTAACCAGAGTCACTTGCTAATGTTGAGGGACAACTGTTAGACACACACTAACCCTTAGGGACAGCCCCATACCCAGAAACCTATGTCAACTGTATTGGAACCTTGCCCTCACCTATTAGCCACACACGGTGCCTCTGGAGTTGGCCCATCACATAAGGGATGCTGCTATTCCTCAAAATATAAGCGTCATGCACAGAGCTAGGAAACTTGGCATTCACATGGGAGATGTACTGGTCTGCCAAACACACCATCTGCACATTCATAGAATGGTAGCTCTTCTGGTTTCCCTACACCTGTTCATTTCTGCCACATGTGTCCCATCAATGGCACCAATGATGTTGGGATACGTCCCAGGGCATATAAGTCACCTTTCACTGTTGGCAAATCCTCCACCTGAGGGAAAACGATGTAGCGACGCATGTGATTCAGCAGGGCAGACAACACTCTGGACAACACGTTAGAGAACATTGGCTGGGACAGCCCTGATGCCATAGCCACTGTTGTTTGAAAAGACCCACTGACCAGGAAATGGAGTACAGACAGGACCTGTACTACAGGGGGGATTCCGGTGGGATGGCGGATAGCTGACATCAGGTCCGGTTCCAAATGGGCACACAGTTCCTGGATTGTTGCATGATCAAGTCTGTATGTGACCAGGGTGTGTCTCTCTTGCATTTTCGACAGGCCCACCAGGGGTCTGTACACCGGAGGATGCCGTCATCTCATCACATGCCCCAGCGGACGTGCCCTATGGAGGAGAACAGCGAGCAGAGAGTCCTCCAACACTGAGGTATCACAATGTTTTATTTTCAGAAACTTTATTAATCCGCAATGTGCTGATATCTCTCTATATTTCCGGCCTAGATAGGTGTGATGCAGTTAACATCCATCCCATGTGGCCTCCTGAAATGGCGGCTGCCTGACCTGTAAGGTGGGACAAGAGAATATGAGGTAATTGCACTGGCGTTCTACACCGTCGCGGTAGGAGGTCAAAGACCGTGGCGCAATTCAGCATTGATTAACATTGGGCCCTATGGGTCCCAGGAGCCAATAACAATGTACGCAGGCGGTGACGGTATGCACCGCCGTACTGTGACCGCCATTTTCTGTCTGTTCACTCACTTGATACCTGACCTTCAATAGGAGAGGACCTACACTGCAAGTGCTACTGTGACCTCAGTCTGGAAGCGACGATGGCTCATGTGTCTAGGAAAAGGGCCCCTGCCTTCACTTCAGAGGAGTTGGAGAAACTAGTGGATGGGGTCCTCCCCCAGTACATGCAACTGTACGGTCCTCCAGACAATCAAGTGAGTACACTGTGAGCATGCTGCATGGGCAATGCCTGTTTTGAGTGGTCTGGATGGAAGATACGGGGGGCCTGAGGCCTGCATGTGTGGATGGGGAGTGTATGTGCGTCAGGGCAAGTGTGGGAACTGGGGGGCAATTAGTATGACGGTCCGGACGGGTAAGTAATTTCCTTTTCCCCCTGAACCATTCCTCTAGGTCAACGCTGGGGGTCTACCACAGACAGAGCACCCACTGCCGTAAAAGATGGGAGGACCTGTGCTGCTGGAGCAAGAAGACGGCGGAGGCTAAGCTGGGGATGGCCTCCCAACTTGGGAGAGGTGCCTGTTACACCATGACCCCCCTGATGTTCTGGATCCTGGCGGTGGCGTATCCGGAGTTGGATGGGCACTTGAGGGCATCACAGCAGCCACAAGGGGTTGAGTACACTCTCATTCAGCTGACTCTGCATGCATTACAAGGTGCCTGGGTGGGGGAGGTGGGCAGTGGGTTCCCCTAGGCCAGGGCAAAGTTGGTAGGCAAGGTCCCTTGTGAGGCAGGCTATGTGGCACCCCAACCCACCAGTGTTGAGAGCCATCTACACCTAGTCAGGCTCCTGTGACTTCCAGGTGTGCAGCAATTGGTCTTAGGCCTTTTACCCCATGGTCAGCTGAAATTTCTAGGAACTGTTAGTTCATGGCGTAGTGCAGAGGTCTGCTCCATGTGTGTTGTGTCCGCCAACAGTAGTGGTGTTGCATGCACTGAACATGTCTTCTTCTGTCTTTCCCCCCCTTTTTGTGGTCTTCCTGTACTTGTGTGCAATAGAATCATCAGGCTGAGGAGCATTGGCACCAGAGCAGGCGGGAGCTGCAACCCACTTGGCCCTGGAGGGCAAAACAACCGAGTCTGAAGCCACCAGTGGGACGGAGGGTGAGGGGAGATCCACGGCGGGGACAGGAGCAGACACCAGTGACAGCGACTCCTCCTCTGATGGGAGCTCCCTAGAGGTAACGGCACCTCTGTGCCCACCGCATTAACAGGTACAGCCGCCACCCCCCACCAGCACCGCCCTCCCAGCAGCCCCTCAACGTGTGTCAGGTGCCCGCCAACCCAGGAGGGTGGGCATCTCCTTCGCCCCAGGCACCTCAGGCCCTGCCCCAGTCAGCCCTGCAGCCCTCAGTGAGGAGGCTATTGACCTCCTGAGATCCCTCACTGTTTGGCAATCTACCATTGTGAATGCCATCCAGGGTGTAGAGAGGCATTTACAACAAACAAATGCATACCTGGAGGGCATTCATTCTGGGCAGGCAGCCCAACAGAGAGCATTTCAGGCTCTGGCCTCAGCACTGATGGCAGCCATTGTCCCTCTGTCCAGCCTCCCTCTCCAACTTTCTCCACCCAGACCCAATCCCCTGTACCTCAGCCTATCCCAAGCACACCATGAGACCAGCATGCACACTCATCAACACACAAGAGTGGCTCAGGAAAACATAAGCACCACACATCCCACAGGCACGCACACAAGCACCATCCCCATGCAGACACAGCAACATCCACTGCCTCCACTGTGTCCCCCTCCTCCAACTCTTTCTCCTCCCTCCCTGTCTCGTCACCACTCACACCTGCATGCACTACACCCTCGGCCACTGCCTCCATCACCAGCACGCCCATCACCACACACCGCTCACGTGCACTCACCACCCCCACTACCATGCACACATCCCCAGTGTCCTCTCCCAGTGTGTCTGTGAGCCCTCCTCCCAAAGTACATAAACGCAGGCACACACCCACCCAACACCCATACACCTCACAACAGCCTCCGGCCCATGCACATTCACCCAAATTCAGCAGAAGTACACCTCCTACAACCACTACCTCTACCTCCACTCCCAAACCTCCTCCATCTTCCCATCCCAGTGTGTCTAAGAAACTCTTCCTGGCTAACATTGACCTCTTCCCTACACCTCCCCTCCTCCCCCATCCTTCCCCTAGGGCCAGGCTTTCCAGGTCCCAGCCCAGCACCTCAGCCACCAAATCCCCAGGCACAGTGGTGCCAGCAACTGCGGGGTCATGGAGTGTGCCATCCATCAGGGCTGCCAGTGTGCCACGTAGCAAGGGCAAGGACATTCCGCCACCTGCCAAAGTGAAAAAGGTGCCCACATCCCAGAGGGAGAAGCCGAAAGTAACATCCACCAAGGCCTCCGCAAGAACTAAAGGGGATAGTGGCAAGACAACTGTGGCACCATCAAAGCTGGGGAAGGACCAAAAGCTGAAGAGCAGGTCAGGAGAGGGCATGAGACCAGTGTCACAATTTCTGTCCACGACCACGCCAACCTGTACAGTGGTGAACACCGCTAGCTGCCCAGCCACCACAACCGCCACCTGCACCGTCACTTGCACCACCCCTGACACGTCTACAGCCTCAGCGACAGTCCCCAGCCTCTTCCCCAGTAGGCAGCATCCAAGGCTGCAGGAAATGTCCTGCTTTGTCCCTCTGCAGGTGCTGACCCATGCACCGCCGCCAGGACCGCCGCAAGCACCGCCGCAACAGACACCGCCGCAAGCACCGTCACTGGCCCCGCGGTGTCCTCGGACGCAAGCACCACCGCTGACATGGCTAACATCCCCAGTGGTCAGTCGTCTGAGGCTGGAGGAGAGTTTCTGGACCCTGAGCAGCTTCCATGAGGCATTTCTTCCATCACTGTTTACACCTGCAGGTGGAAGGTGCAGCTGCAGCTGTGTGGGGTATGTCGCTGCCTCCATGGCGTATCATGCTACCTGAACCTCACAAATCTCGTGGCATGCACACCCACGTGAGGGAATTGTACCGGCCACACTGCACGTGGTGCACTCTGGGTACCATGGCCCCTCCAGAACCAGTGGAGAATGAAATCCAGTACCTCAGTCCTTGGCAGGATGAAGCACTCTGGGCACCAGGCCCCTTCCAGACCCAGTGGAGAATGACATCCACTATCTCAGTCCTGGGCAGGATGAAGCACTCTGGGCACCAGGCCCTCTCCAGAACCAGTGGAAAAGGGCATCCACCTGAGAGACTGTGGCTTTGCACTCCTCATGAAAAGGCAGTGGGCAAACCACCCACTGGAGAGACTTGAGAGACTGTGGCTTTGCACTCCCCATGATAAAGCAGTGGGCAAACCACCCACTGAAGAGACTTGAGAGACTGTGGCTTTGCACTCCCCAGGATAAAGAAGTGGGCAAACCACCCACTGGAGAGACTTGGGAGACTGTGGCCTTGCACTCCCTAGGATACATCAATGGGCAATCGAGCCCCCCCCGTGCAGCAGTGGCGTCATGCATTCATCAGGCTGAAGTGCCCCCCTCTACCTTCCCCTGAGGTGCCTGTATATTTTCGATCTGATGCCCCAGCAGTGTTCTCTCCGTTTCATGTCAGGTATCATGTGTGGGCCTCGCCCATGCATTTTGAGCCCAGTGGTCCACGCACAATGATTAGTACACTATCCGGACTTGTGTAGTTGGTGGACATATTTGTCTATACTGAATTTTGACTTTGGAATAATGGATTTTTCTTGATTACAATGGTTACAATCATTTCCTTTTGTCCTTGCGTTCTTCCAGGGGGTGGTGGGGTGTATATGTAATGTTGCTGCATGTATTTGTGTGTCTGTTGTTGTGTGTGGTGGTGACGGTGGGGGTGTTGCGTGTGTGTGTCACTCTGTTTCCTTCCCCCCTCCCCTGTGTTGTAGGTGCAGTACTCACCGTGGTCGCTGCCGCTGCATTCGTACTCCTGGTAGAAGAGGAGGTAAACCAACATGGGCAGTATGTGTAGTTCGGGCTCCATGGCGTCCTGGTTCCTCGTTGGGTGTCGAGAGGTGAGTGTTTTCCTTTCTGTGTACTGTTTCCACTGTGCTTTTGATAGCGTTGGTTCCGCCCCGGAAAAGGTGGCGGATAGGCCTCTTTTAATAGGGTGGGCGGTACTTTGTCTCCCGCCTGTCTGTTGGCAGTGACCGCTGTGCTGTTTGTTTCTACCGCCGTGGCAGTCGGAGTGTTAAAGTGGCTGTCTCTGTTGGTCGCATTACCGCCGCTTTAACACCGACCGCCAGGGCTGTATTGAGGGCCCATATGTCATATGTCCAAATGGTGCCTGGAAATCTGATAATAATAAAAACACTTTCCAAGATCATTAGTATATCCCAAAGTGTAAATGGATGCTCAAACCTAAATGCTGCCTGCATGCAGCTATGTCATACCCATCAGTTGTTTAGTGTTAGGGAGTAGAGGGAGTGACATGACTGCAACTCCTAGCAGGCCCTGTTTCAGTAACTCCAACCACCAGCCAAGTGTTCTCTTGTTTGTTAACTCTCAATTGAAGTGTCCTCACCTGGGAGGAAACATTTGTTTAGTGTGTGCAGTTTAGAGAGTGATATGACTACAACTCCCAGCAGGCCCTGTTTCAGTAACTCCAACCACCAGCTCAGTGTTCTCTTGTCCAAATACCTCTGTTTGTCAACTCCTAAATGAAGTTTACACACCTGGGGGGGGATAACATTTGTCAAGTGTTGGGGAGTAGAGAGAGTGGCTTGTTTGTAACTCCTAGGAGACACTGTTTCAGTAACTCCAACCACCAGCCGAGTATTCACTTGTCCAATACCCCTGTTTGTTAACTCTCAATTGAAAAGTACTCACCTGGGAGAATAACATTTGTACAATGTGTATAGTAGAGAATGTGACCTGACTGCAACTCTCAGCAGGCCCTGTTTCAGTAACTCCAACCACTAGCCCAGTGTTTTCTTGTCCAAGTACAAGTGTTTGTTTTGTCAACTCCCAGATGAAGTTTGGATACCTGAGGGAATAACATTTGTCAAGTGTTGGGGAGTAGAGTGAGTGACCTGGCTTCACCTCTCAGCAATCCCTGTATCAGAAACTCCAGCCACCATCCCAGTGTTCTCTTCTCCAAAGACCCCTATTTGTCAACTCCCAAATGAAGTTTACTAATCTGGGAGTGATCAAGCACAGATCATGCTCAAATCACAGACATGTCTGTCTACCTAGCTTCATCTTTACCTGCCAACTCAAGATGAAACTATTGAGGATAGGAATGGCATGTTACCCAGTGTGTATAATAAGTATTCCTAAGGCCTCAAGTTGCATCACCAGATTGGTAGCATCAGCAGACACATTGACACAGCACTGTGCACATGATGAGTCCAGTCACATATAGAACAAAGTCCTGGGCCTGCCTGCATCCTACTCAACAAGGCCTAAAAATGGTCAAAGCCATATCTTGCCTCTCCACAGTGTTGGCTGCACTGGTGATAAAATGTCATTTTCAGGCCATCCTCCAAAGTGCAATTGATCTGCACATCTCATCAGCTGCTTGAGCCAAATTGGGTTGGCATGCTTCACACATGTCATGTCAAATCACCCAATCGGTTACTTGGCACAATTGGATTAACTACAACTTAACTTTGTCCAAGGTCTCTGCTTACTGTAGCATTAAACCTTTGGAGGTAGATATCACAATACAAGTGACAATGTATGTTTTACATTAACAGGTGGATCTGCCACTGGGCTTACAGAGGCCACGTAACAAACTACCATTACCATCCTGGAAAAAGCCCTCTGTGATAATGATACTCCTGGAAGTCTGGACTTAAAGGACGGTTCTGGCCTATCTGGGCAACATGGTCAGATGGCAACAGTCTCACTGTGGCCACAATGTCACCTCCCAGCCCTGTTGCTTCAACACACCAGGCAACCATTCTCCCCCCAACCTTGGTTTCTATCACAGTGTCCACCATCCTGTACCCCCTAGTCCTGGATTCTGAGTTGCAGCACAACACTTAGGACAATGAGAGACCAGGAACAAGTTGGAGAGGACATACTGTGTTAGGGGCATAGGCCCGTGTGGGTAGGGTGCATGGGAGGGATGTTGTGAGCCAGCTGGTTGAGGTCACTGGGGCTACTTTTGGCCAAGACACCATCAGCCATGTCTTGGGGGCCTACCAGGAGTCCCAAGGCATGATGGGTCAGGTGTTGACTGAACTCCAGGAAATCAAGCAGCTACTGAGGTACATGCATGGGGACATGCGTGAACAGATGGAGGTCCACAATTCGAACATGGCCACCCTAACTGGGGTGTTGAGGGTCATACATACCACCCTGAGCAGGGCTTTTCAAAACCAGTCTATCCTTTCCTTTGGCTCATCAACAGTAGGCCCATCAACATCGGCACCAGCCACAGAAAGGGAGGCCCTGCCAGAGGAACAATAAGCCACAGACACCCCTGCCTCTGTAGCAGCTGATCCCTCCCTCTGGCAGTGGGGACGTCCATTAAAGAATCCGACCCACCACTGTCAGCAATAACTCTCTTCCTTAATGATCTCATTTGTGTGTTGTAGATTCTCTCTGGACTGATCCTCAACCACCTACCATTTCAATGGGAGGAGTACTCTGGACTTTGGTTCCCAATGGTGTGACATCTTCTCCATTGATTTAATTCACCATGACTGACCACCTTCATATTTGAATTTTTGTTGAGTCATGTCACTTATATTTTCTGTTAGTCGTAGCTTCACAATGAAATCACCCTTCACTGACTCATTGTCTGCTGATTTTGATTCCATATTTGGCCATGTAAATATGTCAGACCATGTGAACCATACGAAGATGATCCAGGGTACTTGTTCAAGATGGGATGTGTTGCATGTACACATTGTCCAGCCCATAATTAAAACTATCCCACACAAACACATCCATACAAGTGTCTCGTCAAAGTACACATTTTATTACAGTGTTCAGCACATAGGCTGTCAGCATGTGTGAACTATTTGAAATCATAAATGATTAACTCATACTGAGTAAATTAACCTATTTACAGGTACAGACCTCTAGGCCATGGAAGGAAGGAATTTTCCAGACAATGACCTGTAGAATGGGCACACATTGAAGTGGTTGATGTAACCAGCTTGAATCTTATCACATACCACACCAAAGTAATTTAACATCACATAATCCAAGGTACGAGCAGATGGCAGTACAACAGTCCATAACATCATAACACAATGCTCATGCTTCTGGCGGTATGACACAAACATATGTCAGTGTTGTGGCACAGGCAGTGGCCTACAATGATGCAACACATCAACAGCTATATACAGGTCATACAAAAACGGTGTTTAGCCAATGTGAAGCTAAAATGACTTGGTCATGGGCTAGGACTACATATTTTATGCCCACATGATGACACACATGAGGCATCAGGCCCACCAAAGCACACAAAACAAATCCAATGGGCATTTCTGACCTTCCACCCAAACACTGTTCAAGCTGTCTTGGCACAGGTCTCATATATCCAACTCTGTGATCTACATTACCTGGAACAGTTCATGCCCACTTTGTCAGAACAGACAACTCTGAAATGCCAAAAAGGAAGATGTCATGGTGAAGGTACCAGTACAATGAACAAAATAAGGAGTATAGACTTGAAACCATACATATGACACAAGTCACACAGCAAGCATCTGGAAACCAAAGAACATTGCAAGGAAACTGACACAAACAAACATCATCAAGGTTGGGATGCGTCAAAAGCTATCCTTTAGCTGATTATTGCAGAGTATCAGCTCCCTATCTGTTTCCAAAACACTCAACTCCACACATTCTCACAACTACAGTTGATTGTACAGTCATAGTCATAACATCACATGACATACTTACACTCATGAGAAGTAGCGCTGGATGAGATCTTCTCGCAAGTCAGTTCCTTCCTTTTCACCACTGTCATCCTCAGTTGGCATGCCAGGATTCTCACCTGGTGGCACTGCAGGGTCCTCCTCCTCTGAGATATATGGGATATTCCTTCTCAGGGGGATGTTGTGGAGCATGCAGCATGCCATAGTGATCTGACACACTTTCCTGGTTGAGTAGAATAGGTCTCCACCAGTTCTGTCCAGACAGCGAAATCTGGCCTTCAGAAGCACAAAAGCCCACTCCAACGGCCACCGTGTTTTTCCATGGGCCTCAGTGAAACAAACTTCCCATGGTGTAGTTGGATTCCTCAGCATTGTCAACAACCAAGGATGGTTTGGATATGCTGAGTCTCCTGTTAAGGAATGGGACATAAGTGAAACAATGAGTCACTCACTTCATGATTGTAGCACCAAACATTACTCATACACAATCAGGACACACGTGGCTTTCCAACCAGTCATACCCTCTCTGGTTGCAGTTGTGACTTTAGCTGGGGTATGGTGCTGTTCCACATTATGAAGGAATTATGTGCTGATCCTGGATAAAGGGCACACACATTTGAGAATATCGACATGACTTGTGCAATGGGTGGTATGGAGGTTGGATTACTGTTAGCTGGCATCAGATTTGGCTCCTACTGATGACATAAGTCCAATTTAGACTATATAAATTTAGCCTATTTAGACAGTATAACGAGATGATGTGGTGTTCTTTCATTGTCTGAAGGCCCATCATTTAATGGTAGACAGGAGGTTGTCACATCCTCCCTCTCCTAGGGCACCTATGTTGACAAGACATGATTTGTAACATTAGTCAGTGTGTCCACAGCAACATGCATGATGCATGCCAACAACATCACGTGACAAAGCATTTCTGACTGGAGAGACATGACACCCAGTACACATCACAGCTGGCAACTACACAAGGGTCAAATGTGAGCCCCATGTCAACACATGTGTCCACAACATGGATTTGTGCGTCACCCAACTATCTGCTACACAATTTCCCCTCGAAATGTGACTCTAATTTCTGACCACCATAAGTACCGTTGGCGGTGGTGGACTGTGCACCGCCGTCATATGCCATCTGTGCCCTGCAACTCACTACACTTGTGGTTGTGTAGTCCGACCTACAAAACAAGATAGATTTAGGATGTTTCTAATGATATGAAGCTTATATTGTTGTTTTGACACATTTTACAGGACCATATACAGCATTTGAAGCCACCAAAATGGCAGATGCCTGACCTACTCCACTGGACATCAGGAACCGCCCACATCTGCCAGCAGAAGTCATCCATGTGGTAGGTGATTCCAACCGTGGCAGACACAGCGATAGGCTAATGTTGTTGCCTGTGGCAGTCGCAGCCCAATGGCTGTGTCCGTCAGCAGTGATGACTGCATATATGGCGTACATATTTGCTGCATTGTTCAACATCAGTCACTTGACTCCTGACACTGCTGCCAGCACCACCTAAACCACTTCAACTGCTGTGTGCCACCTCTGGGAACACCATGCAATGTTTAGCAGCTGAAAGGACCCTTGCCTTCTTTCTAGGAGGAGCTGGAGATGCTTGTGAGTGAGGTCCTTCCCTTGTATGGACAGCTCTATGGCTCAGCAGAGGTGCAGGTAAGTACCTCATTGGCATAATTGACCTTGCTCAACCTCATTCTTTCCCTCCTTAAAGGCTACAGTGTGCCTCTGTGCACCAGTCAGTCTGTGTGGTATCAATGGGATGTACGTGGTGCAAGTATTGGTGACAAATACTACATGTTGTGTTCATTCCCATTGTGTTGTGTGATGTTTTTAGGGTCCTAGATCCTCCTTGTGTTGGATGCATATAACTGCATCTATACCATCTAGGGGAGCCCTTATAACCCCTCTGTATATGGGCCATATAACAGCGAGCCCAGAATAAACACTGACACTTGAGGAGAGAGGCTGCTTAGCGAGACAAAAGTAATTTAGTGACACTATACGTGGTGCTTCAGACCAAATGCAAAATCTAACTGATGGCAACGGTACGAATTACGTGCTAACTGAAGAAGGTTAGTTGAGCTGTCAAAATTCTCACGAAAGTGATAACGACCATTTGGATACAAGGAAAAGGCACTGTTTCCAATGTCCTGAGGAGGCCAGAAGTTGAAAGGCCGAAACGCGTTGACTATCTATCTGAGGAGTGTTGTGTGAATTGTGGAAAAAAGGAGATAATGAAAATGGGATAGCACCGCATATAACCATCAGGAACTAATATCCCAGAAAAGGAGGTACCGAATGTCACTACCTCATTTGAAAGACTGCGCTCCTGAAAAAGGTTTAGCAGCAGATACATTTAAGAACTGTTGATTGGAATCTGTCAGTGCAAAAGACTTTTCAGAATTTTAAATGCCAAGTGGCATATGATTCATGGATGGAGGTGTTCACAGTTAGATGTGTAGATGTTTGTATATATTGTTTGTAATTAAGATGTGTGTCTTTCTTTTATGTTTATGGTAATTATTTAAATTAAGAGAGTGAGACAAAGAGAGACCAATACTGAAGAATAAAAAGAAGGAAAAGAAGTAAATTCTTCCAGTGACTAAATTACATTTTCACTGTGATATAAAAGTATATATATATTAATCCCTCTGTAAAGCATTATTTGGTGTATCGGATGCATATAACTGTCAAGGAGACTTTTCTGCATTACAATGATTTTTCTTTGTTTATGATGGTTGTAAATGTTAGACACCATGTATGCGCATGACAGCATGAACTGTGTATGCATCTTGTCTGAGTCATTTGAGGATCTTGTCAGAAATTTGTATTGTGCCACAGATCTTTCTCCCCGCATCTGGCCTTGCAAAACTGTTGTCTGAAAGACATGCCATGACTCACTGTGCCCTTCAGGCTGCCACACAAGCCACAAGCCACATTGCTGATGGTCACATGATGTGCTGTCATACATGGAATTGATGGGAATGTGAGTGTCATGTAGGTTCTGTATGCTCAGCCTACAGAGACCAGGGCCTGTCAAATGTATTTCCCAGTATGGGACATAGTCCAGGCTCTGGGAGACACACTATGCCTATACAGCTGTTGCACTGTGCCCACCCCTGTACCCCTGCAGGTCCTGGAATGTGGCCAATACAAGGCTCTTTTTGCAACACTTGCCTTGAATGCATCAGTTAATTGAGTAGATTAGGAATGGGTACAGAGGTAAATCCCAGAACGAATCCATATGTGCATTGTGCATCATTGTTAATGTGTGTCTTTGACTCATGACAGGTCTCTTACTCCCACAGCTCTTTTGTCGCCTTCACAAAAGTCATATTTGTCCTGTACAAGCTAATTGCACAGATGACAGACACATAGTGCAGAAAGTGTGTAGATTCCTGGGAGGTCATGACATGTGACTCGATAGCTTGGTTACATAGTAGACACTGCATAATCCATACCTTTGTCTGTTGTGCGTCATAGTTTAGACACATATGTACAATGGAGTGTTCTGTGGTACAGATGCATACCACAGAAACCCACCCTTAAGTGGCATGAGTCTGCATTTGGTAGGTCACATGTCTGCACATGCACAGGGAAGACACTTTCTTTACCTACCATGCCAGCCCCTTCATTGTCACTCAGGTGTAAGGGTAAAGTACCATGGGAGTTGCCTGTAGGGACTGTATGCAGTGAGTCAATCTTGCGGGGTGTAAATATTTTGGTCCAGTCAGGCCTTAGGAGTTTACCCTTCAGGAGCCACATTGGTGGGTAGTGTTTTGGCTCACATCACAGTAAATGTTGCTGGAGCCTGGGCTCCCTGGTGTAAGTAGGCCTGCTTAGTCATTGTAGGCCATGAGCAAGTTAGTGAGTTAATATGCAGATGGATACAAAAGTGTGTAGTCACGTCCCTGTACTTATTGGCATGTCTACTTTACGCTTGTGGTATGTTGACAAATTGACATTTTTTTCTTTGTGTTTCTGACATGTGTGTGACACAACCGTTTGAGTAAAAACTTGTGATTGTAATTGCTTGATTTGTGCCTTGCATCCATTCAGGTAAACAGCCATCAGAAAAAGGCCATTTAGAAAGCCACAACCTGGAAAGTGTGGACCCTGGGGACCACCCACTGTTACCAGAGGTAGGAGGACCTAGGACGCTGGGCCCAGAAGACTGCAGAGGTCCTGTTGGGGCTGTCCTCCCAAAAGGGGCGGGGCACACTTCAGACCATGACCCCCCTAATGTCCTGTATCCTTTCGGTGGCGTGCTTAGACTTTGATGGGCATTTGAGGGGAGCACATCAGCCACAAGGGGCTGAGTATAGGACATATTCCTGACTGTCACATTGCCACGTTGATGTATTAGGTTCTGGCAGCTCATCCTGTTGATTAAGGATGGGCCATGTGTGACACATTAGATAAGTAACTTTTTGTGTAGTTAAGCAATGTGGGGCATACTGACTTGCCCATTGGCCCAGGGACCTAGGACACAACTGGGTACAATCCACAAACAATTTGCTCTCCAGGAACAACACATGGATGTGTACACTGATCAATCAAGTAATGTTTGTTGTTGTAGTGGGTGTAAATTCTATGCCACAGATCACTGCTCCTCAGTGTTACAGGCCAAAGAGAAAGTGATCGATCACTGTCCTCAGCCATGTGTTTGGTCAAGTAAGTAAATTGGCATCTTCCCCCCAGAGGCCACTTGTCTTCAGTGTGTGACGAGTGCTGGTGCCTCACTCTGCCTGTCATGTGAAGGTGGCCATCATACATGTGATAGACCATACATTGTTCTTTGGGTGTAGCTACAGATCAAAACATTTCCGTGGTAAGTGGGGATTGTCCATTGACATGATTTATGTGCCACCACTGTTGCCAACATTACTTGTACGTACATGTTAGCATGTGTCTGTTTCTCTTTTGACAAAATGTGTACACTGCTATTTCATGCATGGTCTACTTGTGTTCATGGGATGATTTCTGTATTCCCTCTCATATATGCGCATGCCAACCTTTGTTTGGAATAGGACATTTGCAATGGGGCTACAATTGATGAGGTGCCACAGGCAGGAGTGTGTCACCATTGATTGTTGGCACACACATACCCTCACCCATCATAGCAAGTCATTTGGCATGTACAACTGCAGTAACAATGAGGGACATGAGCAATAGGACTAGAGTTTTTACACACAATGTGCAATTCCATGCCATTGATGTGGCATCATGTAAAAAAGTGCTCTTCACATGTGTAATGGGGAAGGGTCGTTATCTGCTTCATGGAGTGACTTGTAGTTATTTTGGAATCAAATGTGGTTGGGTACAACCATTCATCAACGGACATCTGGATTTGCTTGACCAAAATGGAGACAGTGGTGTAGTTTCCCATTGGGCAACATGTTGAGGGCCTTCTACAAGTACTTGCAAATCGCTGGGCCGCTCCAACACACAAACGACTAATGGCAACTACTGATGCAATCAGTATGCCAGACATTAGTGGTGATTTCCCTGGGGCCTGCTAATTCGTTGAGATGTGGATTTTAGAGACATATCGCCCTAACAATTTGCACATTTTGTCTACAGTGTACATTTCCATGCCAAATGTGTAGCATGTTTGAGCAACATTAATACTACCTCCATGACTCCTTTAGGACAAACTACACATGGTGAAGTGTGCATTCCTGATGTTTTCAGTGTGACATGAGTATTTCCATGTCACCTTCTTCAGGCTAATGTACTGCTGTCAATAAAATGTAAGGTTTTTGGACCATCATTTCTTATTGTTGTGTTATTGTGTTTGTAACAAATAGATTTCTGCATGACCATGTGTGGGATCTGTGGAAATGAACTTATCATTGGCCTACTATTGTATGAAAACAGGTAACTGAGATATGCTCTATGAGGCAACACATTGAAGGTGATGTGATCTCTCACCTGTTCAATGGTTACTGGAATTGCACAACTTTAGCCATGCAATTGTAGTTGTCTGAGATCCTGATTTTCCTGTGGGCAACTGATGACAGTTCAGATGACATGATACATATGGCATGATACATGTAGGAGGCACTTTGATGTAGTCTGTTGCTGGGACCTACTTGACATTATGGTAATCTGGTTTCTGTTGTATGTGCTTTCTTGACTTGCCCTTATACATTATGCAAATAGGCAAGCCACTTGGCTCAGCTATTGTTTGTTCCTGAGATAAATCAAGTGCCAGTTCCTCTGTGAATGTTTTTTTAGGGGCATGTGCAAAGTGTAATTTGTTCCAGGCCAGTAGCCTTCCATGAGTGCTCCTGATGCCCCCATCCCTATTGTGCAGTTATTGTTTGCATTGTGATCTTTGGATATTTGCCTTTCTAACAATTGTGCATCCCATTGACCTTCCATTGTGTTGCAATGTAGGTGATGTGTGGGTCCATTGCAGGACTGTTTCATGGGAAGGGTGTTTGTGTTAAATGACACATCCATACATATGTATCTTCAATCTGACGACAGTGCATGGCATGTGATCAATGTGTGGGTGTCATTTGAATTATGTGTGATGTTGCTGTGGTGCTGCTGTTGTGTGACACAATGTACTGTACACTTCACTGTCCCTGTGCCTGAGATGGGCAGATGTGTGTTTTCGTGGAGTGTGGCTGTGCAGTGTTAGTGATCTGTCAAAAGAGGGCTCTTAATGGCTGTGAATGTGTCTTTTATTGTGAATGACTCTGACTGTATGCACAATGACACATGTACTTGGTGCCTGTAGCATGACCCCCATATCATGTGGATGACAACACGACGATCTGTTGAGCTTAATGACACAGGTTCTTACCATCGGTTGCCTCCACACCAGCGTGGATTTTCTGGCACCTTTGATGGGCAGCACCAGGATGTATATGATGGTCTCCATGGCAGCACAAGATGTGTAATGCTGCTTGCAGGGGATTTGCTCCCTTTATACTCTCCAGTTCCTCCTGCTGGGATGTGGTGGTTGGACCACCACGGTCACATTGGTTATGTGCAATATCATATTGTGCCTGGCAGAAACACTGGCTCTGTCAACCTGTTTGTCCTGCCTCGTCACCGCTGTGGTCAGTAGTGCCTGGCAGTGCCGGTGTGACTCCAGTGGTCTTTACTCTTTGGGACCTCCAACATCGTAATACTGAGATCCGACCACCAAGCTGCTTGTGGTAGGCCCACCTACACTGCAATGGTGGTGCACAGAGCTCCAAACTCATAATCAGGCCCTGGTACTCTTTTTTAGAAGTCAAAAATCTCCTGTGGGACAATACAGGAAGCTGCAGCCAATGAGAGTTCCAGGCAGTCAGATACCCCTTTGGCAAAGAACTGCTGAACAAGGTTTGCTTCTGCGGAGAAGAAGGTAGCGAGAGCCACCGTGAAGTCAGTCTGAACAGCGATGCACCTTGGGTGGATAGACAAGCAGGTTGGTCCTGGTCTTCACTCGGATCTCAGAACAGTTTTTAGCCAAAATATTTCTCAATCCCAAAATGTTGGAAAATGGTTTATTAGAAAGAGCAGGTAGGTACCTCCACTTAGTAATGACACCACAATCACAATTAAGGTTCAGTCAAGGTCTCAATAAATTAATACTTGCTCAACCATTGGTAGATTGGTCCACAAGCAGTTAGGCTTAACTTAGGAGACAGGTGTGTAAAGCATTTAATATCACCAGAACAGTAAATTGGTAAAACACAACACACAATAAAAATCCAACACCTATTTTTAAAAATAAGAAAGATTGTTATCTTTAAAATGAGACCAAAATGACAAAAGTCTAATATAAGGAACTGGTTATATGAACTTTGAAGGAATAAATTAAAAAATGTACTTTCTAGTGCCTAAAAAAGAAAAGCGTCAGCCGTGACCATCTGAAGGCACCTGACTAGGTCAAAGTCAAAGTTTGAGGCTGACTGTGATGGAGCCTAAGCTGGATATGCTGAACGGTATGCCTCAGTCAAAATTTTACCTGAGTACTTAGTAACTTTTTGGGTTATTTTTTCCTTAGCGTCAAGCGGGTCTCCTCGACAGGCTGCCTTTTGAGTCGACGCTTGCTTCACTGTGAGGCCTCTGTGAAGTCCTGGAGGTCCAGGAGCTCTGGAGCTTTCAGCAGGACAAACCTGAAATCCAGGCTGGGCTGCGGTTTGATGTCAGTAGCTTGACTCCTGACGATGGGTCAGTCACTTTATTGAGCTTTTTTTTAAAAATGCTTCAAATGTCTCCAAACTTTTGGATATTCTTCCAGAAGGTCTTTTGGGGTTCTTGAAGGGTCGAAAATATGAGCTAAGGCCCCAGAAGCTCTGGGTTGCTCATTGGAGAGTTGGGAGCACAATTCCCACAATGAACCTGGTCAAATCCTTAAAAGTCTACTGGATGATGTCCAACTTGGCTCTTCTTGCAGGAGTTGATAGAGGGGACTCTTTGTAGTTCCTTTGTACCTGTTATTTCAGGAAGTCCACTCCTCCATTTTGGAAGCAAGGCAAAATCCTCTTTGTGGTGAAGCCCGGAGTGTGTAGCAAGTGCAGTCCTTCAGAGTACAGTCCTTCTTGGTGCAGACCAGGGGATCAGCAGGGCAGTATTTCTTCTTCTGATTTCTTTCAGCAGGGATCTGAGTGGTTTGGCAGCTCTCCCACTTTTATCCAGGTTTCTGGACTAGAAAGCAGGGGGGCAACCGTGACCAATGGGGTGCAGGGTGCCACCATCTCTGATAACCAATTCCTAATAAGTGTGGCACATTTTTGTCCCAGAAAGCAGTTTCTTTGAAATCCATAATGGAGAAAATCTCTCCTGGAGGTTCAGTTCTGGCTATGCCCACACACAGGTGTGGCTAATGTTTCCGTACACTCACCTCCAGCCTCTCTCCTAATCTAATTAGAGGGGCTCCCACCTGAAGGGTGCAGGAAATGGAAAGGTCTGGTGTCTGACCCAGCTGCCTTTCCTCCTTTGAAGGCCAGTTTGGCTATCCAGCCCATTCCTGCTCTGACATCTGCTGCAGTTCTCCTCCCACCAGATGGTTCCTTTGTTTCAGCCCCAGCCATTTCACACTTCATCAGTGCAGCCTGGCCTTCCTGTGAAAGGCTGACCAATCAGAAGAGGCTACTACAGTGGTATCCTTAGGTAACTTTAGGAAAGAGTTCCAAAACATTTTCCCTATAACAGTAATGATAAATATAATATTTTGGCTAGTTGTTGGATTTATCTTAACTATTATTTTGACACTTTGAATCACATTTTTATCTCACTCCTACCAAAAGATAGACTTTGTTAAATAAAGTCTTCCCATGCTAGCCTATGGAGCGAATGTACTACTTTGGGGAAAATGAAATTGGCCTTTTTCCCCTCACTAGAACATGTAAAACGTATTTTATGATGTCCCTGCTTATAGTTACAATGCACCCTACCCTTGGGTCAACTAGGGCAGACCTTAGCGGTGACGTATCAGTAAAAATAAGGTAGTTTGAGACTTTGGAAGTACTTTTAAACCCAAAGTCAATTTGGTCTTACTTTGTATTTTAAAAGCAGCCTACAAGACAGGGCTGCCTTTAAAATGATAGCAGACATCACAGCAGTACATCCATAAATGCCTTCACTCCACTCGGGTTCCTAAGCCCACATGTCCTACCATATACAAGGGACTTACAGGTAGGTTGCCTGACCCAATAATAATTATGCCTAAGTACTATATACCTTTTAAACAGTGCACTAGCCCTGGGCCTGGTTAGCAGAGCCCAGGGCACAGTCAGAGTCAGTAATCACCAGTATCAATCATCAAATGGGGGTGATCAGGGCAAAAAGGATGGCTTTTCACACAAGTTCTGGAGTTTGGCTATCTGTGCCACTTTAGCATCACCATCTAAGGTCCAGAATTGGAGAGGCACCAATAGGAGAGTTAGGACTCACTCAGTCTGGGTCCATGTGTGGGTTCAAGATGGGAGCTTGTTACGTCCCTGTGGCTCTGACAGGAGATCAGCACATTGGCATTTGGAGACAGTCTGGTAGTCTTGGGTTCAGGTGAAGAAGCACAGCTCAAGCAACAAGGCAGGCCTCTGATGGTTCAAGGTATGCGGCGGGCAGCAAAGCAGTCCTTCCAAGTGCAGCAGAGCAGTGCTGTGGAGTACACAGCAGGCCACATCTGCAGGCAGTCCTCTGAGAGTCCTTTCATAGGTCCAGAAAGTGAACAGAAGAGTGGGGCTCAGGGTCCTATTTTATACCTGTAGCCTCTCCTTAGGTAGGAGACGGACTGAGAAGATCCCTTTGAAGTCATTAAAGTTTTATGACTCCCCCTCCCTGGCTCCCGGGTGGCTGCCTGAACAATGAAGGGGTATAAGTAACTGTTCTAGAAATAGTTTTTTTCTTCCAGTGACTGCCTCAGGTATTCACTGATGTATTCATGTTGATATTATTTTTCCCTACATTAAACCACATTGTTTACAAAAAAATCTGTTCAGGTTTAGTGAGGTCATTAGGGTGACCCCCTATTCTCCTTTTGTTTATGAACAATGCATAGGTGGCAAGTCCTTGGTGTGAAGGGACAGCACAGTCTAATCAGTTGCAAGTGGGGCTGGGCCCAGCTTCACCCCTATCATCCAGGTTAATGATGCATCCAGGCATGCTTAATCCCTTAATTGTTTGGCTGTCTGGGAGGGCAAAGTCAAACTGTCAGTTACACCCAGTCATGAGACCTAGGGCAAGCTGCAAGAACCAACGTTTTTCAAGGGTACTCTATAAGATTTAAACTATTATGACTGATAGGGTTACTCCTGTGTATTCTGAAGAGTACATTTCTAAAATCAAGAGTGGGCCATTTTTGTTGGGACCTTCCTCTTCTTCTCCTCTCAGTGAGGGGCAAGCCCTACTTGATGAGCTTGACAAATGCCATTAAAACATGTGAAAACTACGCTACACACACTAATGATAACAGAATACTTAAGGTAGGATACTATCCCAGTAGGTTTACAGGTCAGAAATGCACTACCAATGCACCAGTAATCTTTACCAATGACCCCATTTTTGTAAGGGTTTCATCCATATAGCTGTTACTTGTTTCAGGCATTGGCTTATTGTAGGGATTTACACTGCCTTAAAAAATAGCAAAAAATAATTTGAGACTAAGGGGGTCATTACAACCCTGGCGGACGGTGTTAAAGCTGCGGTAATACCGCAAACAGGCCGGCGGAAAAAAGGGAATTATGACCGTGGCGGAAACCGGCAACATAGACAGCCACTTTAACACTCCGACCACCACGGCGGTACAGACAAGCAGCACGGCGGTCACCGCCAACAGACAGGCGGGAGACAATGTACCGCCCACAGTATTACAACAGGCCAATCCGCCACCTTTTCCGGGGCGGATTCACCGTGGATAAAAACACAGCGGAAACAGCTTTTGCAATGGGAAAACGCTCAACTTAACACACTTCACGAGGAAGGAGGGCACCATGGAGCCCGACCTCCAAATACTCCCTGCGCTTGTCTTCCTGCTCCTCTACGAACATCAGCAACGGCGGCGCCGAAGACAACGGTGAGTACTGCACCTACGACATAGAGGAGGGGGGAGGCAAAAGTCAGGGGGACACACACGCAACACCCCCACCCTGAACCTCACCCACTACAACACACACACCAATGCATATCCAAACATCACAGTAACAACCCACAACCCCCCCCGGAAGAATGCAAAGACAAAAGGGAATCAGTATAACTATTGTAATGTATAAAAATACAGTAAGCTCAAATATACAGAAATATATACACATTCCAAATATATACATCACGATTAGTAGTGCAGGTATGCACAATTCAAGGTCCATGGACCACTGGGCCCAAAATGCATGGGCGAGGCCCACACTAGATGCCTGTCCAGAAACGGAGAGAACACTGCAGGGGCATCAGATAGAAATACAACAGGCACCTCAGGGGGAAGGGAAGGGGGGGCACCTCAGCCGGATGAGTGCACAGCCAGATCCACGACGGGGCTCCATGTCCATTGATGTATCCTGGGGAGTGCAAAGCCACAGTCTCTCAAGTCTCTACAGTGGGTGGGTTGCCCACTGATCAATCCTGGGGAGTGCAAAGCCACAGTCTCTCAAGTCTCTACAGTGGGTGGGTTGCCCACTGTACCATCCTGGGGAGTGCAAAGCCACAGTCTCTCAAGTCTCTACAGTGGGTTGTTTGCCCACTGATCAATCCTGGGGAGTGCAAAGCCACAGTCTCTCAAGTCTCTACAGTGGGTGGGTTGCCCACTGTACCATCCTGGGGAGTGCAAAGCCACAGTCTCTCAAGTCTCTACAGTGGGTGGTTTGCCCACTGATCAATCCTGGGGAGTGCAAAGCCACAGTCTCTCAAGTCTGTACAGTGGGTGGGTTGCACACTGTACCATCCTGGGGAGTGCAAAGCCACAGTCTCTCAAGTGGATAACAGTCTCCACTGGTTTTGGAGGGGGACTGGTGCCCAGAGTGCTTCATCCTGTGACTGTCCCAGCCGCACATGGGCTAACGATGCTTGAGTTGGCGGTGCTTGCCCTGTATAGCAGTGCTTTCCCTGTTCAGCGGTGCTTGCCCTGTTCAGCGGTGCTTGCCATGGCGGTCTTTACCCTGTTCAGCGGTGCTTGCCATGTTCAGCGGTGCCATGGCGGTCTTTGCCCTGTTCAGCGGTGCTTGACTTTGCAGTTTCTGACCTGTTCAGCGGTGCTTGCCATGGCGGTCTTTGCCCTGTTCAGCGGTGCTTGACTTTGCAGTTTCTGACCTGTTCAGCGGTGCTTGCCATGGCGGTCTTTGCCCTGTTCAGCGGTGCTTTCCCTGTTCAGCGGTGCTTGCCCTGTTCAGCGGTGCTTGCCATGGCGGTCTTTGCCCTGTTCAGCGGTGCTTGCCATGTTCAGCGGTGCTTGACTTTGCTGTCTGTGACCTGTGCAGTGGTGTGTGGCATGACGGTCCCTCAGTGCCCAGCGGGGCTGTGGGTGCCGGGGCCCTCCAGGGCTCTGACGCTGGCGGTGGTCTCTGGACCAGTGATGATAGTGCTGCCCTCCAGGGCACTGACTCTGGCGGTGGTCTCCGGACCAGTGACGATAGTGCTGCTCTCCGGGGCACTGACTCTGGCGGTGGTCTCCGGACCAGTGATGATAGTGCTGCCGGACCAGTGACGATGGGGCTGGCGGTGGCGTCCTGGCCAGCAGGGAGGATGGCGGCCTTCTCTGTCGTGCTGCTCTTACCAGACTTTGGAGACTTCTTCTGCCCCTTCACCGCCTTGGGAGGGGTCACAGCTGACTCAACACTCCCCCGGGACCCTTGTGGGCGGCTTTGCCGGCAGGAGTCTTCACCCTCTCCCGTCGGGCACTGTCCAACTTCTGGTGCTTTACAGGGGGGGGACTGGCAGTGCTTTGGCTCCGTGTCACACTGGCTGCCCTGGTGGCCGGTGCACTCCACATACCTCTAACACGCACCACTGGTACCGGACTTTTTTTGGCTGAGGTGCTAGTACGGGACCTATGAATTGGAGGGGTGGGGGCGGTGGGACAAAGGTCAAGGTTGCTCAGGAAAAGTTTCTGACGAACACTGGGATGGGTAGCTGGAGGGGGTCTGGGAGTGGAGGAAGAGGAGGTGGTTGTAGGAGGTGTAACTTTAGATGATTTGGGTGCAGGTGCAGTTTCTGGAGGCTGTCGTGCGGTGGATGGATGTTGGGTGTGTGGGTGTCCGCATTTGTGTACTTTGGGAGGGGGCGTCACAGACACACTGGGAGAGGACACAGGGGACGTGTAAATGGTAGTGGGGGTGGTGAGTGCAGGTGAGCGGGGTGTGGTGCTGGGTGTTCTGGTGCGAGTCCTAGTGGCTGTAGTGGTAGTGCATGCAGGTGAGAGTGTTAACGAGACTGGGTGGGAGGAGGGAGACGACGAGGAGGGGGACACAGTGGAGGCAGTGGATGTTGCTGTGCCTGTATGTGGGTGATGCTTGTGTGAGTGCCTGTGGGATGTGTGGTGCCTATGTTTGCCTGAGCTGCCCTTGTGTGTTGGCGTGTGTGCAGGCTGGTCTGATGGTGTGCTTGGGATAGGCTGGGGTACAGGGGATTGGGTCTGGGTGGAAGAAGTTGGAGGGGGGATGCTAGACACAGGGACAAATGCAGGGTTCGATGATAGGCAGCCTGACCAGAATGAATGCCCTCCAGGAATGCATTAGTGTGTTGCAACTCCCTTTCTACACCCTGGATGGCATTCTCAATGGTAGACTGCCCAACAGTGAGTGACCTGAGAAGGTCAATGTCCTCCTCACTGAGGGCAGCAGGGGTGACAGGGGCAGGGACTGAGGTGCCTGGGGCGAAGGTGATGCCCACCCTCCTGGATGAGCGGGCACAGAGCGAAGGCTGAGGGGCTGCTGGGAGGGCGGTGCTGGTAGGGGGGGTGGCGGCTGTACCTGTAGAAGTGGGGGGCACGGATGGTGCCGCCACCACAAGGGAGCTCCCATCGGAGGACGAGTCCGTGTCGCTGTTTGCTGATCCGGTGACCAACGTGAAGCTCCTCTCGCCCTCCGTCCCACTGGTGTATTCTGTGTCCGTGGTGTGGCCCTCCATGGCCATGTGGGATGCAGCCCCCTCGTGCTCCAGTGCCACTGTACCTCCGCCTGATGATGCTGATGCACAAAAGAACAGGGAGAGCACAAGAAGGGGTGGGGAAACAGAAGAAAGACAGGTTGAGTGCATGGCTTACCGCTACCGTTGGCGGACAATACAGTCACAGCAGCCCACTGCACTACTCCGTGCTCTTGGCCTCTACAGATGCAGTTCCTGGGATATGGCCTACATGGCTATGAGTGTCATCTACCCACATAGATGACACAGGGGCATGTATAGCTGTACTTGGCACTCTACAGAGGTGAGGTGGAGTGGCACATGACCTGGATTCCGGAGGGGCCTAGCCTTCGGAACTCGCCCTGGCCTAGGGAAACCCACAGCCCTCCTCCCCCACCCAGACCCCTCCACTGCGCGCAAAGTCATGAGAATGATAGTGTACTCACCCCCTTGTGTCTGCTGTGATGCCCTCATGCGCCCATCCAACTCAGGGTAGGCCACCGCCAGGATCCGGAACATCAGGGGGGTCATGGTTCAACGGGCACCCCTCCTACGTTGGGAGGCCATCCCCAGCTGAGCCTCTGCCGTCTTTTTGCTCCAGCGGCGAATGTCCTCCCATCTTTTACGGCAGTGGGTGCTCCGTCTGTGGTGGACCCCCAGGGTCTGGACGTCCTTGGCGATGGCACGCCAAATATCCTTCTTCTGGTGGGCGTTGACCTACATGTCATGTACAAGGGAAGAAGAGAAGTCATTACCAACAGCACCGTCGAAGTGAGTCGCCCACATCCCTGCCCTTGCCATGTGGCACATGCAATCACACTTCTTCATGCTCGCAGGACTCTGCCCCCTTCCTACTGACATCCAGCCCTCTCCACCCAGGCATAGCCCATACAACGTGCTCCCTGTGTACTTACCTGTTGGTCTGGAGGACCGTAGAGTAGTGTGTACTGGGGGAGGATCCCGTCCATGAGCTTCTCCAACTCTTGTGCAGTGAAGGCAGGGGCCCTTTCCCCAGACGCACCAGCCATTGTCTCTTCCAGACCGAGGTCACAGCAGCACTTGCAGTGTAGGTCCTCTCCTGTCGAAGATCAGGTATCGAGTGATTGAACAGATAGAAAATGGCGACGTCCGCGGCGGTGCGTATCATCACCGCTGGCGCACTTCCTCATTGGCTCCTGGGACCCATAGGTTCCATTGTTAACCAATGCAGCATTGCGCCGCGGTCTTTGACCTCCTACCGCGACGGTGTACAACGCCAGCGCAGTTACCTCACATCCCATTGTCCCACTTTAGAGGTCAGGCAGCCGCCATTTCAGGGGCCCACATGGCTTCATTTACAGCTGCGTCACACATACCTAGGCCTACACTCAACACACATACTGGAAGTATACTGGATCCAGTGTCGTGTTCTGTGTAGCTGTGGGTACATACCTCAGAATTTGTTGACTCTGTGGTCGCTGTTGTCCTTCCTAGGCACCGTCAGCTGGGACATGTGAGGAGATGGCGGAATCCTCTGGTGTACCGACCGCTGGTGGACCTGTTAACAATGGAGGTGCGACATTTAATCATCACCTACAGGTTTGACCGTGCCACAATCCAGGAACTGTGTACCCAGTTGGAGCCAGACCTGATGTCACCAATCCGCCATCCCACAGGAATCCCCCCTCAAGTGCAGGTGCTATCAGTGCTCCATTTCCTTGCAAGTGGGTCATTTCAAACAACAGTGGCCATGGCATCAGGGATGTCCCAGCCTATGTTTTCCAACGTGTTGTCCAGAGTGTTGTCTTCCCTGCTGAAACATGTGAGGAGCTACATCGTTATCCCTCAGGTGAAGGATTTGGCTACAGTTAAAGGTGACTTCTATGCCCTGGGACATATCCCTAACATCATAGGTGCCATTGATGGGACCCATGTAGCTTTGGTCCCCCCCCACAGGAGTGAACAGGTGTACAGGAACTGGAAGAGTTATCATTCGATGAATGTACAGATGGTATGTTTGGCAGACCAGTGCATCTCGCAGGTAAATACTATGTTCCCTGGCTCAGTGCATGACGCCTACATCCTGCGGAATAGCAGCATCCCGTATGTGATGGGTCAACTCCAGAGGCACCGTGTGTGGCTATTAAGGGACTCTGGTTACCCCAACCTGTCATGGCTATTGACCCCAGTGAGGAATCCCAGGACCAGGGCAGAGGAATGCTATAATGAGGCCCATGGGCGGACTAGGAGGGTGATCGAACGCACCTTTGGCCTCCTGAAGGCCAGGTTCAGGTGCCTCCATATGACAGGTGGTTCCCTATTCTACTCACCAAGGAAGGTGTGCCAGATCATCATCGCCTGCTCGATGCTTCACAATCTTGTGTTGCGACGCCAGGTGCCTTTTCTGCAGGAGGATGGTCCAGATGACGGTGTTGTGGCAGCTGTGGAGCCTGTGGACAGTGATGAGGAGGAAGCAGAGGAAGAAGACATTGACAACAGGGACTCTGTCATACAGCAATATTTCCAGTGACACACAGGTGAGAACAATTTTTTTACTATTACATTCACTTTCACACTTCTACCTCTATCCTGTCTGTCAATTTGAAGTAGTATCTGCTAACTGAGTGATACATTTCCATTACGGTTTCACAGGTGTGGTTACCAACATGTGTCATCTGCTTGCATCCTTCATGGACTTGTGATGTGTGACATAGGTATGTTGACATTACTATTGAGAACGGAGTTTATCACTGTCATAGCTAATACACATTTTCAAAATCACAGACTGACTCCAGATTGTTTGCTGGTGTCCTGCTGTTCTTGTGGTGGGGCATCCTGTCCACTAGCGCCGGCGGAGGTGGTGGGCAGTTCATCGTCCAGGCTAGTGTCAGGGGCCCCTTGGAGTGCCACAGTGTCCCTCATGGTCTTTTGTATGTCCTTCAGCACCCCTACGATGGCGCCCAGGGTGGAGCTGATGGTTCTGAGCTCCTCCGTGAACCCCAAATACTGTTCCTCCTGCATGCGCTGGGTCTCCTGAAACTTGGCCAGGACCGTTGCCATCGTCTCCTGGGAGTGGTGGTATGCTCCCATGATGGAGGAGAGGGCCTCGTGGAGAGTGGGTTCCCTTGGCCTGTCCGCCCCCTGTCGCACGGCAGCCCTCCCAGTTCCCCTGTGTTCCTGTGCCTCCGTCCCCTGGACCGTGTGCCCACTACCACTACCCCCAGGTCCCTGTTGTTGTTGGGGTGGTGGGTTATCCTGGGTTCCCTGTAGTGGTGGACACACAACTGACTGACGTGTCCTGGGGATGGAGGTATGGGCCCGCTGGGTGGGTGCTGTGCTGGTGTTACCAGAGGGTGGAAGGTCAGTGTTGGGCTGTGCCTGTGCGAGGGGAACCGACGGTCCCGAGGCCCACGATGGTCCGGGCTGGTCAACTGGATCCAGTTGGGCAGAGCTGCTGTCATCACTGTGGGCCTCTTCTGGGGGTGGAGTGGACATGTCTGGACCCTTCTGTCTGGTGACGTTACATAGTGGTCCTGCAGGGGTATAAAAGCATGATTATTGCATCTGTGTGTGTCATGGTGTGCAATGGGTGGGTGTGCGTGTACCCCAGTGCAAGCATTCCTGTGTGGGGGCTTGTGTGATCATGATTCGGGGGTGTTATGGGTATGTGCAGTGGGCATGCTTTAGTGATGGGTGTCCATGCTTAGTTGTGTCATGTAGGGCTTGGTGTTGGGATGGGTGGTTTGTGTTATTAGTACATTAGTGAGGAGTTGGAGTGTTAGGGGAGGGGTGAGGGTGGGGGTATGTGATAGCATGCAGGTAAGGTGGGGGATATGATAGTTGAGATTTGACTTACCAGTGTCCATTCCTCCACCGACTCCTCCGAGGCCCTCTGGATGCATAATGGTCAAGACCTGCTCCTCCCATGTTGTTAGTTGTGGGGGAGGAGGTGGGGGTCCGCCGCCAGTCCGCTGAATCACGATGTTGTGCCTGAAGACCACTGAACGCACCTTCCCCCGTAGGTCGTTCCACCTTTTCCTTATGTCCTACCGATTTCTTGGGTGCTGTCCCACTGCGTTTACCCTGTCGACGATTCTTCGCCATAGCTCCATCTTCCTGGCTATAGAGGTGTGCTGCACCTGTGATTCAAATAGCTGTGGCTCTACCCGTACGATTTCCTCCACCATAACCCTGAGCTCCTCCTCGGAAAACCTGGGGTGTCTTTGGCGTGCCATGGGGTGGTGTAGGTGATGTGTGAGGTGGTGTATGTGGTGATGAGTGTGGTGATGTGTAGTGGTGTGTGGAATTTTGTGCGTGGATGTTGTGTGGGTGATGGTGTTTTGTGCCTCTGTGTGGTGGGGTTCTCTATTGCTGTGCTCTCTCTCTGTTGCCTTCGTCTCTGATTTTGGGTCGTAGGGGTTTGTGGGTGATGTGGGTGTGTGTTTTATATTGTGTTGGGTGTGTGGGAGTGTTGTTTGTATGTGTATCAGGTGTGTGTATTTTGAATTGTTCAATGTGGCTGTGTTTTGGAGATGTGTGTGTATTTTGAGCGCGGCGGTGTGTACCGCCAATGGAATACCGCGGTTGAAAGACCACCACGTGGATTCGTGGGTCGTAATAGCATGGGCGTGTTTCTGTTGGCGTGACGGTGGAAGATTTGTTATCGCCGGATTATCACTGACCTTTGGTGTGGCGGACTTGTGTGGGTGTCTGCATTTCGGCAGATTCCGAGATGTGGGTAATAATAGCTGTAGCGGAATTCCGCGGTCGCAGCGGTGTATTGGCGGTCTTCTGCACGGCGGTAAGCGGCTTTTAGCACCAATGTTGTAATGACCCCCTATAACTGAGCTTGTGAAATGGATTCTGGAGTGTTCAGTGAGCGCCGATTCTAAAGCAGCTGTGGATAGGGCGAACCAAACAGTTCTTGAAATTGAATTAATTGAGTGTTTGAAGAAAACTTATAAGAATTTTATACTCAACCTAAGAAACAATATATTGAACAATTTCAGCCTTGGAGATGGTTTAATAAACAACAGGTGGTGACCTTTTCAGAATCCTCTGCTAGTTTGGCTCATGATTCTGACCCTGGTGAGAGAACAAGTTCTGGTCAATATCTTCCACCACAATTTTCCTGTTTTTTGACACAGGGTCATGGGTCAGGGAAGAGGTTGTGCTTAACGATGGAATTTCCAAACGGGAGAGAGGCAGACCCACAGAAAATTTTATCAATGTGGCTCTCCCCAATAAGTGATTCCCCTGCTGCTGAGGTAAAGCCTATCTTTAATTTATCTGAACATTTACTTTCGTCCTCTGAGATATCTATACTTAGCAAAGGGCTCAGCTTTGTACAGACTGAACACACTTGTGTTTCAGCATCCAGATCAAACTTCTACAGTTCTTTCAGAAATTAAGGTTAAAGACGTTCTTTTTGGACAATTAGGCCTATATTTATACTTTTTTAGCGCCGCATTTGCGCCGCTTTTTGACACAAAAATGGTGTAAACTTACAAAATCCAATTGTAGTTTGTAAGTTTGCGCCACTTTGCGTCAAAAAGCGGCACAAATGCAGCGCTAAAAAAGTATAAATATGGGCCTTAGTCTTCTGAGCCTTTTAATACTTCTAAACTTAGACTTCTTCCTCCTTCAACCCCCTAGTTCTGAAATGCATGTGGAGCTTCTTGCATTTGAGGCAAATGTGATGAAAGATGTTTTCAATCTTAAGAAACAATTTGAGTATGTTCTCTTCAATATCACCTTAGAGGAATGATATGCATTGAAGTTCCTTAAAAACACGATTGATGTATTCATTAAATTGGCCAATAAGGGCAGTGGTATCGTTCTGCAGAATCTAGCATCATATAAAGCAGAGATACAATGTTAAATAGCCAATGAACACTATTGCAAGTTACTCAAATCTAATCCCCTGTTTAACATTCAGAAACAGATATGGTATGTTACGACAAAAGCCCAAAATATTGTTTTTATGCCAACTTGAGTTTGATTGCTAGAAGGCCCATACTATCTGGGGGTGGCTCAGTGCTCGAACTATTATGTAAATATGTTGATATATTCATCAAGGAGTTTGCACGAAGAACCTACAGCTATGTGCGAGATACTGGTGACATGATTGGACAAATCAAAGGAATTGCATATGATCCTATTGAAGAGTTGTTGCTGTGTTTGGACATTGAGTACTTATACACCAATATCCCTCAAAATGAAAGGACTGTTGTCATTAGAAAAGCTTTGGAGACCAGTTCCGGTAATCGTTCCTACTGAATTTATCATTTATTTGTTGGACATCTCTGTAAAACAAAGTTATTTTGAGTTTGATGGGCTGTTTTTCATGCAAGTTATGGGCACATCTATGGGGGTTTTTTATGCCCTGAAATTTGCCATCCTGTTTGTTGATAGTTTAAAAAAAAAAGTCATTTATGTATCTGTGATTAAACCTTTTTTGAAAATGTATGCCACTTGCGCAGATATATTAATGATATTTTTTTCATTTGGCATCGTACAACTCAAGCTCCGAATTCTTTTTTTTTATATGGTTGAAGAACTGCTGAGCAGATCTAAAATTGACATCTCATTTTGTTATTGTCTCTTTTGATTTTCTGGACCTGACTATTATGTTTCATGAGGGTAGTTTGGTCACCAAAGTGTATACTAAACCCACGGCTCGCAATACCTATCATCATTATACTAGTCATCACCTAAGGGGTCTGAGGGATGGTCTGTCATTCAGGCAGTTTCTTCGGATACGAAGAAATTGTAAACTTAGATCTGAATATTTTTGGGATGATAATATACTGGCAAAAAAACTGGAAGAACATGGTTATCCGACAAGGTGCGTGCACTTAAACATGCTTGGTATAAAAATAAAAAGTATAAAAAGGTGGTGTGTGTTACCACTTTTTGTATTTAAAGTAGTGCGGTTACTAAAATCATAAAAAACATTGGCCATTGATTCAGGCATGTGGAATTACAGATAGTCTGGGGTATATTTATACTCCGTTTGCGCCGAATTTGCGTCGTTTTTTTCGACGCAAATTCGACGCAAAACTAACTCCATATTTATACTTTGGCGTTAGACGCGTCTATCGCCAAAGTTCATGGAGTTAGCGTCATTTTTTTGCGTGAACACCTTCCTTGCGTTAATGATATGCAAGGTAGGCGTTCCCGTCTTAAAAAATGACTGCGATGCATATGTGTCGTATTTATACTCCCGGGCAAAAATGACGCCCGGGAGTGGGCGGGACTAAAAAACCCGCATTAGCACCGGATTTTAGCGCCTGGGTCAGGGCAGAGGTGCCCTCCCCTGCCCCCAGGGACACCCCCTGCCACCCTTGCCCACCCCAGGAGGACACCCAAGGATGGAGGGACCCACCCCAGGGACATTAAGGTAAGTCCAGGTAAGTATTATTATTATTTTTTTTTGCATAGGAGGGCCTGATTTGTGCCCCCCTACATGCCACTATGCCCAATGACCATGCCCAGGGGACAGAAGTCCCCTGGGCATGGCCATTGGGCAAGGGGGCATGACTCCTGTCTTTGCTAAGACAGGAGTCATTTCAATGGGGGATGGGCGTCGTAAAAAAATGGCGCAAAGCGGGTTGTGGCGATTTTTTTGCCTCAGCCTGACTTGCACCATTTCTGGACGCCCATACGCCATTTTCCCCCTACGGCGGCGCTGCCTGGTGTACGTCGTTTTTTTTAACGCACACCAGACAGCGCCACCGGCTAACGCCGGCTAATGTCATTCAATAAATACGGCGCCCGCATGGAGCTTCAGAATGGCGTTAGCCGGCGCTAATTTTTTTGACGCAAAACTGCTTTGGCGCAGTTTTGCGTCAAAAAGTATAAATATGGGCCTGTCTTTATTTTCCTTTAAAAAAAGGGACATAATTTTAAAGATCATTTGGTCAGAGCTGATATTCCCGATCAATTGCAACTGATTTGGCTTCCATGTAGGGCTTGAGTACATTTGTGGGCCACTTTAAGGGGCATATTTATAGTCCGCCTGCGCCGTTTGTGCGTAAAAAAAATTGACGCATAATCAGCGCAAACGTTGCCACGTATTTAAACTTTGAAGCCCTAGCCCGCGAATGACAAAATTCCACTGTGTGCGTAATTTTTTTGATGCGGCAACCCGCCTTGCGTTAATTATATGCAAGGTAGGTGTTCCCGTCCCAAAAATGGCTTAAACGGCCGTGCGTCGTATTTATGCTTTCGGGCAAAAATGATGCACGGCCGAGAGGCGGAGCCAGAAAATGACGCACAGCCCGATTTGCGTAAAAAATTAACGCCTCGGTCAGGGCAGGTGTTAAAATGGGGCAAACACACCTGTATTTAATCAGAACACTCAGAACAAACAGCAGAGCAGCAGAGCAGCAACAGGGAGCCATGGAGGTGATTCTAATCCAGCGTGCACGCAGACGCAGAGCCCAGCAGCAACAACAGCAGCTTCAACAACACCAGCAGGGACCCCAAAGGCAGCGCAGAAGGCAGGAGAGGATATTCCACCCCAGAACCACCCTTCAGGGCCTCAGGGAACATGACATCATCCAGAGGTACCGGTTGAAATGGCAGGCCATTCAGCAGCTGCTGCGCAACATTGAACCGCAGTTGGCCCCCACTTTGGTAACACCCCGCACCATCCCAACAGAAACCAAACTGCTTGCCGTACTTCATATGCTGGCAAGTGGCTCTTTCCAAACAACTGGTGCCCTGGTTGGCGGAATATCACAACCATCATTCTCCGCCTTTTTGTCCAAAGAACTGGAGGCCATCATTCGACTGACACCCGCCACATCTGCTTCCCTAACACACTGCAGAAGCAGCAGGAAACAAAACAGGGGTTCTACCTCATCAGTGGCTTCCCAACCGTCCTTGGTGCAATCGACTGCACACATGTACGCCTTGTGCCACCTGCTGCAACTGAACACCTCTACCGCAACAGGAAGCACACACATTCCATCAACGTGCAGGCCATTGTCGATCACCAGGGATTGATCACCAACATTGTGGCTAAATATCCTGGGAGTGTACATGACTCATTCATCTTCCGTCACTGCACCATCAATGAACACTTCCAGGATGGACGGTATGGCAATGGACTACTTGTTGGTAAGTAAAAAACCTATTTATATACACACTGCACAGCAAACCTCTAGGACACACAACACATACACCACAACAGCAACATGTGAACAGGAACATACTGAGGTCGTGACATCGCTAGCCATGTTTCTTAGCTCACCATTGAACGTGTCACACATCGGAAATTACCGTACAGCCTAATGTTAAGACGTCAAAGATCACAACGTGTGGAGTGGCTTGCCCAAATGTCACCTTGCAAAATGTAAGTGTCCCAATGACTTTTACATTAATCCATTGCCTAAGTCTAAAGGTATGGGATGTCCAGGGTACATTGATATGAACGTGTTAACAACACTGTCAATTTTAACTGTGCATAGAACTACCATCTCACCCCCAGTGAAGACACACGGACACCTGTATCACAAGTCACAATGCTAGGGAGGGCACACTGTACTGCAAATCCCAAAACATACTGCTGACAAACGGTTAGCAGACAAACATTTGTTCAGCCAAGGAAACAACACAATGCAGATGGTACATCCTACAAGCATATGATGTCACATTATTACACAAAAGAGTCACAGACAACACAAGACAGCTACTGCCATGAAAGGTCTTTTCAATAGTGCCAGCTACATCAACATGATCCCAATCATTTTCTCTTGCAGCTGATCAGGGGTATGGCATCCAGCCATGGATTATGACACCATTTGGCAACCCAAGTCCTGCTGCAGAGCGTGCCTACAACGACGCCCATAAGAGGACACGCAGCATTGTCGAGAGGACCTTCGGCATCCTCAAGTGAAGGTTCCGGTGCCTCGACATCACTGGTGGTAGCCTCCTATATTCCCCGGAGATGGTCTGTAGGATCATCCTAACATGTGCAATATTGCACAACATTTGCATCAAAAGAAACATTCCCCTCCTGGAACCAGAGCCACACATGCCTGAAGAGGAGGAAGAGGAGGAAGAGGATGATGCTGGCGGCAACAGATCATCAATAATTTCTTTTGAATATGATCACCTTCACCACTTTAGTTAACGAATTTAAATAAACACCTATTCTAATCACCATATCATGGTCTGGCTATTCCTTTTTGCACACCTTCATCTCTACTTATCAGAATAAGAGTGTTGCCTCATGGAGCATTGCTGAGATACTGAGTAGGACACAGAACATCCCAGAGCTAATGTGATGCCTAACATACAATGGTCACATACACACACACTCTTAATGACATATATCATGTACATTTCTCCTTTGAAGGCCAATAGCAGAGGACCACAACTATTTCACACATACATGTTGAAATCAAGGTCCAACGCAGCATATGGCACACAACTAAGACACCATCACTCAATAAGGGGAAAACAAGCCTCATACATGAGGCAGTCAATGTACTTTGGCATCAGTAACAGGAAAGCCCTGACCAGACCCTTGACAGCAGTAAGTCCAACTGCATCCAATATTTGCAAGGAATATCTGTGACCAGAGTCCCATAGAAGCAGGACAGAGACAGCACAAGTGCCACACATATGAGCAAAATCAAATCAAATCAATCTTTATTCGGATTTTATTCCACAAAAGATAAAAACAGTCTCTTTAAAATAATAATAAAATATACAATAGAATAAAATACGGAAGAAAAAACATTACTAATAAATAAATAAATAAATAAATAAAAACCCTTACTACTACAGAATGTAGAATTATTCATTCGCATACCGAAGGTTTTCTAAATATGACAGCTTTTTCCTTCATTCAATGGCATTTAGGATAAATTTTATCACTGCATCACATTTCTCATTAGTATCCAAATTACATAAGTAGTTAAATGCCTCTCTACAATAAAATAATTTATTAGTAATAAATAAGGGTTTTAAAAATGTCTTCCTAGCATCGTGATAAAATTTACAAGATATAATAAAGTGCATTGTGGATTGTGCAAACTGTCCCACACAGGGGCACTTAGGTAGACTTTTACTCCAAATCCTCATCTTTGGGAAAGCTACCAAAAAGTGTAGCGTTCTAAAACGCATTCGAGTCAGATAAAATCTATCCTGAATGTTTGCTACTTTCATCAAATAATTTGGCATTAGCTCATTATTTTCAGTTATATAAAGTGCTACTGTTATCTTCCTACGTTCCCTATTTTCTCTTTCGCAGACCCTCCATGCTATACGTTGATCTTTCAATTCTTTCTTGCTAAATTGAAGGATAATATCTGGGTTGTCCAAATTTGGAACTAGATTTATGCCTTTCAGCAAATCTTTTAGGTGCATGAACCACGGAATTCTATCCTAATATTGTAGTGTAAGGCAATCTTTAATAATCTTTTGGGTAAAAAGCATCCCTTCTTCAGACCAAATACCATACAAAGCCAACAATGCGTTGGTGTATATTAGATCTTCCACGTAAGGGCAACCCAACACTTTATGTACCATAAATGTGGAAGTGGTATTTGGCACCGCCAATAGTCTGTAAAAAAAGGTATTCGCTAGTACTTGTAATGAGCGGATCTCGGGCATCGAACCCCAAAGGGCAGAACCATACGTAATGCTGTTAATTGATTTGCTTTTGTAGATTTGCAGCATTTCCCTAAGGGGTTTATTGCCAATTTATTTTGAAAATCTAAAAACAGCCTCAGTTGTCCTAACATATTTCATCTTAATGATTTCTAGATGTTGTTTCCAATGTCCCATATAAGAAAATTGTATACCCAGATATGTAAATCCATTCACCTCCTCACATTTGTGACCTTTAATAAAAAAAGCTTTCTTCCTGACTTTCCCCTGCCCGCAAGTCATTACAACAGTTTTGCTCAGATTCAACAACATATCTCTTTCCTCCATAAATTCCACAAACCCTTCAATTAGCCTCTGCAACCCATTTGCAGTTTGTGACAGCAATACAGCATCATCTGCATATAGAAGAACTGGGATAGAGCATTCTCCTATTTTTGGGGTATCGATTTTCATATTTTTTAAATGGGCATCTACTCCATTTATATAAAGGGAGAATAGAAGGGGTGCCAAGACACAGCCTTGACGTATTCCTCTCCCTATCCTAAAACCCGGGGTACACTCACCATTTCTTCCATATCTCACCCGTGCTGTTAAATGATTATATAGTTGTGCCAAAAAACTTATTATATCTAGGGGTGCACCCATGTCTGCCAAAACTTTCCACAGCTTGACATGGTTCACCAAATCAAAAGCACTACTAAGGTCAGCGAAGCAGAGGAACATATGACCCTTCCTCGCTATTGTATATTTACTTATTATTAGGTTAAGATTTATGCATTATTCCAGAGTACCAACCCCAGGCCTAAATCCCAATTGGGCCTCTGTGAGTATATGGTTTTTGGTAGCCCATAATTCTAGTCTTTCTAGGAGTACTCTTCCCAACAATTTGATGGAGGTATCTAGGAGTGAGATTGGCCAATAGCATTTAGGATCACCACTATCTCCCTTTTTGAAAATGGGGACAATTATGCTTTCAGTCCAAGATGTTAATATATATCCCTTTGTCACACTCAAAAAGACTTGGGTCAAAATAGGGCACCACAAATCGATGTATGTCAAGTAGGCATCTACTGGCACCCCATCAGGGCCTGGTGCCTTCCCTTTCAAACATCTTCCCATAGCAGATTTCACTTCCCCTATACTGATTGATTGCAAAAAGGGTGGCTTTATCTCGATTATCCCCCTATTCGATATATGGGTAGTCAGATTATCTGGATTAAAAATGAAGCCAAAATGTGAAAGCCATTCTGATGACGGGACATGTACTGTTATTTGGAGTACATCATTATTTTTTAGGAATTGTTGATTAATTGTTTTCCAAAATAAAGTACTATCTTTTAATGTTGTTGCTTGCTCAAGATCAGCCCATGCCCTAGCTCTCAATTGTGCCTTCCTTGTCATTAGTGCAAGTTTGTAATTAGAACGTTTAATAATTACCTCTTACCTGTTTCTTGGTCGAGCCTGCAGGGCTTGTTTTAATTCCTGACTTGCTAGTGAACAGTTATGATCAAACCACCCCACTTTCCCGCTCTTTTTGTTCCCCAATGTTCCCACTAGGTTTCCTGCAATGGCATTTCTAAGCTGGATGAAAGATCCTAGGATCTCATTTGGGCTTTGGTTAGGTTCTGTACATGTGAGAATGTCTTGATGATGTTGTGTTACAACTTTTTCCATCACATCTGTTTCATTTACCCCAGTCCATTTAATTACAATGCCATTTTCCCTTCTTATTCCTATATTCCTTGCCAATCGTTCACCTATATTAAAAGGTTTAACCAATCTCAGAGTTAGCACCAAGGGATTATGATCACTATAGATGGTTGGCTCAATCTTCAGGGATTCGACCATATCCATATTGCTCTTTGACATTACTATATGGTCAATTAATGAGAAATGTCCTCTTCCTATAAATGATGGTAGTTTCATTCCTTTGAGCCCGTCTTGTTCCATCAATTCTAGATCACATCTAAATAATATCTCATTCAATACAATTACGTAGTTGTTATGTAAGAAGTTCAATTGTGCACTTTCCCCATCATCGACAAATCCACATGTCTTTCGTATAGTATTCTGGCATGTCTCAATATTAAAGTCTCCAACACATATTAATATATAGATTGAAGTTATATCATTTACGAAAGTTTGCAATTCTTCCTGAAGAGTCGATGCCACTACTCTATTGGTGCCATCAAATTTATTATTGTAGTAGTTTATTAAAACAATCCCTAAAATCCCATCTATCCGGAGAAATAAAAACTGATAATAAGGGGAATCAAGGGAAGATTTCACCACAGTATAAGGAACCAGTGTTGAGATCAATATTGCTAATCCTCCCTTTGCCCTTCCGCTAGGTGAGGCAATAGCTGGGGTGGAAAAAATTGCATATCCTTCAATAAAAAAGGATCCTGTGTGCCAGGTCTCTTGTAGGCAGATTATATGTGATGAACTTATTGTGGTCTGCCATTCCTTCTCATCCATTTTCATTTTTACTCCAGCTATGTTCCATGACATGAGTATAATTAAGTCTCCTGCTAGGGGTCTCCTATCTGTCTCAATATTACCATTGCAACCTGGAAATTTGAGAGAGGGGGCTACAATAGTAGGTTGTATTTTATCCGGTAGCAGAATCTCTTTCCTACTCATGTCCTCCTGTTGTCAATCCAAATCCACCATGTTACTCAGGGGAGCAAATCGATTGGAGCACTCTAGTTTGTTATAACTCACCAGTTTACTGGATGTTTTCCCTGTAACCCCTGTGTCTCTTGTGCCTAAGGTATTCATCGTTCTATAAAAATATCCTAGAGGAACAGCCATAATCTCTTTCCTCCGGTTTTTGCGAGTCCGATGTCTTTTATCCAAGTCCGCTAGTAATTGGCCCACAAAACGAGGGTTGCGAAAATTAACCAAAATACAGTCTCCCTCTTCTTTCTCCAAATATCCCACCCAATCAACTCTTCTTGCATATAAGATTTCACGAAATAGTATATCTGGTATACATATGTACTCTGCCATCCAGTGTACTACCTTGTTACGTAAATCCGTCCAGGTCTCAGTGATATTTAGTCCTAGTTTGGGAACATTTTTTAGAATGATTGTATATGGTATAGCATCTGGTGGTAGTTGTAATACCCCTTTCACAGGTCTATTTCCAATCAAGGACTGGCATCTATGATTCCTATCCAATTGCTCCATATGATTGGCCGTGGGATCCTTAGGCAGTGGAGTCTCTTTCTGTATGGGGTGCCGGTTTCCTATACTTCTTTCATTGGAATCTTCTTTCCCTGTCATTGCATTATTCCTTATACCTACACTTGGTATAGTGTCACAACCATGGGACACATTTTTCGCTTTAGTCATTGTATTAACACTTGCCTCTATCTTAGTTATATGTTCTTTTATCTCCTTAAATTCTAGCAATACTTTTGACTCTATCTGGTCTAGCTTGCCATGCAGTTTCTTGAAAAGAGTTTCCATACGTTTTTGAAAGGGGCCATCGGTGTCTGGTGATAGTGTTACTGCAAGTCCCCCATGCGTTTCAGTTATTAATTTCCTACCCTTAGAAAACTGTGAGGTTGGTTGTATAATTTTAGAGTTAGTAGTCTGCCTACTTCTTTTTTTCTTTGGTGGTGAGGGAGTTTGGTCATCTGTACTGTTCAAGGAATCAATTTCTTCTATTATATCTGTAGGTAAAAGGGAGCCTAGGGAAGGTCTTGTATCCGTCCCAGTACCTTTTACCTTTGGGGATTTCAGTTCAGTAATTAAGCCTACAGCCTCAGTGCTCACTTCTATGATGGCCTGGTGTAGGACATTTTTTGTTGCCACTAAGCGTGCTTCAACATTGATAATTTCTTCATTAATTTTCCCCATTGCATCTGTAAGGTAATTTGTGATCATATTAGTACTTCCCTGTTTTTTTTTTATTAATACCATTCCCTATTTGATTTTGCTTTCTTTTCCCCATTATGTATGTTATATATATGGGGTTACTATTTTAAACACTTTTATCTAGTCGCAACGAAGTATATGCAAGTCACCAAGCCAAATAACAACAAATAACAGCAAAATGAGTCCAGCCCAGCATCCTCCGGGCTCAACACGAGAGTGCAGAGAAAAGAGTTGTTAAAGGGCTCCTGCCCCTGTCTATAGAGCCAACACTGGCAGCAGCTCAAATCTTTAAACATCTCCTCGTGGCCCTGTAACGCATTCGATGATGTAGCCTGAGTCAAAATGAAAAGAGCACACACCCCTACCGTATATAGTTGACCAAGAAGAGATACCAGTAGTATCCGAATGGAAATATCAAGGGGGTGGCCCAGCCCAGCCTCTGTCAGACGCTGACGGGCGCAGGACGTGCCCGCCCTTGGCCCGGGCTTCGCCCGCGCGCCGCCCACGCGCCGCCCACGCGCCGCCCACGCGCGTCCCACGGGCAGGAGCGCGAGAGTTCAATTTAAAGGACTTCTGCCCTTTCAGGTATAGCCGCCGCCGCCTCCCTCGTGAAAACGCGCTTCCCGCAGGGCGGGAGCGCGAGAGTTCAATTTAAAGGGCTTCTGCCCTTTCAAGTATAGCCGCCGCCGCCTCCCTTGTGAAAACGCGCTTCCCGCAGGGCGGAAGCGCGAGAGTTCAATTTAAAGGGCTCCTGCCCTTTCAGGTATAGCCGCCGCCGCCTCCCTCGTGAAAACGTGCTTCTATGAGCAGAATTGCACACATGACATTCCATGTACATGTCAGCCCATTTCCTAACTCCTGACACACCCATGCACCTGGTCACAACCCACCTGTCCGAAGAGGTCCCTGGAATACTAAGATGTGTACCCTGATATTCCCTCCTCTACACACTCAGACCAACATTAGCAAATCAGTGTGCTACACCCTTTCCTATGGTATGCCATTGTCATAGAACATCTGACTGCAAGGACGTCAGGTCAATTTATACACTGTCTTCTAGTTTCAAAGCCCTGTTAGCACATGTAGATTGCTTCCCCTGTGAAAATGTCTGTTGGCCCTTAGAATGCAAGTCTCACCTACAGGACTGGTGAGAAATAGATGCAGCCCACACCTGTGTTCACCTCCATGCACACCACCCATTTCAACAAGTACTGCCCCTGCTGATGCCTGGAACAGCATAGGAGTTGCCATTATGTAAAATACACCATTAAGCATTGATACTAATTAAGCCGTGTAACACAGCCACTAGGTTCATTTGTCACCTTCAAAAACACAGGACAAACACAGTTTTACATGTCAACTGTCTAGTTTGTCCTCCAAACAGTCTTAGTCAGACCACTGATTATGTAACTTGTCAAGTAGCTGGATCCTGAATCACCTTGCATTCTGTCAGCCTGACTGGCAAATGTCTGTGCGTCACACTAAAGTATCCCTGTGTCTACATATGTACCACACTTGCGTTAGCAAACCTCTCATTCATCAGGGGGTATTGGGCATGGGCTTCTTCAATGCATACACAAATATATTGTATAGCATCATCTGCCTTTTAACTGTACCATTTGAGTTACATCCTCTTGGAAAAGCAAAATTCATGGCCCATCCCTTGTCTGGGTTGCATTTATGCATGAATGACAAAGTGTGACAGTGTCCCAGGGCCGTAGGCAGGGATTGGGTACGGGGCTTTCAGCACAACCAGCAACCTCTGATAATGTCCATGAATAATACACAAATGTAAGGACCATGACAGTTCACACACAGAATCACAGCGCGCACAACATAGTGATGGGCCATGTGTGGTGAATAGCTGAGAGAATAATCAGCACAGAGGCTATGATGTTCCCAGATGCAGTGGGAAGTGCAGAGGCCAACCTGTGTACAAATGTTGTAATGACACCTGCCGGAACATGACACCTGAGACATTATCTCACTCAGCACACCAAGGTTGCCCTGTTGACTGTCTCATTACACGTCTTTAGTGACAGGGTGGGACCATCCACATGTTGGTTCACATGTCCACATCCACTTTACTCACATTGATCAACCAAGGATACTCAGTAGATACAGGAATAGCTGCCACTGACTCATGATGAGTCCTGGACTGAACTGTAACAAATTACACCCTCAAAAATATACAGGATCATCATTGGACCACACACATGAACAAGACACCTATGTGCAATTGATCACTGGAAATAAGTGGACACGTGCTGTCTTGTATGCCTGTCCACCACAGCCACTTGATAGTTGGGGCTCACTTCTATGGCCTCAATTGTGGTGTCATCATACATTTGAGATTCACTCTTGTCTGTCTGTGCAAACAACATGGCACCCACTTCCTCAATGCATGTGTGTGACTCACTGTGGGATTCACCAACTAGTGCCTAGGAAGCTCTTACCAATACTGTAGGACATAGGATGTAGAAAATGTGGACCATTGACATGCACAAGCGTCTGCCATCCACCTGGTGCATGCTATGTCACATGTGGTGTCTACGTGACCCTAAAACTTGGAAGTCCACTTTACGGGTGTTGTTACATGTATGACTAACACATGCCCTCGCTCATTTCCAATATGACTTGCATCTAAGGATTGGACACATGGACGTCACATTCATACAAGCATATTTACAAATATGCTTCATGTGATACACACACACTTGGTCAACAAATACATTAGTTGCCAAAGCACACAATTTGAGCCAAAGTCATTTAGGTATTGTACATATGTTCGTCACATTGCTATCCTCTCCTTATGCCAAACATGCACAATTTGTGCAACACATATATGTAGGCCACACTTATGACCAACTATTGCATCAGCCAACTGCAAAAATACTGTGAAGGGAGTAGCCGGTCATGGTCCACTGCAGTTTGATGTCACACATGTGAACATACACCATCAACACCATACTGTCTTCAATCAGTCTATCTCTGATGTGTCCCAAATGTAACATAACCAAACAACAAGTAAAAATGCCCAAAACTAGTTAATGCACTGTAATTTTGACGTCCCTAGCGTTACGCGTCATTTTTTGTTTACCAAAACTGTGTTTGCGTCATTTGTTTGGACGCACAGGAGTGAAATTTAGCCCGCATCCAGATATTTGTGCAGTCCATGTACTATTATGTGGATGCGGGTTAATTTTCACTTCTGTGCATCAAATAAAATGACGCAAATACAGTTTTTGTTAAAAAAAATGACACATAACGCGAGAAAGGCAGGACTTTTCATACAGGAAGTGATATAATAGGATATCCTGTTTACAGATCATGTACAGTGGTTGTACTTTCACTTTCACTTTGCAGTCTATGATCCTTCAAGACTGTGTGGCTGTGTAGAGAGTGTTGTCCTGAGATGTTGTGCTGTTTGTGTCCTGTGTGCTATCTGTATTGTCAATTTGTGAAATAAATATTGTAGCTGTATACTGTACTACTGTGTTTTGTCTACATTTGTCCATTTATCTTGTGTTTTTCTTGTTTGTGGGAGTCTGTTGTGGGTAGTGTTAGTTTGGGGATAGTTGAGCTCTTTTAGTGTTTAGGTTTACTTTTTATCTGTCTTTGTACCCCCCCCCCTTTTCCCCTTTCTATTTCTTTTACCCCTATTCCCTTTCACTTCCAAGTTTGTCTGGTAGGCCACGTCTTGGCAGGATGGGGGAAGAGGAGTTGGGGGGGTTCTTCTGGTTTGTGACGCATTTCTTGCCGCTCATGATCCAGGCAGGGGGCAGGGTGATACAGGGGTATCCAACAGAGGCGTGCAGAATCTGGTGGGGAAAGGTGCTGCATCACCTGCAGCGTGTGTATGCCAGCCAGAGGAGTGACCACCAGCTGAAGCACCGGTGGGCTGACCTCATCACCAGGGAGCAGGATCTCTTGGACCACCTGGGAATCATGATTGGTGACACTGTTGGTGAGTACGAATCATGTTAAAGTGCACGATTAAATGCTCTGTAGTGACATGAGGGGATTAGTACAATGTCTGCCAGCTAACTTGCTGAGTGTGTGTAATGCTGGGGAAATATAAAGGGATCATTGATGCACTATGGCAATGATCACAATTGCTAGCTGTCAGGTAGCACATGCTCAGCAAACTCACAGGTTACTTTTCCATGAAGGAATTTGGTGCGGCCTTTTTGTCAGAAAAGCTAACAAAATAGGAGCCAATCATATCTATATAGGGTACTATTGACAGAGAAGTACAGATGTACCAACATTTAGGCCAACTTTGTTGACGCAATTGCTAGACTGACTTTAGAATCACTACATGATGCAGAAAATGAGTGCTGGCTTCACGTCAATTGATAATAGCAAAGTGGCTCAGACATATGTCTCATGTGAGTCTGGTGAGTGTGGAAGGAAAGCGTTCACGGAAGTACTATGAATGTGTGGGAATATTGTGTTCCTTGATCTTTTTGGGTACATGTCAGTTCTGGATTTGAAAACATCGTGAAAAGGTGTAAGGTGCCCTTAGCTAACATCTTAGAATGTTTGTTGGAGTTAGTTGTGCCACAATCCAAATATGGAAGGCAGTCCAAGTGTATGCACATGGCTTCACATCTCCATGGTTGGTGCAAATCACCATAGCTGGGCCACATCAATTAAATAAACTGTAACAACAGGATGGCTTAGAAAAGTCCCTGCCCCTCCCTCTGTTCATTGGACCCATGTGTAACAAATGTGTCATGGCCACGAGGCATGTTTGACTGGTAATGCAGTCCTCAAGTAACCAGGCTTTGGATGTCTCTCTTGGATGCACATGATGAGACTATTACACTCCATATTTTTTACTGCTCACCAATTACGGGGCATATTTGCAGCCACATCATAGTTATGGTCAATGTATGTGTGCAGATATGTGTGTAACTGTCACAGGAGACACATGCTATGTACAAGTTGGCCGTGATATATCAGATGCAGTACCATCATGTCTGAATGGCTGACTTTTCCTTATTCAGCCTACACATTGTATATGTTTATGAAATTGTTGCGCTGTGCACAGATTTTGAGCACATTTCTTCCTTCCATACCTTACAGGTGGACCAGCACCCTACACTGTGGGAGAGGTGGTGACATTTGAGGACCCCGACCACTCCAGTAAGTGTTGAAATGTCTGTTATGTGTTGTGTTTGCTGGTTATGGACTCGTGTGAGTAG